>NC_047527.1:63332977-63939763 GCF_012275295.1 Melopsittacus undulatus
CACAGCAATGTGCTCTCAAGGCTGGATCCAATAAATTATGATCCCAAAAGTAAGGACAGGGATGGCTATCTTTCAGGCATCTGCCTTCACAGGTTTGGTGGCTAGATTAGATATGTGGACATAGATAGATATCCTCAAATGGGAACCAGAACAATTAGTGTATTGAGTGGAAAGCTGCCTAGAGTTAGGGAATAGCATAGCTGGATCATTAAATCTTGCCTTTTAGGCATATCACCCAGATTCTTTTCCTTTTCTTTCTTTTTTTTTTTAATTCATCACAAAATCCACTCATCAAACATACCTCTGAGCTTTTCTTTAAAAACAAAGTTACACAAGAAATGGTCTTCCATTTCCCCATAAAAAATGATATCTTAGAGCACTGATTATGGAGAGGGAAACCACTTCCTGGATCATTGAATAAAATGCAAAAAAAGTAACCTTGAGATTAGGGATCAATCATCTACAAAGGCAGTTTGTGTCTCAAATCCAGTAATGCAAAGTGACATAATTTTCTAGGAGACAGAGAAATGTTCCTACAAGGAGAGTCAATGCTTGGTGATTAGGGCATTGATTGATGAACTGTGAGCTTAAATACTGTGGAGGGAATTGAATCTGGTGTCCCAGTTCTTGGCAAACAAGCTTACTATCATCTTGTGCTATATAAATGGTTATGTTTCATAAGGAAAAGAACTACAACAGAGGTGGGATTTTTTTGACATCTAGGTTTGTCAGAGTGAGTTAAACCTAATGATGTTTGGATTAAGCTGCTCAAGCTTAATAAGGGAAGTGATGCTTCCCTTTAAAGTATGGGAGGAAAACAATGTAAGAGTGCCTCCATTCTGCCTGAGGTGTACACTGTGTGCGTTATCATTCTGGAGGATTTTACAATAAATGGGAGAGTTTCTGGTTTAGGTGACAGCTGCACAGTAGTCTTCAACAGTTTTGGGTGCAATTCCAATAATTCTGCTCAATATCCAATTAATGTCCTTCAATTTCAGTTGTCAATTTGTCTGTTGACTTTCTAGGTTTTTTAATTCATAGTGCATATCTGTTCATCATTGGAAAACTAAGAATAAAATAAAGCAATAGGTAATTTTTATTCTGTAGGTCTAAACTTCTCTTCAAAAAGCCACAAGTCTTAAAATTTACTCAACACTAATATAGGTCAGTCTGTGAAGTTGGTTGGGCTGATGTCTGTACACAAGAATCCAAGATCCTTGGACTTAAGAAAGCATAAAACAGAGCTACTTCAGAACTGGCTAGTGTAGATATCAGAAAAAGAGAGAAACTGATCTTGCTGGACCCAGAGATTGCTGACATGGAGGGACAGAGCCTCAACTCTGGTTTCCTGCTACTTTATCTCTCTACAGCATGGAGATGCCATTGCTGCTGCTGGCTTTTTTTAAACATACAACTAAGTAATGCCTGAAAGGATCTCCGGATATGTCTACAGCAATAAGCTTCTGGAGATATATACTGCTGGAGCAGTGATGTGCCTTTTTGGTTGAAAGGGAGTCATCTCTCAGAAATAAACCACCTTTTTTAGTCTGACTTGCTATGATGACTGACTTCAGGTGATGCGGAAGAGGCCAGTCCTGCTAGTGTGCAATAAAATATCATCATGTCAGCTGGTAATGTACTTCTCAGTTCAGAATTCCCATGATATTCACTTCTGTAGAGCTGCTCTGGCTAATTGACTGCATATTGTGGTCCATAATGTTCCTGTTAGTAACAGTGTGGTTAAAGACATGTCTCTAGCAATGCAATGCCAGTATCAGAATGTGTTATTGTGAGGTTTCTGGGAAAATCCCTTTTTGCCTCAAAAGTAAAGAAAATGCTTTTCTCTGCACAGTAGGGAATACTTCCCCTCCATTTCCCCACAGGAGCTAACACTGGGATGGCAGACATGCAATAGTTTTAGAAAGTAGCCTCAGAATTTGGGAATTCAATTTTTAGGCTGGATTTGAGACCATTAAGGAATTATTATGGCCTTGTATTTTCATCTCAGATATACAGTCTTATATTATTTATATTGGGTAAGGGAACACAGATTAAAAACAGATTTATACAGGATAGACAGAGACCAGATTAAAATAGCCTGTCTGAATATTTTATGTAGTCTGACTCTCTGGAAGGCTCATATAGATTAGTTTAGTTATACCGAATAAAAGATTACTCTTCTAAGAAAACACTTTTTGCTTTCCCCCCTTTGACCCTTTCAATCTCTCTTTCTGTCAGTTCCTTCTGGATTAAATCCACTTTTCTCCTCAAATGCCATTCTTGTGAGTCCATGCTATTTGCTTGTAAAAATCTGACAGAATTCATCATCTTATCAGAGAAACTGGAACTCTATCACTATTTCAGTGATACAGTGTCTGATCGAGTGCTCTGTCTGAAGTAGGTAGAATAGTTTTTTGTTCCTAGTAGATTAGCCCATATGTCTCATTTCTGCTGACATACATATCTAGCTGCAGTTGTGCTTCCCTGTTCTACCAAAATTTAGTATTTCAAGTGCACCTGTCATGCAAGTGGTATGTTACTCAGAGAAGAGGTCAAGGTGCATGAACCTAGGATGACATTTCAATTATTCTTGCTTGAAGACAGATCATGTGTTTTGTCTGTATCTTAAAAGAAAGAGTCCATAACTCTAATTTTTTTGCCAGCATGTATTCTTCTCTTTATTATAGATGAATTATTTATAAATTTCATAGGTTATAAACTGTCATAGTGTTGAGCAGTTTAATGTAAAATATTCCATTCCAACATTTGCTGAACAAATCCAGATAAATGCTAGCACCTTCTCTCACACCAAAAATAACCTGAAAACAAATAACTAGCCACTTACCAAAACAACAAAGAAATTGTGTGTTCTAATTTATATCTTATGAGTGCTGTTTGAATTTCCTGCATGGATGATTCATATTTTACAAAAAGGAGAATGAATAGTGGACAATAACTGTGCTGAAAAAACAAATTTGCTCTATTAATACATATTAATTTGCTATAAAATTTAGGATGTTTTTAGATTTGAAAAGAATTTTGTTAAGTATCTTAAACTTCAATCCAGAATAAATAAGGGCCTCACAACAATTTACTAACAACGGCTAACCCATTATATTCCTTATAAAAATGTCAACAGTATAAATGTCTTTATAGCAGTTGTATAACTTAACAGGTGAGACACCAACAATCACAGAGATAACATTCAGATTTGCACACAGACAGGCTTCAGAAGAGGAAGAGGACTTCAAAAAGAAGTGAAATAATTGAGGTTATTTCTTTATAATGCTTCCTCCCAACAAAAGCAGCTGACGTCCATATAGTCACTGAATTTACTATAACCACAGTTCTCTGGAATATTTATCTCTAGGTATCCCTTGTACATAGGGATACTTTCCTATCTCTCATACTTCTGGCTGGTGTGTAAGGACTTCAAATGTCTCATCTCAGAGACATTAGAAACTTGTATTACATCTTTCCATACAACACTATGAAATCATCCTAGAAGCACAGAGATGTGATGGTGTAGAGAGAAAGAAAAACAGATAATAGGGTCCACATGGACAAAACATTCCAAATGACTTTCATTTCTTAAAAGCAAATAGGTGTGGACTCTGATAGTGCATGGTTTTTTATAGGATGCCAAAGGGCTTCTCAGAGAAGGCCTGGAGTGCAGTCTCTTATGGCACGAAATAGTATGTTTTCAACTTATTACTCATTCTCCTTCTTGTACTGGCTGCACTGGTCTTTCACATTACCTGGCAGACTGAGGGTTGTTGACTGTTTAAAATAGTCTGGTGGGTGGTTGTTTACACCTGGTGACTGCTGTGCTGTAGAAGTTATTTCACTCTGAATGTATAAGGTTGAAAACTGCTCCCTTACAGAGTGAATACAGCCAGTGTAACATACACCGTGCAGTCTGTCAGGATGCAAAGTGTGACTTCTTTTCTAGAGGAATTAAATCTTTGCAGGTGAAAGGGATTGTCTGAGTTTCAATTCATTTTCAGGAAGAGTGAACGATGAGGGCCCACATGTCTTCTGTTTGCATGTGTTGAGGCATATATTAAGACCATATATTTGAAGGAAGGGAAATACAACACTGAGACTGTATATGTTCACACCCCTGTGTGAAGACAGTGCTGGAGAAGTGATATTATAATTACTGCTTCGGACTGACAGCTAGGTTTGAAGTAGCATTATGTGAAATCTTGCACATGAAGCCATGTGAGATAATAAGTATAATCACATTGTGATGCAAAGATTTATGCTGACCATACTGCAAATATTGACCTGGAATCTTGCTGAAAATGCTCAGGATCCCAGGGCTGTTCTTATGGCACTGAGAACAGAGCTGAACTCAGGAGCTGCAAAAAAATCCTGAGATCCTAATGACTGTGAGCAAGGTTGATGTCACCATCCTAAGCTGAAGATATACATATGGGTAAACTGGTTGAGTTCTGTTGGTTATATCCTCCCATTTTCTCTTGCATATGCAGTAGGAAGTGTTACAGCTATCAACAAGTTCTTCTGTAGCTCTGAGATAGAAGTAAGAGATGGGATTTCTTTAAGAGGCATTGTTTTAAAAACTTATTTGTAAATTATTTCAGACATGGGAGAAGAAGAAATGGCAACTGCAAAATGTGGGAAGCAAGAGGTAGGGCTAAACATGCTGCTTTTTCTTAGAAGATGTGTTGTTGCCTCACTGTTTTCAACATGTTGAAGCATCTATGAGCCGTGATGAATTACACCATAACTACAGGAGAAGTCAGTGTGACTTTGAGCAATTTCAGAATAAAGCATTAAGAAACAAAGACAGAGACATTAAATGTAGGAAAACATTCCACAGTAAAGGTATAATGTCAATATGATTGAAAATTTTAATGTCAATCCTGAGCCTAGAAAGATGTAAGCAACAGAACTGATAATACGTATCAGATTCTTCAGTGCTAAGCAGTTCACAATCCACCTCCTTTCTTTACTTGTCTGATCTGTATTTTCCAAGAAAAAAAATCTATTTAACCAAAGCAGGATTTCTGTAGGCCAGAAAAATCCCACTATTCTATATGGCTTGGATACAGTGACATGTAGAAAGAGGAGAGTCCTGATAACTGAATCACTATACTGAAGGCAATTTTAGTGGTATATCAGAATATGTCTTTCACCGAGATTGAACTCTCTAAGGAGGAAGTTACAGAGCAATTAGGGATGCAATTACAGTAAGTCATCAGGACCAGATGGTATTTCATTCAAGGATTGAAAGGAATAATGTGAAAATATGTACTGAAGAGGATATTTATTCTTCAGCTTCCAAGGAGGCAGGCTTCACTCTCTCAGCAGAATGAAGAGTGCACTGAATAGTCACTGACAGTTGTCCAAAGGGACACTGATAACAAAAGAATGAGCTCTGGTCTCTGGGTCCTTGATGCTCCCTGAGTAAAGGAATGAGTCTTACCCTGTACCTCTGAAAATCAACACAATTGGAATGAAGGAAATTTGACTTCATATGGAGTGATTTTTGATGAGAAAATGGGTTTCACGACGTCAAGATGAAACTCACTAACTTCATCACAACCTCAGATAGCAAAATTAGTAGAAATGCAGAAGTATTGCATATATTCCTTCCTGAAATAGGTAAGCTGTGTGGTTCAAGATGGATTAGCTGTATCTACGAAGTAAAAGCAAAACTCTGGCTAGAACACCAGTGCAAAGAGACAAACTGGCTGTGTGATGTGCAAACTGCTGCAATCCAACTCTCATGGAAAGAATATGCTAGAGGTTTACAGGATTACCCAAAAGAATATTGCCCACCCCAGAGCAAGCCATAAGATTCTTCTAATTAAAACCATTTCTTCCCTGTGAATTAGAATAATAGATTTCTAGAAACAACTAGTTTGGAAAAGACTTTTAAGATCATCAAGTCCAACCCTTACCCCAGGACTGCCAAGTCCACCACTAAACCATGTCACAAAGGGCTTTATTTGCATGTTTTTTTAACACTTCCAGATGGTGAACCCACCACTGCCCTGGGCAGCCTGAACAACATTCCAATGCTTGAACACCTTCACAGTAAATAAATTTTTCCTAATATCCAATCTAAACCTCCCCTGATGCAGCTTGAATCTGTTACCTCTTGTCCCATCTGTTGTTACTTGGGAGAAGAGACCAACACCCACCTCACTACAATTTTCTTTTAGTCAGTTATAGGGAGCAATAAGGTCCCCCCTGAACCTTCTCCAGACTAAACAACCCCAGTTCTTTCAGCTGTTCCTCATAAGACTTGTGCACCAGACCCTTCACCAGCTTTGTTTCTCTTCTCTGGACCCGCTCTAGCACCTCAGTGTCTTTCTTGTAGTGAACTGAACACAGTATTTGAGGTGCAGCCTCACCAGTGCAAAGTACAGGAGGATGATCACTGACCTGGCTGCCATACTATTCCTGCTAGAGGCCAGGATGCTGTTGGATTTCTTGGCTGACTGGGCACAAGCTGGCTCATGTTCAGTGACTATCAGTCATCACACATAGATCGTTTTCTGTTGAGCAGCTTTCCAGACACTCTTCCCCAAGCCTGTAGCATTGCATGGGGTTGTTGTGGCCCAAATGCAAGACACAGCTCTTTGCCTTGTTGAACCTCATACACCTGCCTACAGCCTGTCAACCTATCCTGCTTAGCTTCCTCAGCATATCGTTCCTACCCTTAAGCAGAGCAATGTTCCCAGCCAATTTGTTGTTGTCTGCAAATTTACCGAGGGTGCCCTCAATCCCCTCATCCAGATCATCAATCAAGATATTGAACAACACTGGCCATGTACCAAGCCCTGGGGGACACCAGTAATGACTGGTCACCAACTAGATGTGATGTCATTTACAACCACTCTTTAGGCTTAGCCATCCAGCCAGTTTCCAACCAAGTGAAGAATACACCTATTCAGGCCATGAGCATCCAGTTTCTCCAGAACACTGTGGGAGAGAGTGTCAATGCTTTACTTAAGAACAAATAGACAATGTCCACAGCCTTTCCCTCATCAATCAGTCAAATTGTCCCTAAAACTCTTCTTGATTCTGTTAAGTGCGATTTTTCTTGTGGCTGTTGACTGTGAAGAGCTTTGTCTCATATGGTCTAGAAGTTTGGGCTGGGTTTTGTGCATCTGCTTTTCTGGCTGCCCAAAATTTAGCATAAGCCTCTTGTCTGCAATGGTAAAGCAGAAAACTTTAGCTGAACATAAAGGAAATAAAAATAAACACATAAATGAATAAAGACATAATATTTTTAATTTATAGCAGTATCAGTATATCTAATATACCTTATCTGTCACAATGATCTGAGAGGGACATTTGGAAGGCATGATATTTTACTTGCCATAGTACCAATGGTTAAGAACTAAATAGCCTTGGCCTACAATGGCAATAATGAAGTGGACCCAAGTCTGTACAGATAACTACACATGACACAATATTATGGTATTCAGTACTAAAGACTCAAAAAGGTTTAATGGGTAAAAGGTAGAATAGATGCAAGTGGTGTTAATATCTGGAATTCAGACCTTCAAGACCAGTAGCGACTATTTCAATAGGCAGCATACATAGGATTTTACACTGTATGTGCATATATTTCAAGTGTGCTATGCTGTCCAGTAAGAACTGATTAAATACTGATGATTAAATTGAATAGCTAGAAAACGTTTCCTTTCTTTTTCTATGTACTTCTGCATATTGAGCTAGCTCTACCATATATCTGGAAAACACTGTGCATAATCCAGTGCAATTAAACTCACTGTTTACGCAAGTTATTCTTAAAAACAGCAACTGTTTCTAAAGATAGCAAAGCTGCTCCTAAAAAGACAATTTTATAAGCTGTAGATAGAAGCAACTTAAATCAGAGCCAGGGAAACTGTCTAAGAATCTAGTTGAGAAGTTAGTAAGACACTGATAGATACAATTTGAGATAATTAAGTTTAACATTTGGTCTATCAGGTAAAACAAACAAACAAACACACACAAACAAGTAGCATGACCTCTGGCACATTTTGTCCTCCCTCAAGTGTGACTGCACCTAGGGCACTTCTCTTGCGTGAAGCATCTCTGCAGCAATACCCCAATAGTCTCTGCTCAGAAAAGCAATCCCATTCTTGAATGCCCAAGGTGTAGCTGATAAATCAACAGGGTGACAAAGTGTGCAGCTGTATACTGAGTTAGAGCACACAATAGCAGGAAAATGCCACTTTCACGTTATTCAGCAAGGTTAAAGATTAAAAGGTTATATCCTTCAGAGATAATGTAAGCCATACTTATTATACGTATTTGTAGAAAGAGAGAACTGGGCTGTGCATTACTGAAGGCTGCTGATTGTACTAAATTGGTTTCAGGCATAAAAATACTACAAGGGACTTAAACTACAGAAGAATTTGCACAACCCATGGGGGGGTTGAGCTGTCTTACAACAGATGTTGCAGAAATGAGCTCTTTGCCTTCTCAAAGCATTATGCCAACATTAACTAATCCCTGGAAAAACTTACTTTGGTTTGGGCTGTGCAGGAGTATGAATAAACAACTTTTACAACACAGGTGGGAAAACAGAGACAAAAGATTATGCCTGTAATAGTATGCCAGATTTTTGATTCCAGCAGTTCCAGGGCACTCATCCATACTTTTCAAGAATGCTATCCATATTCATGCCCATATATTTATAATTTTGAATTCATAGTTGAAACTACAAGATGGAGCTGTAAGATAATGCACATAAACAAGTCTGCATTTTTAAATTTTATCAACAAGACCCAAGTCTGTAGCCTGCTGGAAGGGAAATAAAACTTTGGAGTGGGTAATACAGAGTTCAGTAGCCATGTAAACTCTGAAGGCAAACTAAAAATTGTGTACTGTTTATATTCTATTAAAATCCATCTTATCCCCTCATAAAAAAATGCTGAATATAACTGGACAATTTTCAGAGCATCTGGGATGGAGTACCTGTTAGGAAATAACTATATGTAACCTGTTTTGTTTAACAATTTACCTATGTTTACCTACATGTTTTGCAAGAGCCGCAGAGGTGAGCAGCCAGAATGCTTCTCTGCTTTGATGGTTAATTAGGATAAATCCTTTCCTCAATATGTGGAAAGGCAGAGATGAGTTTTGCCACTTTTTGCAGCCCTGCGACAGGCAGCTTCAAATCCCTTTTGATGGAGCCTGAGCATGGTATTGCATCTGTTCCCTGACTTAGTCCTTCCCTATCTTTGATTAGCTCTTTCAATTTTTTTGCTTGGTAGGATGGCCTTCAGTTCTGCAGGGGAGTGGGCTTATGGATAATTGTACCCTATTTTGGGTAAAACTGCTGTCACCCCTGGTCTGAAACCATGTTTCCTCAGTTGTCATCTTTACAGTGTTCAGCTCCGTCAACAATTAGGTGAAATACCACTGGCAATCAGATGAGACAGAGTCATTTGAAAGACGAGAATTTTCCACAGAAAGTACTGCATGGAAAAGACCATGAAATTACCATCCCAGGAAATGTTTTCTGCAACATTAGCAGCTCTAAAGGAAAGACTAATACTGATACTGCTGACTCACAGTGAGGATTGCAGTAGGATGCCTGAAGCTGTTGTATACCTTTGCCAAAGGATGGTTGAACCACACTGGAAACATCCCTAAACTGCTGCAGAAAATAGCCTGACTGTGACTATATTTTTTTCCATTTTCTGGATTGCAAACTTCATGTATGGTCCTTGCTTTGGAAGGGGCAACACCTGGGGCCAGAGGTGTGAAAACTGGTAAAAGCAACATGCACTTCTGCCGTATCTTAATTTACCCTTCATCAACTCAACTGGATTAAAACAGCAGGGAAGAAAGGTAATCAGCTCATCAACCTGGATGAGTAGCTACACATGGTTTCTCTATAGCATGAACTTGAGTGCTTCAGGCTAGTTCATCAAACTGTGAATTGGTACAGGCAAAGCACATACATATTTTGCCAGTCCTCCACTCTTTTGCACAGCAGAAGATAGCTTGTGATCATCTAATGTGATCAGCACTGTAAGAGGTCTGTGAGGTGTTTTTAACGGAAAACTAACATGGAGTCATAGAATCACAGAATCATAGAATAGTTGGGGTTGGAAAGGATCTAGTTCCAACCCCTCTGCTATGGGCAGGGGAAACTCACAGTAGACCATACCTCCCAAGACTGTCCAACCTGGCCTTGAACACTGCCAGAGATGGAACATTTGCTTCTTCTTTGGGCAACATGTTACAGTGAGAATGGACAGCAGCATTCTCTGTGGATATATATAATAATATAAATCTGCTTGTAAATTACAAACAAAAATGATAATATCTTTCTCTCCTATCCCAAAACACATAAAACTTTGCCAATTTCTACACAGTCTTGAAAATCTTGGTTCTAGGGTTGTTGTGGCTTGGCAAAGGAGGATGTCAGTCTGTATCAAACCATTTAATCCAGTCCTCATATTAAGTTTCAGGGCCACACTCAACCCAGACACAGAAATACAGCTTACTGTATCAGTCTTCATAGTAATCAGAGTAGAATTTTAGCTACAGTAAAATTAAAATGGCTACTGTAAAGGAATCTGTGAGTAATTTCCAGATTTTGGATGTTCATGCATGCCCCTGAAACAACATTACTGTTGTCTTTCAGGAGCAGTGGGAAACAAATAAAATGATTGTAATTCTTCTTGATTTTTTTTTCCATAAGTCAAGAGTTAATTACTTCACAGATGGCAGAATGGTGAAGGGAATGAATGCAGTCAACTTGCCTAGAAAACTGGATTCTAGACCATATGCAGTGAAATGAGACAGAAAAAAAGGGCTGTCAAACAATAAATACCTATTTCCTTTTTGCTTTAAATAGACTAAAAGGTCAAGAGAAATATATGACTGATATTTATTGAAGGAAATAGCAATTACATTACTAGGTATATTGGTCCACAAGCAATCTTGTACAGAGGGATGAGCACTGAATTGGCTAGTAAAAGATATTCCTCCATAATTTATTTCTTTCATATTCTTTAATCAGAATAGATTGAGATAAATAGTCCTAACATTCACTGCTATTCTGCCTTATTGCTAACAGTTATAGAGGTCAAGTTTTTATTACACATTTAAGGGATATAAAGAAAATATTTTCATGCATTTTGAGTGTATTATATGTAGAAACGTTATAGACAGTAATTTGCAGCATTCACGGTTGGCACATATTTAGTAGCCATAGCAAAATATTCCCTTTTATTATTTTGTGCTAAAGTCGTTTAACTATCATCTCAATGATTTAATAATGAAACACTACCAGTAAACCATATTAATAATGGGAATGGCTAAGGCATCCCAGAATGAGAAAAGCTAAAATATTATGGAGCTGACATTAGAGATGAGGCTCAAAATTTACAAAAGTAATCTACCAGTTCTGGCTAAATTATCAGGTACGTCTACAAGACTACACCAGAAACAACAGATGCAAGTGAGTGCTGTGGTTTCCTTAGTCCTTTCTTTAATCTGCTAGGTTTAATTATTTCAAATATTATATTGTACAGGTTTATGCATGCCCATCAAAGCCTTCCCATAGAAGCCCACCAACTAACTCCCTTACACACTGCCTGAGGTTAAACAGTGTATTTTAGGTCAGCTGTTTGAATATCCACTAAGCAGCTGATGTAAAGATGAAACAACTTCAACTGTTTGAATTGCAACGCTTCATCATTCATTTGTTTTAAACTTGTTTGTATCTGTGATAAGAGTTCTTAATGATGAAAAGTAAGGAGCCTCTGAACTTCTGTTGTATGAACTTGGATAGGCTGAGTCTTCAGTAAAAGTTCTGGGATCATTTGATTTGATCAGTCAATGTACATTAAATAATTTCCACATTCACTTTATGACACTGACAGCATTTAGAGAGCCACCCATGGATCCCTTATGCTACAGTTGAGATAGTACAATTTCTATTTTGATGTGATACTTTGGCAACTGAAATGATATGATTTACACTAATTTCTAACAGTAAATTTTTCATATGTGATAAAACATCTGTTGGACTTGGAAGTGTATGTACTGCTTCTGTTGTGTTCAGCAGAACATGAGAACAAAGAAAACGCTCTATGCAGCAACTAAGATCTACGCATGAACCAGTGACAGTGACACATCCCTGCTGAGCTGAACTCTCAGATATGGCAATGATTTTGGGACCCATGAAATCCTAATGGCAGGATGTGGCAGGCTGAAGAGTACAGAGATGAAACCAGCATATTCCTGCAAGGACCCTGGGAGCTCTGCTCAGCATTCATCCTCCACAGTCAATCATTTTTCAGCAAACACCTTCTAAAAGGGCAGATCACAGTTTTCACTCATGTTATAATCACTGTCAGTACAATTTCTACTTACCCTCAGTACGATAATTTGTACCTTAATATGAAGCCTTTGTCCTGATGGAATTTCACTGTATAGGCAAGATTGCAAAAGAATCTGAGAGATTTAAGTGCCTGATTCCCTTAACTAACAACAGGGACTTCATATGTATTTTCTCCTCATCCTTTAAATATTGTAGTCTGGGGAGAGAAGAATCTGTTTTGGAAACAGATATACTTAAAAAGTAGTTAAAAAAATGGAATCCTATTTAAGCATAACCACAGTTATGCTTGTTTTTTTAAAAACTCCAGGGCTTGATCTTGGCAATTCTAGGCCAATAAACCTCACATCTAAATCTGGCAAATGGGTTGAAATGATAAATTAAGCAGAATGAAAAGAGACCTGAGAGACCAGGCTTGCTGACATGATCTAGTTGGCATGGATTTTGCAAAGGAATTATCTCTTACTGTTCTTTGTAAATAAAATAGTGGCTATGAGAGAAAAAGTTAATATATTCCATTTAAGTTTCTACAGAAGGGGTTACTGCAAAACTGTGAGGTAAAGGGCAAAACACATGCAAAATCAATGAACTGCAAAAAGATAGTACCAATATGCACATGACACAAGGGACTTGATTCCAGACACCTGCTTTAGAAACCCTCTGGGAAGGGTGTTTGTGAGAGTTTTTTTTGTTGTTGTTATTTCAAAGACAGAATAATTCAAAATACCTAGGTATCAAAGTATTTGAGTTAGACATTTAAATTCCCAGTGCAGTCAGTAACAGCTTTAGAATCTCTCCACAGTCTCTGGGAATTCATGAAGATCCAAAAGGCTACCAATCTGAGCTGTTTACCTGTGACAGAGGTTATTGGCACTATAGCAGACATGGTAGAATGAATGATATACTTACTGCAATTCAATGATCACACCTTAACTTAAAATCACTGCTGACTTTCTTCTAGGTTAATAACTTAGGTGGAACACTGTGGCAGCTAAAATGTCATTCTGTCTCTTCTGTTAGACATCTGGAGAGCCCCAGTAGGTATCAGGCTTGGATGTTTGGTGGCAGTAAATTGGCCAGAGACCATCAGCTAGAGCACAGCTGATGACAACTGAGGTGCTTCTAACAGGCATTTCAATGTTCTATAGTTGAAACTCCTAGAGGCATGCTAAGCTGTGCCTCACCACCAACCCCTCCCAGATGCTCCAGCTTGTTCACATGCTGGACACTTTGGTCTGCTCAGATCCAGAACTGAGAATCCTCCTCTAGTTACCTGCCTCTCCTTTCAAACAGGAGAAAGGCTGCATGTACAGTAAGCAACAGCACTGAATAACAGGAAACTCAAGAAAAAAGAGGAATGCCTAGTATTCTTCTTGTTTACATAGACCTGTCTCCACACAAATGCCAAAAAGAGTTAAAATGCAGTGGTTAGCTAAAGTCTAAGAGAGGCTGTGGAGAGAGCACAGCTGGATTTTGATCATGCTTCCAGAAGTCTCTCTTCTTTCCATCACAAAAAATGGGCGATATAAAATACCAAAAAATCTGATTTAATTAATGGATTATGCTAAATAGATTACCCTAACACAATCTCATTCATCTGCTACAATTACATATAAGGAATGCATAGTAAAGAGAAGCAGCAAACAACAACAGATTTTAATTTATCCCCTTCAAAGTTAATGAGTGGAATGAACATTGAAAACCTAGTGCTATTTTGTGACCTGAATAGAAAGTTTTTGTAGAGCTGCACAAAGAAACATGAATACATCATAGGACACAATTTTGCTTAGTATCTATGTAACAAAACCTTGGTTACTGCACCAAAACCTAGTATTACTCTGCCAGTCTTCACAGAACTTGAACAGATTATCTCTGCAAAGCATTAGTAAACTGTTAATCTGGCCTTCCAGTTTCATCATTTGCATGTGGTTGCTACATCAGCTTTTCCTCTAATCTCACACACATATATAGAAAGGAATCCCTCAAAAAATAGCTTCATGGCACACGTACAGAAAATATGGAAATATGTCAGGTGTCCTGCTCTTCCACACAGTACAATAACAGCAGTTTTGATATATTCAAGCTTTTCCAGCATGATTTTAGATCCAAAGCTGGGAAAAAACTCCACTACTTAACCATATGCTTCTCTTAAAGTATGAGTCACCTGTTGACTTCAGTGGGACTACCCATATGCTGAAGGTGTACAACATATTGAAATACTTGGTTAGGAACCAAACTTAGAAACAAGATACATTCTTCTTCTAGAGATCTGAAACTGTGTGAAGTTCACAATGTGAAAGATTTACAGATTGTATCAGGATAATGAAAAATAGAAAATAATTATCAGTGTAATTGGGAAGATGAGAAAGAAGGGGATTACAAAAGGACAAGGAAACTTCTATATTCTGGGATGACTAGAAGGAGATAAATTTATGGTAATACAAAATCAAATCATTATGTTTTTTGAGGTTTGAATGCTACAGAGCACTGCTGAAATGAGGGTTGCAAAGAGAGAGGAATTTACTATACCATCAGGATGGTTTAATGGTGCATTTAAAATGTTCTGCCTTGCTTCTAAATGTAGAAGCTAATAATTTTATTGTCATTCAGTAAATCACACTCATCTTTTTTGCCAGATCGAAAGGATAGCTAACTTGTATCTTTTACCTGTGTGTAGGCATTTCTGAATTTACCTTAATATTATATTTGAAAATAAGAAGCCCAGGTGGCAGCAACTGGCAGAAATATTAGATGAGGCTCTAAAGAGTTCAAAAATAATCATCAATGCAAGACAACACGGTTATGAATTGTGTGTATTTAGGCATTCTAAAATTGCACTTGATACCTTTTCCAACAGCTATTTACAGCTCAGAAGAATATTCACTGAGCTGTGCACTCTCCCACTTATGTATGGTAATATTTCTGAGCATTCAAATTCTTTAGCATTAGTTAAAACCTCTTAGTGCTGTTATTCAGGAGTAAATATGTATTATGCATTTTATTCATAAGGTTACCTAAGGATATTTTAGGCAGAGCTGAGCATATACCCCAGGTTTTTAATGAAACGGCTACAAATATTTTTCCTTGCTAAACTGTATCATAGAACAAATTTCCTAAAAGATATGCAATATTAGTGTTGTTCCAACTCTGGTGTTTTAATGACATTGAGAATAGCAGGTTTTGTAGGAGGAGGCAATATACTTTGCTAGATTGACTGGAAAAAAATCAAATAAATTTATGGATTTATGACCTTGTTATCAGGTCTGAAAAGGAAGCAAGAATTTTGACCTAATGCAAGAAGAGAAAAAACGTTTCCAGTTAAACTTAATTTTGTTATGTCCTTAGGATAACGTGAGGCAAATACAGTTACCACTAATGGCTAAAACAGGTATTTTTATCACTTCCTGGACTGAGGGAGACAAGCTAGGCATCAAATATCCAATTTACAATTTCAATATTATTTATGATTGTAGTTCTTAACTAAGCACTGTGTTATGGTTCTTATAGCACTAAAGAAAATATTTGTTCTGAAAATCAGAGAGATCCAAAAGTGGAAAAACTATTCACAGTTGGGGTATTAGACATATAAATGACAAGACTGACCTAAAGTACCTTATCTTAAGCACTGCTATAGATTTTGTATATCTGATTATATCTATTGGGGTCTTTTAAAATTTACTTTATTTATAAGTATTTATAAGTAATACTAAACTAGCATTTTTCTCTTTTAGCCTCACTGGCAACAGAACATCTCTTCTGTATAATATCTAATGTCCTGAAGCCCAGTTCAGTAGGATGCTAGAGCCATTCTTGCCTAAAATAATCATCTGACCTTGTTGGCTGCTGGATTCAACCTCCCTGTCTATCAGCATGTTCTGTATGCTCACTGGAAATTCAGAGTTGCACAAATCATTGTGATTGAAATACTTATTACTTACAGAAGTTCCTTCTCCCTCCTGGTTTTAGGTTGCTTACAGGCCACTGTGGGACTGTGGACATAGAGCTTCATTCACCAAAACTACCAGCTGTGACTCTTTCATCAGTAATAACTCTGTATCGTAGTCTTCTACCTCTACAGCAGAGAAATCTGCAAATTTTTAGCTTTTAAAAAAGCCACGAAAGAATTAATGGTTAATGCACAATGCAGGTCACAACTGTAGGTAATAGAGAAAGCTGCTCTCATTACCTTGGGATTGTGCACTAGAAAGGACATCATGCTACCCTGTTTTTAGAGCACCACTAAAGCAAATCTGCCCTGTCATGTATCTGCAAAACACCCAGATCTCTAAAGGACTCAAGTTCTGTTTCCAGCTTTCACCTCTGGTCTCTCCACTAAAAATGTTATTCAGTATGGTTATACTGGGAGTATACACTTGACTGACCTTCTCAGTGCAATAAACAACCACAATGAATGTAGGAAACCTGCCTGTTAGAAAATTCCTTTCCTTTTCAAGATTCTTCCTTAATTCCAAATGACAATTTGCTCAGTCTTAGGATGGGTGAACATATATATCCAGACTTTCTCAGAAACTGCCAGGAGTATGTGTGGGGAAGTAAACTTTCTCCTTTCCTAGAAACAGACCGGATGATTTCTTCATATCCATATTAATCTAACAGACAGATTTTAAACTTGTGAAAGCAACAGACCTCATAAAAGCAGTTTTGTGAAGGCTAATTAACTAGTTCTATGATATGAAGTCTGTGTTTTGTTAGTATATAATCTTATAATTATTTTAATTAGCCATGAAGTGGAATGTTAATTACTGTTGTCATTTCATTTTAGACAGTCAGATCAATTTCAGAATGGACTTCAGTGGAAGTTATTGAAAACACATTTCAAAATCAAACATGTGACAAATTAAAGTATTTTAAATAAGCACCATTCAAACTCTGTTCTACAAGTAGGTGGGAAAAATAATTTTGGTCTGCAGCCTAGATCCTGGATGTCATGTCACTGTAAGGAAAAGCTTCTGTGGCAAGGAGATTAATATACACAGTGCTTTATTTTTCTACTTAACCAGAATTTCTGCAGTATACACAGGCTGCATAGACATACTCTGGAAGGGGAAAAAGAAGAGGGGCGTTTCTAGACAGAATGCTTCCCTCAAGAATTTTGGAATATTTCCTTGTCCTAGCACATGCATTTTCTTATCTGCACTTTGCAGCTGTCTAGCAGACACTAATGAGAGATTTCATGTTCATACCAATTATTTGAAATATTTAATGTCCTTCTTAAGGTGCATTTGCACATCAAAGAAATTACTCAGTCCAAGCATGCCACAATGTTGCACAGGAAAATAAAAAAAAGCTTCCACTTTATGCTGTAATAGAAATTATTTGAGTTCTTCTGTAGCTAAGGCTACGTCATCAGTTTTATTTTAAACCTTAATTTTCAGAGGTTGATAACCCAGGGCAAAAGTGCTGTATACATACAATTCTGGGTAGATAGCATATCAGGTAAACACTGAAGTCATGCTCTCCTTTGCCAGTTAGTGACATTTTCAGGTGGACAGCAATCAGGATCCTAAAACCAATTTAGACACAACAATAGTAAAGTTGCAGTGTGTAACTAATAGGCAGCTGAACTCTGAAGCAAAATAACCAATCTTGTGCTATGCAGCTAGGGTGTTGGAGATCAATTTTTAAGGTCTGAGACAAATCACTAAACTTCTCTGTCTGTAAATACACCATTATGGAAATAATAAATTATTATCCTTTATTGGTTTTACCAGAAATCACTCAATAACGTTCATAAAATGCCTCTGTGAAGATCACTGGGTGTTAATTAACCTTTCATTATTTAAGAAGAGTTACTGAATCAATAAGTTTCAATTGGTGAGAAAATTAGAAAACATGTGGGCTAGGTTGCTAGCAATGTGTTGCAGTGATGGTTGCCAGTAACTTTGTTAGTAAGTCCAAAATGTAGATCTTTTAGTGTTTCTTTTCTTTTTTTATTTTTGAGAAAAAAATATTCAGCCATCTTTACCACAATCTACATGAAATGAACAGAAATCTGGGTTTATTAAGTGAAAGGATCTAATTAATTGTATATCAAACTCATTTTGTGTACTACTATCTTGCTAAAAGATTCTGATCATGTAGCTCAGGGTGGCTGGTTATAGGTCACTGTTGCTTATGTGTGTACTGAATTGCACCTGTGTAAGCCTGCCTAAAACAACAGCATTTCTAGCTGGTGAGAAAGGATGCGATCCATACAGAAGTCAGCAGATCAGATGTGTGGCAAGGGGTGAGCCTAGCAGTGCCTGCACTGAAGCACCTTCCCTTCAGTGAACCGTGAGGCGATCTCTGTCTTGCCATTTTCCATCCAAAGAAATTGATGTTATTGCTAGAGATGGTTACTCACAAAGACATCTTGCTCTCAGTACATAAACATTACCTGAATTTAGCCTCACATCCTTTAAGGTCTTATTAGATCTGTCTCTGGCAAGGAAACATCTTTAGCTGTTAAATTGAATAACACATATATTTTCTAGCATTGTATTTCAGGGTCTGAGGTAGGTTCACAGCTAAAATCTGTCTCCCACTTTTTACTGTTTTGAAGAGAATTTTCTGTCTAAAACTAAAGCGTTAGTCTTTGAAAAACAATACAGTTCAAAGTATTAAAAAACCCCTGCATTTTATTTTGATGGGTAAGAGTTGATATTCAAAACAGTCTAAGGCAATCTTCTTGATACTAAAACTGACAGATCTTTTCTTAGTAAAATACATACTTGTCATTCCATTTAAAAAAATTCGTTGCTGAATTTTCAAGAGTAAATTTGATATTAATAGGACAGGCAATCTCTGTCTTTATTTATAAGTCTCTGATTTATAAGTCAGATGAGAAAAAAGGTCCCTTTGACATCATTAGCGAAATTTCCGAGTACTGGCATGAAAGGAAAGACCTAGCATAGAGAGGGAGCTGTGGTGGAAAGTGATGATTAACAGGTTGTGCCTCTGTGACTCAACTAGAGAAGCTCAACAGTCCAGTTTGGGAATTTGGCATGCCTGGAGACCATCAGCTTGCCCAAATCCCTCATCTGAAGGAAGCCTGCCCTGCCTCCTGTCAGTTTGCCTACTTACCAAACCCATGACTGGACAGGGCTGCCTTAATCTGCTACACACTGAAATAGAGCTAAGGCATTTAGTGTGAAACACATTCCTGCAATGCACAACAGATGAAAGAGATGACTCAAGTGCCATCTTTCAGCATTTAGTTTCTGTGTGTCTTAGATTAAAAATGTAAAGGTGTGTCATGCAATAGGACACAGGCACAGTGTGAGACCCAGCATTGTGGTGCCTGACTTTGAAGTTGCTGGCATCTGCTTCTGAAGTGCAATCCACAGTTCTGCATTAGATGTCTCTATGGTGCTCTTCTGAATAAGGTTCAAAGCAGCAGCACACTGAGAAGTGAGCCACAAACACTACTCCAAGGAAGAAGCTAAGGAGAGAGGTATGTTTAAAACCCCACGCTCCTTCAGCCTTGGAGTCCCAGAAGATTGTCTGTTCTGGGGAGTCACACAATGGAGTCTCTCCAGTAAGACATCTTCCTAACTTAAGACAAAATCTGCGGAGAGTCTATTCCAAACTTTTTGGGCTGGGACATCCAGACAGCACAGCTGCAGTCATCCCCAATTGTGTAATACAAGTCTTACTGAGGACACGGGACTGTAGATGTTGAGAAGCTCAATCACCATCACACTTGCAGTCCCACCTGCAGAAACTGCTGTTGGTCCTAACAGAAGCCATCCTGGATATGATGGGCTAAAAAGAGAAAGAAAAAGGTAGCACAGTACAAAAGGTAGGCTGATGGGGAACACCCCAGTTAGCGTGGTTGAACCAAGAACAGTTCCTGTGCTTTTTTTTAACGAAAGCATCTGACACTTTTGTGTTTTCAGTGGACCTCATTCTACTTGCATATATTAGACTTGCTCTGACAACATACACTAGTATAAATGCCTAAAGAGATATGCGTAGGAAAAGGCCTGAGGTACAACATGAACTTCCACTTACATGGGGTACACGCAGATGCAGAATTCTAGGCACCAAGGAACTAACTAGTGTAACTGAAGTGCCTGCAGACTAGGGGCAGGGTTTCCTAAGAAAAGTATGAATACTGCAAAGATCCCCAGAAAGAGTCCACATCCTTTTGTCTTCTCAGAAGATGAAATCAAATCATGGTTTGATATAGAATCCTAGAATACCAGGTTGGAAGGAGCCTTGAGGATCATCTGATCCAACCTTTCTTGGCAAAAGCACAGTCTAGACAAGATGTCCCAGAACCCACCCTGTTCAGCTGAATCCTAAAAGATACTGGGGAATCCACCACTTCCTTGGAGAGATTATTCCAATGGATGATTATTTTAATTGTGAAAAATTTCCCTCTGTGGTCAACTGGAATCTCCCCAGGACTAACTTGTGCCCATTACTCCATTCCATATGACTCCTTGTAAAGAGAGAGTCTCCATGTACTTTGGAGCCACCCTTTACTGGAACATGGTTATAATACTGGACCATGGTGATAAGAGAAACTGAGAAACAGGAGAGGACAGAACTGAAGGAAATACCAAATAAATAATGAAAAGTAATTCTGATTGTTTGTAAGCAGCAGAGGTGTAACTATAGTGTGACTTACATGTGAAGTGTGAATTAGTGTACTTATATGTGTATGTGAATATAACAGCTGTGCTGAGTACATACAGGCCACCACAGCCTGCCTTAAGGGCTGAAAAGCAAACAAAATAAACAGAGTAAGATATGACACAAAAAAGTGAATGCAAAACTATAAAACAAAAAAAATGGCAAAAATCACCACTATTTGCGTTATGAGAGTACTTCAGAAACTGATACTGTGAAGAGTACTGAACACATGGGCAGAATATTACGCTTGCTTTTGAAGAGTTAAGCCCATCAAACAACCTAAATCATACACTAATTCATATGTGTTGTAAGAAATGGAAGAATTTGTGAGTTTTAGATCTCATTCATTCACCTTTGCCTGTTACAGTATCTAACCAACTCTACTGCTGCTCTTCATCTGTATTTAGTTCTCACTTGAGTACTCCTGACTGCTTTTCTCCTTGTGCAATGAGGTATACAGATGTGCACCAACAACTGGGAAGACACTCTCCTTCTTGTAATATTCCAGAATCTTAACAACAAAAGAGAAATAAAAATCTAAGGAAATGAATTCATCTTGATGGCAGAATGGCAAAGGTAGATTTAAGTGCATGCATATAATGCTACACACTCCTTATGTACAAAACCTCCCTGCATTATAAAAGATCAATAAAGTTGTAACATAGTATTTAAGGATAAGACTTTATCTCTGTGGGTGTTATTTGGATTCCTACAACAGCTTGAATATTGTAGCAAACTTTCCTGGTACAGCTTGTTCTGAGTTGAAAAGTCATACTTAAAACCTCAATCTAAGCACTGCTTAGAAACCCACTCCTGAAATCAGGTGGATGCTTGATGATTGATTAATTCATGCAACAATACCACGAACGCAGAAGACACAAAATGAATACCACAGAAGAATAGAAGAGAGAGAACTATTAACAAATCCAATTACATTTACAGTGGTAGGTGACAGGTCCTTTTGCTTGCAAGTTACACTTCTAGGTCAACAACTGCTACTGTCTTTGGTGAGAGGCTTGTCATCTCAGACTACTGAACAGTGCTGACAAACACTGACCTTGCTTAACCATGGTCATTAACTATGTTCACAACCACGAATTTGACAGCACTTCTGTTTTACACTGCTTTCTCTGACTCTTTTCTTACTGGCACCTCAGACTTGGCTCAGAACTCTTCTTTGCCAGGATGAAGCCTCAGTGTCAAGTTTTCCCAAATGTTTTCTGTTTGATTTTTTTTTTTTTCCCCTAATCTATGACCTGGCCTGGATAGCTAAAGGGAAGAAGCTCAGCAGTCTGTCAGGTTTGACAGCTCCCACAGGCTAGAGAAGCAGACGTGGCTCTTTCAAAATGTATTAGAGTGCCAAGGGGACTATTAAAAACAGAAAGGAGAATCAAAAACAGTCCACTGGGTCCTACTTTCTGAGAATGCAGTGTGAAATAAAACACTTCATGTCCTAAGTTTTGGAGGCCAAACAGAAAAGTGAGCTCCCTACAGGAAAATAACAATGATGGGTTTCTCGCATTCATACGTACAGAGCATAGTTATCCAGGTAGTTCAGCTTTTCACAATATACATTTTATTTAAGGAATTTTTCTATGTTACCCTAACTCAAGTATTAAATTATTAGATGCATGTGTGCAAGGTTTCACACTAAAGAGAGTGTATGTGCTAATTTGATACTGTTGGTGGCAGTTTGGTGGATGGGAAATATGCAGCAGTGAGAGACAAGACTTGAGTAAAGGGGGAAAAAAAAGCACCATAAAATATAATATATTAAAATATCATTGGTTACCAAATCTCACTACTGTTGGGATAAGCTGGTAACAGCAAGCAGCAGAAATTCTATATTTCAAGGAAAAGCCTGTACATCCTTCCCTAAGTGACAGATATTTGGACTCTAATGATAAGCATGTATAGGTTAATTAAAAGAACCCAGCTAAAATGTCAAAGGTGTTAAGGTCAATTTGCTCTACAATTTATAATCTGGGTGTCCCCTCCAAAACTACAATATTTCTTGGAGCACAAACCAGTGCTGCCTGCATCTCAGGAGAGCCTTCCCAGTGAGGAGTCTCCAGGGAATTAGGATGTTCTCCCATTCATCAATGAGGAGGAAATCTATAGCCCATTATTCAGTGTTAATAATTATCTTTATATAACAACAATTTTTTTAAATATAAGAATATTTATGAAAAAAATCTGATTTATTGCACATTGATAATATGCTTTGCCTGCAGCAGCCATCTGTCTATGCACTTCATAGCTCTGTTTTCTGTAGGAGACAGGCTGTCATATGAAACGTTTCTGCTTTTTATTTTGGGGTTCTCAATTTGAAGGAGTTCAAGTATTTTATATATTTTTCAGCACAAGAAGATGTATTTGAAGGCTGACATATGAATCAAAGGGCCAGGGAAGGCGTTAAGTTTGTATAAGATTTTAAGTGGAAGTGAAGAGTGGGTCAGATAACTGTCAATGGCTGGAAAAGCTTTCAAGAAAAATGCCTTAGAGGAGGGTAATACTCATGGTCAAATCACAAAGTGCCAGGGTGCTGAGCATAGCAGTCTGGAAAACCAAGCATATTGCTCCAACACCAATTGGTACTCTTTTGACACTGCAATTACAGCAAGAGCGCCCTTTCATAATTTTCTCCAAACAAGCATTGTTTGCATGCATGAACATTTACGATGGAGTTCTGCTAAGAATGTGTATTGTTAATACCAGAAGATGATTTTTTTTTCCTATTTTGTTATTAAGATTCTGGAATTCTACTGGGACAGTGTCTTCCCAGCCGTAGTTGCACATCTGTATGCCTCACTGTTACCTGTATCTACATATAAATGAAAAGCAGGCTCCTGAGGGAAAAAAAAACAAAGAAAAAAAAAAGATAGTTTCAGAGGTTGATAAAGATCTGACCTGTCTTGGATATATATATTTCAGGAAGAAAATAGAGGGGGTGTTTTACAGCTTGTTTTGCAGCAATATGGCCAACTTCAAAACTGCAGCAGTAAAAAAAGCCAGTAGTAATGAACCTAATGTTTCTGCTGTTGAACCACATTATGGAACATTCAGCTGGGTAAAATCAGTGCATGCCTCACTAGATACAGAGGTAAAGTAGCAGAAAAAAGAAGTACTCGATTTAACCAAAGACAGGTGTGTCCCCAGCAGAGAAAAACAAGGATCTTTTTTTGAAGGAGATGTAAATGCAAGATTTCAATGGCAAAAGCTGAGATAAGACATGTAATATGTTAAAATGTATGAATAAAGAGGAAAGAAGTAATCTGAAAAGGAGGCGTCTGAAAGAATGAAAAGAGAAAATGCAAAATATACAGAGCAAGAAAGGGAGGAAACCAAGGAATGAGGGGAGGGAAGAAGAACAGTTAAATCCTTATCTGGATCAGTAGAAAGCCACTAATTTCTGTAATACTTTTTCATCACTTTCAATAGGAATTGACTCAGGGTTATAACTTGAGTTTATATTTCTATTAGACATGCAACTGTACACAACAAAAGGAAGAGAATTTGCAGGATCTGGTTGTTTCAAGATAAACAGGAATGCTGGGGTGACAAGCCAGGGGAAAAATTATTCTGCCCAAATAAGCAATAAAATGGCTTAGAGCATATTCTAGGTTTATGTGTGTTTCAGATGGGTTCAGTTGGAAAGACTGTGCAGATGTGAATGCACACCTCATTGCTCCTTTAGTGGTTGTGGTTTTTTGAGATAAAAATCCATTCAGGACAAATTGATTATTGGAGGGACGAAGAAACAGCAGAGAATTCTGGTACAATTTTGTCAGATATTTGCAACATAAAGGGAGCAGATGCATCTTGAGATGGAAATGTGTACTGTGTTATGAAGTGAAGAAAAAGCTTGGAAACTAACTCCTCTTCAGGGCTTAGGTACAGGAAATCCATAGTTCCTCCAGTTTAGTGACATATGTTTTTATGTTTTTTTCTGCTCAAAGAAGCAAACAAAATGCAGAACCCCTAACCTCAGGCACTTCCTTCAAGGTCAAATCAAATAAATAACCCAAAGGGCCAGATTCTGAGAAGTTTAAAGGAGACTTGTTACATTGGCTCACCAAAGTCCACAACTGCAGAGAACTTAACTCAGGAGCAGATTTAACTTCTAGCAACAGTGAGTATTTATTTTATTCAAATAGAAGCGATACAAATAGAAAAAAAGAAAAAAATCAAAAGGGAGGAGGAGAAGAAGAAAAGGTCCTACACATGGGTCAGAGCAATCCCAGGCACAGCTACAGGTTGAGCAAAAAGAAAATTCAGTGCAGCTCTGCGGAGAAGGAGTTGGGGGTGCTGGTCAATGAGAAAATGAACATGAGCCAGCTTCAGTGTGTGCTCGCAGCCCAGAAAGCCAACCTTATTCTGGGCTGCATCAAAAGGAGCGTGACCAGCAGATCGAAGGAGGTGATTCTGCCCCTCTACTCTGCTCTTGTGAGACCTCACTTGGAGTATTGTGTGCAGTTCTGGTGTCCTCAACATAAAAAGGACATGGAACTGTTGGAACAAGTCCAGAGGAGGGCCACAAGGATGATCAGGGGACTGGAGCACCTCCCGTATGAAGACAGGCTGAGAAAGCTGGGGCTGTTCAGCCTGGAGAAGAGAAGGCTGCGTGGAGACCTCATAGCAGCCTTCCAGTATCTGAAGGAGGCCTACAGGGATGCTGGGGAGGGACTCTTCATTAGGGACTGTAGTGATAGGACAAGGGGTAACGGGTTGAAACTCAAACAGCAGAGGTTTAGACTGGATATAAGGAAGAAATTCTTTACTGTAAGGGTGGTGAGGCACTGGAATGGGTTGCCCAGGGAGGTTGTGAATGGTCCATCCCTGGTAGTGTTCAAGGCCAGGATGGATGAAGCCTTGGGTGATATGATTTAGTGTGAGGTGTCCCTGCCTATGGCAGGATGGTTGGAACTAGATGATCTTAAGGTCCTTTCCAACCTTAACTGTTCTATGATTCTAAAAGAAAAAAAAAAGAAAAAAGGAAAAGTATGAAAGGAAAAGGAAAAGCGAAATTTATCAAATAGAATAATCTTAACTCAGAATCTGGTGATAAAAGGAATAGTGCATGTGTACTCTGGGTGTTAAGGACAGAAATTTCTACCAGTAGTTTTACCCTACTATTTTCTTTTTCAAGTACTAACCATTAGGTATATCAAACTCTACAGTTCGCACCACCCACGTGGATGATGTACTTCATTTCACAATGGTCTTCTACCCGATCTCCAGAAGAAATATTTGTGAAGAGTCAATACTTTCTTTTTAAAACTTAAGCAAAATTTACATTGAAATTCACCTGTGTGTAGTCCAGCCTTCGAAGCATCAATTTGCTCTTAAAACAAAACCTAAATGATGGATAGTTCTACTGGTCTTATTAATATCCTCTGTGCACACACCATATTTCAGAAAACATTGAACTGTGTTATTTTATAAAGATGATACTAGCAATAAACCTAAGATAACAGGGAGAAATTACAGATATTAAAAGAAGATGTAAAATACCAACCCATACAGTTTTGCATTCAGGCATACTTTGTTACTTTCTCAAGCATTCAGTGAAGTGAGCAATAGTTTTTGTTTTATTTATTATCAATTTACCTTATTTAGTTCCTCATTCCCTTGAGAAACTACTTGTAGGCTACATTACTTGATTTCTTCTGCTTCTCTGCCTTTGGTTCCATGGCAACCAAGGTAAAATTAGTAGCAGAGAGGAAATCCCAAGCAGCCCTGAGCTATAATCTTAGGAAATTCACCTTTTCATTTCAAAGAACCAAAGAATCACAGAATGGCTGGGATTGGAAGGGATCTCTGGAGGTACTCTGGTCAGCAAGGCCGCCTAGAGCAGGTTTTGGACCATGTACAGATGGCTTTTGGGTATCTTCAAGGATGCAGACTCCTCCACCTCCCTGGCAATCTGTGCCAGTGCTCAGTCACCCTTACACTGAAAAAGTGTTTCCTGATGTTCAGAGGGAACCTCTGTGTTTCAGGTTGTAGCCATTTCGTCTTGCCCTGTCACTGGGCCCCACTGAAAAGTGCCTGGTTCCATCCTCTTTGCCTGCTCACTTCAGGTATTTATATACATAGATAAGCTCCCCCTCAGCCCCAGCTCTCTCAGCCTTTCCTCATAGGAGAGATGCTCCAGTTCCTTTGTCTTTGCGGCTCTTCATTGAACTCTCTCCAGTATGTCCATGTCTTTCTTGTACTGGGGAGCCCAGAACCGGACACAGAACTCCAGGTGTGGCCTCACCAGGGTTGAGCAGAGGGGAAGAATCACCTGCTGGCAATGTTTGCCTAATGCGGCCCAGGATACTATTAGCCAGATGGCTGCCTTTTCTGCAAGGGCATGTTGCTGGCTCACATTCTTGGTGTCCATCAGGACCTCAAGTTCTTTTCATCCAAGCTGCTTTCCAGCTGGTCAGCCTCCAGTATATACTGGTACCTGGTCTCGTTCCTCCTCAGGTACAGGACTTTGCAATTCCCTTGTTAAATTGCATGAGGTTCCTATCAGCCCATTTTTCCAGCCTGTGGAATTCCCTCTTGTGTGCTGGCCATTCCTCTCAGTTTTGCATCATCAGCAACCTTGATAAGGGTACACTGTGCACTATCATCCAGATCATTAATGAGCATATTGAACAGGACTGGACCTAATATTTACCCATGGGGTACACCACTAGTTACCAGCCTCCAGATGGACTTCGTGCCAATGATCAAGATCATCTGAGCCCAACCATACAGTTTTCAATTCACCTCACTATCTGTTCATCCAGCCCCTACATCAACAGCTTCTCTATGAGGCCCTTATGGCAGATAGTGTCAAAAGCCTTATTCAAGTCAAGGTAAACCGTATCTACTGCTCCCCTCATTTACTAGGGCAGTGATTTCATCATAGAAGTTTATCCTCCTTATTTAAAAAGGATGACATTAGACTGAATGTGTGGTTTGATGAGATGACTAGTTTTATATCAGGATTTCTGAGGAGTGAAAATTGCTAGTATACCTGTATGCAAAAGCCAGTCTTTAAAGCATCAGTGTACTTAGAGAGCCACTGAAACTACCCAGGTGTCAGAATCTACATTGCTGGAAGCGCATTTGTTTGAAAACCAAAAAATTAAAGAAACAAAGCTGGATGAAATTGAATTGTTACCATTTAAGCAGATGAGGATGGAAAATACCATTTAATCAAAAAATATCTGTAAGTAGTTAGTTTTGTCTGAACTTCTCTCTGGCATATGAAGCCACTGTAAAAAGCTTTGCTGTTGCCAGGACTGCACCGCCATATGACAAGATAACATGAAAACTTAAGCATGGAGTTCCAGGGAACAGTTTGAAATTTCTGTCCTTTTCATTTATCGGGCCATGAGCTAATTAGTTGGGGTAAGTAAGAAACTTCCCTCATGGCATATTAATTCGCAATGCATATTCATGGGGGTTCCTAGTCAACCTCTCAAGCATCCTGGACTGCCTACTGAGAGGCAGCATGGTTTGCCCTTCAGTACTGCCCTGCGGAAAAGTGGGTATAACACCACTTACTGTGTTTTGAAGTCTAATTAGCTGTTTGCAAAAAGAACTGAGGCTGGTAGATGAAAAGTGCTTCAGAAATGCAAAATATTATTATTACTATTATTAATAATAAGGAAGAACATGCACAAACTAATTATCACAGCAAAACAACACCAATGATTTTATAAGGTTCCCAAGCTATCTGAAATGAATGTTAAAGGAATTTAGGAAAATACCTTCTTTTCTTTCAGCAAAACCACTTATATATAATTGTGTGTTTTTTTTTTTAAATAGATTCTGTTAATAATACAACTAGCATTAAATCTTATGCATAAACTGGGTGACTTTTCTAAACAGGGAAAGTAATATGGCTAATGTTTCAGAAACAAGTCCATATTAGGTTAACAAATACTGAATGTTAATCAGGAGATTTTCCAGATTCTCAAGCACTGAATTGGCTGGTCTCTTGAAAAACATGACCTATTTTTAAACACTGATCTTCAAAATGCTCTACTTACAGTCTTATGTTCAAAGTATTAGGCTTAAAGGTTTGGAACAATCTAAATAATTGATGATATCCTAATCAAAAGGGACGTACATCAAAGAGAAAAAGCTACAGTTCTGTTCATTGAAAGACTTGGCAAACATGGAAAAAAATGAAAAGGAGGGTAGTGACCAAAAATGTGGGAAAAAAAGAATTAAATTATTATTGAATGTTCTTTTTTTCAGACCACTCCTATCATAAATCCCACAAATCATTTATGATGAATAATTCAGTTGAAAATATCAAGAAAACACCAAATCCCAAAGCAAACAAAAGTTTTACTTGATTTCCATAGGTCAAACTTTTTATCCCTTTGTACACAAACCAATAATAAGTGACAAACCTAATCTAAGTATTCAAATGTCTAATAGACAGGATTCCAATCCTTTAACTTATTCCACCTAGAGTGAATTTATCTGTGCCAGGTGACCTTCTAGCTTAAAAATTCATGGCTTCCATATATAATAAACATAGAGTCATAGAATCATAGAATAGTTAAGGCTGGAAAGGACCCCAAGATCATCCAGTTCCAATCCCCCTGCCATCACCGATTAAATTTAAATAAGTAAAAAGTATTTTGGTTACACTGGTGAAAAGAATTGCAGAATTAGTAAAAGGTTTTACATTAATAACTGCACACCAGCAAGAGTTCTGGTATGAATCAAATGGTTATAACCTAGGTCAAAATCAATTTAGGGATGTCACAAAATATATTCACTTCAGAATACACCTTTACGTAAACTCTCTTAACTTCATATGTAAATCATGTCAAGGGATTCTGAGACATCTTAAATCTTTCAGTACCAATGGAAGCAAATTTTCATGGATTCTAATAATAACAGGAAAATAGTACTAATTTACATAGGTGCAGGGTTTTCCTAACACAGAAGAATAATGACATCCCAAGCCATGCAATTTTCTGAACAGAACTGTTAAGGCAAAAGTCTTCTTTTTGATTAATATTTACTAACTGCACTAAAATAGTCCTAACTCCAAAACACACTCCAAACCCTTCAGTTTTAATGGCTTTTTAAAAGAATCTATTCAATAACTACTTTGTAGTCTGTGTCTGAGACAATAAAAGAATTATCTTGGTATTTTTTTACAGGTGTGTCTTATATATGTCCAGGCACAGTTATTTTCACTGATAGCCACATATTTTTGCCTTATCTTTCCTGGATACTGGGACTCTGATCCACAAAAATACTTACCTTTTTTCATTAGACCACCCTGACCTTCACTCCTGTTGCTCTTGGATTCGATCAAGTAAAAACTATAGAAAAGAACTTCTTGTTTTTACATCACTGAATATAGGCAGCCTTATCATTCAGAAAAGTTTAAAATATTCTGAATCATTCTAATATTAAATTATTTTTTAAAAGAGATGTAGTTTTTAATCTGCTTCATGGGTTAACTCTACCATCATAAAAGTAACCTTTTATAAAGATAATTTTTTGTCCTTTCTAGAGCTTCTATGCAGAGCTTCATAATGAGGCTGTATTCTCAGTGAACTGAATATGGTGCAAATGTATGCTGGAGAGTCCATGACATGGAATGTAGTATTGCAACTAAACAAGTTTGCTTTGCATGAACACCTACCAAATACTTGGTAAGATACATTGAAACCAGAGAAAAGGAAGTGCAGATAGCACAATTCATGTACCCTAAGGCAACTAAACCAGTAAGTATTAATACAGAAACCTGGAAAACAAACTTCTTTTGAGGAAAAAGATAATGAAATATATTTTTGTCCTTTATGCCTTCCACTATTTGAGTACAAAGGCAAGATTTCCTACAACTCTCTCACATTCACCACAGTTATATATATATAAAAGAAAAGTAAATTTTCTTGTAACTAGAATGTATTACAGAATGAAAAAAAAAAGCTCAGCACCTACACTTGCCACTTTCCCTGATACACACATGCATGGTTTTCCTATTTATCCCTCTATATCACTGTCAGGCTTTGAATAACACCAAAATAATAAGTGGCAACTTCCTCTAGCTGTCTCTCCTTTCAAAACTGGAATATAAAGGAAGATAGTACAAAAATGATAAAGCTATTTTTGAATACGGGCTGAATGTCAGATGCCGAAATCAGATTTTATTCCCAGACTTAAAAAAGGAAAGGTCTTGGTAATAGTCGCAGACTGGACAGCCTAACAGCTTGGTATTTCCCATGTCTGTATTGGACCCAAAGACTAAACTAAAAGCCCTTCATGTAAAAGAGCAAGAGTCTGAAGATCTACAAAGTTGCCTTTTATCACATTCTTGAACCTTTATAGCAACTTACTAAAGGGAAAGTCAAAGCCAGACTTGATTTAAAAATGGCACATGCTTTCAACTCTTCTTCAAATGAATGAGAATTGGATGCCTTAAATTACTTACTAGGGTCCCATTTCTATATAAGCTGAATATAGAGGGTCCTAATTAAATTGTAAAATTCCCTTTCACTTCAGGATGTCAGCATGACACTCTTGATAACAATGAGGGGTGTTGGAAGTGCAGAAATGTAAGAGGAGGATGCTGACTTACAACTCAGCCTCTTGGCTTTCTTTAGTCCATTTCCCATTAGATCTCAAGGTAGGCAATATGGCTCTTTTCTTCCCTACCTGCTCCAAAACATGGAAGATAATTGCTTTGTAATGAAACCAATTAGTTTAAAACTCATGCCATTTTCCATAAACTTAATAGTCGTGAGAAGTTGCAGCCATATTTGCTGGTCAACATTAGGCTCATTCACCAATGTAGTTACTAGTTTGTTTCAGATACAAGACTGGTAACAAGAAACTGAAGATGTTTTTACTTTAGCCCCTTCTCATGACTCGTGTGAAATCCCTGACACAAATTAGCGTACTGCTCATAGTTAAAACATGTCAGCTCTTTGAGGAAGGACTGGATGTATCCTGCTTTTAAACACTTCTGTCATGCAGTTGGAAGCACTTTAATTCTGACTTTGGGTGAATATGCCACTCTTTCACCAAAGATTTAACAAAACTTGGAGAACAATTTAGTGCAAGCATTGACACAAGCCTGTCACATTGTAAGCCGTTGTTTAGTCATTGTTTAGCTTCTCCTATTACTTTCTACAATATGCTCTGATGGTTTGATAGATTCAAAGCCCTAACAGTATCTCAAAAAGCCCTCTTACATAAGATGAAGATAACTATTTCAAATAGGTTAAATATATTTACAAGTGCACATATATATAAAAGAGGTTTTGAGGTTCCCAGATGTGTATTATTCTGTGTTGGCCTACTGAAAAATAGCTGTGATCTAAAAGAGACTTTATTCAGCCATGCTTTTATTTCTCTGCATTTAGTACAGCCTTTTACTTTCCTAGTCAGCAGCATGCCACCTGCTCTTTCATTTCCTCAAAGTAGGTCAGCAGTCAGCCATCAATCTTTCATCTTCATTACAGCTAAATCCTAAAGCCTGAGGCAAATGAACCATTTTAAAGGAGATGCAGTGATAGCTGTGGTATTCTCTCTCTTGTGTTAGCCACTTATGGGTGAAAAAATATTACAAAATCCAAATGGAGCCAGCCGGCCTTTAACTGGAAAATAACAGGAATCCATGCAGTTTTCCCAAGGTCATTGCAAAAATCTGGGGCCCAGTTCATAAAGAGAAAGATGGGTCCGGTCTCCACATCATATAATCCCCTTCATATATTTATTAAACTCTGAATTTCAAATGTTAAATCATTAGACCCCTAAAATAAGACCAATTGAGACTTTAAACTAACCTAGTGCCTCAAAAACATCTCACTTCCAGCTCCTCTTTACGCATGACCAGTTTTTAACTATTTTTCTCATGTGTCAGCACTGGCATACAATTTGAATGGCTCATCTCTCCTCTTGTTCTTTAAATTTTCCGTTAAATTTAAATTAAAAATGGCATCAATTCTGCAAAATTAGGCAAGCTGTACTTTTGCAGACTTCTTTAATAACAGAAGTTTTCAATTTGTTTTTTATTGACCCAACTTTTCTTGTATGTACCTGTTCCTTTGTGAGTTCATTTTTGATCACAGATTTAAACAAAATACCACTACTAAGAATTTTTTAACAAAGTTAGTGGAAATTAGATTTTATGTCTAATAATTGTACATATTTATACTGAACCCTGAAAGCAACACTTCTGTTTCTCTAAGTCAGTGAAGCACTAAGCAGTTTTCAGAAATATGAGTATCTCACAGTTTCACCAGTTTCATGCAATAACTCACTGATCTCTTCAACAGCAGAAGACCAGACAGAATGAGATAGACAAGAAAGATCTTTAAAGCAACAAAACAGGATGGAAGGAAGCCCACGTGAAGCGTGTGCATGCAAATGCCAGGATGACAGGGGTGAAGAGAACAGTGGGGGAAGCATTCACACTTTTTCTGGGAAGTCAGCATGATGGAGCATCTCTTTGAATTGCCTGTACACCAGTCACAAAATCATAGGATCACAGAATGATTAGGGTTGGAAAGGGCTTTAAGATCATTCTGTTTCAACCTCTCTGCCACTGAGCATCATAACGACATTGTCTTACAACTATGTACTACTGTATCGAGATTTTTTCCCATCACCTAGCATTTATTTATATCCAGTCCCACCTATCATTTATTTTTTATTGAAAAGATAAATCTTGCTTGGGATTTCAATTTAAGAAATCAGTGTCATAGTGATTTGTGAAAATGGCCTGTTAAAGTTCATCATTCTAACAGTTTAAATAATTACCTTGATAATTTCTGATATGACTCTCATTTCAGATTAATTTAAATCTTATGAATTTATTAAAGAAAATCCAAAACCAAAATACTAGTAAAATAGGAAAAATATCCAAATTATCACACTCCTACTCCTGCAGTGATCTTTTCCACTTTGCTCCAGCCTATTTCCTTTGTAATACCATTTCTTATGTTTTTGATGATCTGGCATCACACGTACATTTCCATATTGAATGTGTCTCCACAGTGCTTTCTTCTATATTAGTATATGTAAATGAAGAATATGAAAAAAAACTTGCTTTAAAACTTTGCTCACAGCATTACTGGAAATTAGACTCCAATGAAAACATTAAGGATATATGTCTTCAAGCTATATAACAAAGCTGAAGAACACCTTCATGTTGGCAGCAAAAAAATTTCATTTTGCTTTTGTGTGCTGCACAACGTTGCTTGCTAGCTCAATGGTATTACTGCAAACAGAAAAATTCATAGTAAATTACTTCCTGTCAATTAGCTCTATAAATTTATGATGTAGGTGTTCAGTTTCACTTTTTGTTGCAAAAAAGTCCCACAAAATAAGAGGATTAATCAATGCTGTTAGATCACAATTCCTTTTCTACAGAAAAATAACCAGCACACAGAAATACGTAACTCATGGGATATCCAGCTTTTTGCCTACACAATCAGAACCATGTGTTGTTTCCATTATGGTTAAGTTCTATACCTTTCCAAAACAGATTCCTTAGATTCACATGAGCTATGAGCATACACATTCAAGACTGCCAGAAAGCAAGAGAAACTCTCTCCCCTGTGCCTCTTGGAAAAATACATGTACATCAAGTTTTAGAAAAAGTAGAAACTAACTAAAAAAGAAATTTTTTAATTGGACACATGGCCATCTGAGTTATCCCTGACCAGATAACACAACTGAAACATCTACAGTGAAGATATTAAGCATGTATGTATATATGTACCACACATAAATAGTACATCTATATGCAACATACTGAAATTAAATATTCAGAGAAGATTTTTCTTTTTCCCTCCTCCACAAACATGTGCCTTTTGGAGTATCTAATTCAGTAGCACATATCAGAAGAGATTCTTCCACACTGGAAAGAACTGCACAATATTTTATTCGATACTGAAAAAAACAAGCATAATGATTTTAAAATGTAAGCAGGGTATTTCCATAAAATGAGTCTTCTAGCCTTGTAAACCCTAACATGATATAGTAAGAGTAATAAAGGAACTATTAACTGCTGAGAAAGTTTCTCTGATCTTTAAAATTCTTACTTGGCTCACAGATGCTGCATGAGAAAGCAATAAAAATATCTCAAAATGAATAGAAACTGTTGAATAAAATGACAATACTAAAGAAATTAGTAGGCACTTAAGAAATTAAGGCATTTAAATCCAAAATGTTATTTGAGATAGCCAGAAGTCCCTTATAATATAATAGGTTGATACAAAAAAGGTCATGCATTGCAGTAGAAAATATATGAGCAAAATTAGGATGGCTAATACAGGTTTTCAAGAGCAAGTAGCTAAAAGACAACATGGAATTTCTTTAAATATATGTGAAAATTAAAAAAAAAAAATGGATCCATGACATTGCTGGAGTTAAGGTGAGAAGTAAAAAATGACAAAAGAATGAAGTCTCAGCATTACCTTTGGCCATTATCATCTTCCCAAATTCTTCAAGACCTTCATCTCAGGCTTCATCCCAACTTCATCCACTAGGAATTAGTTCCACCACTTCCACATAATTAAGTTAATAAACAATATTCTGTTCTTACTACAAAGATTAAATCAGGCATTATAGGGAAGCCTTGAATTGACTGTCCACAAGCATGTCAACACCAGCCAAGTAGTACCTAAAATATGGCTACCTGCAGTCAGGAAATTGCCAGTCTCAAATAGCTTCTCATGTGTAGGTACTGATCTAAAACTGCTGACAGAAGCCACAGGTTTGCAGTCCTGTCACACAGTCAGTTTTAACAATGACCAGCAGATTACGTGGCAGTGAAAGTGAGCACGAGGGAAGATTTGCTAAGCATGAGAGTTCATGGATATGGCCAGGGAAAAGCATTTCAAGAGGGTAGAGACACATGGAAGGCAGGCATGCACTTTCCAGAGTACAGGTGCAGCTGCTGAAGGTACAGGAACAAAGCCTGGAAAGTAGACTTTAGGGTGATTCAAGTCATTACAAAGCAAACAAAAAAAAGCCTCCTGTCTTTTAGCTGGTAAGAATACATGTATCACTGAAGCATTGCTAATGCATATTGGCCCCATTAACAATGTGGTTAACAGCTATTATGTGTTTCTTCTCTTTCCTCCAGGGAAAGGAGGATATGCATTGAGATGTTTTAAAATAAAAATACATATGCATAAACACATTCTGCTGAATACTGATGCTAGAAAGAACTAATTCAGAAACAGTCCTTGCTCTTGTAGGAGTATCAGGAGATTTGTGACAATCTGCATTTTTTGTAGAAAAGTTCATTCTAGTGTTTGGCAGGTACCAAAAAAGCTTTTTCTCACTTACATATGACATATACATTTGAATTTTTAGAGTATGTTTACCAGAGAAGAAACAATTTTACCCTCTAAGGCAAAGCAATCTTTACATACATAAAATATGGATATCCAAAGGTCTTGATTTTCTACTGTATGGGAAACCCAAGTAAAGGGTGGCCTAAGCCACTTGCAGTAAATATGCTGTGCTGGTACTTGCAGGTTTTTAAAATAGTTCCCTAAATGTCTGTATTTTCCTGTCCAAATATATTGTATGGGTGCTTTGCAGATTATAAGATATAAACAACTAAGAATGCATTGCTTTGCCACTGTTGGACAGTCTCCCAGGTTTAGGTACCAATATGGTATAGTATTACTTATGGATGCTGCTCTCTAAGATTGCTTAGCAACAATGAGAAATCTAGAACCAGATACGGAAGTGGAATGACCTGTAGTGCATAGACATAAAGAGGATGGCTTTGTGCATGCAAATTCTTCCTCAGGCCCTCTCTCCACCAGCATGAAATCTGTTTTACATGGGTTCAGTTTCCAGCATTCTGCCATCTGCTTATTGCCTCTGTGTGTGTGCCCATGCTGTCTAACTAGTTCATTGAGTGTCTCCCTGTGTATGCTAGAACAGAAGTGCTCTGCATGGCACTTCGCCTCTAAGTAAAAGTACATCAGTACCTATTAAGCTTGAGCAGCACTGAGGAGATTTCAGTGCTAAGCCAAAGTGTGTCTTTTAGACTGAGGGAGCATTACTTCATGGTCAAGCATGGCATAAAGATCTTGCAGCAGGTGAGTAGATGGCTTGCTTCTCCCCATGACCACAGGACTAATCCGTCACTGCCATTAACGCATTTCAGTACAGTGTCTTGGCCACAACTCAGGATGTTCCAGATAGATGGTACTGACTACAATAACTTATAATATAAGCTGGGGTTTGATGTCTCCGTAAGATTGCTCATGACTAAAGGCATAGTTTTGAAGGAGTACCAGGATACCCAGGGTATGTCTTTTCAGTATCGGCCTATTAAACATTTCAAGGAACAAGGGAATACCCTTTCCCAAAGAAACATTAGTTACATTAAACAATTTGTTATCCTTAATAGCTATTTTAGAGCAGAATTTGCTACCTTCAGAGAAGTCTGATAGAAGATTTTATTGGTCTCTATTGCAGCCTCAGCATATTCTTCAACTAATTCATTATACTTCATTTCATCTGCACATTTCCATCTGTTTCCTGACATAAGCATTAATGTCTTTCTCTATACAATGGTGTTTTGTTCCACAAAACAACAGAGAGATGTTACAGGGCGAGAAAGCAGTGAACACTGAATGCCCAGGCCAGAATGAAACAAGGAAGATTAATTAGTTCCTGGAGTCTGTTTTCTGGAATTTTTTTATCAGGCTTTGGTATTTGATGGAGGGAGTTTTCTTGCTTTTCTTACTTCTGATATTAAGAGCAACTCAATTCAGTGACAAAAAAAAAAAAAAAAAGCAAAAATGTTTCTGTCTGGTTTATAGTGCCTAAATCTTTTTTGTGTCTGAATCTTGACACTTAATATGTAGTTCAAGTAAAAATGTGTCCAGAGATCCCTCAGAGATTTACTTCTGAAAGAACAAGGAAAAGCAAGTGAGAAGATGAGCTTCTATGCATTTCCAAGTGTGGCAGCTGAACAAATGTTGGAATATCCTAAAGCCAAGTACATTGCTATTTGTTAGCCAGTTTCTGACTGCCAAAAAGCATCACTGTTGTCCTACACTACCTCTGTAGCTGTTTACAGTCTTATAAAGGAGTATAAAATTAATGTTAACTTTGGCTTCAGCTTCAGAGCAATAAAACTGAATGAATGCATCCTATGTATTTGAAGTTTAAAGTCAAGAAGTGCCATGGGGTCTATCATATACTGAGCTCCCTCAGTTAATGAACAAAACTGTCACAGTGTCTTCTGTTTGAAACAGCCAGGTAACACAATGATAGATGATATGTCTGTTGCTTTTAATGATGATTAGGTTGTGAATTATTTACTAGTAGTGTCACACTACACACAGCAAACTCAGCAGTGTTGTTACCAAAAGTGGTATATGGCTGCTTTTAATCCATATGTGTAATGACTTCACTGGTGGTGGATAACTACCATCTGATTACCTTTCCTCCAGTAGTCTATTTCTCTTAAGACTGGAGATTATACCTTGAAATCCCAAAGGGAGAACAATAGTCTGTGTTGCCAAATGCGGCAGAAAGTATGGGTCCTATTGGGTACTTCTGGTAGCTGAGTCCTCTGAACAGCGAGTTGCTACAGCAAAATGTTCTCAGAGCATCAGCAACATGCCAGAAGTGTGACTACATAACAGCAGCACAAGTAACAATAATTACGCATTTAAAAGAGCAGTATCATGGTTTCATATTTCAGAGTAACACTTCACCTTTAAGGACCATAATTCCACACTAAAATCCATGTTGTTCCACAGCACAAGCATGAAAATATGCAGGCAAAAATGTTGAGGTTATTTGAGTCTGAACATTTGTGAGGAGAGTAACTAAGATGAGTAGGCTATATAATGACAAACGGAATTCGATTTTAGTAATGGTAAAGCCATTTTCACCTAAAAACATCGGAACTACTTCCACGTTTTCTTGGGGTCTTGATTAGTGCACAGAAGTGTCAAACTGGAATCACTTTGACACTAAAGTCCAACAATTCATTTAACGGTGTATAAAAGTGAAAAGGAATATACTAAATATAAGGAACACGATGAATAACAGATAAAACCATTATGCAATATTAGCCATCCTAACTAAAAACGATACTTTAAAGCTTCTATGCCATAGGAAAAAATGCTTAATAAGATCTGTCTATAAAAGACAGAAGAGGAAAATAAGATTCAATAGTAAACACACGGATATATAGTAATGAATGGTACTGTAAAACTAGATGTAGGAAACTTGGTTCTTCCTTTCCCTAAAAGAAAAATAACGTATGTTCAGTGGGACTGTAAAGCAACATTTCCAAATCTGAAAAAGGAAGTTCTTCACACAGTGCCTAATTAGCAACTACACTGAACTGTGAAAAGTTAGCGAGAATCAGAAACAACTGACATCTATGGGAATAACAAAAGTATTCAAATACTGAATGTATAAACCAGTTATGAGGTATGCACAACCATACATTTGAAGTCACTGCTCATTGTGAACCATGGCTGAAAATTTAAGCATGACAGATGAACTCTCAGATGTGCACTGCACATTTCTAGCATCCACCTCTGAAAGTATTTGTGCCAGTCATTGTTATAACAAAGACACTGAGCAAGACAAATTACAACTCTTGTCACCAATAGTGTTTCCTATGTTTCTGAGGTTGGAAAATAGTGTCTATTGGGAAGTGAATAACGGAGGCAGAACTAAAATTCCAGTTGCTTACTGAAGAGGGACAAATACCAGCAAGCCTCATCTTATTAAGTAGCTGAAGCAGCAGCCATTCATCCTGTCATTTTGGAACTGACCCTGCCGTACTTCTTTATTTTTGCCAATTTGATACGTGTTTCCATAGAAACAGAAGCAGGACTAGCCACCAGCTGAGTCAATCTCAGCTGCTGGCTCCCTGTTCTCACGTTTTGTTCAGTTTCCTTGGAAACTGATGTCAAACAAGAAAGAGAAGTAAACCAGCTTTTGCTCTTTAATATTTACTCTTTCTTTGGACCTGCTCTAGATCCTCTGGGCTGGGGGAAGGTTTACAGCTGACTCTAATGGCCATTCATTTTACTCTTCTCTGGAAAGGCTGCCAGCCACTGGTGGCCTAGCAGATGCAAGTAAGAGTTCTCAGTTTCAGCTACTGCTGGTGGCTGCCTGCTGTGAGCTAGAGCTACAATGGCAGGGTTTGAAAGCAGGCTACAGATTTCAGGAGACATTTGGCTCCCACAGTCTGTAATATTTCAAATTGGAAGGAAAGAAATTAAATTTATTTAAAAAATAGTAGGGGAAACAGATGGGCGTAATGATATTTAGAGAACAAATTGACTAACAAGCTCTGACCTGCATTAGGCTGAACACCCCCAGAAACTACTTCAGCCAATTATATTCTTCATTTCATAATGTATGTCTGACAAAGTTCTCTTTAATCCAGCTGTTAGCTGACTGAATAGCCCAACAGTACAATGTAAACACCCCCTAAACACATCTGTTTATGCATATAAACATATGCAGAAAAATATGATTTGATTGTTTGAAAATGGCAAAGAATCTGCATAATTCTACTTAAGTACATGAATATGAACCAGACATCTTTACTAATTCCAAACCTATGTTACTCCTATATATTTACCATGTGTATACAAACACAACCATCCCTTCTCCTCTGTATGTCATTTTGGGCCAGAGTATTTTCAGTTCTTACAGCAGCAATATGATTGAAGATGAATATTAAAGAAAAAATACAGAAAAATCTAAAACAATATTAAAGATCATGAAAGAAGACTGGAAAAGCAAGGGGGCAAGTAATCTATGATTTAAGTAATGTTTTCTATGAAAATGACACTTGATCTACATCTGTGCAGTTGAATCCAAAATTTCACATATTTTCTTGTTTAAAAATGTAGAGACAAATCAATTTCACAGGACAAAAAGCTGTCCTAAAGAAAAGATTTATGTTGGGTGGCCTCTGATCTTAGTTAATTAGACTATTAGGGTACTGCACCATGCTCATCTTAGACATGCTTTTGCCCTTCCTTTTCTTTCACACCTAAGATATGAATTCCTTCCTGAGTTTTCATTACATCACATCTCAGTCACATTCACACAACTCTCACTTATCATCAGTGGACTGGCATTACTACAGTAAGCAACTTCTGTAACTGCTGATTTAGATGAATTCACATATAGTCCAAATAATATCTCTGGAATGTCCATTTCTTCAGGTACTACACTAGGAGAAGTCTCATAGAAAGACACTCAGATACCCAGGAACAACATTTATTCCCACAGACTTGTTGAACTTGCATCCATCTATTGTGAATAAGCTCAAATACCTCAGGGTGCTCATAGAGTTGTGTCAAGTCAGCTCACACTGTGATTATTTTTCTGCATTAGTTATTTGAATAAAAATCTTAGGCAGCTGTAATTGTTTTAAGCCAAGCTTATTCTGTTTTATGCAATGAGATACAAGACATACTAAATTTACCTAGTATTATTTATGGGTTTCCTCCAGCCGAATTTAAAATCAAAACGTAAAATCCCATCTTCCTCTATATCAATAGACTTCGCATAGCACATGAGATAATAATCTTTAGGCTTGCTGCTGCAGCCGCAGTCAGGAAAGACCATTTAACTTTATGTTGAGTTTCACAGTGTCCCTCCAGAATTCTTCACACTCAACCCTCATTTTTATTTTTTGTAACAACTTACTATAACTACTAAAATATTGTCACCTCATGATTCATTTCCTCTTCCACTGAACAGCACAAACCTCAGCAGAGGGACTTGTCCTGAAGGACTCTACAGGCTACATCCCTCCTTCTTGGAAAATTAATATTTATTTATTCTTTAATCTGTCTCCTCGTTCTAAAGAATTTTATATCCATTTGAGGGCTTCACTCTTTCTCCATGGCTATTAATTTCCATGAGAGCCTTTGATGAAAGAAATTGCTGAGTCCTTTTTGGAGGCCTTGCAGGCCCTCTCAGCCTCATGCCTGCTGGCTTCTTCAAAGGACTTCACTGAGTTTCTGTATAATTTGTTCCCTCACAAGTGCCATGTCAACCCTTCCCCAGCGTAGCATTTCAATTTTTAATTCCTCTCCTGATTTTAATTTTTATAAGTTGCCCTGCTACAGGCATTAACTTACAAGTCTGAGGCTTCCACTCTGTCTTAAAAACATGGCAAGACATTTGCAACTTTTCACTCAGATATCAAAGCAGTTCTGAGCTAATGATTACATACTGCTCTCAGTAGTTTGACTATTACTCCTCTGAATTGCTTTAGAAAGCCTGGGATAATATAATCTGTTTCCAGTGATTTATTTCTGATCAGTTTCTCTGTTCCTACCAACAACTCCAGTTACTCCTCAGTGAGTTCATCAGAAGGCTTCTAGCATAGCAATCTCCACAAGCTCTTCCACAAAGAATTGTGCTGAAAAATGCAGCAAAGCAATCATTTAATCATTCTACGATTGTTTTCTGCAAGTAATGCTCTTCTATTCTGATCAAATATTGTCCCCAGTGATTCCCTGGCAAACCTCCTGCTACCAATATTTAGAAAAGGATTTATTATTCTTTATTCTTTTATTTTTTTTCCTTTTGCAAGATTTTTTTTTTAGACTGCTTTATTGTGTTCTACATTTAACTTACTAGAATTTAAGATCCTTCCTATTTTCCCCATTTGGATACAACTTCGTTTTTTTGAACGATGTCTTCCTGCTGTTTCTTCATGCTGAGCCTCTTCTTTTTCAAGACTTACTTGATGTGTGGCATGCATTTACTCTGTGTCTCCAATTTGATATTCTTACTACTCTCTAGGCCACCTGCAAAGATTTAACTCTCTACAGTGTCCTCTTTAGCATCTATTTAAGAGGCTTCCTCAGTTTTATGTTGTTCCCCTTTTTGAAGTTGAGTAGCACTCTACTGATCTTTTTTGGTTGTTGCTTTTTCAAAGCTAAGAATGATGTATTTGCAGCTACAGAAAAGTCCTTCAGAAACCAACACTTTGGCACAGATTCTGTATGCTATTCAGAATGAAGTCAAGGGTTAATTCTCTCTTTGTGGGTTCTCTGACACATTGAATTACAAAGCGGTTGTGGCTCCTAAATGAGTTAAGTCTGAGCAGCAATTTTTTCTAGTTTATATAGCCATTTTTTGTGTTTGAAATGTCTATGACTCCCTCAGCATATCAGTCAAAGCTGACATTCTGACTTGTTGGTTAGTAATATGTGTCCGACAGCAGTCATATCTTTGGAATACATGGGAATTTTGCTTTAACTCACTTAATTGAATTATTTGTTAATCTGAATCGACTCCTAAGTTTCTTTAACAGAATGCACTTAAAATGCCACTAGCATGGCCTACTCAATCTTTCCTTCATATTGATTTTTTTGTTATAGCAATGTCCTCATATAAAGTTGGGCATTCTTAGTTTCCACATTTTATTTCTTTATCGATGCTAGAAGCCCAAGTAGGATGTCTCATTGATCCACTTTTCCCTTTTTCATCTTCTACAATGGCACTCTCTCTTCTGTTTTTTTTTTTCTCCATTCCATGTTTCTCACCACCCCAGGAAAATTCAGTGTGAAACCTTGAATACCGGTATTCCAGATACCAGAACAATGTTTATTTTTAAATATTGGTAATGTTATCATAGGATTGCATAAGAAGGCACACTACAGAGATAACTAAGAAACTGGTACTACAACATCAAGGAACACAAGGTTGCTGCCCTCGATAAACAGGTTTTAAAATTTAGCAATAAATATTGGGATCCAGTTTACAAAGTACTAGTTTTATTGAGTGTAACACTAATGCAAGATCTTTTTTTCCCTTGAGAATTAAAAAATACAGTCTATTACTCCTAGTATACAAGTTCCTATTTATTAAACTTTATCAGTGGTTACTTCCAAGGCCACAGTGATTCAATCTGTGTCATAGATATTTGTTTTGGAAGAAGACAAGCCAGTCATAGGCTTTCATGTTAAAGAATTACTACACCATTGTATTATGAGGAAGACATGAGTGTGACTATTTATGTCTGTATGTCTAAACACAGACTTACTGAACTGTAGTAAATACCTGATTGAATTGTGATATAGCTATTTCACAGGGAGAAACAGATTCCACTTGCAAAGTATTTTGCTGTTTCAGACTGCGGTTTCATTCCAACACAGGTGTATCAGTCAGCAACTGAAATTAGAGCAAATTGGTTTCCTATGTATTTTTTTGTCTTGAGGCTGGATCCTCTGTGTCTAATTAAGTGTGAAGACTCCCATAGCAAGTAACTTATAAAGTTTGTCTTTAGATAGAGGGATAAGCTCAGTCTGTGACCCTTTCTTATGGAACATATTACCGGAACCTCTCCTCCACAAAGCTGGCTGTTTCCATCAAATCTGTAGCTGTGCTAGGTACTTAAGAGCTGTATCTGATCTGTCAGGTTTAATTGAAACTGGCAAACAACACTTGTCAGGCAGCAGAAAAAAACCACACAGAGCACCCTTGCACATAAACATTGCTGTCTTAAGAAACTAGGACAAAATCTAGACTGTTGGAGAAAAGATGATAAATCCTTGCCACCAGGGCAAAGTTCTTCCACAACCACATACACAGAAGCATCAGAATTCCGCATAGCCTGTCAAGCCAAAAACCTGGTTGGCAGGATGGTGGGAGAAGATGCACTCCAGTTCACATGACTGGGAGACACAGTCTGGCAGGAACCTTGTCAAGATATGGTCATATCTGTAGAACATCCTGATTATGACAAAAATGGTGAATTAAGATGAAAAAGAAAATTTAAAGTTCAGCATAGGAAGAAGGAAGTGATTGGCCTCATCACTGGACTGAAATATTACAGAAAAGAAAAACAGTTGCAGTTGGTGCAGGAAGTAAACCAAGTGAACAGTGGTAGCTTTTTTTGGATTAATTCCCATTTTTTACACTGCTGTTTGAAGTTTAGATGCATTTTGTGTTAGAATATACTTCTGTGCTACGTGAGAATCAAACCTATAGTACGCTTTATGAAGTGTATATAGGGGGGACCTTACAGTTCTTCTGCAGGTGATTAGCATACAGGTACAGAAGTTTTAGAGTATTTCCTGCCTTTATGTGTAATCTGTTTGCTTTTGTCCAATGATTTGGTTGACTATAGATCATATACCATAAAACTGGCGTACTTATGTTTGGAGAATCTGAATGCTTTATGGCTCAGTTATTAAAACTTTTAACATGGTCTCTTATGGCAGCCACAGATATACTTTTCATAAGGATACTTGACATTTAGGGTAAGGATGCCAGAAACCACACTGTAAATTTACATACTCAACATCCCATCTGATTTCTTCCTTCTGTCAGGGGCAAAGAGTCACCACAAGTGCCGTCACTTCCTTTTGTACTTTTAGATGTAGACTGTCCATCCTCATTTTAACTCCTGGGTAGGTTGACTTCACAGACAGCTCTGGAAAAGGAGTCTGGATTTTTAAAAAGTGCTTGATAATTTGCTGGAGTTTATATGCAAATTAACTATTTTCGTGAATAATGCCAAAAAACTAAGGACACTGTCAGTTTTTAGCCTCTTTGTCTTGGTTACTTTGATTGACATGTTTATGAAGACACAGCGGAATGCCACCCAATAGTAGCCAAATGCAGAACTGTCACATAGGAAGCTGATGAGCATTAATAGTTAAAATAGCACTCTCATAGTTCATTAGCTAGAATGGCTAAAAGCATTCATAACTTTGGAGCCTACATTTAGTTTAGTCTCTATCACTTAGATCAACTTTAAAAGAGAGGACATACGCCTTTAAAATTACTTCATAGAAGCAACTGGAACATGGAATATATGTGACACATTGTTCCTGAAATAAAACAGAAACTTGCCTCCAGTATTGTTTACTATGTGGTAAGCACTTTTCAAACACACAAAAAATAATACCTGCTCTGGCAACCTCAATTAAAGAAACCATCATTGCAGAATGCACTCAAAAAACACTAAAACTCAAAAAAGCAAACTAAAATAACAACGATAATAAAAAAAGCAAATAAAATTGTCATTTGCTTTTGCTAAGGGGTTTCTGAGATGTGAGGAGGCATACTTCAGGAAAGCAAACTGCACTTCACCTCACTACTTATATGACAAAAACATATTTACAGTATTTTAATGACCAAATTTTCTTGTGTAATACTTTTATTACCTTACCTCTTAAAATCCATTAGCTTAAAAAAACCACCTTGCACAACTTACGGCTAAGAGCTGAAACAGCAAGTTTAAGTCAGTTCTATGCTGAGTGTTCAAATCATTACGCATTCTTGTGTGTGCAGTCAGTGATCATAGAGAATTTCAGTTCTGAATCAAAGTTCAGGCAACTGGTGTGAAGCCCTGTAGTCTAGGTGGCACCAAGTGTGGAACAAACATGCTGTGTTTTCAGTTGTATACGTCACACAACCAAAGAACATGCACTGGTAAGTTCAGATGGAAACTGCAGTCATTAAGAACTACAATAAACATTGTTTTTCAAATATATGTTATTTATGGTTTGCTAAAATCACAGTTACTATTACTGTCAACAGAAATTTCACTCAAGTGATTCTGACAAGACCAAATATCAGGATCTTTAGATATGGTTTCCCTCTGCTCAGGGAAGAAAATGTAAACGTCCTTTTAACTCATTCACCCACAGTATTAAAATGAGCATTATTTCAATTGGATTTTATGACTACTCGTCATAATATGTTTGGTTTTACAGAAGCAGTGAAATTGCTACCACCACTAACAATTGAAATATCAGTTCCAGTAGAGCTGGAGTAAAGTTAAGTAAACAAGGCTATTGATAAGCTGCTGTTTCAAGCTCTGCAAATATAGAGCAGAAGCATCTCACATGGCAAATTTCAGTTACATTTTCCATTTTTTATTGACAACTGTGGTAACTGGAGAGTCTCTCCAAAGTAAAGTTTAAACTCTAGGGAATGACTGAGAAGTATCTTTTCAGACCCTAAAATGATTTCTTCAGAGGCATCCCTTGTGGTTTGGAAGGCATCATTATATCTTCTACAAATTATATTAAAATAATTTATTTCTCTTAATATAATTAAAATATTAAAATAATTTTATTTATCCTAATAAAATTCCAGAGGTACACTGCAAAATAAGGACAAAGTAAAAATAATGGAATAAAATAGCATACCTGTTATTTCAGACAATAACATCAGAAGAGAAAACTACCATTCTTTTACTTCTGATTGCCAACTACTGGTGAATAGAATAACACTTCTAGATTGTCCTCATATAATCTAGTTTTTAGACATCACCAGTTTCCATGCTGGAGTTAATAAACTTTCAAAGACTGCTGATCTGCATACAAATAGATCTTTTGCCGTAGTTCTGCATTGTTTCTTCCATGTTTCTTTCTGTCAGTTTGTCTATAAAGCTCTACTTCTAGCAACCTACCAGAATGCTGGAAAACTTGTACAAGTGGCATTAAGCCATTAACTTTTCCCTATCAAAATCTCTAGCATGACCTTTCTGGGAATGACGGAATGACATTAAAATAGGAACAATCAGCATGTGTGTATGCACATGCTATTACTGAAAATAAATATAGCAGTAGGCAATGTAATTCCAGAACATCTCCACAAAGAATGCAGTCTAAGCAGAGACCTCTTCTGCACTTATCTTGAATGAGCTCTTACTGAAATCTGCTAATGGGTTCTGATAATCTATTATTTATTGCAGCAGACTCTAATAGAGAGTCTTAGCAGAGGAGTCTCCTGTGTTTACTACACTTTCATCTAAAATCCCTCACAAGTGACAGAATTGTGGCACCTTTAACTGCAGGTACATCTTCCTTTGTTTGCAGTTATTTCATTTCTACTTGCTTTTAAAAGCCAGAACCATTCTTACACCCCCAAATACACAGCTTGACCTGCTTTCATATAACCTAGTGCATCTTTATATTGGTCTTATAGAAAGCTGTAGGTACTAATATGCAACCATAAGTATTAGTTGGGCTTGAGGACATACCTCCATGTTATACTTTTCCACTGTCCTTCTCAAAGGATCCACAACCTGCCAGCAAATCAGGATGCAAAGATCAATCAGTAACATCCCTCCAACTATCACCAGTAGCTTCTGGTCTTTAATGATCTGGAGAGACAAAAAAAAAAAAAAGAAAAAACAAAAGGGGGGAGATTCCCATGAGCCACAGACAGATCCCTGTACGGCTTTATTCCTATATAGGGAGAGAAACACAGGTTGCCAACAAAAAGGTTTTTAACAATGAACAAAGAAAAGGTTCAGAACTATCAAAAGATGAAAGCAAGAGGGCACAAATTATTTCTGTTTGTTTCATGGTTATTAGAAGTATCTGAAGTGCATTCTGATTTCTAAAAGAATTTGGGAGGACTCTTAAATATTATTATTGAGGTCCAAGTTTAATATTAAATCCTGGAAAGTAAAAAAACCCCGATTCTAGAGTCACTACTGTCATTATGTATGCAAATGTGGAAATGTGTTCAGTACATTTCTCAGAGTAGTAGTAGCAGCTGAGACAGTTTTCATTAAGATTTATAGTGTTCATTTCTTCATAACTTTCTTGGATATAGAAAACACACTTGCAAGGTATTAAAAGATAAGTTAAGTTTTGAGGTTTTGTGTGTGTATATTTAACATTTGCCTCTGTTACCCAGGGAGCAGAAAGGGATGATGTATTTTTTCTATTTTACAAAGGTTAGACACTCCTATGCACATGCAATTTAAAATGTTTTTAATTTTGCATGGATTTTAGGTTCAAAGAAGAAAATAAGAGTTGCTAACAAAAATAACAAGCCAAACCATGTATTACAGGCTTGCATAGCTGCATGCAATCCCAAATTATTGCTATGGTTATACACATAGCAACACAGAAAAAGTACACTGCAAGTACAGTATTTCAGTTGCAAAGTTGTAAGCATGTTCAAATGTCAGGCTTAAATTACCTTTGTCAGTCCTCTTGTGCCTACTATTCATGTTTTTTAAATTAATATGTACTTTTATTGTTAATTAACACTAATCTAATATTAAAAAAATATTGCCAAATTGTTTTAAAATGGACAAACCCACATATTTTCCCTAGTTTTGGTTCTCAGTACAGCTGGTTTAATCCAAACAAAGTATTAAAAAATATTAAGCTGAGCAGCTTAATGAAATTGTGATTATTTCAATTCAATTTGATAAACTTGTTAGAATTTTGAAAAAGCATTACAAACCCAGAAGTGTCAGCTAATCTTAATACAGGAGAGGCTGGTATTCCTGCCTAGGATAAATTATATTTGCATCAAGTTCCTATCAAGCTTAAGAAATTGATAAAAGCTAATACAATTTGAAATAATGTAAAAGGAGCTTTAGAAAATTTGTTTTTCATATTGCTCACTGAGATATATTTTGTTTTTTATTTTGAAAGATGCTTCTGCAGTACTGTGCACTGCTTTTTGTTAATCTGCTAGTTTCTTTTATAAATCTTTTGGAGTAAACTAAGTGTAAAGCAAAGGCTTGCAATCAGAATGACTTAAAGGACTTGATGCATTATTTTCATTTCCTGAGACCAGTTATTTAAATACATGTAGCTACCATCACTATAAAGAACCAGTAAATCATGCTTTCCACATGTTTGCAGCAGTAATAAAGCAGTACATCCATTTCATTAGAGATAGTACAGGCATGCCTGGAGAGGGCAGGTGGAGGGGGAAAGTGCAGTTTTCCTGATCTGTCTCACTGACGGTTGGTTTGGCAAGGAGAACTTCACAAGGAAGAGGTGTCTTAGTGGGACATGCAAGGGAAGGAAGGCTGTTCCAATGTGTTTCTTCATTAAGCTAAAAGGAAAGTGGATATTACACTAACATTCTCAGACATAGTGTGGTCCCTTGACTTCTTGGAGGAAATATTAACTATGCCTAACCTTTCATTCTTTTACCAATCCGCAAGCAAAACTGAAAAGGGACTCACTCAGGTTCTTCTCTGTAGAAGAAGCCCATCAATTTTTGTATCTCTTTTCTAGTGCCTTTAAACAGGACTTGGGTGAGATATACTTAGTGCTGCTCCTAATATGAGTGGAGATAGGAGAGAAAATCATGACAAAACAAGTTCAAAGAGAATCTGGATTTAGGTGAAACGTAGACACCTCAACTCAAATTTCTTTTTCTCCCTCTTAAATGGACAGGTAATTTATTTTATTGGCATATTCTTAGTCTTTCTTTTTAACTGATAGAGTTCATTTTACTGAAGTGGGCTGTTTAACCATTGTGTATCTAGCCTCTTTCAACATCCAGTGGGCAGATGCATAAGCCTTTAAAGGACAATTCGTCATATCTATCTTGGGTACAATTTAGGATCGGAGAAATTACTGTTCTGAAACATCTTGCTCTTCTCCCTCACCCCCTCTGAGAGGTTGTGAAGACAATTAACTTCTAAAAACATGCATTTGAGAAACTTAGAGCTATGTGAAGAAATAGCTTCAGAAACAGAAATGTTTCCCTCTGCTCTACTGAACCATGAAATTTCCTTGTAAAAACTCTGAAATATCAGTAATGATGCCTTACTTTTTCTTTCTAATAAAAACAGTGAACATTTTATCTAGCACAGGTAAAACATTTGGCAGCTAGCCCACTGTATTCCAAATTTATATGGACTACACTGATAGTGAAAGTAGGGTTACATTTGATGCAGATTTACCAACACCTAGAAATATTTATCAAACTTGTACAGTAATGCCAGAAGCAAGAGTGAAAGGATCCTATTAAAAACAGTATTAATGACACCCCAGTCACTATAAAATATCTCATGCCTATTCACCATTCATTGCTTTTGTGCATCTTTTAGTTGCACCTGACCTTCCAATACCGCAGGTCGATATTCATGGTTTAGTTCACATGTAAGTATGGCAACCTCTTGGGGGGGCAGACAATTATTGGAATGAATGAAAGCTGAAAGACAGCAAACAATGGAGTTCTTCCTTGAATACCTCTTTGAACATTTTTTACTGCATTACATTGTGAATGGCCCTTTTAGGGACAGAAGGGGAGAGATGCATAACAGCAGCTGTCACTAGCAGCAGGTATTATTTATCCTTTACTTCTGACAGCCAGCCAGGAAGAAGGCAAGCAAAAGAAAGGCCATAAGATAACCTGAGGAAGTGATCTGTACTGCTGTAATGAGCTCTGCAAAAGCCAACGCTACCATGGCTGCATGCAAGGTGATTGGGCTGAAAGAAGAGCTCCCAAAGCTGGTCGGTCTCTGGCAAAACCATTGCAGTAATGAATCTCTGAAGCAGAACTCTTCCCATAAATGTTAGCTTTTCAGAATGAGACATTGGAATTCAATATTTTTTTCACTTCTGCTAGTGATTAGCAGTTTTTGCTAACATAAATTTGCTCTGACAAATGCTATTGGGGTATCAGTAGCAGCATTTCTAAAGCCTTGATGATCTCCCCCCTCTACCCGGAGGAAGCCCAGCTTTCCCTCTCCCTGGCCATCACTCCCACCCACAGGCACTCCTTAAGATCAGTACATTCATTCCTTGGGAAACACCAGATGCACTGAAGGAGTCTTGACTCAGTTCTTGTGAATTCAACAATTTCTGTCTGACAGAAAAAAACTATGAGTAACTGAGGCTCCTTACAATCAAATATTCTTCTTTCAGAAGAAGATTCTTATTTCTCCCTTTTCATCTTCCTTCTAGTGTAGAGTAAATCAGCCTTGGGAAAAATGCATGGTAGCTAATAAAATCCATTTTTGTGAGTGCTCCTGACTCCTTGCTGAAGCCAAGCTCTCTTACAGCAGCTTGTGAGTAATATTTTCTACCATCTGTGATTGGACAGGTGAATCTGTCTCATCCTGGCAGATCTGCCCACTGTTATAAATGCCACTGTTATAAGTCTGGACTATATATCTGGATATGAAGCTATCTGTCCTCAAAACAAATTCACTCAGAAGAGAAATTGGTAGGCCATTTTCTTCTCAGCAAAATCACTGTATGAGCAAAGAAACATGGACCTTGCAATTTGATCACAAGAGATATAACATCTGCCTAAAGCTCTGGGATGAAATTCCTGCTCATGAAACTCTTGAGCATTTTCTAGAACTATCACAGGCTGTACTACCTGCCACGGCAACATCAACTGTCCATTTGGTTGTAATTTCACAGACCTTTAGTGGGGCTTTTTTTAAATTGCTTTCTAAAGCACATTCATTGTGCCCTGCAGTATCCTATCCTCAACGAGATGAGGATAAAACAATAATTAAACTTCAGGCTTGTTTTTTGTAGTTCAGCTGAGGAAAACGTTTTGTTATCTCTTACATTATTAGAAACCAGCACTGTAAATGTGCATGACCAGGGCCTTAAAGCTGAAATTCATTCTAAACCTTTCATATGAAAACTTACCCTCTTCTCCAGGATTCCACATTGCTCTCTGAGTATAAATAGCTCTCCAGCATGGACTGAATAGTTCATTTCCTCCTACCTTCTTTTTAGAGTTAGTCTTTGTTGACAAGAACTTCACCGCTCTTTTCAGAATAAAATAAATTTTAAGGAAGACCTATTAGCTAAATCTTGGTGCTGTATATGCTTGCTTCTTTGTTTAATTGAAATCATAGCATAGCAAGGCCAGGAGTATTTTTGCATCTATTTATAGGTTTTGAGATTTTTTGTTGTTGTTGTTGTTTTTTTTTACTTGAAAATTTTGGGGTATTTTTTTCTGTTTAGGAAAGGAATTCTGGTTTCTCTTATGTAGATCAACCATTTCTAGTCTCGTTGACAGATCAGGCCCTTGGCTTTTTGCCTCTATCTGGATAAGTATTTAATGTTATTCAGCAGTTTATTTTTTTCCCAGCTTCCTCAGATGGAATCTCTAGAGAGAAACCCTCTTTAAAGGATCTCTCTGTGAAGCTTCCTAGACCTTATTCCATTAAATGAATAGCACTGACAGCAATTATTGAAGCCCTCAGAGTTTCAGGTTAAAAATTACGAAGTCTGCAAGGCTGGAAAAAGGTGCCATACAACCACTCTTCAGCTCAGGATATTCTCACCGTTGCATAAACCACCCTTTCATTTCTCTCAGTATGATTAGTAGCATCTCAGGGTTGCTCTCCTACATTTAGTGGGTCAGCACAAGTAGGATGGTGCCATGAGGCTGATGGTACAGAATCAGCGGTAGATTTGTGAACTTTGCCATATGTGGGCCTAGAGAAATATCTATCTTTGAGTTATTAAAGCCATTAATATTTTAGAGAACTATTCTGTAATACATTCTTAATTTCTATTGTGCAATGGAATGAGGAAAAAGGACTATTGAAAACACATTATGCATTGTTCCTAATAACACTACAATTTTTTTTCAACAGCTATTACGAGTATGTCTTATTATAGGTTCTATGATAAGTATTGGGAACACTTTTCACACTACAATTACATTACTTTTAATGACTGAATGCTAACATTTTAAAAAGCATATTTTGTAGTTGCTAGCATTATTGACCAGCAAGTTGCTGGTAATAAAAAGGTAAGCTTAAGACATTTTACTCTTTTAGAGGTATTTTAATAAATTTTGATTAATCATTTTAATTAATTTGGATTAATGTAAATTGATTTGTATATCTACTTACAAATTAAAAAATAAATTTGTTTTCTGTGAGGATCTATGGTGACCCCTGCAGTCTGAGAACTTGATGATTGTTACTGCTGTCCAGGATAGTGGAGTGCAAGGTATACTACTAATAATGGACAATTAGATATGATCAAAAAGGTGGTTTTGATAATTAAATAGGTACAGTCACTAGCCTGTTAAAGCACATATTTCTAGAATGTGTCTTTTCTGACTCATTCTCAGGATAATTGCAAGGCATTTTTGGGCAGATTCACCGTCTCAGTTACGACATTGCAAATGCGGACGTGCTGAGTCTATGCCTTGCTGCCTGGAGAAGCTACCCAATTAAAAGACATTTCCAATTCATATAAAAGAAAGGAGGAATATCCTAGGGGTATGTTCCCTAGGGGGAGCAGAAGACAGAAAATTTACAGAGGTTAGAGAATGATATGGATTCAGTGGCAGCTTAAAAAATGATAAAAATCTTCATATTTGAAAGCCTGAGCCTCCATTCTTGCTACAATGCATTAGAGAGTTGGAGAGATGATTGTTTTACTGATATTGCTAATTCAACCATAAGGAGCACACAGAGTTATAAAACATGGCTAGTTTCACAAAACTCTTGAAAGAAGAAAAATGAAAACCCATGTAGTCTTAAAAATCAAAATGGCACTAAAGAGATACAACTTGACACCGTTGGAACCCATCATTCCTGCTGTACAAGGTTTTGGAGTCTTAGAAACAAAACCTCAACACCGTGTTAACTTCTGCTCACTACCATAAGTAAAGCAAGATATGCTGCCTCGAGAGAACTGCACATCCCATCAGCACAGCAGGTCAAATTCACGTTTGAGAGAAATATATCTGCTGAGACCAAGATTCCATGAGCCATATGTGTGGAGGAATTTCTACCAGGGACGTGAATTCTCATCTTTAGTGCTAAAAGGGGTCCCATCTTCAGGAAAAGAATGCACAAAGGATTTGAATGGTGTGGAAGAAATATTCTGATTTTGTTTGAGATAACATTAAAATACCTAGACTTTAATATTTTCTTTAATGAACAATTCTGTGGGAAAGCATACTGAATCGTTACCAAATAGCTGGGGACATCAATGCACTTGATTACATTTACAATCCAATTTCAAGCTATTCAGGAATAAATTGCCTCATACTGTAGAGAGACATGTTCTTTATTTCTCTGTCATCCATTAGTCTCATAATACACAGAAATTATGGTTGTAGAACCATTTATGAGCAGTTATATTTTGCACAGTTTTCATTGTTTCCATTGCTACTGAGGTTTTGCCTTATCAAACTGTTCCATGCAGAAATTTACATACATAAATCACTTCAAAAGCATATTTTTCTCCTAGGTGTACAGTTTATTAGCTCAACTTCTTTCTGTGGCATGAGTTTGAGATTTATATAAATGTAAATTTTAAAAATGTGATTCCTATTGTTCCCTGCCTAACATTTTGGCTGATTAGCTCTTATGAAAATCAGGATGCTTAATTTACATCTAAATATGGATTCTAGGATGACACTGGCTATTTTTGAACTTTTGGACTCAAAATATATAGTTAGAACTATTTCGGGGAAAAAATTATTAAATAATCAGATTTACACTTATATCACTTTGGTAAGTACTATACATATATATTAATAACACATGAAGGTTTACCTGAATAATTTACACTTCAGTGTAAGTATTATGGATTACTTGGTTGAGTGGTAAATGTTCATAATGAAAAAAAAGGCTTCCAAACATAAGCAAATTTCAAATCTCTGTTGTCTTTCTTATGCTCAAAGACTGAACAATAATGCTGAACATTTGTTTAGGTATCCATATGCTGGTTCATTTTCAGCAGATGGTCCCTAATAGATTGTTGCACTGTTGATATGGTTACCCAAAGCACATTTTTGGATCCTGACACATCTCCTTTGTAGACTTATGATCTCTCATACATACTTAGTGAAAGACATGTGTATCCTAGGGGAAATCCAGCATATAGCTTTTTGTTGTACACACAAAAACTTCAAGCTGGATTGAAAAAAATGTCCGGGAGGAGTATAAATATTTACAGTCTGAAAACTGACCTGGAAAAGTATTTTATAGCAGTAATTACAGAAAGAGCTAATGAGGTAATATGAACTACATTTATGCTAATACAGAATTACACCTACAAAGGTATTTAAGTGAGTAAATAAGATGTGGCCTGTGAGGTTCTGACTTAAACCTTAAATAATATAATCTGAAAAACTTTCCTTCATCTATTTTTGGCTATTAAGATAGTAAGTAACTTTTTAAAGACCTCTTTAGGACTTCTGTGAAAAAGATTATAAATAGCAATAAATTCTAAATTCCATAGATGGCTTGAAAAGCCTATAGAAAAATCTACAACTAGAGATTAAACTCATCTTAAACTTAGTTGCGGAGATTTACAAATGAGGGATGGGGATAGCAATAAACAGAGCCAAGTTGTGAGGAGAAGGCTGCTGCACATAACCTTGTAATCATGTGGCCTCCAGCTGTTTTCTTTTCAAAGCTTCTTCATCCCCTGGGGACGCTCTGCCATTGCAGCTACTGACAGCTTCCCTGCAACTGGTTCTGCAGGGTGACAGCACACAGCCAGCTGCTTCCTATCCCGAACGGAAGGGTCAGGACCAGATGCTGCTCAGAGCAACCCACATGCCCCATACTCCAGAAAGAGCATGTGCGATCTCTTATCCTTCCCAGTCTTCCATGTGCCTCAGTTTATGCACCATAAAGTATATGGATTAGGGAAGTGGGGTGGCCAAATTTGTGTTAAAAAAATGAAGTGGGAAGGCAACAAGGTTAAAAGTTTGAGAATTCCTGCAGTGCTTCACTCAGGGAATAAATCAGCTTCTCAAACAAGTGCTATCCTTTTCTGAAAACCGTACTCATAGAGACTTATAAGCATAACAAACAATTACAGCAATTAATTATTTTTCTTCATGTTGGCACTTAACTGTCTTATATAAGAGACCACTTTCTCAAAATTCCTACTGCCTTCTTCATTATGTATTTTTTCTGGTTTAAGTGAAAACTACTGCAACAGAAAACTGCCTCTTTTATTACCCTTTTCTATTGCATGCCCAGATTAGGCTGACTGTGCCTAGTTCATGACACTGGCATCCTGCAGGAAACTGAGGCTGCACTAGTGTCTTAATAATGCACACGGGGCAACAAACATACACTTCCAGAGATCCTAGCAAGCTGTAGGTTTTCAATTATTAACTTCTTATCAACAACATAAGCCTTTTAGCATTTTCATTAACCTATTCTTTTTAAAGAAAATGAAAAGAAAGAATTCAACTATAGAGAGCTGCACTCATCAGCAAAAGAAACCTTTAGATCTTTGCACACCTCATCAGCTGGAACTAAAAGAGTAACTAGCAGCTATCACGAGCTGTTCGACAGCATAATGGGACAACAAGGCACATATTTTGCCTCTAGGTTTTACAGATACATAGTAATAGAAAAAAGAACAGCGAAACTCTAAAATCCTGTGTTCAGTTTCTGTGCTTTGCCCAGACTTCTGTGCAACCATTCTGGCCAGTTCCAACTTCAGCTTTTTCCTGCCTGTTATTCCTTTCTCATTCCTATGTTACTTTCCCAGTCTATGTCCCTACTTTTCAGATCTACCATTCTGCCTCAACATTAAAATCTTAATCTAATTTTAAATCAGACCTAGTCCCTTAACGAGAGTTTGCCACTTGAATCCCAAACTCAGGCCCTACATCCCACCATACACAGCTTTTTGAGGACTTCTTACAAACCTCCCTGCCCCATTCAACTCTTTGCTGGCTCTCAGTTTTCCTTTAACTCTCTGGGAATTCCAAATTCAGTTCCCCTTACAACACTTCCTCCCTGTCTATAATCCCAAGCTTTTCCCCATTCTTTTTATCTGGACAGGCTCCCGTTCCCTCCAAAGCCTTTAGCAGCTAATCCGATTTCTCATTCTCAGTCTCTCCTCTGCTCCTGACCTCTTGGCCCTGTGGTTCCTTTTCAGTGCCAGACTCCCTTCACCCTTCTAGTGTCAACAAAGTAGGCTGTACAATCTCCTATCTGTCTCTGCAGTGCCTGAAGACCACAGCTCCCTTCAGAAGACTTCCCTTCAGAAGTCTTTTAAGGACTTAGTAGGCTGAATGTAAGAAAATAAGTTTGCCAGACTTCAGCCTGACAGGCATAGCTAAGTCAGGCTGGACTGATAAGTCATTTTTCTGTGTTGCTTTCTAAGTCTGTGATAGTAGCAATATCTCAATATTTGTTTAAGCTCTTTAACTCCTTCTCATCTGTGAGAAATCTACAGTCACATAGTAAATTTATGAACAGAGAAAAGCTTACAAAATATCATCAATGTGTAGAATAATGTTGGCAAAACTCCATCAATCTTAAAAAAGGATGCTATGAAATATCCCTTGTTCAATTATATTTTCTATTTACCTTGCAACAGCTGTCAACATAAAGACATATGCCATCAAAAGTCTACAGTAGTAGAAGTAACTGATTAGACTGACAATATTTTCAGTGAAAATTAAACATAAATCATCAGTGTCCTGAGGTCATAGTTAAGGAACTAAGTACAAGTAGACAGAGCTTGAATGAGCTATGTTAAAGGTAGATGAACTCCTAACAACATCAACTAAGTATTGAACTTTGAAATACAAAGTGCAACAAGCAACATCGTGAACCAGATCATCATGCATTATTGTATTCACTTCCAAATGTTCAAATACATGTCTCTGAACAGAATATATAATCTTTATGGAGGTTTTAAATACCACTGCTTTGAATTTCTTACTATTCTGGTTATTTATTGAAAGTGAACAATCTTTATTTGACATACTACAGTTGGGCCAGAGCAGTCACTATGCAGGGCTGTTTTAATGCTCCCTAAAACCTAAGATACTGCAGTTCCCATCAAAAAAGAAGCTTCACAGCCTTCTAAACTTATGTTAGACAAGGCTTTCACAGGACACCACATACTCTCTTGCCACTGGTATTCTCCAGTTTCTCTCCTTACCCACAGCCAGTCCTTCTGCTGGCGAGGGGAGCATAGAAGCACTCCCCATCTCTCATTGATAAGAGTCTCCATCCTCTCAAAACCAGTAAAAAGGAGATGTATCAAAACCAGAATTGCACCTCAATTATAAGTGTTACAGTTATTTTTAATACTAATTCTATTCTACTTTCCATTATCTCTATTAGCCTTTCTAAAACTAAAAAATAATTTATTTCCCCTACTGATTTTGTCATTTTCATTTGACAAAAATTGATTCCCTTGCACCCCTCTGTCTCAGATTCAGCTAGAATTAATACATTTTAATTTGCTTCCTTTGAGCCCTAGCAGGATCAAAAATGGTAACAGAGCTCTGGGAATTTTGTAAAATTTGTCTGTTATTAGCCTGATAACAGAAGGAGTGTATTCTGAATTTTATTGTGGATTTGTTTTTTTTTTTCCAATAACAAAGGAGTGGATGTGTTAAAGGGTGAAAACGAAAGACATTTTTTGACAGCTTTATAAATAGAAGTTAATAAAAATTTTCAACTAATTTAAGACCCTCTAAATCATTTAGTTCCACTTTCCACTGCACTAAAATATAGTGTATTATTATTTAGAATTCTATACATTTTCTCACAATGAGAGAGAAATCCACTCGTCTCTTCACAAACCCATGTTGTACACTTAAGATAAGTGCCCAATAAAAGTTTGGAAGCAAGCTTGCACTATCTGATGAAGATAAACAGATTCACTCCTAATATCCACTTCCATGAAATGAATGAACCAACATTTTCAAAAGCTGTACAGACAGACTTTCTCACTGTGAAGAAATTGCAATCTTTGGAAATTTTTCCTGATGAAAATACTCAGGATAGCAAGCAAAAGTGGTGTATATAAAGGTGAGATTTTACTGATGCATACAGGTGGAAACTGAAGTGATAAATATGATGAATAGGATCCACAGTACTTAGTTAATTTTGGAACTTTGTACTCTCATATTGAAATGTCAATCTGTTCTGTCAAAGCATAACTAGTTCAAAAAACATTAATGCGCTTTTCATGCAGCACTAACTTTGCTTATTTATCAGTTTAGATATTGTTTCTGAAAATATCTATTAACTTCCATAGGTACAAAATACTTTGTCTGTAAACTATATCTGCTGAAAATGAAATGTCCTTCTTGTAAGATGTACGTAAAGAACGCCATAGTTTTCAATCAACTTAAAACCAGTTTTATCTGTCCTGGCAAATCAAAGACAGGAAATGTGTGACTAGTAAACATTTATTATGGATAGCTAATTTGTTTTGCGTTAAGAAAATTCTTGTCTTTTATGATTCATGGTCATGTTCTGGAGTGGGATATCCAAATAGAGCTAATAAGAGAAATCTGTGGAAAAGCCATTCTTTAAAGTTTACAGAACAAAGATGTGTTATTTACTTAATCATGGAATGTTGAATAAGGTGTCCTAATACACTTGACATTTCCTGTATAACTCAGAGTAAAGCATTTCATTGGTCAGCAGCCAGATGTCTGAAAATTTATCTTCCTTATGCCAGTCAGTGTCTTTTTAACTGATCTGAAATAATCTTTAAAATCCAGCTGTGAATGAAGAATTGAAACTTGCAGTTGTTGATGGGTTTGTTGAAGAATAGACACTATGTAGAATTTGAGAATTGTGTTTAATTTACAGACAGTGAAATTTATTGAGTAGCAACTTGAAGCTGTAAAATGAAATGTTTTCTAAAAAACATTAAAGAACATACTTAGTGACAGTCCACTGAAGTACATGTTCATTCTAATTTGGAATAGTCTGTATTGTAGAAATGATAAAATTCTCAGGATAATAAAGGTTATAAAGTAAAAGCTTTTATGTGTTACACTGGCAGTATCTTCTATAGCTTCACTAATTTACAAAGATTTGTACCAATATATCTGAAAACATTTGCAATATAAAATTTAGTTTTCAAGAAGGTAAAATACCGACTTAACTTTGGTTAAAAATCTTTAACATAGGAAGTGTAAGATCCTTGAAAAATGTACACTGGACTATAGTAGCATAAACTGTTTTACGGTGGGTTCTTTGCACAGGTGCAGAAAGGGTCATCTCCACTTCCCTCTATCCAGAGTATCCTGTTTCTAGTGCAGAAACTTCTTATAATCTTAGTTACTTTTAAGATATTTGTTATTTACTCTTCATTATTTTTTCTACTGAAAGATGTTTCGGATTTAATTAGCAAAAATTTAAGCAAACCTGACATGAGTAGAGGTAAATGCTAGGTGTTTGTGTTGTTAAGGTGCTAGAGTGGTACATCCAGTTCCAGCCACAGCACATATTTCCTTAATTATGTAAGACATAAATCCTCTTAGAAACTGAATTAACTCTCTGTCTATCTGAAGTCCAAACCTTTTCAGGGAAAGGTGTATCTTGTGACAGCAACTCCCTACATGTTGCAACTGTGAAACAAATGACATAGTACAACCAGAAAAATAGTAATACAGCTTTTCCGTGACCACACACTGAGAGAAACTATCAGGAATCTGAAGAGGTTTTGGAATATTGTTGTATTTATTTTGAATGTAAATTACTTTTTTAACACTTATTAGAATAAATCTATGCAGCTGTGTATAGGAAATGCATTTGGCACTACTTTTCTCTCTAATGATAATTTAATTTCTGTGTTTCATGCAGATTTCTCTTAATGCTTTTTCCATCAAAATGATTTCCACTTACCAGTTTTCCCATTTTTAAATAAAGCCATAAGATTAAAACCACTTCATGTGTGAAATGAAGCTCCATGGGAAAGATAGCAAAAGAATAGTACATACATGAAGTGTACTACTCCTAAACTGACACTAACATTTTACAGAAAATGTGCTGTACCAAAAATGCTGGTGACTCAGTTCCTACCAGTCTTAGGGTAAGTTTATGTTATTTCAATCCAAATTAGAAAGTAAGCTGTATAAACCACACTTTTTCTTGTCTCCTCCAAACAATCCATGAGGAATGTGTGTGTAATACCTGTATCACAAACAGACATACACAGAAAACCCTTCATAACATCTGTGAATCTACCAGGAGAGACCTCTGGATGCTGAAACAACATAATAAATAAGAGTGAGGATCCAAATTCACTTTGACAGCTAACAGCCATCTTCAATGTCCACCTCTCATTATAAAGACTGAAGGCTGATGATCAACACCTCTCAGAGGCTAAAAAGGAGACCAAGAAAGCCCCCATATCAAACCGTTCAGGATCTTTGAATGTGACACATGAACAGAGTCAGCACAGGTATGGCCATCCAGGAAAGGTAGCAAACCAGAAAATTATATTAACAGGGCAATAAGAGTTTACTTCCCCTCACCTTCTTCTTCATTTTTACATTTTTGAAAATTGCATGAACTCTCCACGTTTTTGCAAACATTGCTCCAAACGCAGTTGTGTATCCCACTGTAAGAATCCATGTTCTGACCTAAACAAAAAATAAATATATTTATATATTTATATATAGACAAAGCTACTTAATTTTCAGTAGATAATATGGATATCATCATTTCAGCCAAAGTTTTCCTCAAGTCCTTGGGAAAAAATATTCAAAGAACTTCAAAACATGCTGTCATTTCAGAATTGTCTCTTTCTTGCTGTTTTCCTCCTCCGTCCATCCTCTTTCCAAGTATAACAAATCTGGATGCTGAATTAACAATCCCTTATATAAAATTACAACTCTTACAATATTCTACCTTTTATTTTTTCAGCTTCATTGTGTTCTGTGGAGACAGGAAAAGAACTAGTGGAGGAAACCAAAAGACTGAGACTATAAAAAGTACCCAGGGAGCCAATATTAACATTTTGAACAGAAATGAACAGAGAAGTAGAGATGTTATTCAGACTATATAAGAAGAAATTATACTATGTGAGGTATGTATCACTTAATGCAGACCCTGAGCATTCTGAAAGGAAAAACAGACTTAAACTTTTATATAAGGAAAAATGGCAAGACAGGAGCATAGCCTTGGTGAGCGGGCCTCAGCAACAAGACCTGAATCAAAGATAGTACCTGCAATATGGGCCTAAGAAAAAGCAGATGGTGAGCTTACAGAGAATGATGGAATAATGGGATCTTGAGCTGGCCACAGCTTTGACATAGACCTATGTAGATGTCTTCCTCATAGAGAGCTTCCAAGAGAAAACCAGATTCTTAAACTAAAAATGACTTGATTTCTTTAGAGTAAAAACTAGAATTAGTTTTTTTTTTATTTTTTTATTTTAATCAAAACCCCTGAAATTTCCCCAGAAGGACAGAATACAAGCCATAAAAGATATCTGTGGAATTTCCTACCTGCCCATAGCACACTTGTAGGTAGCCCTCACTTTCACACTTGGTTTTAGCTAAACCAGTGACTTTGAGAGTTATAGTAAGCTCTGCCTGCACAGCCCCTTCTAATTCCATGGAAGTTTCTCTTTTCATTTCCCTGGAGGTTTGGCTGTTTGAAATCTTTTCTGCCCTGAACAGACTATTTCCTTCTCCAAAGAGGGACTAGAGACTACAGAGTGTAGCAATGTTGCAAGTGGAAGACCGTGAGAGGCATAGCCAGGGAGCTGGAAGCCTGCAGCTGAATCTGAGAGCTTGAGAAATCACAATGAGGATGAACAATTTCCTCTCCCTCTAGAGACTCCACATGGGCTGGCTGTCAGAAAGGGAGACTGCACAAAAGGGAACAAAGAAGTAAAAATAAAATGCACTATATACTGCAGATCGAAAAAACAAGGGGAAAAACAATGGCTAAAGACAGTGAAGGCAAAGCTAGAAAAAAGGCAAGCCAGCCTTCTTTTAGCCATGTTGACCATGCACCTTTGGCCGCTAGAGATAAATTTTGATATAAAAGATCTGATTTATGAAAACCAGGACATTCTGAAATAGGATTTAAAAAAAAAATAATTCTTGGATGACCTAGAGGCAATGTTTTTCAATGGAAACCAGCCTAGTTTCACATCTGACTTCTGCAGTGTTTGGGATTTTGAATTTGTAACTTTAGGACATGCATATTGATGAGAAACTAAGTGTTGTAGTAGGATACAAAATTTGGGATCTATTATAAACATTAAGAGAATCTCAATGTTTCACTTCTAAATACATGTTATTTAGTTTTTGCCTTTCCACACATCTTCAGAATTTCAATTATTTAAATTCAAAATGTGATTTTTTTTTTCCCCAAAAAATTTTCTATGGAATAGAAATTCTGATTTTTAGTAATTATTAGTGACTGGGTATAGAGGTGGAAAAAGAAGTTATGTGACTCACTCAAAAAATATTGATAAAGCAATAAGAAACATAAAATGACTGCTGTTCCTTAAAATAAGTATGTATGGTCAAAAATGGTGAATCAGTGAGATAGAAATAGACACAGCCAACCAAAAACTGTCTGCAAGGAAATATGCCCGAATCTGGTAACACTGTGCACCACGCAGGGACACACATCTCAAGTGTCAAGTGTGAACTCAGGTGTGCTGAATCACCCGTGTGGGCATTATCAGTTTTCAGAGATACATACCAGAGCACAGAGCCCTCATGTCTCACAGAATGTGTGTCAGGGGGAATCTTCAAACCAAGAAGAAAGGGTGTGCTGGTAGCACATGCATCCTGTAAGCAGGAGGTTCCTGCTTGTAACTCAGCCTGTGCATTTATTATAAAATGTTGGGATTGCGTGCAGAAGACTGTTTAGATATTTGTATGCATGCATTAATGTTTTTTTAGCATCTGATGGTGTGGTTTATCTGTTACATTGCCAGTACTGATCCTGAACATATCATTTACTGACTGCTGGTTAATCTTGTTAATAAAACCAGTAAACCAATTGTGATTAGATTCAAACCACGTGAGTGTTTCCACTTTTTGTAACATTTCTGAACATGGTATTAGAAAAAAAAACTATCTATGGGAATAGATAGGTCAGCAAAGTATTATTTTGTATAATTTTTCATATTATGTTCATGTTAATATGTTAAATATTTTTTTCAAGTGTTGCTTGTTATCCATTATCACACATTATACTAATAAATTCAGTAAAACCAAAGTTAGATCTGCTCTGAGTGATTGAAAAAAATATCTTTCATATCAACATGTTCATATTAGCCAGTTACATCTTTTTTACTTCACATCAATTGAGCACTGATAACCGTACTTAGCATTCAGTGTCTTTGTCGCTATTAATAAGTATTCAGCTCTTTTGTGTACAGTTTAGTGATGTATTTGGCAAACAGATACATGGTATTTTCATGTCTCTAATAAGACACTGTTTTGTTCTCACTGAAACAGTAATTGCCTCTTGGGAATAGTAATAAAATCAATTATGGTCATAATATGTTTCTAACCCAATATTCAGAAAAATGTTATTTCTACAATTTTTGGTTGAAAAAGTGTTATGTATTCCTGATCTGGATTGTGTCAATTAGAATAAGATAACTATTGGCTATATTGGAAACATTACATTTTAAACATACCAGGAGATTTTGTAAAAATTATATCACTGCTGTTAAGAATGAGACAATAAGTTTCAGATGAAAAAAAAAATTCATTTTGAAGAAAATAACCTTGAATTTGTTTGCTATAATTCATTAATGCGAGTAGCAAAATGAAAAATGAAACAAAAGCCTCTGAAATTCATATATCTGCTTGTTTCTATTGTTAAATTTATTATACCTACAAATCCCACTTATTTGAAACATCAGGATAAGAATAACACTAATAATTGGAGTGCATGACCATGATGTTACACAGTAGATCAGGAATCCTCTCATGTTGGAAGCTTTTAATGATGCATTTCAATAGAAGAAGCTGAGGAAGATCACTCTCCCCCTAGCACTTACCAAATGAACAGGAAAGACATCTCCTTAGGAGATGGGAAACTTGCATTCAAATCCCTACTCCAAACTAGAAGCAAAAACCTGAAAATATTCCTGTGTTCCTATAGAAGGATAATTTGTAAAAATAGGTTTGGTCATGACAAAATTTCTGATGCCTGCACAGAATTTTAGGGTATGCCTTCTATTATCTGCTTATATTTCTTGGTTACTATTATTTTGTTTTAATAAGATGTCTTGACTAATAGAGCATCTGCTCTCACAGGTGTCAGAGGAGATACTGTTTGATATAAAACAACCAAGTATGTCTATGCAGATGCTAAAATGGATTTTCCTGTTTTTTTTCTTATACTTCTTACACTATATTGGTTTGGGGCCTATTTATGAAAATACTGTGTATGCACCCATGACTGGAATTTGTGCTTGAAATAAATTACTTGATTGAGCTCTTCAAGGTGCATTACTTGTGATAACTAAAAATCTAGAAATATATTTTTCTTTATTAGTGGACAACACAGTTGAAAACCACCAAACACTGAAAGTGTCTCCACAGAGAAACAGAACATCCTGGGTTATTTCCAGACTTGGAACAGTTATGTTTATTTTAAACAAACAAAATTTGCCTTTTTTAAACGTTAATGTTTAAACAAAAGTTGTAGGGTGTTTAAAAAAATGTTGCAATTTTCAGTTAGAGTCACTGCATTTATGGACAAGATACTCCTTATGTCCTTATGTCCTGTCGGAGCCTTTCTTTTCAACTTCCTTTTGCAACAAAATGCCTGTTTTAAATCTGTCCATAGTAAGACTATTCTTCCATCATATAATAAGCACTTATAGCTTAACAGTTGTCTATAAAGTTACTTCCCTTGGAATCATATTTCCTCTCAACCTTGAGCTTTAGCTGGTTAACCTATGTTTTGAATGCTGCTAGTTGATAACTTCACACAGAGCTATCTGCACCTTTCCCATCATCCTGTTATGTGAATGGTGAAGTAGTTACTATTTATATATTTGTGTAACAGACCTATAAAGTTATTTGATATGGCAACTCATTATTAATAAAAGAAGCCATCTAACTGTGAGCAATGAGTTTTTCAGGGAAAAATAGAAAGTGGTGAAAGCGTCAGGAACATCCTGAACAAAAAAGTAAAAGTCTGTCTTTATTTATATACTCTTAAGAATGAAGCTTACAAACAAATCCACTATTTTAGATACTGTTAACTGTAAGACAATCAACAATAATATTTATTTTAAAAATATTTAAATACAATTTAAACTCTATATTAAATTATAAAATAAGGTTATCTCAAAAAACAGACTGAAATGATGAAAGCTAAAAAGCTTCACTTTTAGAGAAGCTTCATTTATTTCCCAAGTTTGACCACCACTGCATACGCCTTCAGAAGCCCAGTGTGAGCTCACAAGATATGCCTGGGAGGGTACCATGCTCATGAAAGCAATAATAACATTTTCAAATGCAGTAGATTAAGAAAGTGATGTATCTTATTCCTGTGTTAAACTGCAAGAAAAAGCCCCAAAGCTAGCCTTCTGAACTGAGTACGGTACAGAGTCCTTTCTTTGTTGTTCTTACAATTTTAAAATTGCAAAAAAAAAAAAGAAATTGGAATGAAGAATAAAGAAAAACAAATGTCAGCACAAAGAACTTCCATAAAAACTTGTATAAAAAGCTAAAAACTTCTTAACACCACTCCAGTTAGCAAAACATTTAGATTATGTTTCTGCAAACAAATCACCCAAATTAAAGATTCATACAAGCATTACTTTGACCTTCTCAAGATCTTAATTTTTATGGTTTCTTTTAAATAAAAACTACCAAATCAGTCTTTCATAGGACTTGACATTCCACTCTCCAGCTCAGTTTATGAGACTTAGACTGAATCCTTTGGAGAATATGAATAATTAGCTAGTTTTGCACAAGCACTGGGTTTGAAGCTGCAGTGCTGACAGGGTTAGGCTGCAGCTGAACATAAGTGTTGAGTGGCTTGGTGGCGTCTTAGTCCTAGACTTAGGTGCTTAAAAGTGACAAACACAAGAATAAACCGTGCTGTGCGTTTACCCCTGAGACCACAATTATCTTTAACTAGGCAATTCTGTTGATTTCTGTGGACTACTCATGAGCTGAAAATTAAGTGCCTTATATTTTTCTTGGCAAACTGGGAACATAAAGGGTAATTATGATGAACAAAAACGTGTCATCTCAACAAGTTTTCACCGGGGTTTGATCCTGCTTCTACTAACCATGGCAAAATCCCCAGTGTGAGCACAGGCAGGCACCAAAGAATGAGTTCATCCATTTGAATTATACTTTTCTCATTTATATCAAACAGTTTTTGACATGTGTTTATGACTTTTAACTCATTCTTCTGAATTTGTGTGGCACTGGCACAGTTCCTGCAAAACGTAAGTGGCAATAACATTAGAGAATTGAATCCTGCTGTTTTCACATAAATTAAGTACAGCGGCGCTTCTCATGCTGTGAGATCTCCTGTAGTGATTTCTTAATATATTTCAGATCATTTTTCAGAATTAATCCATGGGTAGTGTAAAAGATATTGCAATTGCTCCTGATTCTATAAAATCTGTCTGTTGTCCTCCTGAAGGAGAGGCAAAATCTTCTAAAAATATTATCTTACTAAATAAATCTCTGGCAAGGTTGTGGTGCATTTGCCTCAGCATATGAATTCATTTTATTTCAAGGATGCATTCAATGTTGTAACTTTTGTCTCTACTTTTTTTCTTTATTCCCCCCAAGAAAAATGTCATTTACTAAAATAGAAGCTGATCAGGCTCATGTTAAACTCAGTAACAGAATTGCCTTTGAATTAAATAGGAGTGAGATCAGTCTCAGACTGAATGACAGCGAGGACAATTATGGAAGTGATTATACAGAAAAGGGAGATTAAAATTAACAACTAAACAATCAAGAAGGAAACAAACTAAAGAATACACACAAAATTAAAAAGTCCAGACTAAAACCACAAAAAAAAGTCTATGGTTTAGAGAGACAAAGAAACGGATTAGAGGTCCAAATCCTTTTTCAGTTCAGTAGGAGCTAAGTCTCTTATCAGCTGCTTTTTTAATTCCTGGCCAAAATTAAACCATTTCAGGAAAATAATTAGGTAAACATAAAGTCTAAAGAGGGAAAAAACCCTCCAAAAACAATGTCAATGCCTGAAGATCATAAGGGGTATGAATAAGGAACGCATCATCAACTGCTAAAAGGTTAGATGGCATTTGGTCACACAGGGTCTATTCTAAGTGGTTCTTACCCAGAGTACACAAAGACAGCACCAACTTTGAGGTGACACTGCCCAATTTCCTTTTAGTCAGTCCCCACAAGAATGGTCTTAAAGAGAAAACTCAAAATGACAAGGGAAGACAAGGCATAAATAAATATATAGAAGGATCATACATCTTCTCCCTCTGCCTCCTCTACCATTAAAAGCAAGTCCTTTCTTCCAGAGCTACTTTCAGCCACGATGCTCAAATTGCCCAGCATCCCACTCACCCTGCAGCCTGTCCCCATCACTAGGAACCTGTTCCATAACCTCTCACACATGGCTTTTCTTTCCTGCTCCTCACTGCAGTCTCTCAGTCCTTATTTGATGTTGTTTTCAGGATGTCTCTCCACTCTTACACTACCCTTCATCTTGCACAGGTTCAGGGTTTCACAAGACAAGGTGCAATGTGGACCATGGAGTTCCACCTTGCCTAGCCCTCTCAGTGGGGCAGAAACAAGACTATGAAAAATCAGTAAAGAAAGATAAAATCTGCCTTTCATATTGCTACAAGACACAGTGTATAACATATGCCATATGTAGATGCAGGTGTAGGAAATTCAAAAAGACTAGATATTGCAAAGCATTTCAGCCTCCAAAAAATGTTACAAACACTGTGCTATAGGTGAAGCACAGACAATAGGTTTAGGATGCAATAGCTACAATCTGGAAACCATTTTTCCACAGTTTTGTGGGTTGACTCAGGAGTATTTAAGGACCTTCTATAAGTGTTGTAAAAAAATTATCAAAAAATTAAACAGAGACCATATATAATATATCTAATTAATAAGCTTGCTATTGTGTTTGCACTGCAACTTGTGAGATCTAACAGCTTTTGAAATACAGAAGACAAGAAGGGTGATTATTTGGCTTAGAGAGGGGATAACACTGATGACAGCTCTTTAGTTTTGATTCTGCTTTCAAAAGCTGAATCAAAATTTTTATTTAAAAAAAATGTCTCCCTTCATTTTCATGACTCTTCTCTGTGCCTGAGATGTAGTTGTTATATGTTTTTGGCTCAGTTGCTTTTTATGATCACTCTCCATTGTAGCTGGTTCTTTTAAAAACTAAGCCAGTGTTGCATAAAAAGGGAATTTTAAACTAATCTCTAATATGGGTAGAATGGGCAATCAAAATAATGCATTTTCAGGGAAATGGATGATCAAGACAGATTTGTACCACCCTCATCCTATAAGAACTGGTGTCTGTAAGTAGTCCTTATGAAACCACTAAGTATGTTGCCCATATGGAAACACAAATGTTCATGATATGAAGCCAAATGTATATGTTGCACCCAGCACATAGTGGATGTTTTGGGGAGAAAGGAGGAGAAACTGAAGAGTTACTAAACAAAAAAGTGGGTTTGTCTCCCATATTTACGAATTCTCCAGCAATACTTCAGAGTTTTCTAGATACACAGTCAACCGTGGCCATATAAATGATTTCTAAGAGAAGCATAAGCTACCCCATTGAAAAAATTATAATTGGAGGAAGAAATTTTACAAGAATTGTTTCAATAAGCAGGAAGTTAAAACAGAATTCCTTGGTAGGTTGATTCTGAAGGGTTTCTTGCATTTGTAACACTAATCACTGTCAGAACTGTGATCTATATCACAGTTCTCTAAATCTATATATATATCACAGTATCTAAATCCATAATCCTAGAACAAAAATATAACATTTGTAAATATGGGAGACAAACCCACTTTTTTGTTTAGTAACTCTTCAGTCTCTCCTCCTTTTTCCCCAAAACATCCACTATGTGCTGGGTGCAACATATACATTTGGAAATATAACATTTCACTATGTTAGAATAAAAAAAAAAAATCTTCTTTAAGACATATGACAATACTTCTTAATCAAAGTTTGGCATTAAGAACACAGTATTCTGCCCTACTCCTGTCTTTTATTGGTCAGTTAAGTACTTAGCTTACTCAAGCGCCTGTTCAGATATTTACCTCTCTGGCAGACAGAAAAACAGACTTCACATAATGTGACAGATCTGAATTGAAGAAAAGTAAAAAAAAAAGGAAGAGATATGTAAGATCAGACAGACCTCACTTAAATTTTGATGTATTTAGAATATGAGAGTAGTGGTTACATTTTGAGAAGCATATCAGGGAAAAATCAGATAGCAGAAATGTTCTAGCTCAGAGGCACAGGATTTTGGATGATGGTTCATTCTTCAGAGTAAATTCTGAGCTATTTCACATTTAAAGGATGACGTAAATTTAGTTTTATATAGCTAAATCTGGATGGAAACCTGCTCCCTAGAACAGCTCCATGATAGGTACCTCTGGTTCCCGCTTTCTTTCCTTCTGTTCCACAGTGCTTGCCTGCTTCAAGAGGAGGGTTGTACAGTAGTCATACAATGGCCTACATCCCGGCAGTGAAGTCAGGAGCTCTGTATACAAGACCCTCAAGGCTGAGTAGACACCTGGAGCTAAAATTTGTACCTCCTGCCACTATATTCTTCTACAATGAAAAGCCAGAAAAGAATGGAGATCGATGCCAAGAACTGGTTTGCTTATGACACTTCTGCTCCATTAGAAACTGTTTCACAAAAAAGGCCATAATTGGTGGGTAAAAAATAGATGCTGGCATCTTCCACTTCCTATTGTTCCCTATGTATTCAGGCAGATATATACTAGTTTGGGAGAGGTGAACAGGATCACCCTTTTGAAGTCTTTGAGGCACCTCTTTCTTCTATTTCTACAGAGAATTTGTGCTCTAGCTGTAGGAGGACTAGGTATTTTCTCCTTTTTTCTTTTGCTGCTAACATTCAGGTGTCTAAAATACAGCTGTGTCCAGGCCTAAATAATGAAGCTAAGACTTTGCACAGAAAATCCTATAAGTTCACCTGTACTATCTTCTAGTGCATATTAGCATACACTAGTGTTCTCCAGTGTTTTGGAATAGTATAACTGAACAAGTCAACTGGTACTTCACTTCTATATTGGTTCTAGTCAGTATGAAGAATTTCACTTGCAATATTGGGATGTGTCTGCACCACCTAGGTTTAGGTATCAAACCCTCATGCTTTGAATTATTCTCTGGAAGTAAAGTTTCTCTTTCTCCAGTGCCACCATCAGAAACTCAGACTCCTAAAAAAAGGTGCTGTGAAGTGCAACTTTCCGGAGACTTGGATTTGGTCCTTGTTACTCAAGGTACGTCTGAGGCAATGGGCCAAGCATAGTCTTAGAATTTTTTGAGGAGAAAATATTTGATACATTCAAATTATTGGATTTGGAAGGAATATCTTTGCAGTGAAGTTCTTTTTCCTTTGCAATAGCCTCTGTAAGCCAAGCTACTTATTACAGCAAGCTACTAAGATAAGCTTCTAGGTGGACATGTTTAATTTGGTTTCAGAATAGCTTGTTTGGATTTAACTAGAATTTTACATGCATCTATGCTTGTGTGAGTATATAGTGTAGCCTAGAAATGGTAGACAACTTTGGAGATCCAGCGAAAAAGACCCAGACAAGCAGCTGTCACAAAGTCTGAAGTAATATGGAGTCCATAAAGAAAAAGTAAAGGCTTCACAGATAATCACTAGTTGTCATGATACAAACACAACCTTTAACAAATCATCTTCATATGTACAATTTCAAACCAAGAAACTACATCTACTCTTTTAGTCTGAGGCCAAATCCCAATGCATTTGAAGTTTTCAATAATAATAATAGTAATATTACTAGTACAGCTTTGTGCATGTTTCAGAATTTGGACCCAAAAATATCTCAAGGAAGAGCTAAGAGAATCAGGGATTAAACGGAATGAGATGTCCACCTAATAAACGTTTCTATTTGCATTTCTTGCAGAGCTTCAGCAAGACTATCTTCAACTAGAATATACGGAATTACTTACTGTGCAAAGTGTCTCAAACGTCTTTTCGGAGACAAAGGATCCATCAAGACCAAAAAGAAAAATAGATGCATAAGAAAGCATCCCTCCAAGGATAATAAGGTTGTTCATGTAGGGACTGGACATCTTTATTAGTCTATGGACAAAAGGCGATAGTGCATTAAAGAGGAAAAGATTACTACTAGGCTATTAAAACAATAAAGAAGAGATTTTTTGTAACCAGACAAACAGATAACCTTTCCTGTAGAACGCTATGAAATCTATAGGCATGCACTATAAAACTATTTGCAGTTTTAGAAAGTCTAGCACGGCTTCAGGTTTTTGAATATTTTGTAAAAAGACCTCCTATTTTACTGATGTATTAATTAGTTATGGTTAATGTGACTAGCAGACAGTCAAATATAAATTAAAATCAATCCACTTTCTGGGTAGTACAAAAGAACTTGTCTTAACACATAGGCAATTGGTTTCAATGTTAGTATATTACACAGTGATTTCAATTAAACAGTTCTAAAATACCATCTTTCCACATCTTTCCTTATATACATGGCATTTAAATGCAAAAGAATTAGTGATACAAGTAACATGAGTGTCTTACTTCTGATTTCTGTTTTTGATGTTAAAGAACAAGAAAGCACTGGCCATTATCATTCCTAGGATGGTGAGGGCAGAGAGGATGCTGTAGAGAGGCAGGGAGATCTTGCGTAGCTCCTCCTGTATAATTGTTTTGTCCTTTGGAGGCTCAAGTCCTAGAATTACAGTAAGAAAAAAGGCTAAAGCTCAGCCAGATGTAGAATTTCTCTAAGAAAATTTGCCTCTCAAGTACAATACTGCTATCTGCTAGATTTGGCAACTGTGAGTCATATCAGGAGCTGACTAAATCATTGACTTTGACAGACATGTGTTAGTCACATAGATTGACAAGAAGGTTTGTGGTTCTGGAGCAGGTGAACAACTTCTTTGGAAGAAAAAAGCAATACCTTGATGCAGAGCCCCATAAAAATATTCTAACCATCCCCATTTTAAAGTGTAAGTAAGAACTAAAATTCATACTATGACTTTAAAGTTTACCAGGAGGTTATGCTTTCCTGAAACAAGTGGCAAAGCATTGAGTAGAAAACAGAGAGCATTGTTTCTCTGCATAGTGCCAATATTACAAAGGCAAATCCAAACAGCCTGTCTAGATACCTACCACAGCTGTAGGCAAGCCCTATGGTGGCATCACTGGGACAGGGACTGGCAGACCTGTGGGGCTGAAATAGGGTCCTGAGCTGTGGCCAGAGTAGGGAAAGGCCCAGGACAGGGGGAGGCAGGGCTGTTGGTGCCCTTAGGACTTTACAGAGTAAAATGATATAGAAAAATGGATAGCAAAGGTTTTACAGGGACAGACCCACTTTGCAAATCCCTGTAGATGGGGACTTGGATGTCTCAAGTTAGAAGCTATGTTTAAAGCCATGTTCTTGATTGACAGTCTGGCCCCACTAATTAAAGGCTTCTCAGTTTAATGAGAATTACTTTCTGATGATTGCAATAAAGCTCTGCATTCCCGTTCTCACACTCCATTTTATCTGCTTACTAATTTGTTCCCTGGTACAGGGGAATGGCAAAAGGCCTTTTGCACCACTGTCTTCCTTCGGAAAGGAATTTGTGTGCCCTACAACTCATAAGCCTATTCTTTCACATCAGGCTTCCATGGGGCTGCAAAAATGACCACCCAGGGCCAAGAAGCTTCTTATCACAAAATGGGTCCACAGGCAGAAAGAGCTCTGCTGACCAACTGATCACAGAGTTGTACTTAACTGACTGTTAACACCTGCCAGCACTAAATTTTACATCTACTCTTCTGTTTTTCACCTAGAAGAGCATTCAAAGCTTTGCACAATAAAACAGGTTTATCCATATAAGTTAAGCTGAAACAATTCAGGTAATGGAAACTTGTTATCCTTTGGTCTTTATACCCAACGTTTTCCGCAAAAAAATTCCTTTTAGGTGATCACAATGGAGTGGCAGTCAAGGGACCATTTGCTGATTTGATATTAGAGAAAAGTACCTGTGATTTCCCCCTTTTCCCTTTCCCACCACGAAGCATGCATTTACAGGGCAGATGGACAAGCAGTGACACATAAGACCACTTTAGTGAAACTCCAGTCATGTTCATGTGGACCCTGGGTGTTGGGAAACTGGAAGTAAATGTAGCAGAGCACAGGGCATAGAAGCTTGATATTCATATGTCGCTCCCAGAGATAACCACACAGATCTCACAAAGCTGACTTTTCTTTTTGTTACTAAATTGCACCATAGCAGAACTTCAGATTAAATCTTAATTATTAGCTTTAAAAATAATGTGTATATCTATATTCAACAGGAAAGATCCTTAAAAATAATTTCAGCTGACATCTGGCTGATGTCAGATCATAGACATATCATCATAGATGTTCATAGTCTTAGAAAGTTGTGGTTATGCCAGCACTTCAACTGCTATGAGGGCAGAGTAAGTCCTCATGTTAATTTTGGAGAAGTATGGGATAAAAAATGGCAAGAAGGTAAAAGAGAACAGCCCGTGTGTCTGCCAGGGACCTTGAGAGTGCTTCTGGGCTCAACACCCTCTGGTCCTGTTTCACACAGGCCATCTTAAAGCTGTCTTTGGTATTTGGAGAACTATTTTCTAACTGCTTAACAAACACTTCCCAGAGAAAAACAGCCACCTTCTTCTTGTTTGTGCAAACACAACACACAAGAACAACCCTCAGGTGTGATGAACTGGGGGACTGGGAAATGGGGATGAAATCAGAAATTATTCATTGGTGTAGATGAAGAAAAACATTTATATACACATATAAATTTGAATTTGTCTTAGTCATTGGAATGAAACCCAAGTATAGAATATCAAAATGCTGTGATTTTCTGTTCAGAATTATCCTATTTTTTATTTTTAAAGCACAGCTCAGTTCCCTTTCTCTTTATACAGTGTCATACCTTTTTGATATGAAAAATCCTAAATCAATTATTTACACAGCACACAGTCTTATAAACTACATACAGCTACCCATGTCAATCCTGTACCTCTTTCCAGTTTTCTCTCCTACCTTGGAACCTGATGCTGTTGTTGATTATTTCCAGTGTGTCAGCCACAGCATTGTACTCTCCCACTTTCACTTCCTTTCTTTCTGCAGAGAAGCAAACAAGAGCAATTGTTTATGGCAGTTCACATATCCTCAATTATTTAACTGATTTTGCCTTCTTTTTTGACAGTACGTGAAGAAAATTGCATGAGTTATTAAAGCAGAATGCCAAACAGCTGATATCATTAAAAGAAATATTTTCTTTGAAGAAATGCAAAGTATTTTTGAGAACTCATTTACATACTCAGGGAATTGTGTTATTGGGCACAGACATCTCCAGCTTAAAGATAACATACCTACTTATTGGCTCACACCATGACATTTTGCTGGGAGAAGACATAGGCAAATCAGACATTCTGCTCTCATTTAAACCATTGGGACATCTTTCTTAATGAAGTATTTCCCAGGGGAGTTATAGTGGAAGGCTCCAGCCAGTACAGAGTAGACAGGCTCGCTAATACGTATGCTGGGAACCTAATCTTTTATGCTGATTGGGAATTAGCAACTCATTACTACCCTGACTGCAAAACATACTATGTTATATAATTAAAACCAGTGTGCGCTTGAGCTAAAATCTTACTGTTACTCTCATCTGCTATTTTAGGACTATTGTCACATAGGTGGCCTTCCTGTACCTAATGGAGTAGAGTAATGCAGATGTAGGAACTTATTTGGTTTGGCTGCTGCCTTTGCCACTATAGCTGAAACTCCAGCACACTTTATCCCACCCTCTGAAAACATCTGGCATCAATTAATTTCTGCTATTTCTGTTGGGGTTTTGGTGTGGCTTAGAAGTGCAAGAAGTTACTAAAGTATCACTTCTACACTAAAAGTTTTGCATTTTGATCAGAGATTTATAAATCACAGGCATATCAGCTAAACTTTTGTTTGATAAGCTGCTCAGGAGAGCAAAAAAAAACTGTTCAGGCCTCTGTGTCCGGGCATTCACAACCAAATTTAGACTTAAATTTTGAGCTCATGACCCTATTTGTGACACTGATTTTGGTAGCTGATGATCTTGAACTAGATGGCAAATTTGAAAAAATTGTATTTCACCCAACAACTCCTTCTTAACCTTTTCTCCTTTCCTGTTCAAAGTAATTGTGCTCATTCAGCTCTGCTGAATGGAGAAGCTACCTCCATTTTAGTAAAATCTATGGGATGATTAATATTAATCTGAGAACTCACAGGAGACAAAACTTTTCCTTACATAAACTGCACATCTTATTGTTAAAATTGTTTATGTAGAATTGCAGAGGGGGCAGAGATAGCTAGGCATTTGCTGTACCTCTGTGAAAAGATGGAGTTTGAGGTTCTAAAACCTGATTTGTCTTTCACATGAGCATCATCCATTTGTGGGGCCCTAAAACTAGTTTGGAATAAAATTGCCATCCCCTGGTCTGTAGGAAGTTTCACAAAGCGTGTTCACATACATACTCTTAGAAGCAAATGTCACAGGCATTTGTCTGTGAAATAATTAAAGGCATAAATGCTTCACAGTCCTAAACAATAAAATCTTCCCAGAAGTCATCTAAAAGCTAAAATCATTACTGATAAAAACTGGACCAATTAACTTCCATCTGTATTTGTAGCATGATGGCTTTTACCTGTAGTTCTAAAACATCACAGCCTAGAGAAAAGTGAGACAAACACCTGAATGTATACCAAAATACACTTTGCAAATTAGATGCCAGATTGTCCACAGCATCTACTTATAACCAAACTGGGAGGACATGCACCTTGGTATCAATCTAGCCACAGTTTTACAGCAACAGGCCAAAACCTGGTAGCTCTGACGGACAAAGAAGAGAAAAGGGCAATTGCTCCAAAAAAATTTCTGTATGAAATACTTACCGGGACTAGAAACATATAACATGTGAGGAAGCATACGCAAAGAGAATCTGTGGTAGGTTCAAAGTCCTGCAATTGAGAAACTTTTCCTGTGATTGCTTCATGCGACGTACAACATAATTCCTTTACAAAATTTATAAATTCTTACATGGCTTCCATTACAGCTGAAGTAACATTGAGAATGTGCCTATGATGATCAGGGGACTGGAGCACCTCCCATATGAAGACAGGCTGAGAAAGTTGGGGCTGTGCAGCCTGGAGAAGAGAAGGCTGCGTGGAGACCTCATAGCAGCCTTCCAGTATATGAAGGGGGCCTATAGGGATGCTGGTGAGGGACTCTTCATTAGGGACTGTAGTGATAGGACAAAGGGTAACGGGTTCAAACTTAAACAGCAGAGGATTAGACTGGATATAAGGAAGAAGTTCTTTACTGTGAGGGCAGTGAGGTACTGGAATGGGTTGCCCAGGGAGGTGGTGAACGCTCCATGCCTGGCAGTGTTCAAGGCTGGGCTGGACAGAGCCTTGGGTGATATGGTTTAGTGTGAGGTGTCCCTGCCCATAGCAGGGGGATTGGAACTAGGTGATCTTAAGGTCCTTTCCAACCCAAACCATTCTATGATTCTATGGTAACTGCATTGTAGTGCAATATAGACAAGGTAACCTACAGCTAGGAATGGAGCTTTGTAGAGCTACTTGGAGAAACAAACTTTCATGACAGACTGAACTTAAGAGCAAGAGTTATATGAACTTTGAAACTTAAGAGTGTGGGAAAAAAAGCATTTAGTACCTAGGAACCACATGATCAATGTCTCATCCCTTATAAAAGGGAAAGGACAGTTCATAGAGCACATACCAATGCAAGAAAAGCAATAAAGATATTTGATATGTTAAAGTAGTTACAATGGTAGAAGATAGTCAATGAGGGAAAGAAATCATATTTTTATACAGCAGAAGCATATATTAGCCATACAGGGGTGTTAAGAGGGAGACACAAATAGTCTTTGTGCTATTTTGTACCCCCAGCTATGAGTACAAATACAGCTATTGGTTTTTCACTTCTCCAAGTACAAGTGCTGAGCAGTGACAGCCAGCTCCAGATATTAACTGAAGGAAGCAAGGAGGCAGCACTGTGCTCTCTTGCACAAGCTAACACAGCTAAAGATGGGATAGCAGGCTCTTCTTTTCTATATGCCATTCCCTTTGGAAAATCTGAATTATTCAAGTCAGTATACTCTTTGTATAATGTAGCTCATATCTGTCAAAATCTTTCTGTGTTCAATAACAGAAGGACAGGAGTGGAACTCCTTCAAATAAACACACCAATAAAATGCCTTGTACAATATTCAGAATATAATGTTCCTTCTTTCTGTAGAGCTTTCATTATTTTTAACTTATATTTCAATGCTCATGATCAACAGACTGTATTGAAAGCTGCCTGCTCAGGTTAAAATGTGGAAAAAAAAGAATATGAGGGAAAATATATATGTTTTGTGAGATAATGTTTGTGAATACCATGAAAGGGGTGTTGGGATTTTAAAACTTCAATCTGCAGCTGTTCTTTTACACAGGAACAGAAAAGTATGAAAAATAGCCAACCCAGAGAAAATTGGTCCAGAACAATATGACTCAATTTTATGCTTAAAAGAATTATAAACAACTAATCCTTGTTGTTAATTGATTGTCACAGAATAGATTACTTACATGGCCAAGATTAAAGTCTTCTGCCAACTAAAAACTAAACTACTCTTAAACATGAATTAAAATGCTTCCTTCTTCATGTCTTATTACAGAATTGACAAAAACATGACGACACACTACCATTTCATTAATTGGTTCACATTTCACAAAGTTAATTCAACAGATGCTTAAACACGTATCAACATGTTCTTGTTGAATAAAGGCAAAAGTAATCCTGCAACCGACATCAGCTGAGTAAATGGAACTTACCAAAAAGCACATCAATATTATGATTGCCAGTATTACTGTTACATACTCACACTGATTTCCATATGAGTCTATGCTTAATTTTAGTTCTGTTCACTACATATCATAATTTCTATTTCCACTACATTTTTATAAGTGTGCTTATTCACACCTCAGGAAGATATTTTCTACTAAAAGATGTTTAAGGAAGAGAGAAAACACTTGTAATGTGTACAAGATGGGACAGATGGATTTCCCTCATTTCCCTCTGTTTAGACAATACTGGCCAGCTCCTAATGACACTAAGTTTTTGTATATATATAAAGCTTCTGATGGAAATTGTACAAATAACCCTAGCAGTGATACAGTTGAGCCAACATAGAAACGCTTACACCAATATAATCACTGCACAAGTACTCGCATGTTCAAAGACACATATATCCTATTTGACAGGTTAGCATTCAGAAGCTGTTGGCAACTCATAGAGAGGTTCAGTCCAGAGACAGAGTGAAGGGTGCACACACAGAAGTAGTTGATCTTAAGGTCCTTTCCAATCCTAACTATTCTATGATTCTATGATTATGGTGTCCTGAGGCTTGCTTTTCTCCAGTTTGCTTTCTGGTCACATTCTCTTTAAAGAGTGAATGTTTTCTTCAGCACTTTATCAGTCAGCTACCAATCAAATGTCACTGAGAGGTCTTGGCTCTTCATTCTCCTTCCCTCTATAACCTACTGTGAAAGGGCCTGAAGAGCTAATCACAGAATCACAGAATCCCAAGGGTTGGAAGGGACCTTGAAAGATCATCTAGTCCAACCCCCCTGCAAGAGCAGGGTAACCTAGAGTACATCACACAGGAACTTGTCCAGGCAGGCCTTGAATATCTCCAACGCAGGAGACTCCACAACCTCCCTGGGCAACCTGTTCCAGTGCTCTGTTACTCTTACAGTAAAGAAGTTCTTCCTGCTGTTAACGTGGAACCTCCTATGCTCCAGTTTACACCCACTGCCCCTTGTCCTACCACTGGATATCATTGAAAAAAGCCTAGCTCCATCATCCTGACACCCACCCTTTACATATTTGTAAACACTGATGAGGTCACCCCTCAGTTTCCTCCAAGCTAAAGAGACCCAGCTCCCTCAGCCTCTCCTCATAAGGGAGGTGTTCCACTCCCTTAATCATCTCTGTGGCTCTGCGCTGGACTCTTTCAAGCAATTCCCTCTCCTTATTGAGCTGAGGGCTCCAGAACTGGATGCAATGTTCCAGATGCGGCCTCACCAAGGCAGAGTAGAGAGGGAGGAGAACCTCTCTTGACCTACTAACCACACCCTTTCTAATGTACCCTAGGATGCCATTTGCCTTCTTGGCCACAAGGGCACATTACTGGCTCATGGTCATCCCCCTATCCACCAGGACCCCCAGGTCCCTGTGAGTCCTGTAGAAACTCTTAGCAAAATAATGTACTCTTAAATTTCATAATATATCCTTGTCAAACAGGATGGGAAGCTTTTCAGCTTTCCTTATCACATGTCAGCAATAACCAAAACAAGTTGAAAGTTTCCAATTAAAAAAAAAAACAAACAAAAACAAATCACAAGGGAAGCTTATAAATAATTAATGATCAAAGCCTTTTTCATGAATTTCTATCTACTTGTAGGCAACAATTTCTTTGTTTAAAGACAGAAATGCTGAGATTAAGAATAGCAGTTCTAATAAGGAAGAAAATATCAGGTCAGATAGAAGATTATTCCTCAGCAGAAGCTGCCAGAAAAGAAAGAATCAAAGAAGAAAAATATGTTACCTTTGCAAGGATTTGAATTACCTGAGTTTTTTTACCCTTGTAATTAGAGATAAAAATCTGTTTTGCCCAAAGAAATATTACCTTCAACTCCTGCATAACTACTTCCTTCATTTGAAGATCTGATGTTTTATTTCTGACATCCAGAATTCCAGGGCACACGATATATAGAGAATCCTGATTTATGAAAGCAGTATGTATAGCAAGCAATAATGACTCTTCATAGCCAGCTCTCAAGTCCTATCTTTCATTCATCCATAAATCAAAACAGACAGAGAGGTAAAACCAGCCAAAGGCCAAATAGTGTATGCCAACCTTAGAGTCAGGATAAAAACTAAGAAGTCTTAACCCTGGGCTTATTTCACTATGCTAGTAATGGTATTTAGCCAACAAGACATAGCAAGCAAGTAGCACATAAAATGTCATTAAGTATCCTGAATTCATAAAAAATCTAGTTGTTTTATAGCCCAAGATTTTTCCGTAAAAAGTTCAAGCATCTGCATTCTTAAAAGCTTATAAAGTTTATTTTACTGATTCTTTCTAACCTTTGTTTTTACCTCCCTGATTTTACATTTGTCTCTTATTTTATTTGTCAGACAGGTTTCTAGCTCTGCACAGAAATTTATTAATATAGTTCACGCGAATTAATACCTAAATATCTTGGTTATTTATATATTATGCATCAAAGAGCTATAAAATGAAATAAAAATGACGACTTTGAGTTTAAAACAACAACTTCTTAAAACCTGAATCGTTAACACCATCATTATACCTTTCATTCAGGAAACTGAGAAAGGTATAAACAAATATAAAGTAATGAAGGCAGATTATCCATGAAGTATAATGACTGGTGTGATGAAGCAAGTGTAAACAGCTTATATTAATTTTTCTAAAAAGAAGTTCTTGGTTTTTAAGATGCTTAATATATTCCTTGATAGTTTGAAATGAAGTTGTATATAAGATCACACTTTTGGGGGGTTTAATACTGCTAGCATGAAATCTTAACCAAGAATCATAATCAAACTGTATAACCACTGAAACATATGTTAGTAACATGAATTATCTTTAAATCCCCTAAGTAAGTTAATAGATGCAAAAAACCCAAATAAATCAGATAGGTAGGATATGATTATATTTTAGGCTACATGCATGTGCAATATCTGCAACATCTCAATCCAGCTAAGGGTTTTCTGATGGTATTGTTTGTCCTTTTTTATGAGTAATTAACTTTTCAGAGAATTAAAATCCTCCTCATTCTGAATTTATTTTCCATAAATTACTCACTGAAGTCATTGGTGTCTCAGAGTGTAAGTCTACATATGGTGTTTAATATTAATACATGTCTAAATGTAACATGGCCTACAAACAAAAACTGGTATTTATTTCACTTATCACTTGGAATCACCTCTTCCTAGCAGAGTCCAAAACCAGTGTGCTTTTCTTAACTCAGAATTTACAAGTGGGAAATAGTGCCTACGTAAAACCATAGGCAGCCACCACGAGAAGCAATTTTCTCAATTATTAAATAATATAATAACTTTATTAATTGTGTGTGTTTAAGTACCTTTGTTCTCATACACTCATCTGTTTTTTACAGTGGATGCAGCAGGAAATCAACCTGTGCAAACACAGAGTCTTGAGCTAGCTTCCTGGGAGACTGCCCAGGAGCTTCCCAGGTTTGAAGGAGCATCCCAACAGTGACAGGTTTGGATAGGGGTGTCACTGATGTGTGAAGAAGTCCCCCCTGGCAGCAGCCCAGGGCCCAGCAGCAGCCCCATCTGTCAGAGTCTCTCCAGGAAAGGAGCAAATGAAGCCAGGACTGCACAGGAGGTGAGGGTGCCAGTGAGAGAGGCTGTGGCCATGTTTTTTTGCCTCTTGAGCTTGATTTCATAGTGCTGAAATGTCAGACTGAGAGGCACAGTTCAAGATATACCATGATACTGCACTAACTCAAACACAAGGGACAGTAAACCATAGGATGGCAACATATATATTTTGACAATCTATGAGACTTCCAAAGAAACCCAAGATGACAGAGCATTAGTGTTTCCAGACCTCTTATCCAAAGAGAAAAAATGCAATTACTATCTCTTCGGTGCCGAGTCTGATTAGGCACAGTGCGCGCTGTCAGGAGAGTCTGGCAAAGGAAAGATCTGAATCATTATCAAATGGCCAGAAAATGATGGTTTTTTGTTGTTTTTTTTTTTTTTAGTTAACCCAAGAGCTACTCATGAACTAAAGTCAAATTCACCAAGCACTGTTATTTAGGGAAGAAACGCTGGGAATAGGACTGCTGTCAGTCTCTTCTGACTCACCAGGTTAAAGTCTGTCAGTAGCTGAAAAATGCAAAACACCAAGCCAGCAGCCTAATCTCAGCTTCCATCTGCTGGCTCAGCATTTAAGCTTTCCACACAAAACTGACAGAATTTGTGACTGGCCACAGCCAGGGGACGTCTTGACAGGAAAGACAGTCCAGGAAACCTGGATAACCCTGACTTCAGCCTGGCTGCATATGTTTGAATCAAACGGAAGATCGGGGTGATCTTTTCCTCCTCCAGTATATTTAATATTCTATTTAATTTTATTTTTTTCTCACACATGCCCAAAAGAAATGTTTCACGGCATTTCCCTCAACCCATTGCTTACCTAACTGAAATGTTCAATTCAATTCAATGTGGAGTATTGCTCAGTTTTTTGCACTTGAGAGGACAAATAAAAAAAACCCCAAATCAGTAACTTAGAAAACCTCTTTCCCTAGAGAGGCTTTTCTTGTCAGTGTGGTGATGCACAACACAACCACTGACAGCAGTCCCAGTCTGTGGACAGCTCCAGCTGACCTGAACAGTGCCACCAAGTCTCTGCTGCTGGGATTTTGGTGGCTGCTCAGACATACAGATCAAGCTGCATGATGCAGTCTTCCTTTTGAGGCTTGGGTGGCCCTTCCTGATTAATTTTATAACCAGACTTAAATGCATAAAGTGACAGGGATAAAAATGTTCACTGCCACAGAAGAGGCGTGCTTGGCCAGAGAACAGGAGCGGAGCAGCATGCCAGCTATTGCACAGACATGACAAAGTGACTGAGCGGCTCATAACAAGGCTGTTTTCCCTCTGCTTAGCGAGGCATGCCTTCTTTCTGGTAATCTCACACAACGCAGAGACAAAACAAAGGCTCTATTATAGCACATTTGGATGCATACCTACGATTATATGATTAGGGCCTTCCCTTGCCATCTGTCAGGGTTGTGCTTCTCCTCCCCTGGGAAGTGAGAGCTCAGCACATGCTGAGCAGCTTTGCAGCAGCCTGTGCCTGGCCTGCTCCAGCTGAAAGGTCAGAAAACAACATGCTCTGGCTTCTTCCTTATGTTCTGCATCCTTAAACTTTTCCAGAGTTAAGAGTGCATTACTTAGAAGCTGGAGTTTCACAGTTACCATGCCTGAAATGGGAGGAAAGCAGCAGCTGTTGTGCATATTACGAGTGTTGGATCTGAGCTACTCACTATGTCCTTGAATATCTACTCTTGCCATAACGCCAGGTGGCCTGTGAAAACACTGTAGCATGTAAAGAGCTTTGAATATCTTCTTCACGATTCAGGGTCATACCCAAAGGCACAATTCTCACTGCCCTCACCCCGAGACACAAAATAAGGTAGCTGAGGCAGTGTTAAACACATTTATACAAAGCTACAAACTCCATACTCTTTTCTGTCTTGGCATTTATACGGTGACTGCCAGGGCTTTTTCCTGACCAAAAAAGGCATGTTTGATTCACCAGGGCTGGTTTATTCCAGATACTTTGCTCAGGAAGAATAGTGGAAGGTTCACAGAAAAAAAATTTTGAGCAACAAAAATCCCACTTGTGTAACAACCTGCATCTGCAAGCCACCCTTTGCAGAAATATAGGAGAGACTATAAAGGCACTCAAGTAGTGATACTCACCTAGATCACTCTTCCAGCTCCGGCTGCTGAGATGAACAAGAGAGCTGTCACTCAAAGAGACACTCAAAGCCACAGACATTGAACCTTTCAAGCTCTAACCATCCCCTGACTATCAGCTCCCCACGCAGAAGCCTGGCTTGGGGGTTAGAGCCGCATGGGATCACAGATTGTATTTCCCTGTCCTCAGGGAGGTTGGCTCCCTGTCGAGGTCACTGCTACATTTAGTGACAGCACACCAGGGAGAAAACAAGAAATGTTATACAACCCCAGGATGCCCATTTAACCGAAGAGTCGCATGATTCATAGGGTGAGAAAAGTGTGATCCGGAGTGATACCTTGAGTGTTTTTACAAGTACAAGTGGCTGCTGGGAAATTCCATTTTGAAGTCTGCATTTCTTGCCTGTCTTTTTGACCCCCAAGAGGCTACCTGAGGAGTTTGCAAAGTTTGGGGTACCCACAAGGAGGGGTGCTTGTGAGAATGTAGGCACATATGTGAGGAACCAAACACTTGGGGCACTGGCTGAAGGGTGCAGGTGATGAATCTGTGCAGCCTGATATGAAATCTCTGTGTGAAATATTGGCAGGTAAAAAAAGTGACTGTGGCCTGCTCAGTTGTCAAAGGCTTTAAGAGACTGATCCAGGAGATGAATCTACTCACAGGAGACTGCTGACCTACAACAGAAGTGTTGGGTTATTGAAAACCAGTGCTTGAAATTTTCTGTCTACCCCAATAGACCCCTACAATATTTCTCATTTTATGATTTTCAATTTGACACCCATTTTGTTTAGGTGTTTATGTCAGGATGAGGAGGCCAAAACTGTTTTGGAACATAAGAGGATACTAACAGGCAAATCAGAATTTAACCCACCCTGATACACATTTCTCAAGTTGGTAGAGTGGTTTGGCTTCCTTCAGTTAATATCAGTACATTTTACTAGGATGCATTCTTATCTTGAACTTCAAAATTTATCACCACCACTATTTCTTTATTTTTCCTTTAAAATTCTAATGGTGTTAAAAATCACAGGAAAAAAACCCAATAATATTTGCAAAATAAAGCTCACTCAGGAACCTAATTTGGTTTGGTTAGATTTTTTTTAGCCTGTAAGCTAATCTTGTATTGAAGAGGAAAGAAACACACCACAAACTGAACTTGTTAAATGTTCCAGAGAAATACTCCATTTTCCTGCTGTTTCAGCAAACCTCCACCTGCTTTAAGCTGTTTTGAGTAATCTGTCTGCACTACTAAACCCCTAGAAAAAAAACCAGAAAGGAGATAAAAGCCAACAGTAATCTCTTCTTAGTACTAATTAGGAACAACATGTATTTTACTAAAAGCAAAGCAAGTGATGCAGAAGACTGATTAAGATATAAAGAAGAGTTTTGAAGTGATAGTCCCTGATCTTATCTTTACTGATATCTTCAAATTTTTCCAAAAATATGGTATGCTTCATTGCTGTGGTGATTAATTTTAAATTCTTCTATTTCTTCATCAGAGTTTGAATATTTACAAAAAACAGGCCTGCATTAAAGGAAAAAATCCTTCCATGGAAAACTACAGTCAAACTATAATTATTCTAAATGATAAAAGATTTAATAATTAATATTGGGCTGCTATATAATAAACCTGACAGTCAGCTCTAGAATAAAGTTGCCTGGCAAAGCACAGCTCGAGCACACAAACATTTATACATAAGCATAGTATTGTTTCTGTGCATAACATTAAATACACTCATCTAAGAGTTTCCAGAATCAAAACAGACACATCAGGTACCAAGAGAAAACAGTCTGACAAAACATTCGTAGTCTGAAAGAAACTATTCTGTCCAGAAAATTGATAGCATGATTTTAGTTTCTACATTAACTTGTGTCATGGTTTAAGCCACTTGCAAATTTAGAAAACTGGGCTCTCCAAATTCCAGCTACAGTTGTTTTCTTATTTTTAATGCCTTCCTCATCTCAACAGTCCATCTAGCACATTCTGACTTTCTCAGAGGAATGGAGATGCCCTACTCTACATCCTGTTGGAACCAGGACAAGGAGAGAGAAAGGACAACAAAAAGACCCAGATTTATGGTCCCTTTTACATGCCACAACACGTGCTAAGACAGGGTTTCCCAGTGCCAAAAGCCCATGCTGCTTGAATCACTTTTTCACTCAGCTAGACCATGCTATTCCTCATTTCATCAGTAGCATGTGTAAACATGGGGGAAAAACACAGCTGCTAAACAGAACAGTGCTCATGTGGCATCCTCCTCTGCTCTGGCCTTGCTGCAAGAGGAATTGCTGGCCACTTTTCAATTACACCATTCAGAGGAGGACACTGCTGCTTGGCAGTGCCCCTGTTTCCCATGTACAACATCAACACTAAACTGTAGCTTGCTTTGCCTTGCTCTGCTGAATAATTTCCGGAACATGGCACTGGATATACACCTAGAAATGGAAGTTTCTCACTTAAATGGAAAATATTCTATAACTTCCACAGCCTATTCCATCAGATAGACTGTTTCTGCAGATGTTTTTCATACCTCAGCTTCATAGGATAACAGTGTTGCAATTCATGCAACCAGGGTCAAAGTGATTCCCATTTCTGCAGCCAGTATTAAGACTTTATGGACTCTTCTGGACTAGATATTAACACAGTTCTTTCCAGTTCATGCTCCTAACCTCAAAATATTGAATCCCTTCACAACTTTCACACCTCTCCCCTCCAAATACATGAAAAATATCATGTTTATAGAGCAATATACCTCAACTGTCTTTAACAAGACCAACAAAAGCCTTTACCTGTGCCAAAATTTCATTGTTTTTCCTGGTCTGTTTTTAAATTCCAGCAGGGTTATAGGGCTGAAAAACATTTTAAAGGACCAGGAGGACTGCCAGAGAACAGAGACCATAAAGAGACCAGAGAGCAGCTAACACATGTACAGCTGCATAACATGCACAGCTCACTGGTCATGTAGGGCAACCGCACTGGTCCCAGTGACCAGAAGGCACAGGTGGTGGGAGGTGCAGAGAAATAGTGTGAGGACAAGGACACTGCCTTGCCATGCTTCATTAGCAAAAGTTATAGTGGCTAATCTTGGAAAGACAAGCCCTGAGATCCATGGAGGTCCATGGTCCTGGCCATGTAGATCCATAATCATTGTACAACTATCATTAAGTCCTTCTCACATGTACAGAGTCTAAGTTCCTCAAAACTAATCAACTGGTTTGGTCATATGATTATCATTTTTAAGTTTTCCAGAAAAGTTCCAAAGAGTTACAGGTCTTGTTCAAACAAGTTTGGGTCAAAACAAGCAGTTCACCAACAAAAACACTGCACCTACTCTGCTTATGATTTTTCTTTTACATCTGTCCTATTGAGTTCCTGATTTTGCTTATAAAAATGAAGTAATGAACAAACATAATAAACTGATATTGCATTTTTGATAATGCATAAAATCAGTGTGTTTTTTTTTTAAGTCAGGAGGTGATGTTCGCATGTGTACTGTTTCTATTTCCTTCAGTGGGACTTTCCATGCCTTAGAAGGTTTCTACAGGAAATGCTGTATAACCCGAAAGGTAAGTGCATACAGCTGAAAGCAAACACTAAATCCATGTTATGATCTAGCTGGCACGGTATCTGTTACCTTCAACAATAATGTTTTTATGAAACCTGCCCACTTATTTTAGTAGGTCTGGTTTAAAACTGTCGAACTTCCTGCTCCTATTTTCTTAATAAAAGCCTCCTTCTTTACACCTCATCCAAACCTTTCACTAAGCTTAAACACAAAATTACTTGCTATGTGAAACCCAATAATACACTTCTTAATGATCTAATTCCTATTCACTTAAAACAAATGATAATCATATATTCTATACCTTGACCTAGCACAAAGTGTAATTTAATAATCAAGAGAGCACTATACACATAATTTGAAATGGTGAAAAATCCATTTGAAGAAGGTTTAATCTCTCTGCTTCTTGGATGAAACATTTTCATAGAGGTATCTGTGTATGACTAATTTAGTTCTATATTGGAAAGAAAACAAGCCTTTTGTAGATAAAGTTGTACAGAATTATCACAAGTAATTTTTGCTAACAGTATGCCAGCTCAGATGATATTTTTTAAAATTATATTACTATAGCTTTTATAGCAATCACAAATAAGTTTTAAAGCCAATTTGAACAGAACTATTCAAATTGAGTTACAGATTTTCTTAGTATTTCAGTGGAAATATCTCATGAATTAACAAAATCAATTTATAGTTCTCATTACTGTATAAATGAATTTTTTCTTTTCTTACTAAAAATACTTTTCTAAAAATAGTTTTCTTCTACTTTTCTTCAAAAAATAAATTAATCTTGCAACCTTTTTGAGCCAAACCAAAAAGTGCAAAATATAACTTAAAATATTCAGATCTCTTTCCCAGATACTAAAAAGGATTACTAAATTTAGCAAAATTTAGTAAACTTTAACAAATATAAAAAAAAGTTTCAGAAAAGAAAGATTTAAAATTGCATACTTATAGCCAAACATAGTGGGTTGCTTGCTTGTTGGTTTTGGGTTTTGCTTGGTTTGCTGCTTGTTTTTTTCTTTTTCCTGCAGAGATGTGATAGTCAAAGTATTCTGTGTTGATAACAAATTTGATAAAAGTGGTGAGACACAGGAGTCTATTCAGGCCACTAGATACCGAACTGGCTTACCGCACCGAACAGCAAGTATCACAAGGGGACACGTCAGCCAACAAGACCACCGAGAAATGTACGAGAACACCTAGTTTGTCCTGAGGTGCTAGGGCTTAAATGTGCTATATATTAGTGTGAGTCCAGAGCAGATAGATGTTTGTGTAAATATGGACATGCAGGGAATTAAAGACCAGGCAAATGTCTGAGGAGCTGCTCTGAGGATCTACATTCTTAATCCCATGTAGCAGGGTAAAACAATTAAAGTCACTCTTTCAGTGAACTCCAGTTCATTGAAAATCAAAGTCTCTTTCAGTACCGCTCCGTTACTGAATAAAACAAATTTATCATCTGAATTTAGAAGGTCATTATCACCTGGCAAGCACAGTCAATTTGTGCATGTGTCAAAACTAAACTCATCCAAAAACACATTCAAAATGACATGTGATCACAGGCACTTCTGCAAAAACTGAATTCTAAGCACACCTTTTGCATTTGTTCTCCTCTGAGAAGGCATCGCAATAGACTTTCACATGCCTGGTATAACTGCATTTCAAGGAAATAAGGATTTGGATTTCATATGCCTCAATAACATAATTTCTATAATTGAATACTTATTGGTTCGCTTTTTTAATATGTACAATGATATAAAAGTAGGCTGTGGAACAATTCCCCAAAAATTAAAATTAGCTATAGCTCCAGATGAATATTTAAGCCATGTGCAAAATGAGGTCTCTTACACTGTCGGTTAGATTACAGGTTTGACTGAATGAGAAGCTGCAAGTTCTGAATGTCTAATCAATTCAGCATTTCAGGATCTACTCAGAACTTTGCTGGCTCAGAGTTTACAATGGTACAACTACAGTGTCTTCCTAACGCACTGCTTAATTAACGTATTTATATACACAGCAGTAATTCATCATACCACAAGCTATTGCTGATTAAAATCAGTAAGCTGGTTTTAAAACCTTGCACACTCATTACATTCAACAGTACAGAAGGACTCCTAAAGGCTTGACCCACTTCCAATACAATTTGACCCAATTCAGTGTGATGCAGCTCCATTTATATTTTATCTGTTGATTGAGTCTTATCCAACAGATCAGCTATTGATTTCCACAGAACAACATAATTTATAGAATTGTCTGAGACAAAAAGGAGAAACACCTATTGCTTGGTTTTGTTTGTCCTTGGCCACTCCATAAGGATTAATTATCTAACATCATGTTTTGTAGAACAAAAGGGAGGCTCGCCTGTTCTGAAAATAGAAACATAGATGGGATAAACTTCCTGGCAGCTTGTTCTACTGTTTGACTGTTACATAGAGTTACACAATGATTTGGCTAAAATTTTTTCCTAATTTTGGCTGGGGTAGAGTTATTTTTCTTCCTAGTAGCTGGTACAGTGCTGTGTTTCAGCTTTTGTCTGGGAATAATGCTAGTAACACACCAGTGTTTTAGTTGTTGCTCAATAGCACTTACCCTGATCAAGGACTTCTCAGTCTCTCATGCTCTGCCAGGGAGGAGGGGAACAAGAAGCCAGAAGGAAGCAAGGACAGGACATCTGACCCAAACTAGCCAAAGGGATATTCCATACCACAGCACGTCATGCCCAGTATATAAACTGAGAGGGAGAAAGCTATGAAGGGCTAATAGCTTCTCAGGTATGGGCTGGGTATTGTTAAGTGGGTGATGAGAAAGTTATTGTAAACCACTTGGTTTTTGTTGTGGGTTTGTTTGGTTGTTTTTTGTTATTTGTCTCTGTTATCTTCCTTTTCATTGCAATTCTAACATTATAATTATTATTTTATTTTATTTATTTCAATTAATAAACTATTCTTATCTTAAACTAAAAGTTTTACCTTCTTTCTGATTCCCCTCCCCATCTCACTACAGGAGGAGTAAGGGAGTCACTATATGACACTTAGTTGCCTGCTGAGGTTAAACCACAACACAATCTAAATATTCCCTCACATCTTCATCTAGTCTCATAATTGTGGACTTGAGGCAAAAATCATATCCCTAAGAATGGCACCTAAACTGTAGTATAGGAAGGGAAACCTACCAGGTGTATAAGCCTGGAAGCTTTCCTTCTGTTTTAGACTTTTATGAGGCACCCACATCTTTTTGTTTAGGTAACCAGTGGCAATTTTGTGACCAGCAATTCACAAATCTTAGATGAGGAAAACTGCCAGCAAACCTTATCATATGAGAAAAAGGGATACACAGGAGAATATTCTAGTGAAAGCACAAAGGAGTTTGCCAATATTTCAGTGACTGAATCTTACTGGTCCTCTACAAAGACCAGAAAATACACACATGATGGTGACAGAGGGAATACTGTATATAGTTTATGTTGAATCTGAAACAACAGTATATGTAATAATAATAGTAATAAAATATGTAATAATAATAATAAAATAGTAATAAATATATATAGTATATCTAATATATAATGTATTTACCTATCTAATGTATATAATTAAATATATAAAAATAAATATGATAATAAAATAGTAATGAAATATGTAATTATAATAATTGAAATAACAGTATATGCAAATCACTATATTTAATACAAAATTTAACCAGTTGTGAATTTCTCAGCACTTTTGCCAAAGGAAGAACTGAACCTAGTTTTCAAGGTCTAATTTTCTAGCAGTCCTCTGCTCTGGGAGGGTATCAACAAGGAGGAATAAAAAAGGATTGACATAGGGGAAATTCAGAGAACCCTGTAATTTGCATTTCCTTTCTGCCCATCTTGTGCAGCCTTCCTGTTTCTATATTAGTCAAGAAACTGTAAATGCTAAGTGGCAAACTGTTTGAATGAATTAGATGAACATTATGAAACACTTCAACTCTGTGTTTCCATCTCTATCCTTAGCAATGTAAAACATGGACAGAATTTCACTTTGTTAATACAAAGTGACTAAAAGCCACTCTATGACCTAGTCTTTCACCTAGTTAAAATGGGGTCTGTCAGCATAGAGCATTGCAGTTTCGTTAACTGGACCTTGAACGAGCTTACCTCAGCTGCTTGTAACTTTTGAATTGCTAGAGATCATCAGCATTAGTCTTCTTTATACTTAGGAAGAGAAGGGGAAAAAAATACTTGTGAGCTTTTATGTTTGATCCTGTAATTGCTGACTTTTGAGTGCTTGGTTTATGTCACGCAAATGTCACATCTTGCTCCCTTACTCCAGACTCCCCCTTTTTTGCTTGTTTTTAATAATAGTTGCAAAGCCAAGAAGATGAAAGGAAAGCAAGAAAATGGAATATATCTAGTCTTAAATAAAGTATTTTGTATTTCACCCTAAATTCCAAAATGTTGAGAATACAAATGCCACTTGAAATTAATATTACCTGAATGAATGTAAATTAAAGGCAGCCATGAAATCAATAATATTATAATGAAGGATACTGATGAGCCACTTTTATACCAGCTCTTTTACTGAGCTGGTGAAAGCCCAAAGTAGCAGGTACTAATTGGGCTAGAAATCTTCTCTCACCATCCTTTGCACCCACTGCTTGTAGTTATCTGAAGTTCAGGAAAAGCACTGTGAATTCTGGGCTTCAAACAAGCATCATTTTATTGCATGCCAAGAGTCCATCACTGGCAGAAGCCCTTGGGGTAAGTGCACCTTTCCAAAGCCCATGCTTGGCTATAACAGAGCTGTTTGAGGGAAAGAGGCTGTACATAGTTCCTCAGATCTGTCATGAAAGGGGTAGTGTGCATTTCCGCTAGTATCTGCTGCCCTGCACATGGAAGTACATACACAGATTGTGAAGGCTCAGTTATTCTTCCACAGATATCTGTCTATGGCCCTATAGCATACAAAGTCCTGCCAGGGGTGCTAGCTGAATTGCTTTGCATAGGTGCATCTGTAGGCAGCAAAAAGAGCTTTTTCTACCAACTTCTCTGCCCATGCAAGAGCAGCCAAGGTTTTGCAAGTGGCAGAGCCTCAGGCCAATTACTGCAAATAAATTGAAAGTGATGGATCATTTATGACAAACTTTTATCCCTTTTAGGATCTCATGCTAAGAAAGTCTCAACATAAAGTTCCACAAGGCAGAGCTAGGAACTTTGCAATGCTCCTACATAGACTGTTTTTCTTCCTTAAATCAGTAAATACCAAGAAAACTATCAATATTGTGGCAAGATCTCCTTCATTATCACAACAAATGTCTAAGGGGAGAAAAGTCTGGAAAACTGCTTACGCACTCCAGTCTTCAATTATGATAACGAGGGAGACACATTTATCTATTTCACCTTACAAAACAGTTATGTTTCAGACTTGTTCTAGTTGGGGAGAATCCAGTTTGCGTAGCATTTTCAAAATAACTGGGTGATTCAGAAATATAAGTCTTATGACTCAGTTGTCTTTCCCCCTAGCATCTTATTTTTTATATTTCTTAGATTTAGTCAGCTTCTTCCATACATATAGATAGATCATGGAGGGCTAAAAATGGAACTATGGTTAAAAAAAATAAGTAAATATTGAAGTAGTAATCAATAAGAGAAACAGAAGCACAAGTCCAAGCCAAGAGTAGGGATGTAATATTCCACTGGTCCATGGCATCAGTAACGCACTCTATATCCCATAGGCACATGTTTATGACTTGTGAGCCAAGAGTCCTTCCTAGAACTCATGCTTCTGTAAACACCACTAATTCCAGAGCCAGCCCACAGTCAGAGTTATGTGCACCACCCATTTTAGTTATCAGTACATCATAAGCTGGCCTAAAGCTGTCTGAGTCTTGGGAGGTTTTCAGTGATTAAAATAGACCTACAGTGCTGACAAATGAACCTGCAATGCACAGGCAATAACCTAGTAGCATTTGGCTGCAGGTTATCACTTAGATTGTCAGATGAATTCATCAAACCTGGATATGAGCAGTTAAAAAGCTTTAGATGATCTATAGCTTCCATGTACAACTGCAACCTTAAATCCAACTTAGCATTTCCTGGGTGTGAAAATTCATGACTGATTTCTCGAAAATTTTGTTCTCTTCTCTGAATTCAACAAGTTCTTCATGGATTTACTGACCCTTGTGATTCACACTTTGGGGGCTTTTCAATAGTCTTTCCTTTTTGAGGGGTGAAGCACAGACTAAATATATGTGAATAGCTTCCTCCTTTTTATGAGGCCCTCTGCCATTTACTAACACAATACAGCTTTCTCCTGCTGTCACATCAGACTGCCACAGCCATGCTCCAAATGTCACATTAGCAAAGTCAGGTTAAAATCACTTTGTGTTATAACAGTTTCCGCACTGACCTTTCAAGGGGGAGAATGAGAGGAAGGCTTAGTTCCTCTTTCTCTGCACAGGGAACCTTTCCTTATTTTCTGTCCTAAATGCTTAGTACACAAGCCTCTGCTGACGTTGCCAGCTTCTATGAATATGTAACATCCCACCGAAGTTTCTGTGGCTCCATCCTATAACCTATGTGGCACAAGCAGTCTTGTAAAAGAGTAAAATTGATTGCACAAGGATTTGGGTCTCTGTATATGTTAGGCACCTCATTCTTTACATTATGCAGATTGAGGAATACAGGAATTTGTTTCCCCTGATGTACTGAGCTTTTAACACTGTTTAGGGCAGAACTGGAAGCTATTTGACTCACCAGGCTTAAAAGTAACCTGACTTTTTAAAATGGGCAGAACAGGGAGCTACATCCAGCTCAGAAGTATAGTACAGTAAAGATATGGACCTGTTGGAGGGGGTCCAGAAGAAGGCAACAAAAATGGTCAGAGGGATCAGCACCTGAGAGAGCTGTGGTTGCTCAACCTGGAGAAGAGAAGGCTCCAGGAGACCTTATTGAGGCTTTTCAGTTCTTAAAAGGGACCTATAAGAAAGACAAGGAAAGACATTCAAAGCCAGGCTGGATGTGATTCTGGGCAACCTGATCTAGTTAAAGATGTCCCTGTTCATAAGGGACTAGAAGACCTTTGAAGGTCCTTTCCAACCCAAACTATTAGATTATTTATTATGAGAAAATGAACATGAGCAGGCTGCAGTGTGCAATCACAGCCCAGAAAGCCAGATGTATCCTGGTCTGCATTAAAAGGAGCATGACCAGCAGGTCAAAGGAGGTGATCCTGCCCCTCTACTCTACTCTTATGAGACCTCACTTGGAGTATTGTGTGCAGTTCTGGTGTCCTCAACATAAGAAGGGCATAGAATTGTTGGAACAAGTCCAGAGGAGGGCCACGAGGATGATCAGGGGACTGGAGCACCTCCTGTATGAAGGCAGGCTGGGAAAGTTGGGGCTGTTCAGCCTGGAGAAAAGAAGGCTGCATGGAGACCTTATAACAGCCTTCCAGTATCTAAAGGGGGTCTATAAGGATGCTAGGGAGGGACTCTTCATTAGGAACTGTAGTGACAGGACAAGGGGTAACAGGTTGAAACTTAAACAGCAGAGGTTTAGACTGGATATAAGGAAGAAGTTCTTTACTGTTAGGGTGGTGAGGTACTGGAATGGGTTGCCCAGGGAGGTTGTGAATGCTCCATCCCTGGCGGTGTTCAAGGCCAGGTTGGACAGAAACTTGGGCGACATGGTTTAGTGTGAGTTGTCCCTGCTCATGGTGGAGGGGTTGGAACTAGATAATCTTAAGGTCCTTTCCAACCCTAAATATTCTATGATTCTATGATTCTATTGTATAACAGGGAATCTGCAGTACTAATTTAGGACCTATAGCATACTTTTTGCAAGGACTCACCATGGCTTAATTACAGATGAGAATATGTTTCCCAGGGAAATGCTACCCAGGTTGATCAGTTCAAAATCTGGTGTGCAGCTATGCAGGAGGACTTTAGCAGATACCCTTTCAGTGAGGTATCTCTCTTTTCCTCCTCCTTCAAACTGGCCCTTCTTGGTAGCCCAAGACGATTTGCAGTGGCCCAGACACCAATAGGTAGCCTGTGCCAGAGCTTTCCATGTCAAGTGGGGCTTCTGAGCCCACCTAGTGAGACCAAGCAAGTCCCAAATCTGGAAAAAGTAAAGGAAATTGATTATTATACATATATGCTCCTACACAAGGGATTGATCAGCAAAGACTGTACAGAGTCTGTCAAAGTCAGGCAAGGCCTGAATTGGATATGCAGAAAGCAACTCAAGAAGGAATAACGTGCCCGTGGCACAGAGGTTAAAAAAAAAGGAGGGAGGATGATTGTGAGAACACAGTAAGGTATCAAAAAGCTTTGTGTCATTAGTTAGGAATCACATAAAATAACAGTTTTATGAACAAATGAAAGTTTCCTATTCCTCTGGCTGACCCTGTTTCTTACACATACAGTATTAATTCAATGCATTTTTCATTCTGGCAGTAGCTTAAGCCAAATTACTGCTAAATCATCTGTGGTGAAATCAATTCTTTACAGGTAGATGTGCGAGATCAATCTAATGAAATAATTTACTTATAAAAAATTCATCCATCCCTTATGCTCCATAATCATTTAAGAAAATAATTCTACATGCACTCCAGTTGAAGATAACAAAACCCAAGATGAATGGAATTGTAAGCAGACATTTTTCTCAACAGTCCACATTCATGTTTTCTCTTTGATTTCAATTTTTGAACCAATGACTTAAGAGTAAGGACAGTATGACTCAGTCCTTTTGTTCCAGAGGCAAGGGGAAATTAGGATCTTTTTAGAGATGTTTTGCCAAAGTTCTAAACATCTGGCCTTTTTTTTGACTCCCGGTGTCTGCAATAGGGAACTTTGAAAAATGAGTTTGCTGTCAGTCAGCTTATGGGATTAACCACTTTGTGTATACTGCCACCAGGAATGCAGAAATGCAAAGCTACTATTTCCTGAACTATTTCCGCACTTCATTTCTTTTGAATGTTTGTCAGTAAGTCAGCAAGATTCATTGAAAACAAACAGAGAAATGTTTATCACAGAAGTATAAGGAATTTAATATAGTTACTTCAAATAACATGTTTCGAGACAGAAAATGACACCTGTGCTGGTACAGAGCATTCCTTAAGGTCAGACATATAGAAACAAATTAATTACATGTGTTCATTTTTTATTACCACGTTTGTATAATCAGAATTCATTTATTTCTGAACTCAACTCCAGTGATCATGTACTGAAACAGACTGTTTTTACAGAAACTAAAATGTCAGCTTGGAGAACAAGATGCCAATACAATGACTGCCTTATCAGGTATGATTTGAAATTAAATTAGCAGTTGTAATGACAGAACAAAAAGAAACTATGATTAGGATGCAAAAAGTGGGACTAGGAAATTTGAAAAGCAAGTTAGCCTTTTTGTACATTTAATAAGGATCGAATATCTGGATTAATCCTGTCCCTGTGCTCTCAAAGGTTTAGTGACAATGACTGTATGATTTCTGCAGCATATGATCCACAGCTCTTTGGTCACCTATACAGTGAAAAAACCAATCTTCACTGTTTTTTAAAGTGCTGCTTCTTTATCTCCCTTATCTATGACAGTTCTGCCTGTCACCTCTGTTTTCTCATAATATTGTGGTAATATTGATTACCATCCCAGAAGTAGTTATCTAAAAGGATTTTTTTGTCAAATACTCTGTTATAAAATTCCATTGACTTGGAGATATGTCAGGTGTTATAACCTTATCTCAGTACCTTCATCCTACAACTACACAAATCTTTACATGCTGGCAGGCTGTTCTAATAAATGATATTCCATTTTTTCAAATGCTGTAATGTCAAGTAATAAATCTGCCTTCTTAGTGACCCAGATAAACTTAATTTTCTTCTTTTCCACTCATTAAGAATTAAAATTGTTCTGTTTCATGGGTTTGTATCTCTTGGGGAAATATTTAAACTACAGGTTAAGGACAATGTCACTGCAATAGACTGCTCTCTCTATCAATTACCTTAAACGAAATATTTTCCCATCATAGATACCAGAATCTGATGAGTTTCTCGTAATTCTTATGGCTCCTTTAATCCCCCCGTAGCTGAATTACAACTCCTTCCATAAAAAAGTGCATCTTTCTGAGATACTGAGAATAGAGACTCACCAGAACACAGCTCTGTAGAGAGCAGCAGGTTGGGGCAGCTCCACAGCCCTCAAGAGATACTCTGCCCCTCTTCAAAAGGTGAGGAGGACTGGGTGCTAAAAAGGCACTGCACAGCACTGTACATCACCTGAAATGAATCACCTGAACTAGTTAACTCTAGTAGAGGTAGGATTCTGAATACTGACTGCAAAAAGTTAGGTGTTTTTTAAATTGCAGTAAAAGTAGACGAGCTCTGAAGGAGACAGCTGTCAGTTCTTTCTGGCCCTTTTTTGACACCATTCTTTTAGTGATTTCTGTTAAATTTCTGGAGCTGGATACTTCAAACTGTGTATAGGCTAATTATTGCAAATTTATTTTCTGTTGATTTTCAGCCTTTTTCTCTGATGTTACTTTTGAAACAGTCCTTTTCCTTGGTATTTAAGGCAACTCGTAGGACATTTTTGTGCAAAATAGAGAGACCTTTATCAGTTCGTGTGAAACACTATGCCTCAGAGCATGCCAGATAAACTGAAGTGTAATCCTATGAAAACTACAGCTATTTCTATAATGTGTGCACTTGTCCCAGTAATAATTGTTTGCACAGTCCAAACCACTTCTCAGTGGATGAACTGCTCTATAAAACACAAGCACAGACGCACAATAAATAGGTCTCCCCTGCTCCTCACATGTGCCTTCCTCTCGTGCCTGGAGGCGAATAATGAATCCAGCTCTTCCCAATGACTCTGTCACATTTACTGCAATTTTGTACCCAGCTAGCCTTATACAGCTGGCTTGAACGCCAGCATCTGCAAAGTTGTGGTTTCCCACAGCTGTGCTCGCAAGGGAAAGGCTACCTACCAAAATGCTTACTTTGGTCCCGGCCAGATTTCCAGCTTACAGTGTGCTCCATGTTATTGTTGCCATGCTGCTATTAGAGACAACAGACAGATAGACTGCTGATAGAAAAGGTAGTCTATTGCAATAACATTGTCCCTAACCCCAAGAGATACAAACCCATGAAATAGAACAACTTTAATTCCTAACGAATTGAAAAAAATAGAATTAAGTTTATCTAGGTCACTACAAAGACACTGATTTATTACTTGACATTACAGCAATTGCAAAACTTGAATACTGTTTAGTAGTACAGCATGTCAGCATGTAAAGATTTGTGTAGTTGCTAGCAGCACCCCAGTTGGCCTGTTTAAAGACAGCTCAGGTAAACCAAAATAAGCTGCTGTGAGAGCCAGCAGCTGCAGTATCAGTGTACCCTTTAGTATGTCCTCCTTGGCCTTGCAGTTTATATCCACATAATATGGCTTGTTCCAAATGAGGCAACTCTATCAATTCCGCATACAATCCTGTTAATCTTCCTTTATAAAGCACTATCCTAAGAGTGCAAACAGTTTCTCTCTTTTCTCCAGCTGACAGTACACATGAACATCTTGGGTACCTGAATCTCAATATATCATTCCGTGCTTATTTATAAAACAAACCAAACAAACAAACCCCAATTATTAGTAAACAATACTAGTAGAATAGATTACAAAAGCAATAACTGGCTCAGGGGAAAACACTGCTGCTAGTACATATAGAACAAAAAAAAAAAGAAATTGAACAGGAAATGTGTCTAAAACAATCTGACAATGAAGAGGGAAAACAGCTATAAAAGTTCATAAAAATACAATCTCCTTTATGTTTACATTTGATAGAGGACTGTTATAAAGGTACCTGAGATACTGATAATAAAATGTCAGGTGACTTTAGTGCTAGTAAGGTACAGAGCAACATAAAAGAGAAAAAAGAATATCAAGTACACATATATAGTGGTTGGTCCTAATTAATTAGTAGCATCCAGAATGAGACCATGGGCTTATCAGGGCTTTTTCTTTGAAAACATCAGTACTGTGCTCACTGGTCGCCAAAGAAGTGAAGAGAGGGTGAATGTGGTAGAACAGAATATTCAGAAAGCAGTTAAAATAACACAGAAATGTCACTCAGCAGTGTGAGGTATAGAAGTGGATATTTCAAAGCTATGTGTGTCTCTCATTTAGGTCTTGCAAAAAGGGAATATGACTATCAGGAGAGGTAGGGGATTGTTAGAATTAAAAAGCAGCTTGTACATGATGAAGAAACTAAAAGGATGACAAGGACTCATATCTCTAAAAGAAAGTCATTGAAAGAGAGATCTGTAAATTGCGAATGATATGAAGAAAGTGACTAAGACACAATTATTCATTGCTTCTCACATTACAAGAATAGCGTATGCCCAATGAAATTGTGAAATAGCTAGTTTAAAAGAAACAGATGGGAGGGTTTTAATCATTACATGCATAATTATTTTGTGAAACTTATTGTCACTGGATGTGTTGAAGGCCAAAAGTATAAATTCATAAAAGATATGTCAAATTGACAGAGGATAAATACATATGTAACTGTTAGATCTGATGGTCCAAAGACAACCTCCAGCTCAGAAAGTCATGAAAACACTCACTTTGGGAACTCAGAATGTAAAATAGAGAAAAAACAATTATATACTTGCCTGTTTTGATACAGATACCCATTACTTCCCTCAGTATCCACTGCCTAGCAGATATTGAGCTGGACAGAGCTTGTTAGCTGACCCAGTACTGCAATTCTTTATACACTAGATGTACAAATAATTATGGTCAGATTCAAACAGGTTATCAGGTGTTGCATCATTAGGCAACAAAGCACCAAAATCTCAGCACTACAAATACCACAGCTTGGTACAGACAAGGGATAGGTTTCACTTATCTATTTGGGGTTGTCAGAAGGTAAATAGTGTTTTTTGATATATTTCTTAATATTATGCAAATGCTTTAGCTGCAAATCTCATGTATTTCAACCATCTCTTTTTGAAGTAGCCTAGATCATCTGCTTTTCGTAATGAGGTATGTTTTTAATCTTTACACATTTTCCTTATAACAGCATTGGACACAGTAGTTACCTATGGCATTTTGGCACTGGGTAGTTAAAAAAGATATTATTATTTATACATCCCAGTACAGAATTTTTTTTTACCTATTTTTGTTTATGCTTATTCATGTTCAGCTCATGACCCACTGTAACCTCATGCATAAATGTGGTCTGGTGAATTGCTCCTCTCTTTGTACAGCAGTTTACTCCCAGCGTAGCACCAGACATTTCACCTAAATAAACAACATTCTTTTTTTTCCCCTGATTACTTCTCCAGTTTGTTAATATCTTTTTGAATCCTTGTCATCCTTGTGTTTGCTGGCTCCCTCAGAGACCCTTGTATATTTGATAATCACACATTCTATTTCAGTGTCTTAATCAGGAATGATAACATTCAATGACTCCAGATTTAAGGCACACCCTTTCAGGACTCTACTTGATATAACTCTCCATATTGAGAGGCTATTCTTTTTTGTTTTCCTACTTTTTTTTCTTTTTTAGATCAGTTTTATGGACACCTTATAGTTTCATATAGACTATGCTATCACAAATTGCTCAAGAAAATCTCTTTGCCAACTGAAAGGGGAAGTGGTAATCTGCAGAGGTAGTGTTACTGAAATGCAATGCCTACAATACTTGTTGAATCAGCTTGTTCTACATGACAAGTTATAAGACAAGATAGCACCAGTGGGTTTTGTCATACCACAGTTCCGTCTATAATGATGAACTGTACTGAAACATTTGGTAGCATGTAGAAAACTATAATTTAGAGGAACTTCAATTTGGAGGGACTTATTGGAGTTCCTACATAGTCACCAGTAACCTCCCTGGAACTGAAAAAGCAGTTTTGGGGAGGTACAGACAGGGGTGTTCACATGTGTGGTGTGCTGAAAAATTGCTTAAAAACACTGTGGGTACTGTTTACCAGACTTAAGTCAACAATGAATTGATCACGAAGTTAAAAAAAAAAAGGTCATTAAGATATGAAGGGCTACAACCTAAGTACATGACTCATGCAGATAAAATTGTATGGATATGGTACACTAAGAAGTCTACCCAACACACATTTTTGTGATTGCAGCCAAGCACTCCAGTTAGCATGTACCAGAAGTAAGCTTTCTGACTCCTTAATTAGTTCCCTTTTTTGTGTGCAAGATGATAGCCCTTAGTGATGAAATGAACTTATCCAGAAGAATCCAGCTGCTCAGGATAAACAGCATGCAGTTTGTTCTACATCTTCATTGTTCATCACATAACATTAGAGATCATTTACTGTTCACTATTCAAATTCTGCTCACCCAACAGAATTCTGTACTACTTTATTTACTTTCCCCCTAAATTCATATGTGGATATTCAAAGGTACATCTTAATCTCTGAAAAAAAATAATATTTATAAGCAGATTTTATTCTGACTTTGTAATTATGCTGCAGAAGCAGAGAAATCTGAATCCACTGATTCTGAATATTTGGTACCACAGATTCCAGGTATCTGACATGAGATATTTCAAATCTGAGTTTTCAGAGTTATCACTAAATATTTTCTCTTTATTGGATTATATTCCTTCAACATTATCACAGACTAAAAATCCATAAACTGATTTTGTGAGGCATATACTGGACAGACAACAAAATTTAAAAAAAAAAAACAACCAAAACAAAACTGAAAGGCAATTAGTCCCGTTATTTATATGAATGCTTATGGAAACAAGAACCTTCAGTAGTTAAGAGTCTGCTGGATAGTATTTAGAATAGTAGAATGATGCTTTCCCAATATTGGACTGATGTCCCTGGAGAACAAGCTATTGTATAGGTAGGTGATTCTGCAGAATTGCTAATGTCTCCTTCATTGAAGCAGTTGTGTACAGCAGACAAGTCAGAACTAAACAGATGAACTGAGGCTCCAGGAAAGTAATGCTGGATTCTTATGTACATTGCTCTTGACTGTACAGTACTTATTTATCTATTTCTGCAAATTAAACTCAGAGAAGAATAATCACTGGGTTTACTGCAGAAATTCAGTAAGGCCTTTTCTAAGAAGATCTATGGTGTTACACTTGACAATCCACCCTCTCACTCTTGCTTGGCACCTAGATACACTTTCAACACTAACAAAAGTCGTATCATGTTACCTGGCTAAATGAGTTGAAACTATTAAATTATTCCCAGAAAGACACAGCAGACAACCACCCACTGTCTTCAGCTTTTCTCAGTATGCAGTACTACAGACATTTGTTCCTGTCTACAAGAAGTACGATTTATGCACATTTCAAAGGTATTTGTTTACAATTCAGCTTTATTTTTACCTTTTTAACTTGTTCCCCCACAGAAGTCTCTTAGGTTTTCTCTAATGCCTGACAGAAATAAGAATATGACTGAAAGCAAGGTTCCTTTAAAGCTCCTGTCAGATTCATCAGAAAAGGTCTGACAAAGAGAAATACTCTGAAGGACAGATATGTTCTTGCAGCCTCCTGTACCACAGCAGCATCCAATCTCAGTATTATTCCTGCCCTTCCTGCTCTATGATATACACACAACAGTTGCCAGGACCATCTTTCAGCTCTCACAAGCAAAAGATTTTGGCCATCTACTCCAACCACATGTTTGACAGTGACAATAGTCCTTTAATTGCATCCATGGAAAAACTGCCATTCATTTGGAAGGATGCCAGCTTCAAACAGCACCTGGATATTTGAGCTAGACTGACAGACTAATTTTTATTTGCCAGTAAGGTAGGTGAAGAAAATGTTATTACATGTGTTTTGTATCCTCTGCTGCATACTAAATCATTCCTGGGTGGTATTCATGATCCATAAAGCAGTAAGTACTTCGGCCACAGCTATCTCTGGCACCATCTGTTTGACCACTTGCAAAACTAACAAGCTGCACAGAAGCTGGAAAAGAGACATGACTGGCATGAGTCTGAGGAAAACGACATCTAGATTCAAAACTAAACCAGCTATTAAAAATTTCATCACAGTGTGTTAGGCATACTGCGGTTACCCTCTGAACCCTCACAGGCTGGTCTCCCCTTCCTGCTGGCAGACATGGCTGGATGCTTTTTCCATAGCTAAAATGTTTGCAGATAGTCTCGTTAACACAAAAGTTTCCAGCAAAGAATGGAAAATGAAGCTCCTGAGTCTATTCTGATGGTGTTCTACTCAGGCAAATGAGGAAGGGTGGTTTCAGCCAAGAAATCCTACTTCTGATATATTTACCTGATTTATTTATCTGCATGGAGTTATTTGTGGTAACTCTGCATTTTCATCCAATTTGTTAACAAAACAATAAAGCACTGTAGATGAAGAAATGACCCTCAAGGTATAGAACACTAAAACTGATGATTCCTAACTATTACATTGGGATAATAAGCTTCTTTGAATATATGCTGTACTCAATTACAATTAATATCATAAAAGCATTTACAAGACATCTTGTAATGTAAAAAGACCATTTGGTATGGTCTTTTATACATCAAAATCAACACGATTGGTATTGTATTCTAAAAAAAGTGTAAAGAGTGAGGTGTATTTCTGTCTCAAGCTTGACAGCACCTCGCAATTCTAACTTCAAAACAAGAGCCCATTTACCATTTTAAGTACTGGACTTAATTAACTTCTTTCCATTATAAGGAACATTCCCAGTAGTCCAAAATTTATTAAAAGTTAATGAGAATGTTTCAGAAAGCTTCCTAACCAATAAAGAACTCTTTTGAACAAATTAATAATTTCTACAATTATACCACAAGTATTGTATATAAAAGCCCTGTATAAAAAAATATATTAATGAAAGAACAGAGAAAAAAGTTGCTAATGTTTAGAATATAATTTGCAGTTAGAGAAAAGGTGATTACTTTTACCTATGTTGTTATATTGTTCCTTATTTCAGGTTCTCATACATTTTTGTACATTTTTTTAAAATTTCCAAAATTAGTAAGAAACCAAACAAAACTTAAGATCAGGCTTCAGATGTGTTAGACTATTGCTTGTATGAGAGACAATCTAGCCCTTCTCCTGCATGTCTCCATAGGATGCCTGGGCTATTTTTTCCCATATGTTAATTGGCAACCTTTGATTGATGATCAAATTCTTGTGAATGTGCCGAAATCAGTTCTGAAATTTTGTAATTACAAGGAATTAAAAAATGGGCAGCTTTCTCATATGTTCTTATTGACCAAACAGTACTTTAAATGATGGTAAAACATTGGTGTTAAATAACAACTGATGTGAAACTGAAAGTGTATAAAGAAACTCAATCTGAATGGTTGGAAATAAAAATCTATACAAAATCATCTATCCTGTAGATTAGTTCAGAAAACACAGGTTGCACCTCCCCACATCACCTCCTTAATGAACAGAGGTAAGGTGCCAAACTTTCTCCTCATTCAGGTCCTCTAGAAGGGTACATACAGCTGCCTTAGGCATAATGCACAATGGCTCCTTCAGACTTCTGAGGGAAAAACACCTCTTGTAAAATCCCCTGACAATATTTTCTCATTATCCTTTCATGTATCTGTAAACACTGCTACTATGTAAAAAAGGGGGGAAGGGGAGAGTGCGAGGAAGAAGAGGAAGCAATTGATATTTATCATTAATGTTGAGCAAGAATTTCTAAACTATATAATCATGAGATGATGTCTGCAAAGTTTTAGTGGGTAGAAATGCTTCACGGAACATGAGTTAATAGCATCAGTTATAGTTGTGAAGACAAGAGCAATCCTGAAGATGGCTTCAGTAATTTAGAATGAGTAACAGATCCCCTTAAGTGCATTGCTGTTCATTAATAACAATGCACATACAGTAGACAATTTCTGTTTGAAGGATGAGCCTTTGGTCAGCAGGATTATGTTTAAAGTGATCTGAAGACAAAGGGAGCGTGAGCTTCTTTCTCATGCATTGTCTGAAAAGGTCCGTTGCCTTTCTCACACTACTACTCTCACGAGACCATCCAAATGCAATTATCTGCAGTTTTATCTCAGCCTCAGCTTAAGAACAAAAACATGAATTGCATTCTATGGATTGTAGACAAAACTATAACATGTTTTCCCTGAATCACTATTTTTACAGAAAATTCTCCCAAGGAAGGACCTCATCCCAGCTGCAAGCAACCCTTGACAAATCCCTACAGCTTCATTTGTGGTCTCTGCTGCTGAGACCATTCCCGCAGGAGCAGCTTGGGCTGAGATAGTGAAGCAGGCTTGGCAGTTCACACTGTGGAGTGTGTTGCCTCCAAGAGATGGGGTCAGTAGCTTGTGTCCTCTGCACACTGAGGGACTGACTCCTGAAGCAGTTTTTTAGCAAGCAGTTGTAGAATGTCAAGAGCAAGTCTTCAGAGAGCAGAAACACTAACTCAAAAGACCTTAACAGCAAAAATCCTCTCTAAATTCCTCTTCAGATTCAGTTTTCCAAAACAACAGTATTAAGAAGTGGGTTCTTAGCTGACCAATAGAGTTTTTGCAACAGCTGTTGGCTGATATAGATCAGTAGGTCCTATAAATGTACAGGTTTTTATATAGTTCAGTAGTTCCTATAAATGTATAGATTTTCTTCTGGAAAAATTCTTGGAAGTATCTGGGTATACCTCAGGGCACTCAAGGTTCAAAACACAGTATTTGAAACAGGTAACAAATATATCTAGGTACCTTGCTGCATCTTCCAAGAAGTTCCTTTTCAAAACAATTGTACATATTCGAAACACCTTGAAACAAATGCAACTGACATACAAGCTTGAAACTGCACACATAATACATAAGATGTCATAATAATGAAAGTTAAATTGTTTGCAACCTACCTTGGAATTGCGTAAATTTGATGGTTCCCATCCTCTCTCCATTTCTGAAAACAACTTGACCCTAAATAAAATAAACAAATAACTTTAAAGTTTTATAAATCTCTCATAATATAATTTAATTAGTACTGTAATTATTTTCCATTTGCTATTAAAATTTTCCAAGCAAGGTTTAAAGTTCGAAGATAGCAGACTCAATAACTCCTCCTTAAAGCTTTCTTCTACAGACTTCAAATGGCTTTAGAAAGCTGACCAGTGTTATCACTCTCTTTTAATGGATGGAAATGTAGGTACTATAAAGCCAGAAACTTACTGAATCTCAGATGACGAGAGGTATACAAACAGTTGATTTTCACTCTGTGACAATTTTTATCAAGGATATGTAAAAGTTATCAAAGACCACACAAGAAAACCATTCTCCATTTCATTCATCATGTTTTTTATCAAATGGTTCTATAGCCTACTTTTGTTGTTCTCATATATTTACCCTACTTGATTATGGATACCAGTAGCTCCTGTAGCTTGGTTTGGTACTACACCAACACACATGACCTACTATTCTTTTTACATGCAATGACTTTTTAAACGTAAACTATAAATTGTCACTCCTCAAAATAAAGGTCATATAGTGCTGAAACCTCTTCACATATCCTTAGTACATTACTCCCATCTTCCATCCCCTCCTTTTGATTTAAATTAAGAAAAGGTCTTGCTAAATTTCTTCCTTACTTCAGTTATTTCATAATCGAGTATGAAATAAAAAGTTTTTATTCATTTATGCTAAGAATGGTATTTAATATTTTGAATCTGTAGTGGAGTGTTGAGTGCTGTTGATATAGATTGCTGTGTTACTGTTACTGTTACATGTTTATTATCATGTCATTAATCTTTGTTTTAGCATACATAAGGGTAAGAGAAAAGAAACAATAAGCATGTAATGCTACAATACATTTCTTTGTGCAAGCCAGCACCTTTTTGGACAGCCGCTTCTGGTCACGAAGAAGATATACTGAAAATGACCATTACTGAAGTCAGCTTTCTGAAGGAACCCTACAATATATGTGTAGTACAACACACTCAGCCCACATTTCCTGCGAGGCACAAACCACCATTTCCTTCTGATAAATAGAAGACACCCTTCAAAAAGTTTAAACAACCTTGTGCTAAGCCTTGAAAGTCAAAAGCTGTGAGAAAAAGAGAGCAAGAGAAATGAACACTAGTAATTCTGGCCATAACTGCAGAAGGACACAGGAGCTTCTCCTACTGAAATCCAGTTGAACTAAATCTCATTTAGTGGCTGATAACAAAATTCCAGGAGAAAAAGTAAAACCTTAGCAGGAAGTTTTATGTGTGCACCTTAACAGCCTTCATCCAGATCTCCTTTATCTTGGAGAAGTAGATTTTAATATCCTTTAATTTGTTTCAACATAATTATAATGTATTTGGCTACTTGGTTTAAATAAAAAATGGAATAGTAGGAAATATTAAGACTAGTAAAGATGCTATGCAAGTGTCATTGCAGATATATACCTATGGCAAATCCAGTCAACCTTGTTAAATTCTTGGTTCTGTGACCTGTGTTGGAGAATTCTGTAGCTAAATTATTCATTTTGTGGAAAAATCATATTTTCATTTGATTTTGAATTTACTGCCTTTTAATTTAGTTCTGCCTCTTCTTAATTTTTTATTAGAAGTTAATAGGACTGTAAGTTGTAGTCTATTAGAGTGCTATTCTTAGATAAATGTACAGCAAACAACACTGCTATAATCTATGATAACAGTCATCTATAACTGGCACCTGTTACTGGTAGTATAATATACCAGCCCACAAAACTTTCTAGATCCAAGTGCAACTGGTCTGGAGTATTACTATTGTTTCTTGCAAAACCACTCACATTTTCATCATTCAGTAGTACAGATGTATGCCATATGCATAGCCCACTGACTAGAGAGAAATGCATACAACCTTACTGACATGTTCTGAAACTACAATGAAAACATAAGTCAGGTCCAAATGCTTTAAATAAATGTAAAAATTTGAATTAAAAAATATAAACAAAGAGAGTCTAGATTTACAAATATTTGTTTTTATCAACTTCTCTTTGCTCTAAGATTTGTAGCTTATACTGATCTAAGCAGTAAATAAATGATGATGGTGATGAAAGAGCTATGGAAAAACTAACATGAAAATTTCCTTGCTATCTGGAAATTATTCAGTCACAGTGTTATGCTTTCATTAAAGATTACCAGAAAATGTTAAAAAGCCAAATGGGTTACAGACATAACAATTTCTAAATACTATTTTATGAGGTCTGACATTGTTCTGGGTATTGTTCACAAACTACAGTCTGTATGATACATGTGCAGATACTAACAGGAAACAAAATACAATTTTGAAATTGAAATTGGCTATTTATTCCATATTCTATTCAATGGATAAAAGTACATTTTTGGTGGTTTTCAAAAGTAAAATGAACAAAAAAATGTGTCAGCAAGGAGCCTCAGAGCAGGAATCTCTAGTGCAATCCATGATGGTGACAGTATGTATTTATTATTTAGGCATCAAAATGCAGCTGCAGCTGCAGTTACCATTTAGCTCTTTGCTCTTCAGAAGTATGGTGATTTATAATAACACATGACAAGTACCTTCAGCATCTCAAGCACCTTAAACCTCTCATGAGTCTAAAATTCCTGTGTGCTGGGTGAGGAAATATCCCTAGATTTTTAGAGAGGCTTTAGGAAGCCATGGACATAGTGTCGCTGCTGTAGTATTTGGGTCTGCCAATGTGGCAGAATGGAGCACTCTTCATAAATACTGAGAAATTGTACAAACAGCGATACCTGCATTTCTTAAAAGCGGAATAGGAAGCAAATTAATGATAGTCACTCATGTTCTATGCTTTCACCGTTATTTTATGAAAAATAAGACAACTGCATTTGGAGGAAAAAGTGTTCTAAATATTTAAGAAAATAAACTTACAGCAATGATAGTAAGAAATAAGCCAACTAGTGTTTCAGAAACTTGTTTCTAGAAATCATGTGCTGATTTATGGCATGAGCAGCGAGTTATAATCTGATGATGTTCTATGGGTCACACCAAGTCATTTCTTTGCCACTGAGGTAATATACTATGAGATTTAGCTAGAGAGATATCTTCTAGTCTTTAGATTCATAAATTACTAAGAGTGTTTTTTCTTTATTTAAAGTAGCAGATGTCTGAATAATAGATATTACTAATACACACATTAAGCTCTGAGGTTACAAAAGCCAATCTTAGTGCTATTGCATCCTTTATTTTTACCTCATCACATATTCTAGCACATGTGCTGGTACAGGCTGCAGCTTATGGTGTGACCGACCATAAAATCTAGATCTTATGAAATCCACATGAATATAACAGAAAGAAATCCTCTTTTACCTTCCACCGTGTTTTGGTGGCATTGCATAGGCTTATCTAGATACTTACTAGCAAAAGGATCAGTGATTGTATGGATAAGTAAATTTTTAAAGAAAATATAATAGAAGAAATGTAGATACTAACTTCTTCAGAACTTGTCAGATTCAAACAATATTTCCTAGTCAAGTAATTATTTTACTTCAACAGATGTAAAATATAATCTCTGTCCTTAACAAGCATTTAAATCAACTACACAAGTGAATTACTTGCACTTGATAAAACCACATATTTTACTATACATTAAAATCAACAAAGCTTTCCTCTTCATTACACACATTACATCCCAATGGATATCAATAGAAACCACACTGGTACCCTAGTGTCTATTTTCTACAATCTACCACATGCAGGGTTTTGGGGTTGTTTTTTTTCTTTCTTCACCAGTTGCAAAAGTGATGCTAGAGTAAATACCAATTCTATAACTGATCTGCCCAGTTTTGTGTTGTGGACAAGCAATTTCACACCAGCAATTACCCTTGAAAAGTTGATGGAAAGGAAATCCATATAGTTTGGAGTACAATAGACAACAATGTGAACAGAGCAGGGAAAGGGGAAATGAGCTCAATCTGGCACAGTGTGGTACCCACGGATGATCCTGATGTTTTGTATGGTGACTGCTGCACAGAGCATCCCAATAACCTATATTTGGAATCCACTGCACCTGCATGAGTCATAACGCAGCCTTATCCAACTTAGTTGGCTTAGCCAATAGAAGTACAGAAGTTTATGTTGTGGATTCCTAGGTTTCTGTTTGGGTTTGTTTTGGGGTTTGTTTTTTTTCAGATACATCTCTGAATCCACCTGCTTTTCCTGTAATTGTCCTTTTTTTTTCTTCTTCTTTTCCCTTAAAAGCTGCAGTGTTTTAATGTCCTTTACAAACGATGAAAACCAGAACTTGAATAAACATTTCAACGGTGTTGGTCTCACAACCGTCACATGCAAGGAATTATTCTCCTATTTCTTATGCATACCATCTTCTTCTAGGTACTCTGTTTTACAAGCCTAACGTTGATTTCTATCCTACTCATATGTACCTTGGTGTACAGCATAACTGCATTTCATTTTATTACTAAAAAGAGAGTCTCTAACTTCTCTGGATGCACAATTTTCACCTTTTTCCTTGAGATGATGCTCTTTAAGTCACCAGTCCTTTATCTGTGGTCAGAATAAGAAGTTCACAACAATCGCCCATTTGCACTAACAAACTATTAGCCAACTTTACATTTATTTTAGACACATGGGTCTTTCCCTGTCTTTATAGCGGCTAGTCATTTTTGTACACTTGGAAGAAGATCACATTTTATTTTTTCCTGGTGGATAAAAGCATTTACCTTTGCTATATTACGAATATGTCATTAAGCTCTTTTTAAGCTATGAAGCACTAGCATTTATTAGAATTATTTTTTTGCATTATCACTGACAGTATTGTTATTCAGCTCTGGACACAGGCTCATGCCAAATTTAGAATTCTTTCATTCTTCATCCACTAAAATCCACAGCCGACAGATTTTTCATTCATGTTATCAGCTTTCTTAATCAGTCAATACAACCAGAGTTGAGAAGATTCTTAACTGCTCTCTCAGTCAGGGCCAGGTCTAACCTTTCACCATCATTTCTCTTATTCTGTATTTTCTTCTGCAAAGTGTCTCAAATACAGTAAATAAATACATAAATAAATAACATTTATTTCTGTGATATTCAGTACTGTATCTAGGACAAAGGTCAGCTTTAGACCATGCTGACTTCGTTCTCCAGCAATCTTTACCCACATGGCACCAAACATTTTTTTATTAATTCAGATTTATATTATATACTCAGTTTACACTTGGTATATTATTAGCGATTTCAAATGTCATATTATATATTCAAACTGGATTAAGAACACAAATACCCCTTCATCAGAGAGGAGATCATAGATATATTGACACAGCTGGATGCAAAACAGTTACATGCCACTGGACATTTTCAGGGATTCTGTCTCAATTCCACGTCACCGTCCAGGAATCTGGGCTAGTTTGCCCTATGGATAACCCATCTTTCCATATAATAGTGTTTTCTCCCAGTGGCTTTCTCTGAAATGCCTGAGCCTACATAGTCAAACTAGTTCCAAAAGTGACTGTATTTTTTCCAACATAAATTAAGTTGGTCACTTTGGGGGTTCTTGAGTTAGATATTTAATATAAGGAAACCGTTTAAAAAAATGCATGCAGAAATGCCTGAAAAGCAGTGGGATAACTAAGGCAACTGAATCTGTATTTTTAATTTAAAATACAATGCATTGTTTTCAAAGAATAATGAGAATACAATGAGAAATGTCCCTTTAAGTTCTGTGACATCTGCTGAAATGACTTGTGATCCTGTAGTGTCCTTATTGGACTAAGTTCAACAAAAGTAGGAGTCAAGGAGGCTGACACATCACAGGGCAGCAAAACGAAGAGCTTGCTAATACTCAAAGAGCAGGTATTGCCCTCTCACGTTGCTCCTAACTGTACAGTCCTACACTGAGTGATGGTAGCTCAGCATTCATGAGGCTCCCATGTGAGTTGTAGTGGCCTATTAAACCAGCAAAATGTATTCATGTTTTATTTTGCATTGTTTTAGGCAAGTAGAAGAGATGTTTCTGAATTGCTTTCCAGTGCCAGAATGAGAGCCAGCACAAAGAAGCCCTAGAAGGATGCAGGTGCTAGCAAAAAGCTAGGAGGGAGGGAGTGAGATATCCTCTGTTACTCCCAGCTCCTTTCAGAAGCTTTTCTGTGCTATCGTGCAATCCACACAGCCTGCTACTTGTGTTACACCTGAATTGACTCACACAGGACTTAGCTACAGACATGCATTTCCTGACAGGCACAAAACAGCAAGCTGGCATCCTGTGGGTCTTGTCTCTGTAGTTTATAGGTGGTGAAGAGATACACATTGTAATCCATAACCTCTTCCACCCTTCAAACATCAGGTCTAAGCAGTGGTTATAGAGAAAAGGAATTTTGCTTAGTCTATCAAATTATATAGCTGAGAGTAAAGCAACAAGCTTTTAGCTCTGTAAGTCTAACCTCTCTTCTAAAACAAAAAACAGCTTCTTTTAAAACTTCTAAACTCCCAGCTGAGGGCAGCTTGTGCACAACTCATGTGGTTTCAACCTAGTTACATCACTCAGTTACCCAGAGACAAAGAACTAAGCACAGGAGATATAAGCACAGTGAAAGAGAAGATGCTAGGGTGACAGCAAAAAAGTTGTCACCCCCTGTGGGATAAAGAGGTAATTGTCACCTTTGGAACAGTGGGAGAAGAGCAGAAGGTAGAGGGTGAGGGGAATTAAAATGCCACATAAAAACAAGAATGCTCCTGAATCCATGATTTTATATCCTTAGAACGCTGCAGGTAAAATGTTTCTAGAACATTTGATCTAAGCAGAGCCAGTAACTGCTGCTTTTCAAGCTTTGAGATTATTTTCAGAAAAGGTTTTTCTGTCCAAATTTTCAATGTCAAAGATATAAATTTGAAATATGATTCAAAAAGATTTCTTCTCACTGTCTGTTTTCTCTCTTACTACATTATCTAAAAGATTTAGGTAACTGAACACTGGTGTGTGGAAAGCAGCAGCATTAGAGCAACTTGAAGATCAGGTGTGAAGAACACCTAAAAATCTGGTGTTTGCTAACATTATCCAAATGAAGCAATACGACCATTCCCATCTAAAAAGGTACCAGCTATGACAAAGTAAGCAAAAAATTGCACGAAAAAATGAACATGCTTATTTCAGGGGACTGGAGCACCTCCCCTATGAAGACAGGCTGAGAAAGTTGGGGCTGTTCAGCCTGGAGAAGAGAAGGCTTCGTGGAGACCTCATAGCAGCCTTCCAGTATCTGAAGGGGGCCTACAGAAATGCTGGAGAGGGACTATTCATTAGGGACTGTATGATAGGACAAGGGGTAATGGGTTAAAACTTAAACATGCGAGGTTTAGACTGGATATAAGGAAGAAGTTCTTTACTGTTAGGGTGGTGAGGTACTGGAATGGGTTGCCCAGGGAGGTTGTAAATGCTTCATCCCTGGCGGTGTTCAAGGCCAGGTTGGATGAAGCCTTGGGTGATGTGGTTTAGTGTGAGGCCCCCCTGCCCATGATAGGGGAGTTGGAACTAGATGATCTTAAGGTCCTTTCCAACCCTAACTATTCTATGATTCTATGATTCTAAGGAAAACATGGGTTTTGAACAAGAAAGTTGGAAGGAAGGAAGATAAATTGATGGAACGTAAGTGCCCAGGAAAAAACTAAAAAAATCTGGTCATAATGAGAGTGATGGAAAAGATGAATGAAGAAGTGGCGTTCATCAAATCCCATAACACTAGAACTAGGAGGGATTCATCAAAACTATTAGGACACCGGTCTAAACCAGAAGAATCAGTGATTTTTTCTGGTAGTTGCTTTGCACAGTAGGCAGTGAACTTCTGACATTTCCATTGAGTGGGGATTACTTAGTTGGTTTTTTTAGAAAGAAAAATCTGGGAGGTAAGCTGGTCTACTGAACACATAGGACATATATTCATCTATTCTCATGTAGCTTCTGTGAACTCCTGGTAGACAGAAAAGTAAGTGAAAAATCAGCTTTTCTCAGAGTTCAGGAAACATTCATGGTTTTTTAAATAGATTACAGAAACTGCGTCAACATGAGCGAAATACAGGATAAGCAGAGTACAGGTTCACATCAGAGACCATTTGGAAATAAAAAACAAGAGATACATACAAAAGTGATGGGAAAAATATCCACAAATTTTAATACAAAAGATGGTCCCTCATATCTGCCAAGAGAAGATCTCTGTTAATAATAGCTGATACAAGTAGTCTGTGGTATTGGCCAGTTGTGCTTTTTAACACACTTCTCCCTAAAGGCCTACAGAACAAGTAATACAGTTTCTAGAAATAAAGAAAAAAAAAAAGAAATATTTCCCTGACTCCATTTCTATGAACCATCTTGGATTACAAACATTCCCCAAACCAAGATTCTTCAAAAAAATAACTGCACCATGCATCTCCTAATATTGTGATACGAGTGACAGACTTGCATTCCACAGCTGGGCTGGAAGAAAAGGCAACTGAAGACTAGCACCTTAAGTTTCAGATTCTGGGAAAAAATGATCAAGTATAACAACATCTTTATCTGCCTAACATTCACACACATCCTGAATCTAGAGTTACGTGAAAATATGAAGTACTGTGGTGAGAATTACCACCATGATTTCATTATGTTGCCACTTAACTCTCTCCTAAGTAAAGAGCTCCAGTCCATTCAGTCTCTTCCTCATAAGAAGAAGGAATATATTTTTTCCATTATCTACACTCTCTAAGTCCCTTTTTTAATTTTCTTACTTGTTTCCTGAGGAAGGCTACCTGTAACTGAAACACAGATGCTCTTATGGTATAGAACGGTGCTTCTATTTCTAACTAATATTTTTGCTATCTGAGCTTTGCCATAGTTTTGACAGAACTTCATCACTTTTTTTTTTTTTTCATTTTTCAGGGAAGTGCTGGAATCAGATGGGGGATTGACAGAATTTCTTTGGATGAAATTTCTTCACTTCATCTCAGCAGTGTCCTCTGTCATCAGTTGTCTTTGCATGAAAGCGTGCTGTTGCCAGCACAATGACATAAGCCCAGACTCAGCTGTTCCATTAAATTAGCATTTAGATGCATGTACACAATTTTACACAGCCATGCTAAAATGAGACAGCACAATGATAGCATTTTTTTCAGCACAGTAAGCAAAAGTATGATTTATCAACATCTGAGCACTCTGTTTTACAAGCAGAAACAAGTCCAATGGATTAATGTTCCTAACAAGGTACCAGAAATGTATAAACAGGTGAAGGTGGAGAAAAAAGGAAATCATGAATCAAACAGTATTGCACTTTCTGGCCATTGCAGGTGAAGAAAGATGCTTTGCCACTCATTATTGTACTTTTACACATTCAGCTTATGGTTAGCTCAGGGTAAAGCAGTTCAATTCTTTCTTGCTGTATCATTTTAAAACAGTGACAGAATTTTTCTGCTATGTGAGCCATGTCTTCCAATATCCATGTAAGCTCTGTTTTGGCTGCCTAAAATATGGTCATCATTAATGGTTTAGGTTTAAAAGCATGAAAGGAAAGAAATTAAAATGAAACATATATACTTGACTTCTTTAATACTTTGGAAACAAAACATCAGGCACTGGAATTGTTTGCAAGACTTGCAAGTCCCATGTTGAAGGTGACCAAGTCATGACTACTAATAAATAGCTGTTTTCCTGATCTATGTTTGGCCTCTGAAGCATGAGCAAAATAATTCCTTTACTCTTACCTCAATCTCTTTCAGATGTGTGTAAAAATGATGTAAACAACCTGTCTTTCACGGTGGCAAGAGGAAATAGTCTGAGGCAATGGGACTAGGAATTCAAGCCCTTTTCAATATCTATTTAAAAGTAAATACCAACTGCTAAGGTGATGTTCAGAATTGTTCTTTTGAGGTTGAATCCCTGATGATTTCAGTTTCTAGCTCTGTGTGTTTATAGAAACGGCATAACAGAATGTTATAGTTTACCATCAAGAGGTTTTTTTTTTGCTGCTTTTGTAAGAATGAATCAGAAGTGATGACATAAAGACTTTTAAGGACACCACATTAAGCAGCAGTGCTATCTTTTCAACAGTGCAATTTCAGATATGTTCTGAAGTAATTTCTTCCATTTTCTGTAAACTACATTAATCCCAGCAGAGAGCTCAACCGCACAGGCTGTATTTCATTTGTTCTGATGATGACCTGAAAGACTTGCTGCAGGAGCCACTACCTCCTATCCACACACTTCATCCTGCCCAGGCTATCTCACACTGGCTGTTTGCAGAAGATTACTTTGTTTACTATGTTCTTTCTAATGAGCAGATAGCCTATGTTATTAGTAAGGTCTTTGCACCCGAAGTACAGCATATTGGCATTGTTTACATGCAAGTGCTGAGCACAGTATCTTCAGGTTTATTTTTCTAAGTGAGCAACTTTAATTCAAAACTGCCTTAATGGGAGAAAAAATAGCAATAATTAAAAAAAAATGCCAAAGAGCTTTACAAATCTCTCTTAAGAGTACAAATACCTGTCAGCCTTGGAGGATTCTTGCTACTAGCTAGAGAAAAGGCTATCACAGGAGACTCATTCCACATGTTATATGGCTGCTCCACATCTGAAAATTCCCCTGCAGGCAGAAGTGTGAGCTGACGTGGATCAGAAAAGAGTATTTGGAATCAGCTATAAAAGGCTGGGTTTTTTAGTGAACAGCTCTCTATGCCTAGAACACAAACCTTGATTTTTCTTCTTTATTCAATAGAAGATCTTACACTCAAACTCTTATTCAAAATTCATGAAATGTTTCTAGTGATTAGAGGATTTTAAACCCTTTGGCAAATTAATTAAGGCAGTTCAAGGTACACAGGAACTGTCCAGGGCCAAAACTTTCTAATATATATTCCCAGCAAGAGTCACTGAAATGGGCTAGTTTTTCATTTCATAATGGAACAACAATAATCTTAATTCGTCTAAATTTACAGCTCCTAACACCCCTTTATTTTAGCCCAGTTGTAGTTTTAGCTTTACTTAAGAACTGTTAGAATTACTATGACATTTCATATGGTTATTTCTGTAATGCTAAAAAGCCTAGGCTAAAATATTTCTCATCCTAGGACTCTTAGAATTACTTTTTTTTTAAATTTCAGGTTTTGTCTGTATAGCTTTCCATCACAAAGCACTCTTGAAGACAGCTATGTTTGATGATAATGAAGTAGATGTTTCATCCTCATCCACTTCTTTAGTGCTGCATGCCTCCAGGTGATGCTTTCATCAGCATCAAATTCTGACCAAAAGCTGCAGAGAAGAGCATTAACATTGCTGGGCATGGGGTTTGAACAGGCTTGGTAGTGGCAGGAAGGAGGCCTACGCAACATACTCTTCATAAAATCAAATTCAACCCTTTTCATTGTCCATTTTAATCCCTCAGGCTGTTCTAACCCGTGCCAACAGCCTGCAGAGAATAAGTGAGATAAGACTGGCAGAGTTTTGACACTTTAAAGATTCTCTATTTATATCCTTGTAGCAGTTTTACTGAGGAAAGACAGCAGTCTCTCCATGATCTTCAGAAAACAGACAGATCCAAAGATGTTGGAAAAGGCTCTTTTTGCTTTTTGAGTTGTGAGTGATCAGCATCATATACCATTAGACCCTACACAGCATAACAGCTTTCCATCTGGCATATATCAGAGCTCTCAAAGGTACAGCTGTCTTCATTCGCTATAAAGCAATGCTTAAGAGTAATGGTGTTACTTTGGGATCAGTTTTCCTACATTTTCAGAACACTGAAGTTAAGGCTTACTGATATTTAAACATCTTCCCACTGTGACGGATGCTTTCAAAAACACTTGTGAAATATTTTGTTGTTTTAAATACATTTGTTCCCTGATATTAATTTAAAACTAATATACTGAAAAAAATTGAGACATACCTAGAATGCACGCTTGCATAATAGAAAAAGATACTATTTGTAAACTTTTCCAGCTTTGCTACAGACATGATGATGGACATAAAAACATTGTCACCCCTGAAGTCACAGTAGCTAATTTGCAGAAATAAGAAGAAAAGAAAGTTATTAGTAAAGTGAGTCTTCTTGCTTTTCTTCTAATTTTAGGCAGTGTGAAAAGTCCAATTAATGAAATGAAATAGCTAAAGACTAGAAGTTTCTAACTTTACCCTCCCCCCTGGTCCTTTTCATACTCAAATTGTATCTACCCCATGTCATGCAGACTAATTCAGATGCACCCTGGCAAGTGAACTGGTAAATTTATATAGGAAAGCATAATCAGTTTGAGTCTGCAAGTACAATCAGATTCACAGGCCATCAAGCTTGGTCTATTGAATTCCCTTTCTTAGCTCAGACATGATTAAACTGCTCCTGAATCAAAATCTAAAAAAAACCCAAAACACACACAAAAAAGTCCATGTACCTTTAAGGTACTGCTCTCAAGTCTAACTTCAAGAGGAACACAGGCAGAATCAGAGTCAGTAGATTTGGAACAGGAAGGGAATTACTATGTATGAATGAATTTGCAAGAGTCTGTAATCATATCAAAGCCCTTTCCTGAAGTTATAAAACTCAGCACAGGGATTTTTTTCACTTCCATCTTTCTGATAAGAAGACTGCTTCTGAACCTGAGTCTTCTGATCATTTTAAGTTTTCCTATAGCTTTCAGGTTCCTCTTATTTTCAGGCACATACTGTTAGGCTTACAGTACAATTTGGACAAAACAGCTTTCCCCTTATATTTTTTGGTTAATATTTATGCAGAGAACAAGCAGTTCTCCTCTCAGTGTACTAGGTTTTCTCCAAGCTGCCACAGGAAGCCACAAATATTGGTATTATATAAGAAGTAGATTGTTACCTGCCCAGTCTGAAGTGCTTCTTGTGCACAAAGTGTATAGGGAACTTCATGTTCCAGAATGGAGGTAGGGATTGAACTCCGGGGTCCTGAAGGTGAGAATGGAGAGGAACTATCCTGGGCTGCTGCTGCCTGAACTTTGGATGTCTACATTCTCTTCAAATGGCTCTGGTATGTCTAAAGCAGACAACTGCCTCAGTTCAAACACTTGCATTTTTACTTTTATTTCCTCCAGTGTATCTTACTGGAGCCCTCAAGATCCTTCAGCTCTTCCTACACAGTATCTTAATTGTGCCCCTAATTTAAGAGCACCTTTCAAATTTATGTTATCAACAAGTTTCATGAATAATACTTCTAGTCTAGTGTAGCCTAATTCTAATTCTATTCTATTTATAGTGTGAGGCATAAATGAACATATTCATTAGTGTAAGTTTAAGAGCTGATATTGGTGTCCTGGAGAAGCTGCTGGAAGAGCCCCACCTCCTAGCCCTTGCAGCCCACCCTGGGGTTACCTCTTCCACAGCTATATTCTAGCTGTCTTTTTAACTAATTTTTCTCTTGACCCTGCCTCAAATGACTATGTGAAACACAGACAGACATATTCTACTACATTTCCCATGCACTCAGGCTTGCCATGAGGTAGAGCTGGCTATGTATTGGGTATAGTCCAAAGAACAAAGGCCCCGAACTTCCAGACTTGAGCCTGCTTTAGTACGTCTTAATAACACGTAGTTCAAATTATGGTATTCTGGCATTACTAATTCAGTTGTTTTGGTAAAATCACTTGCTCATTCAGCGACTAAGCCTGTGCTCTGATAATCTGTCAGAATAACACAATTCAGTTATTTAATTCTTAAAAGACTTTGAAATTTGTATATTTCTTACTGTTACCTAGTTGCAATACAAGGGAAAAAATACATTTCAAAAGAGCACCTCACACATGAATATAGGCTGAGAAAGATGGGGCTGTTCAACCTGGAGAAGAGAGGATATTGGGAGACCTCATAGCAGCCTTCCAGTATGGCCTACAGGGATGCTGGAGAGGGACTCTTCATTAGGGACTGTAGTTACAAGACACGGGCTAACGGGTTGAAACTTAAACAGCAGAGGTTTAGATTGGATATAAGGAAGAAGTTCTTTACTATGAGGTTGGTGAGGCACTGGAATGGGTTGCCCAGGGAGGTTGTAAATGCTCCATCCCTGGCGGTGTTCAAGGCCAGGTTGGATGAAGCCTTGGGTGATATGGTTTAGTGTGAGGTGTCTCTGCCCATGGCAGGGGGGTTGGAACTAGATGATCTTGAGGTCCTTTCCAACCCTAACTATTCTATGATACTAAGTACAAAAAATGCTGGAAAACAGGAAAAAACCCACAGAATTTTCTCACATGCAAAAAGGACTTAAGATCAATTTTCAGGCTTCAAAAATAATTTATCTGAAAATAAAATGTTTAATATTTTCTTCTGAAAATGTAAAACCAATTTTCTACATTTTTGCAATATTGAAATATTCAGATATTTAAATAAAAAAAAAGAACAAAAAAGCCAACTCTGTGTGTACCAGAAGGCTGACGGTGGCAGAATATCACTCTAAAGAGCAGATAATATTTGATTGACTCATAACTGCACTCTTTAGAGAATAATATACACAAATGTATATCAATTTCCCTAACATATTCAAAAAGGGCTGCACTCATTTGAATACAAAATAAGGTTGACTTTCCACAAATTACTGTCTCAACAGCAGTGCTCCAGCCCCACACCCCTGAATCATGCTGAGCCAAGCTGAATTGCTATTAGAGCCCCAGCAGTGCTGCTCGAGCAACCAAGCAAGCCAATACCAGTGCAAACTCACTGGGACCACTTCTGGTGGCACCTCAGCTCGTGCTGAAGTAGGTCCTGAAACTCTGTTCTGTGGAAGGTGCTGAACTGATTTTAAGGTAAGATCTTCGAAGTCCAGCCCTGCAGTCCAGCCCTTACTTTGCCCATTTTTCTGTTCACAGAGAAAGAGCAGGTTGCTTCGTACTCAGAAGCCTCTTGGGTCAGTGTCAGTGTAGAAACTACCATTTCATCAGATTAGCTGCTTTCTTCAGCCCTGTTTGAGAGATACGTCTCTCTAGGTCTAGGAAGCATTATAGTTGAAAACACCTCACTGGAAAACAAAGAAGCCATTGTTTAAAGATGCATTCATTTTCCTTCAAAAGATGCAAGGCTACAAGTTGAAACTCACACTGACACCTCCATAATAAAAGCATTCCAGCATCAGGCACTTGGATTCTGGGAGAGGAGTACATGAAGAAAGACAGCAATAATATCTATACAGCCTGAAGGAAGACAAATGACAGATTCCATTATTTTCTCTGGCTATTCCCAGTGTTGTACCCTTTTCCTTATCTTGGTCAACACACTCACACTGACTTGAATTTCTTTTTAATATTTTGACAAACTGCACTGCTCTGTACAATAGAAACAAACCTTGTATTAATACCTGTCCTTAAAAATCCCTTAATTCTGTTTTTTTTTAAATACTTGTTATCAATCATCTATGCTAATTTTCCAACTATATGGTATTCCTATAGTGTACTGAATGTCCCAAAATAACTAATGACAAGTCTTTTATTTCATCTGACTCAGATGCAAGTGATATTAAAAGAAGAAAGTATTTCCTTCTCAGCCACTTGCATTCAATGAATATTTATGATGTTTTGCACTATTTGCAGTGATATGACAATGCTGAATTCCAGCTAGAATGAGGATACAGCACTTAAAAAGAGATTCTACTCTCTTTCTATCACTCATAAAAGAAATTAATAATTGCAAAACAGCTAACACAAACAATTGCTTCTCAAATTAGATCTTATTTTATCTTCATATTCTATGATGGAAAAGGAATCTCTTAATTTGTAGCAACAACAATCTTTAAAAATATTAATAACACGAACCCATTTATTTAATATTTGTAAAGCTATTTTATGCACAGTACTAATGCTGACCAATCAAAGTGTACGTAATTAATGAACAAGAAAGCAATCATTGCAATAATGGAAATCTTATTAGCATATAAATTATCTTGTTTTCAAAAGCTTGGAATACCCACACAAGGAAGACACTGCTTATATTAAGCTGTTATTCTGAAGCCATTAAACCAAGACAATCTCCCTGGAAGGGCCATATTGCTGTGGCTTATGGTAACTGAAAAAAACCTTATCCTCTGGACAGGAACCTGTAGGAAATTATTAGGAAGTTTCAGTGCAGATATGTGTACCAGGTGGTATTGTTGGGCTATATTACTGCGCAAGTTAGATGAACAAATTTATGCAACTCTGTTTTTCAGTCCCATTTTTCTTTATTACTAGCCATCAGATAACATGCACTGGTAACCCCTGGAGACAGTGAGCTTCATCTATCAGGCTCTTCCTTTTTTTCTCATGAGAAACCTTTCCTCTGCAATGTGGCAGGGGGACTACATAGGAATGCAAGAGGCGAGATATTTGCTGATGAGGATGTGACTTTTTTTGACTCAATGTATTCAGCAGAAGGATCTTTACTTACTAAACCCTGACAACAATTTCTGTGGCTTGAAGCCAGGAACAATTTCCAGTGTTAATTTATCTGCCAGGGTAGACAGTTTGTCCTACAGATGAAGACACAATGTTCATACTCTTTACAGGGTATGTTCATACTCATGAAGAGAGATACAGCACTCATATTAATACATTTTTAAAAAGTTTGAAGACTTACATTAAAAATACATTTTATTTTGCTCCTTATGCAGTGGTGTGCACACAGGGAGTAGTGGATGCAGTGATAAAGTTGCTCCTAGTTGCAAACCTTTTCATATCTAACCCAAAAAAAGACCATCACTATCTTATTTAAAGGTGATGTCTGGGGAGAATATTAATGTCTCTAGTAATTCCAATCTTTATTTGATCAATAGTATCATAGAAAACATAGGAAGTCCTGTAAAGCCAATTAAATACAAATTTCTGTCTAAAGACAGCATATATCTTTTCTTTTTTGTCAAAATGTGTTGAAATGATAAATATTTTTACCTAGAACATGCACTACTTATAAATAAAGACCATAATTTGGAGGTTTTCTGAGCCTCTGAACCTAATTTATTCCTGGCAGTCAAGCCACTACTCAATCTATCAAGATTTTATTCATGGAAGTATTCCCATGGAACATAATGAACTAAATATTCTAGATCACATCTAAACAAATGAAACTTTCTTATTAACTGTTCTCAGTGAGAAAGATAAGACTTTTTATTTTATTGGACTGTATATAAAAATCAGAAAGTCACACATCACAGCTATACTGAATATTATGTATAGGTGAGGAATAAGGAAAAGGCAGAGAAAGTTATGTTTATAGGTAATGAAATAATTGTAAATTCCATATTTTGATAGTGTAGTAACCCAGCACAACCCTATCATACAATAAATATGATCTAACAACTACTATGTTATTTTAGGACTGCAAAGTTTTCCTCTATTTTTTTTTTATCAGCAGCAGTTTCCTAAAAGAATATCTGCATGCACGGCTTGAGATGAAACATCTTTAGTTCCAAATTTGTCTAAGGAATCTATGGTAGGAAAAGCAAGTATGCTCCAAATGCAGAACCTCCTACTGGAGTCTTATTTTAAATTTTTCTGTACATCAAATACTAGAAACTTCTTTCTCCTAATTCTCTTCTCTGTAACAGATATTAGTTATAATGAAATTTTACTTTTTGTTTCTATGTGTATGAATTCAAGTCAAGACTGTTCGGTCACTGCATGCAGTCAATCAAATTGGTGTTGCAGAATGGTGCCAATCGGGGACACATTATCTTTCCACAGCTTTAGCCCTCTCTGCAATGAATTTAGAGTACTGTCATAGTACGCTTTTCATGACTCTTTAGTCATTTTGTTTCTTTCCCATTACTTATCTCTTTTACCTAAACGGAGAAACAAAAACATGAGCAAAAATACTGTAGTTCAACATTTGAAATCAACTGCAGATTTCCTGAAAACAAGGTATGTTAAGGAGAGCTAAAGTCTTTGGTTAGTTACCCTTTTCCTCCTTTTCCCACTTCATCCACAACTACTGCAGAACTTCAACAAGCATGAGATCCAGCAAAAACTTTCAAGTTTTGTTAAATCTGGCTGTTAATTTCAGTGACAACAAATGCAAGAAGTTTTCATGCAGACACACTGCACAAAACACCATGCATTAAAAAGAAAGATCCTGCAGATATAAGATAATGGGTTCAAACTGGCTGCTGGCTACACATGTAACGCACTCCAAAACTCTTAGATCTGATTCTTGTGTCTGACTTTCAAAAAAACAATCCCACCATGCAATGAGTAAATTGTCAGAGGCAATCAGAGAATATCTCTTCAGGCAAAGTTGAAAACGGTGCCTAATCCACAGCAGGCTTGACTCGCGTGCTGCCTCTGCAGGTGCATGATTCAAAGCCCAAGACTACTGCTGCTGGGTTACTATACTTCTACACAGAGAAACAACCTTGTGAGTGACAAGAAAGCAGTTATATTCAGATTTCCCGTTCTCATTTTACTGTCCATCATAGTAGGTTTGATGATATCACAAAAGTGAAAAGGAAACAGTAAGACAAAATGGAAGGAGAGTTGAAGAACATGCCTAAATCAAGAACACGAGACACTGTTGTTTAAGATGAATCATCTTCCCTTCTTTCATATACTGGATGGCTAATCTGAAGAGGATTATGACCCCTCCTGCTGAAGCAAACAGTACCATCTGTTTCTAGAACAGGTTTTTTTTCTTGTTTTCAGCTTTTTTAGCAGCATGGGGACATATGGCCCCTGAAAAAATGATGGTTTGCCAGTTACATCATCTTTAAACTTATACTTAACCTTTGCTCTAGAGTGAAATCAAGTCAGGTCAGGTTTTGTTTTTCAGATAGTTTGTAAAAACAAAATCCATCAACAACTTTCAAAAAGCAGCATTCCTACTTATCTTGTAGGAAAAAGCTTCCATGTTGCTCCTCTAACTTTATGATAAGTCTTGATAACCTATTTTGGAGTTTGGAGAGTTTTAAAAGTGGTTTCCACTTCAATAATACTTCAAATAAAAATACCTTACAATTTCTTTTTGCTGACACAAGTAGAAATGTCAACAATAGCATTGTCAGATTTTGGGGGAAAATTTTGACACATCCAAGTTTGGAAGAGATGTTTAGCATTTTTGGTGTTAAATGTCTGCAATTAGTGAGTACAAATTCATGCTAATTACTCTGCACTTGTGAAGTACTATATAACAAATATAAGAATCACTCACAGGCCTTGCATGGCCTTTATTAACCTTAGGGAGAGATAAACTGAACATACTGTCAGTAAAGGTATCCTTGTTATCCTGTCTGCAAAGAAACTGCACAGAGGAAGGCCAGGCGGGATGCCATCTATTCCCACTTATATCAGCACTACCCTTAATTACAAGATTAAGTTAACAAAATATGCAGGCTTCAAGAAACCAAACAGAAAAACATTCAGTGTTCACAATAAGATACAGTAGACCTAAGCAAACTAATGTGCAATCTAGAGACAATGAGGAAAAATGATGAGTAGAAGAATGTGTGTGTCTGTGGAGTAAGCTTTGGAATAACGCATATTGAGAAGAGTCGTACCACTTACAAACACTTCCACTACAGAAAGATGTGAATTAATGAAGGGAAAAGCCACAAAGCAAAAGCAGCTTTTGCCAACGTCATGCATGTCAAATATTATTTCCCCTCTCAGATCACACCATTTAAATCGATGGCCTGTTCACTGCCACATGACTTCTTAACATATGCATTTGTAGAGGAATTAAAATCAAATTAAGTACATAGGGATTAATTTCCTGGGGAGGATTAGGATCTTCCCATCTATACAGAATGGTTGAAAAACAAGTGAAAAGAGATATTGCCACAAATATCTGAAAAAGGCAATCAGCAAAAAAACCCACCTTTTTTATTTAGGCACTGCAAAGGTAAATAAAGAACTAATGCAGGAGAAATAGATTAGACCTACAGCACAAAGAAAGCTAGGAAAGAGAAATATGTTTTTAATAAAGACTTCAAGCTTTGGTCATGACCATTCTATTACAGGTTTAGAAATAAAACCAATAGACAGTGCCATCTTGGAGTGGGAGAGAGATGGTGGCAAAGGGCAAATTCTGAGTGCAAGGCTTCAATGCTGAGCGGTGCGGCATCTGCATTGTCACTCTGCAAAGCAAACTGTGCACATTTGATTAATTAAAATCAGTGTTTAAGACAAACAGTCCGATTCACGAATATACACTGTGTCTCATTTTGGCTGCTAATTAACAAAGGTTAAAGTGACATGAACTTGCATTTACCTAAAAGACTGTGGTTATTACAAGTAACTTTTCTCAGTGCTATAACCAAAAGACAATTGAAACAAAAATAACACAATATTGTGACTATAACAGAGCTTAAATATTTTGCAATGAGTTAATCAATTTTACAAAAGTGGAGAAAATAATTTTTACTCTGGCAGAGTAAGGCAGGCATTCCTATTTTCCCTTCCTAAAATTTCATTAAAGCATAAGGGAATTGCTATGTTTCAGAATTTTTTACTTGTTCTCCCATCTACTGCTGAATGAGATGATACTAGGTGACTCACAGGGCATTTAGAACAGGTTCTTTCCTGGCTACCCTTTCCTATATATTGCCAGGCACTACTGAGTATTGTGGAGAGCAGCCTAAGATGTAGCTGCTATGGAGGACACTAGAGAAAATGAGGTTGATGCGTTATACTGGGATTGCATCATATACAGCTGTGGTTTTTTCTGAGATGAGTCAATGGTTTGTGTATTTTATAAAGCATTTGTGGACCTCAATGTATAAAGTGAACCTAACACTGAAGTTATTATTGTAATTTTATCTCCATTTGAAATTCCTATTTATAACTTAAGATCATAAAATACATGCAGTCTGCAAAAGCCTAACACATTATATCTCTTCTAGCACTGTAGTTTGGGTTGCAGCACTGCTTACCATGTCGCTCAGAGAAGTGAAAAGCATGTCACAAACTAGATTTTCAGGCATGACAAGCCCTCAGGCTATGACATGCCTTTATTGAATAACCTAAGTCTGACATGCCTTTAATTTCACTGAGATGCACATTAAAAATTGTATAATGCTCACATTTTGTATAACGAGTTTATTCTCTCTTGCTGATAGCATTTGGGATATTGTAAAACAGTTCCACAAAGAGGATACTGAACGTTAACTCTATATGGCAAATGTTTCCTTTACTTGGCTAGAACCTACCCTGCAAAACAAGTCTTTTTTAAGACTTGATTCAACACAGCCCTTCACCATTTGGAACACACATGCTTAACATTTAGCATGCTCTTAAGCACTTTACTTAATCAGAGCCTAAGAGAAAGGCCAGTATAAACAGTTTAAAGGCCTCAGGGAAAATATTTTTGAGAAATAAAATATGAAATTCAGTTATTTTGTCCCCAATATTTTTAATTATCTGTATTAAGAAACAGAGAATGAATATTCCACAGTCTTTAAACATTTGGTTACTCATTACAAGTTCCCTCAGTTTACAGTGGAAAAAAATACATAGTCTGACATTCACACAGACAATAGTTAGGATCTTCCATGTTTATTTCTTATTTTTCATGGAGTTCTTTCTAATACTACTCTTTTTTATCACTCATCATTGGTGAGCCTTTGATTAATTTACCAATTATTCAAAATGCTTATCAAAAAGTCCCCAAATGTATAAGGCAGATAATATGATTATCAGGATATATGTAAGGTGCATCATTCAGTTTCCAGTGGAAATACCCTACAGATTTATTTCAATCAGAAACACAACACTGTATACTTATGTTTAAATACATTCTATATAATAAGTTGCACAAGAAAATCAATATTCTAGGTGCTTAGCTGCATATTTACTTGCTTGAACATTTTTAACAGCTGACATTTACTCACTGATGCACCGTACAAATAAAGGAAAGCTAAAATGCCCAGATCTTAAAAACCCCAAATGCCCAAATATAAAAACTAGATCTGAAAAGAAATAATTGGTGAAGTAGTTAAACATTTTCTTTCCTTTCTTCCATATGCTATTTGCAGTAACAGCTACAGAAATTTATGAGCCCAGTGACTCAGATGCCACAACTTAGGTTTTAAAGGAGAGCATGCTTAATATTCATGACCCATAACACTTATCCAAACGTTTTCTAAACCACATCTGCAGGGTTTTCTGCTCTCCCTGCCACAGCTTTACCTATTGCCCAGGAGCAAGGGATGCAGGATAGAACTACTTTGGACCATGTTTCTTCCCTTCCCTCCCACATTAGGGGTTACCTCTAATAAGAAAAATAGCCCCTGCTGTGGCCCTTGAGGCTTCATGGTTGTGTTATAGAAAATAGACATAAAGAAAAAGCTTAATTTGCTCTACTGCACTGTTAGGAAATACCCACCAAAGGATGTCTTTCTTCCAATAAAATTTCGCCTTACTTTCTGCAAGACGTAAAACTGGATACTAACACATACATTAGGTCTGAAACATTAGGCTGAAAACTAAGCACTGGATCTTTCCTACAATACTAACTGTAGCCCTTTGACCTCTATAAAATAAACTGCAACTTCAACATGGAAACAAGCAGAAAATATTGCCTAGATACAAAGAGATCCAAATTTCCACAGAGCCATAGTCCTTGCATTCAAAAAAAAAGGCTAAAGCATAAGTCCCATTAAAATCAGTAGTTCTAAAATCACACAGAAATTCACAAATCGATAAACAACTTTAGAGTTACAATGGAAAGGTCCTTACAATGGCTTTGTGACACCGCTGAGGTCTGCATACGGCTCACAATGATTGTTACGTTACCCAGTATTTAATGCTGTGTTTATTCATTTTGCACTCATCCAAAGGGATGAGCAAACAATTATTCCTCAGCTGTACATGTAGCTGGACTGATTAATTTCTAGATGCAATTTAACTGATCTATTTGTTGTTACCTGAGGCAAATTATGTGTTTAATCCCCTATAGATTTTTTTAGTGTCATATTTGCCTTTTAAAAATGTTTACCTTGCTTCTATATCAATGAAATTGACACAATGGAGAAGAAACTGTGTAGCCAGGAAAGGTTTCCTCCACTTAGGACAAAAAACCACAAAACTAAACCATTTTGGGTCTCAAATGTCTTCAGAGTCATTCATAACAAAAGCACCAATAACAAAATTTCTGAGTTGTGACTGTGATCGTAGGAAACTCAGTGTTAAGAAAGTCAAACACTTCTAATTGGAAAATATCATTGCAGGTTTCTTTGGAGATGCTCACATTCTTCTCTGGTATGTACAAACATGGGAATCAGTTCTGCAAGGCAAGAGCCTCCAGGATACAGAAATTTACCTGTCTCACAGAATTCACATTCGGCTGAGACATGCATTTCTGATCACTGCAACTTCTTCTCCCCTTTGTAACTCCAGAAGAATACTTTAACCAAAGTCATTCAACTGAACATGCTGAGACTGCAGTCCTGCAGTCAGCAGGCAGATGCAGCAGCCCCACCACAGTGCATTAGAAAGCAAGGGGTGGCATGCACGACTAGAAAGCCAGGTGAAGCATGACCTTCAGTCCATGAGACTCCACAAATGATTCAACAAGCTATTTATTCCTTCCACTGGGTGAAGCAGGAACCTGTCCTTCTCTGAGGGTGGCTGAGGGAAGGAGGGAAGGAGAATTGTCAGCCTCTGCTGCTGTCTCTCACTTCTGAGGCAATATTCTTTACAGCCTCTAACTGTGTTTTTTAGCTCTGTATATTTTGCAGCACACTTATAATGATGACTACTTAGACACTATCATTCTAATTACATAATCAGACACAATGGAACCACTGTCTAACTCAGCAGCTAGAATGAATGAAGCAGAACTGAAATTGCACTGCAGAAGAATTTCATCAGAAGTTTTTGGGGCACAGTTTACAAGGTAGAACCACAGAATACGAGAACCAGATGATCCTTGAGGAAGGGACCTCAAGGGTCATCTGGTCCAACCTTTCTTGGAAAGCATGACTTAGACTAGACAGCCCAGCACACTGTCCAGATAAATCTTAAAAGTGTTCAACACTGGGGAGTCCACCACTTCCCTGGGGAGATTATTGCAACGGATGGCTCATCCCACTATGAAATATTTTCCTCTTGTGCTCAGTCAGAATCTCCCCAGGAGTACCTTGTGCCCGTTACTCTGTCTTTCCCATGTGATTCCTTTTAAAACAGGACTCTCCATCTTCTTTGTAGCCACACGTCAAGTACTGGAACATAGTAATAAGGTCTACCCTGAGCTTTCTTTTCTCAAGGCTGAAAATATTGGGAATTTACAAGATATAATCCATAACTATATTTTTCAAAGTTTTCTAACTAAACAGTTGGCTTCTATATAGCTATTTTATGCCTACTGATAACAGATTTGGCAAAAAAAAACATATGTCAATGCATCATAGATGGAAAACCACACTATGTCCACGGCAGCTCTGAAGCTGGGACTCAGCACAAGTAGAGCATGTTTTGCTAGACTGAAGGGGCTCTGTCAAGGATCTCACTGCACCTTCTACATCCTTATCTTCCATTGTTTGTCCATGGGAAGAACCCCAAGAGGAACGTCCATATACTCTACTGAAGTGCAAGATCTCTGCTGTGTTATGAAACCTTAGAAAGAGAATACGATCTTAACGTTGCTCTAGTAGAGTATAAATAATTCAAAAACCATCCTCAACACCAGCAATAATTGAGGTAACCTGCTATGAGAAAATAATGCAGAGAAGAGCAGAAAGTAACAAATACAGAAGTACTAAAAGCTGATTCCAAAATAATAGAAAAGCATTTGAAAATGTACTTTGCATCTGTCTACTATAAATGCCATTATAATACTTTAATTTTCCCCATGTTTTGCTAAAATGCTTGCAGGCTCCAAGAGCCCTATTTGCAACTGGAACACCTCTCCAAGGAAGAAAACTAGTTCATCATAGAAATCATGACAGCCAGAAAAGAGGAGCAGTGATGTATGAAAATATAATCCACTGAAAATCAGACCTGACAACCTCAGAGCATTTCCAGGCTAAGTCAGCTAATAACACCATTTTTAACATTACAGGTGGATTCATAATCAGCAAAATGCTATATTCAAGTTAAGGAATATTTTTGCCTTGAGCTGTCATAAAGATTAACACCGGTGGACAGTATGTTAATTGGTGAAGCCCAAATCTCAGAAGTACTGCAATGTGAGCAGAGAATTAAAATCATTTTAAAAGTTTAATTATTTTGCTGGCCAGAAAGCAAAAATGTCATAGTGCAAAATATTCTCTAAGGGAAAATTTTGCTCCTAGGTGCACACAAAAATTCCCATGAGGCTAAACTCTAATTCTTGTATCATCAATGTGGGTCACTTTCACTGAAGACCAAAAAAAAAAAGACTCTTTCTAAAAGCTTCTTAAAATTGCCCACTGATGGGGTAACCTAGCTATCATGCAACTATTCAGCAATGAAGAGAAATAGTCCAAATAACCTAAATCAACATATCTTTGTACGCGTGGTACCAAAATTATCATAAAAATGCATTTCTTTTTTTCTATTTGTAAAGTTCCAAATCAGTGATGCAAAGGATAAAAATAAGCATAACTGATTTTATATTTCATAATTTATTTATAATTTCCTAAATTAACCTGGTTTAGGATTTTGGCATATTGAGAAATGTATTTATCATTTATATGCTTTAATCACTCTCTAAACTCCCAATACTTAACATAAAGCAAAACAGATGTTTAGAAGATTTTGGAGCTGTATGATAACAGCACTTTAAACAACAGTAAAAAAGATATTCTTAAGGTTTTCTCAGACTTGTTTATTAATAGTCTTCCTATTGCTGCACTTTTCATAATATAGTTCGTAAGCTCTCTGAGATTTCTCCTTTTTTATATTCCCAAATATCTGATATCCAGTTAAGAATTTTTTGTACCATAATATATATAATGAGCATAACTGATCACTAAAATATTCTGCATTTCTTTGATTTACATGATCTGCATTAGAAGTTTCAGTCTTTTATAAGCATCACTATATGTTACTTTTAAAATTGCTATAATCCACCACATTATTTTAATTGCTCACAGTTATTTGACATCTGAGTCATGTAATTCCACATAGTACACTATCTAAAGGCATTCTCCAAATGTGTTTGAGCAAGTTCTTGTGTCTAATCATTCATTACTAACTTAAAGCACTACAACTGATCAGCATTCTTAAAATATACTCATTAATTCTAGAAAGCATTTCAGAAGTTGCTTCTAAATTTTCTGTGAGCAAAAAGGATTTTAGAATGACATTTTGAGTTATATTCACAAATCATTTATTAAAGCACTTTGCTAGGTAAAGACCTCCTGCTGCTCATGATGAAAAGAGATTTGCCACTGACTGAAACAGGAACAGGATCAAATCAGTTAAATTTTACTATACTTTGCCTGTATAGTGAAATGATAATAAAATACGATGCCTACTAAAGGAAGGCAGAACAATAATGCTAAAATTTTGCATCTTTATGGCATTTATTGTCCCAGCAGAGTCTTGGTATAAACCTAGTAAATAATAACTTCCTTATCCATCTGAAATCTCAGTGAGAGTTTTAGGTACACAGAACGGAATTACCAGAGCTGGAAAGACCCCAAGGCAGCAGGGATAACATCTGTTCCCTTGGAAAATAAAACAAGAACTGTAATACCCTCTAGCACTCAGAAATTCTGTTTTATACCATTTCTAAAATATGCCATCTCTAAAATCATAGTGGTTTTTAACTCTAGAGTCACGACTGAAAGATATTCACTTCTCTAATCTAACTCAGGTACTTCTGCAGTGCCATCTTCTAGGAAGGGAGATAAATCAGTCAGGTCTCAGAAAGTCTGTACACTGAAGCTGCTCTGACCACTGTGCATATTGAGAGAATATGCTGCAGCTGAAGGCTGTACTATGGTGAACTTCATCCTCAAGCCACTGGGCAGCTGAGGCCTTGGAAGTATCCATGGAAGGAGTCTGCTTGCTGTTTCAAATGGAGGTGTAGCAGACAGCAGCAGTAGCATCTGTGAATTTGCTGTGGATTTTTATCTTCTCTTAGTGACATTAGATGCAGGAATAACTATACCACTGAAAAATACTGTTACTTTGGAATGTCCATAATTCATAGATTTTTGCCTATATGTCATTGCATCTGCACTCACCTGGAAGCTGTGCCTGTATGAGAGTGTACTTGTTTGACTCACACACCATCTGCCAGGTAACAATAAAAGAGCCTCTTCAGGACCATCACGCTCCATCTAGTAAATACTTACATGGCCATCTGGGCCCATGGCCTGGTAAAAACACGACCTGCACATATATATCTGTATCTGGACACATTTCTATGGAATGAATATTATCTGTTAGTGATCTGCTTTTCAACAAGGATAATAAAATCTGTTTCAAGAAAAGCACAGACAGGTGGAGATGTCATTAAACTCTACATGCTATTAAACAAATTATAAGAACAGAGGCACTGGAGACTGGAAGTTCAGAACCGCTCAGTGATGCAGATTATATGAAAGCCTTTCAGGAAGTCTTTTCCTTTCCCATTATATTCTTCTAAATGCACATTTCCCTGCAGTATTCCTTTCCAGACACATCACTTTTAAAAACCAGGTGTGTGAGGTGTAGAGATGTAGCTACAGATTTAATTCCTCACAAATGGCATGCCCATTCAGAACCCAGAACCTGCAGATCCTTCATCTGCCCCGTCTGCACTCAAGGCTTTTCTCTCCTGTGGAAGCAGCAGTCTTCCCCTACAGGCAGAAATACTTGAAAGCAGCTTGGAATAATTTTAACTTGCACTATATAATCATAGCTCTCCAGACAGTTGTTTGCTAGTCTACTGTATTAATTGACATACTATAGAGATTAAGAACTGCATCAGGTCCTAGAGCAATTAAAGCACCTAAGGCTCTGTTCTCCATCACGCTTCATTTTCCTTCTGCACTGCCCTTAACAGCAATGTTCTAGTCCTTCCTTGGGAGGTTACAGCTGCAGTTTCAGTGACAGAAATGGAAAAAATTCATAAACAAGAAATTAGGAATTTACAATGTTGTCAACACCACAGGACTTGCAACAAATTTTCAATTTTTGATTATACTTGCAGGAGAGATGTTGTCAAAACTGTTCTTGTAGCATATCCTGAAAATCCTGAACACTTTTCCACAGGCTTGTATATAGAGAGGAGAGACATACTGTGCATAATCTCTTGCTGATATGGGATCGTCATCAGAGATCCACACTGATGCGCCATCTGCCTTTGATGGTAAGGCACTTGACATGGTTTGAAGCCACAATATAAGTGGATGGTGATACTCCAGGATTTCTACGGTTTTTCAGAGATGACATTTCATTGGAACACTTATTGCAAGAGGGTCACTTCTGCATAAGTGTCTTTTAGATTTTGTCCTATCACCTTTTTTCAGTAGGCACACGACAACATTATGTCAAAAAGTACTTGCTGAAGTGAAGCACATGGGTTTACTACAATGAAATAGGGTACATAACATTTTTCCTGCTTTTTCAGCTACATGCTGGAGGAGTGACAAAGGACATCTTACCCGCCTAGTACTTCTGTCTAAATAGAACACAAAGGCCATCTAACCATCAGGAGAAATGTCTCTTTCTTATGCAAGAGATACTAGGAGCCTTAGTTCCTATGTTCTTAGTCCAGCATGCATAGGCTGTTCCCTCATCCAGTATTTTTTGTCAAATGACCCTCTATACCAGCCTCAGACAAAAACAGCTGGCACAGGAAGAAACTGTCTTGAATACTCTCATTAAAACCACTGATATTCTCTTCCAGTTTATCTGCTGGTCTAGAACAGGACAGAACTTCCAAATTCCATGCATGTTTTTTCTTTAGTCTTTCATCACTCAAATTTAAAGAAAACAAAAAAGTAAAACAGAATGAGAATCAATGCCAAACGCAAAAACCAACACTCCCACCCCCCAAAAAAAACCCAACCAAACAACAAACAAACCAAAACAAAACCTAAACAAGTGCACAGCTCAACAAACAAAATAAACCAAAGGCACAGTAGAAACAGACAGCTACAAAACTAATCACACTTCAGAAACAACAAGGGTGGTGGAACTACTGAAATGTGCTTTGTTTCTTCAGAACCTTGAAGAACTACACTGTGAAGCAGAAACCTGCGCCACCGCTTAGGCAATGCAATCACCTTCACTACAGCTTTATTTCTTTATTATTTGTAGGGATATCAACAAAGCAGCTTCTAGGGTGCATTATGTAGTATGTTATACACTCTCTAGTACAGACAAAATTAAATACAGGGCAGACAAAGCTAAGATGTGGGAAACGTTTCACTAGCTTTTCTGCAAATCTGTGTTGTTCATATATTTTTATCAAATATTGACTTATTAGAATGACAGATGCAGTAATAAGTGTTCAACAACTTCAGACTAAATCCTTTCTTATTTGCCACCTACTATATCTATTAAATCATCAACTGCTGATTAGCTGGAGGGCTAATCTTGAAATGTCACAGTTAATCTCAGTTCTCACTTTAAAAAGTTAGGATTTCCCTCTGCATGCAGTTTTACATTGTTGGCAGATGAAAACATTTGCGCTGAATTTTCCTAATGAGCAAACACTGCTTATGACCCTGTGCAAACTTGCTGATGGCTTACTTCAACAGCTCTCTATGTTGAGGAGTCTCCTAAATGAACTGGCCATATAGAGAGCAAATTATTTCACCAACCCTCTCTAAAGCTCTCAGTTGCTGATCTGAGTGGATAATGCACTGGAAATCAGGAGTGAGTAAGGAAGTGGGAGATCCATCACATTTATCTCCAGTGACAGAAGCTGAGATTCAAGGTTCAGGAAAAACAAAAAGAGATGCAGGAGGTCTTGGACACAGCTAGACCCAAAGTATTTTTCTTTCTTGTGGTAAATAAGAAACCCTGTAAAGGGAAGAAAGTTCTAAAAAATTAAAAGAAACACAAGGCATTGAGTTCAGAGTAGTTCACATTCATAACCCATGGGGTCAGGTATGGAAAAAGAGATCTGCCAACAGGCACACGGGATTGTAAGCACATGCATGTGTCTGCATACATACATACATATCGTTTCCTGGCTATGGATTTTTCTGATAACTGAACTTCCTCATGTCACCTAATTATGGCTAATGCTCACATGTTTAAAATTAAGGCCAAGTTGAATTTGATGGAACATTTAAAAGTATTTCTCAAGAAAAGGTATCTCTACAGTATTAGGTATTTCACTGCACACTAAACCTGCACGTCTTCCCCTTTACGTACTTTTAAAGTATGCAAAGTAATTTTAAAGCACTAATCTATATTAACAAGAAGATACTTGATTTAAAATTTCTGCCCTCCCCCCAATACTCTTACTGTCAATCAGAAATTAAAAATAAGAAAATTTGACTCCAGATATACCTAGCTCTTGAGAGTTAATTTAGAACTGTAAATTGAAAATTAACTACACTGATCAATGCCACTACAGAAATGTTTGCTAGACCGCCATACTAATGATATATTCACTCTGCTAAAGTACCAGTCAATTTCACCTGATTCTCTGCCAAAACCAGATGTATTCCTGAATTTAACAGTTTTAGGGTTTGTTGTTTTTCCAGGATGGATGACATTAAATAAATATTTTCTCCTTGTTCCTATTCTGATGATAAATCATCCTATATTCTGAGATTCCTGTACAGCACAGTGGCTACTGAAGCCTGGAAAGCAGATGAAAGCCACTAAAATCAATATTTAGAAATAATCAGCATCAAAATATGAAATCAACTTTATATCAATAAACTTTTTTCCAGTTATGAAATATGACTGGATCCACTCAAATGCAGGATGCCAGGGACACACTTGAAAGCTATTTTATGGCTGTGGTTTCATATGTGCAACAGGTACTGCGATGAAATTTTATCCTACAGTGCTTGAGTCTCTGGCTGACATAAAAGGAAAGATAACACAGTTTAATCTTCTTTTTCCTCCACTGTATTTTTTCTTTTTTTTTTTTCCAAAGCACACAAATAATAGAAGGCTATAAGAATGAAAAATAAATTAACAATTCTAAAGCCTGATTTATAATCACAGATAAAGGCAATATACTCAAGCAGAATACCCTACTGCAACCGCTACAAGACTTCAGGCATAAATCAGGGAGAATGGTCACATTCATGACATTTCATTAGTGACAAAGGTGAAGTGATTAGAAAATTAGAGGAAAACTTTTTTAAAAATCACTTCATGCTCTGCATAAAAAAATAAATTGAAAATTATGTCCAACACTCATATTTTTCCTACCACTTGGCTACCCCATGGAAACAATACAAACTTTTACCATATGCGAACAAATTCAGTATTTAATATCTTTCCAATTGTAACCAATATTTTTTGCTAAGAAATATAAATATTGTTGTAGTTGGAAGGTGCTATGTAACCATCTATAGTCTTTACAAAGAGTGAAAAAATAGAAAAAAAATGCTGAACCAAAATCTCTGTTCTCTAGATGTGTTTTGATTCAGTATGTGCTAGTATGACTCAGTATCCTGAGAACACAGCATTAATTCTTCACTAATTATAAAGTCTACAAGGTTGTTCTATGATAGTAGTACACAAAATAAACTTTTTGTTTTATTACAATTTTTTTTTCACATATATGATGGACATGCTACAGGTAGCATGTTACAAACTGCTGTAAAATTTAAATGAAGATATATAGACATCTCAGATATATTTTTCCAATCACTTTATCACTCTCTACTGATTCAAAGTAGTAACACTCCAACAGAGAACTTAGTAGATTCTCCAGCTCTAAATTATCTCCAGTGGCTCTACCAGCTACATAAGGGGACTCCTTAGACACCTAGACTGTCAAAATAAATTATGTGAGCACTCCTTATCTTTCATTTTCTGACACAGTTTATCAGAAAGAATGTGTACTACTTGAAAAGAGGGAAATATTTAGCAAGGAAATAGGAATCTGGCAGTTTATAAACCACTAGAGTGGCAGGACTGCATTCAGTTTACAAAACTGGCTGTATCTGGATTAAGAGAAGTAGAAAAAAATTGTTCAGAATCCTTGAAGAGTTTTTTTTTTGTTTGTTTCAATAACTTTCCCATTAAATAGTAAGTACTCTTATAAGCAAGGAATTAGAAAAATTAAAACCATGAAAGCCAAATCAAAAGAGCTCCTGTCCTGAAAACTGGTCATTGCAGATGAAACTTTCTAATAATACAACACCTTAAACAATTTGGAAACAGTCAATATGCTGGAATCGGACTGCAAAATGAGGACAGTGATTAATAAAACTCTAGGAATATCTCTGCAGGTCTTTTATTACTTCACACTGAATTTTTGATCTCAAAGTCTTTTATTAAAACAGTATCCATTTTACCTTTCAATAAGTGTAGCAGATAACTATGTTACTGTTTTCTGATAAAACAACAATTATATGTTTCCTTGCTCTATATTCAAAATATATGAGAAAATTATATGATAATCAGTATGACTGTAAATCAGATAAGCATGAAGGAAAAATAACAGAGGAAACCATTTTGCTAAGAGAAAAAAATATCTAGGAAATCAGTAGAACTTTCAGGAATGTTTAAGGAATAGCTGTAATTTTCTTTCCAGTAGATTTCTCACAGTAGCATTAGAATAAATAACACCTATGTACTGAGTTTCTGATGTACAAAATGGATTAGTCCTTTCAAGTCTTTTTTTTAATAACCTAAACTGTTTTCTAAATGTTGTGTCCTAGGGGAAAAAAAATAAATCAGAATAAAGAATAGAAAAAGGGAAGAATGACATTTTATGTAATCAGGAACTGGCACACTTCACTCCCAACAAGTCTTCTCAAAATTGTTTTAAAAATTCCACAAAATCCATTACTCAATAGTAATTATATTTTTTTGGTGGCTTGCTATAAATAACTGCAAAGAAAACAAAAATTGAGTAAAGGGATTTATTATTTACCACATGACTTTGTTTCTGATATCATATTCACAGAAAGCATAATGAAAGATTCCTCTTAACAAATTTTAAATATTTAGATTCTAGCCTATGGACTCTTGTCTACCTTCTCCTCTTGCCTAATAATTAACAACATAGTTTATTATATATCATATATAAGGCACATGAAAAACAACAAGGTGCTTGGTGATAGCCAGCATGGCTTCACTAAGGGGAAATCCTGCCTGACCAATTTGGCGGCCTTCTACGATGGGGTTACAGAACTGATGGACAGGGGTAGAGCAGTTGATGTCATCTACCTGGACTTGTGCAAAGCGTTCGACACTGTCCCACATGACATCTTTGTCTCTAAATTGGAGAGAAAACAATTTGATAGGTGGACCACTTGGTGGATAAAGAACTGGCTGGATGGGCACATGTAAAGAGTTGTGATCAAGGGCTCAGTGTCCAGCTGGAGACCAGTAATGAGTGGTGTTCCTCAGGGATTGGTGTTGGGAGTGGTCTTGTTCAACATCTTTGTCGCTGATATGGACAGTGGGATTGAGTGCACCCTCAGCAAGTTTGCCGATGACACCAAGCTGTGTGGTTCGGTTGATACGCTGGAGGGAAGGAATGCCATCCAGAGGGACCTTGACAAACTTTTGAGGTGGGCTGATGCCAGCCTCATGAAGTTTAACCGTGCCAAGTGCAAGGTCCTACACCTGGGTGGGAGCAATCCCAGGCACAGCTACAGGTTGGGCAGAGAAGAGATTCAGAGCAGCCCTGAGGATAATGACTTGGGGGTGCTGGTCGATGAGAAAATGAACATGAGCTGGCTTCAGTGTGCGCTCACACCCCAGAAAGCCAACTGTATTCTGGGCTGCATCAAAAGGAGTGTGACCAGCAGGTCGAAGGAGGTGATCCTGCCCCTCTACTCTGGTCTCGTGAGACCTCACTTGGAGTACTGTGTGCAGTTCTGGTGTCCTCAACATAAAAAGGGCATGGAACTGTTGGAACAAGTCCAGAGGAGGGCCACGAGGATGATCAGGGGACTGGAGCACCTCCCATATGAAGACAGGCTGAGAAAGTTGGGGCTGTTCAGCCTGGAGCAGAGAAGGCTGCATGGAGACTTCATAGCAGCTTTCCAGTATCTGAAGGGGGCCTACAGGGATGCTGGGGAGGGACTATTCATTAGGGACTGTAGTGATGGGATAAGGGGTAATGGATTAAAACTTAAACAGCAGAGGTTTAGATTGGATATAAGAAAGAAATTCTTTACTGTGAGGGTTGTGAGGTACTGGAATGGGTTACCCAGGGAGGTTGTGAATGCTCCATCCCTGGCGGTGTTCAAGGCCATGTTGGATAAAGCCTTTGGAGACATGCTTTAGTGTGATATGTCCCTGCCCATAGCAGGGGGGTTGGAACTAGATGATCTTGAGGTCCTTTCCAATCCTAACTATTCTATGATTTTATGATCATTAGATGAGTTTTTGACTATTGCTAAGATTTAGTCCTTCCTTTTATTTCTTCTTTTTTTCCAGAAACTCTTTTTATCTTAGCCATAGATACCCTAGAATAAAGGAAAACCCTTTTCCTGATAAGAATATTTTTTAAAAAAGAAATTTTGCACTAAATTACTTTTCCTGGGGAAAAAAAAAAAGAAAAAGAAATTTGGTACTCCAAGACCTAAAACTTATATTCCAGTGGAAGTTTTAAATTAGGTCACATATGACACCAATCTATTAGACTGAAGAATAAAAGGTTTAAAAATATTTCTGGTAAGAAACAATCTGTTCCTTCAATGTTCTGAATACTTCAATACAAATATTTAGTATCTCTCTGTTAAGAACTCTTCTTCACACTATCTGGAACTTTGGGTATTGTTTGTTCTAATTATATCCTAAGAAAATATAGGTGCTACAGATATTTTTCTTTTCATATCTTTCTGCTTAAAGTGCATTTTGTGAATGTATTATAGGAACAAGAAGCAAGATCCTTGGAAATACCAGATATGGGCTGTGCATTGTCACGACAATTGGTCACAACGTTAAAGAGAAGCATTTCACAAAATGCCTTGGATAAACACTAAATGCAGTGAATAATTGTGCAGTAATTTCTTTTTAAAACAGTATAACTGAGAGAATGAAGTAAATAAACATGGATGAGTATAGTTAATGAATCATTGATTCATTCCCTCCCTAAAGGGATACAGTTGATATATGAGGTTTTGGTTGGTCTCTGAAACTAATATATAGGAACCTTCTTCATCTTAGGTTTTAGCTTTTTTTTTTTTTTTTGGGGGGGGGGGGAAGCAGTGAAGGGCAATTAAACAGTGCAAATGAAACCTATAATTTTTAGTCTAAGTGGCTGTGAAGACTAAACATCAGGCAAAAAGGCTAAGATGGGGAAAGAAAAAAAACCTGGAACTACATAGCAATATACAATTTCAACCTCATAGCTCCTATCATTTTATCAGTCCTGCTATGGAAATAGTGGGATACCAGATTCCTCTACTGGAATCTTCAGTCAAATTCAGTGTAAGAAGGAAGCAAAATGCATACTCTACAGGTAACTAGATTCTAGTACTGTCTTTCCATGTCTTTCTTTTTACTTGCAAATCCTAAATTAGTTTCAATTGCATTGTGAAACAAAACATAGACTTCTTCCACAATTAAGAAAGATATCAAAAAGTTGAGCCTGCACTCATTGATGTCTATACACAGGCATTTCCTCCTTGAACTAGTTTGTGATATGTATGACAACCTTAGTTCTGCTACTTCAACATCTGTTTTGAGGGTAACTGATAGGAGATTTTCTAACTGTGATTTTCAGGTCACATCCTATCTACTCCTCAACTACTATAAAAAAATTACCACTTAAAAGGTCACTGCCACTTGCAGTATCTGAGGTTCCCTTGAGACCACTCTAAGTTGTTAATTCAGATGACATTCATGCTTAAAAATCTGATAACTGGCATCAGAAGACAGGCAATGAGCAAAAGCCTCAAGGTACTAACATTAATTCCCAAGATAAAGTAGAACTATGGAAGCTCTGAAGATATAAGAAACACACAACAGTGTTTCTGTTTTCTAAAAAAAAGCATTTAAAATTTAATACTTGTTTCAGATGCAAATATAAATTCACAAGCCTCCTCCACCCCACAGGTATCTGTTCAGGACTCACCGTTACCCCGAAGAAGTTGGTTTCATTCATAGCATCTAGAAAAATTTTTCCAAGTTTGTGATTTGTGTAGTTAAAATCTTCAATTTTTTGATGTTTATTGGTACTATTCAGATACTTCATTGCCCGCTGTAGGGTCTTGGCAATCACCCATATTCCATCATAGGCATAACCATGGAATTTGCTGGATTGACCATCACCACGCTTAGCATTGTATTCCTTTTCATATTGCTGTGGAGTCTGCAGAGGAGAAAAACTTCAGTTTTACTTCAATATTTAACATTCTACAGAGTTGCATCCAAACATACACCTCAAACTACACCCTCCAATTCAGAGACATTCATGACTAAGACAGGAATGGCCACCAAACCAAAAATTAAGAAAGAAACTAAAATTCCAAACCCATGTGCTGCCTAACTCACAAGACTGATGGTAAGACTGGGAGAAAGGTCTAGGAGATAGACTGAAATGCAATTGTTGTGCTTCTTTTTATGAAGGGCAGCTTGCTTTCCTTTTGAACAAAAGGCTTCAGTTCAACCAAGCTACCAAAACACTGGAGAGCCATAATACTAGAACGGAATTAGTCCATATCCTTGCAAATTAAGGATCTGATTATACTTTATAGGAAATCAAATAAACTTTATTTGAGCAACTATTTGACTAATATGAAATTATGTGAGTAGCAATTTGTTTATGTTTTACAAGTTTACTGTGCTTTTTATGGTGTTCTATCTTATGATGAGTTGCCTTTTTATAAAGTTGCCTTTCATGCTCACTCAGCAAGGCAGGAAAGATAGATGAAAAAAAGACAAAACCAGCAAAATCAGGCATGTTTATTCATTGGCCAGAGTTTGCATTAATTTGTTCTGTGACAAAATGTAATGTTCTTCATGGAAATACCGCATATTTACATACTTAAAACAAGTGCCCCCACCCCCTAGTTCTGAGAGGCACAAATCACCACTGAAATTAGCTGCTTACTGGATTAGGTTTAAATACGAAAGTTTCTTGTTTCTGTGTTCAGTTATTGAACCTGATATGACACAGTGCATACTACTGCAGACAATAATTCAAGCTTTACTGTACATTTAACTGAAATGTTCATACAGGGGGAAGAGGACAGGCATGAGGCAAGGGACTTTACTGCTTCCTTATCCTATAGAGAATTCAAATTGACTTCTAAATATTTAAAATTTGAAAAACAGTGGAAAGATAAGACTGACCATGATGACGGCCAGCTCTATTTGTAGAAGAATCCTTTAGCTTCACCTCCTTCCTCAGTGCTTTGCTGTGTCAAGACAGCGGTGAGACAACTAATGGTTATAATAAAATAGATGATGGAAAAATACAAACCCTTCCTGATATGGTCTTCAGCATTTTTGAGCTGAGAGGCTCAAAGTCCACTCCAATATAACCTTCCATGGCTGCAAGAAGATTTTTGGTGAGACACTGTGAGGAATTAATCCAGGATTCCCACCAAAGGTTTTCATACCACCCTGGAATAATCCACTGATATTTGCTGCCATACATTTCTTCTTCATAAGCCTACAAAGAAAGCAAAATAGAAAAGCTAATAGACATTGCAATAGATATAGTGAACATAAAAGTGACTGTTTGCTGTTCATTTTTTTCCATTATTAATGAAATTATGATATAATTAAAGGTTACAAAAACATTTTGAACAGTTTAGGATAATTACTTGCTAATAATGAAGACTCCTTTGTTGAAGATCCCTTTCTTTAAAATTCAGGTTATGAGAAGAGAATTTACTAAAACCTGTTTTGCTTTCAATAGACCATTTATTCAAAAATAGAAAAATAAAATTCTGGATTTTAAAACTGGGGGAGATAAAGAAGAACATTAGCAGAAAGCATAATATTTGCTTATAAAATTCTCTATAAGAACTATTATGTGACTGGTAGGACCACCATGCTGCCATATTTAAGTTATTATCATCCTAATATCATACTGAAGACCACACAAAAACAAGTAAATTTGGATAATAGGCGCCACCAAATTATAATGTTGCAAATATGAATTATGTGACTGTATTAAAACAGAGACCACAAGGATGCTAAGTAAGCAGTTTCTCCTGGGGAGCATGAATCAGTAGTAAATTGATACAGCAAGCAAATCACCAATTTCTTTTCAGCAAGAAATTTCTTCAGGTGAAATTCTATATTGTTTGGATGCTGAATACAGCCCACTGTACTCCAAGATACTGAGATGATGGTTATCTCCTTTCAATGCATAGCAGGTACATATAAAAACATAACAAATACTTGATTACTCAGGCATGCATGTTGCTGTGCCTAAAAGCTTATATATTCACAGTAGATATTCTATTCCATTGTGAAGAGTGTTCTAGAATAAAATTAGCAAATTTTCTCTCAGATGTTTCTCTCACTGTCTTTTAACTAGATATTTCTCTTTTGACATTTCAGTCAGACTCCATTTCAAAACAGCAGGCTTCATGCTTCTTTGGCTCCTAATAGAAGCAATACTGGAGATACAAGACATACAATAAAAATTTCAATTTTTAGAAATACATGGTGCAACCTTAGAGCTCTTAGCTGGAAAACTGCTACATCTTCACAGAAAATGTTACAGAAGGAGGAAATGATGAGAATGCAAACAGGACATATTAGTCATTCAGAACATAATCGTTTTGAAAAGTATCCCAAAGATCACAGCAAATGCCTATCAGATACATAAAGATGAATAGTAAAAAATACAAAAAAGACCGCCTCCTAAATATGTTAAGATTAAAATTAAAATTATCATTTAAATCTGTGAAGGCTATTATAATGGTGCCAACTCAGTTCATAAACATAAAGCAGCTTTGTTCGGCTCCTGGTTGCAGGAGCTTTTGTTCAGTTAAAATTGAATTTAATGCATTTTCATGCGATGTCACTTGAAAGTGCTTCTGTCTGAAACCAAGTGTCTTGCATCTCACATCTTACTGATTCCATATTCCACATAAATTGTTTGTCTTTATCTAGCTCGTTAATTCTACCCTTCCAGAATCACCTCTGCTTTTGCCCTCCTGCCCATCTCCACTTCTGCTACAGCTATGGTGACACTGCCTCCCAGGTCCAGCTGTGAGGAAAACTGCAATCGCATCCTGTAATACTTCCCGATTCTAAAAGTGTTTCCGTTACACAATTAGGTCAATCAAGAGCTTTCAGTAATATGGTGACTTTTATTTGACAGTGTTAAAATCACTGAGGACACAAACTGACACAGAAAAGTGCTTACAGAGAAGGACAATCTTCTGTCACTTCCTTTGCTCTATACAGACAAAAGTATCAAATCATGTGTCGCAAGAAAATATTGGCTGTGAACTATCCTGAAACAGCTGTTAGATTTTTCTGTTTGCATAAGCACTTAAGCCTGTTTCCTGCATAACCTGCAAATGACCTGGGATACAGGATATAAACTGAAAGTTTCCAACTAGCTGGAAATTCCACCCTGGAAACAAGGGATCACTCCCAAGAAAGCTGCACCCAAGCTTTCACCTTCCTGCAAGAATGTAGTCAAAAACAAAAACCAAAGAAACAAAAAATAAACCCAAAACAAGCAGACAAAAGCCAACAACAAATGTTTTAAGAGGTAGCAGCTCTTCATCTGCCGAAATGATGGGCTTGAAGGGTGGTCTGGGAAAGACAAAGGGACCAAAACTAGCTCCTCCAAAGCTGAGCACCATGATCATGCACTCATTTTTGTAGGGACAGTTGCTAGTGTTCAGGCATTTCAGTGTCTGGGTCCCAGAAGATTTATTTCAAAACAATGTTTTTTTGCCACTATTTCCTTCCTGTCAATTCTGCTAAACAGAGATGATTTTGATGCTTTAAAGATATGTTTCCTTGAAATATGCAGATCTTTCACAAAATATTTGAATGCGCACAGACCACTTCTTACAGGTTTCACTTTCTAAGGGGAAGATTTGTTGGCACACAAGAGCAGGGCAAAGAAGATTTACAAGTGCTGTATACCATTAGAACAGCATAAAGTAATCGCGTATCTTCCCTAATCTTTCCCACGTGCCCCATCTAGGCTGCAAAAACACTGAGTTGCTACCAAGCAGCCAGGAAATTGTCCTGGACATTCTTTTCCCTTGTGAGACTGAAGTTTTTGGTTTGGTTAAGGTTTTGTTCTTGTTTGAGTCCATAAAAAGATGCATATTTACAACAAAGAAATTTCTGTGAGAGATCTTTCTGTGTGTAGTAAAAAATTACTGGAGTTTGTGTAAATGGGCCTGCAGAATTTTACTCTTACTGAGTTTCCATCATGTCAGCATGGACATATTCTATATGCCACCCTTTAGAGAAAGCCTATAGAGCTCTAAATTGCAATGAATGTCCATCTGTTTCTCATTAAAAATCAATACTGCCTTCAAATCCCAAACTCAGAAAAAAAAACTCTACCAGATCAAGTTGAGCAGAGACCAGCCCTGTTGTATCAACAATGCTGATTAAGTCTGGCTTATTTATTCCTAAATGTTTACTAAAAGAACCACCTGAAGCTCATGCAGTGACCTATGGATAATAGTAATCTTCTTTAACTGTCTTCAGACAGATAATTGTACCAGGCAGGCATCAGTCTTGATGTGTGCATGGCTGTACTGCAATATTTCTATGGCTTGAAAATCAGATGCTGGAAAAATTCCTGCTAACAATTTTTTAAAAATAAATTTTCTGCAGAACTGAAGATTTCATTGGGAAGATACAAAATCACGCTAATCCAATTAAAAAAAAAGCAACCAAAAAAAGTATATCCAACACAGTTGACCATTTTGATTGTTGAAGTATTAAGTTTTGAGCAAAATACCTTAATTTCAATTCCATTAAAAACATCACATACATACCACTGAGGTGAAAAAAAATTTAGGAAGCCAAGATTTACCATAGAAATAAAATTGCTAACTATTTTTGACACTAATGGTAAATGAATAACTAAGCTTATTTAAATTATAGAACCATAGAACAGTTAGGGTTGGAAAGGACCTTAAGATCATCTAGTTCCAACTCCCCTATCATGGGCAGGGGGGCCTCACATTGAAGCATCTCACCCAAGGCTTTATCCAACCTGGCCTTGAACACTGCCAGGGATGGAGCATTCACAACCTCCCTGGGCAACCCATTCCACTGCCTCACCAACCTCACAGTAAAGAATTTCTTCCTAATACCCAATCTAAACCTCCCCTATTTAAGTTTTAACCCTTTACCCCTTGTCCTATCACTACAGTCGCTAATGAAGGGTCCCTCCCCAGCATCCTTATAGATCCCCTTCAGATACTGGAAGGCTGCTATGAGGTCTCCATGCAGCCTTCTCTTCTCCAGACTGAACAGCCCCAACTTTATCAGCCTGTCTTCATATGGGAGGTGCTCCAGTCCCCTGATCATCCTCGTGGCCCTCCTCTGGACTTGTTCCAACAGTTCCATGTCCTTTTTATGTTGAGGATACCAGAACTGCGGACAATACTCCAAGTGAGGTCTCACAAGAGCAGAGTAGAGGGGCAGGATCACCTCCTTCGACCTGCTGGTCACACTCCTTTTGATGCAGCCCAGGATACAGTTGGCTTTCTGGGGTGTGAGTGTACACACTGAAGCCAGCTCATGTTCATTTTCCCACCGACCAACACCCCCAAGTCATTATCCTCAGGGCTGCTCTGAATGTCTTCTTTGCCCAACCTGTAGCTGTGCCTGGGATTGCTCTGACCCAGGTGTAGGACCTTGCACTTGGCACGGTTAAACTTCATGAGGTTGGCATCAGCCCACCTCACAAGTGTGTCAAGGTCCCTCTGGATGACATTCCTTCCCTCCAACGTATCAACAGAACCACACAGCTTGGCATCATCAGAAACTTGCTGAGGGCACACTCAATACCATTGTACATGTCAGTGACAAAGATGTTGAACATTACCACTCCCAACACCGATCCCTGAGGGACACCACTCGTTACTGGTCTCCAACTGGACACTGAGCCCTTGACCACAACTCTTTACATGTCCCCATCTAGCCAGTTCTTTATACACCGAATGGTCCACCTATCAAATTGATGTCTCTCCAATTTAGAGACAAGGATGTCGTGTGGAACAGTGTCGAACGCTTTGCACGAGTCCAGGTAGAAGACATCAACTGCTCCACCCCTGTCCATCAGTTCTGTAGCCCTGTCATAGAAGGCCACCAAATTGGTCAGGCAGGATTTCCCCTTAGTGAAGCCATGCTGGCTATCACCAAGTACCTTGCTGTTTCCATGTGCCTTAGCATGCCTTCCAGGAGAATCTGCTCCAAGATTTTGATAGGCGCAGAGGTGAGACTGACTGGTCTGTAATTCCCTGGCTCATCCATTTTCCCCTTCTTGAAAATGGGGGTTATATTTCCCTTTTTCCAGTCATCGGGAACTTCACCTGACTGCCATGATTTTTCAAATATGATGGCCAGTGGCTTAGCAACTTCATTTGCCAGCTCCTTCAGGACCCTTGGATGGATTTCATCAGGTCCCATGGACTTGTGTATGTTCAGGTTCTTAAGATGGTCTCGAATCAGATCCTCTCCTACAGTGGGCCTAAGGTCTTCATTCTCACAGTCCCTGCATCTGCCCTCCAAGACCTGGGTGGTGTGGTCAGAGCCTTTGTCAGTGAAAACTGAGGCAAAGAAGTCATTCAGAACCTCAGCCTTCTCCAAATCCAGGGTAAATCATCATAAGAAACACCTGCAAATATTAACTTCTCCTTCAATTAGTCCTGTCATGTTTTTAAATTTTGCCACTGAATTAGACTATCTTTTAGTCCATTTTTCTTTGAGTTATGTGCTCTGCATCGTTTGTATGTGTGTGTATACAGAGGTGTGGGGAAGGGAATGGCCAGGGAAAATGAGAATGAGCATATTGTGTGCAAAGAAGAGCAATGAAACTTATGAAGGATCTAGAGTACAACTGTTAAGAGGAGCAGCTGAGGGAACTGGGATTGTTTAGCCTGGAGACTCAGTGGAGACCTTATCACTCTCTAAAGGTAGCTGAAAGAAGGTTGTAGTGAAGTGGGGGCTGTTCTCTTCTTCCATGTAACAAGTGATAGGACAAGAAGAAATGGCCTCAAGTTGTGCCAGGGGAGGTTTTGGTTGGATATTAGGAAAAAACTTTCCATTGAAAGGGTAGTCAAGCATTATAGCTGCTCAGGGAAGCAGTTGAGTCACCATCCCTAGAGGTATTTAAAAGGTATGTAGATGTGGCACTTTGGGACATGGTGGAATTGGCAGTGCTATGTTAATGTTTGGCCTCAATGATCTTACAGGATTTTTCCAACTTAAATGATTTTATGATTTTATATGAACCCAAATGTATTTCCTGAGGAAAACTCACAGCATATGACTGTTGAATCCAGACAGAAAACTTAGGAAGACTTTAAAGATTTTCCTATCTACACAGACCATTAGCAAATACTATTCCAGTTATAACCACAATCAGAAAAAAAAACCCCAAAACAAACAACACAGCAAAAAGAATTCTCACACTAGTACAATAGCACCTTCCTTTAACAAACTCCAGGTTTTTCTCTGGCTGACATCAGCCACCCTCCAAAATATAACAGGGACCCAAAAGTGCAACCTCTTTAAAGACACACCTGGGGAAGGGGGTTAAAAAACTTAACATATCTAAGTTATTCTGCTCTTTGGGGCATATAGCTGTAGAAATGTATGAGCCAACAATACATTTTATGACTAATAACAAGCTTACTGACATATTGCAGGGCATTAATATATAAATGACCTACTTTGAACTGCCCTCTCCTGCAATCTTCTGCTGAAACTCTCATATAAATACATTAATACAAACTGAAATAAGTGATCTCTCAAATTTCTCCAGATTCCAGAAAAATATGCCTTATTATTTTTGACACTAATGTATTTTAGGAGCAGCCATCATTCTTTAAACTGTTCTGAGTTACACACACTTCCCATGCTACTACCAAAGTGTTGCCACAAAAAGATGCAGCACGTATTTGTATGAAAGAGACACCCCCAGCTTAAGGAGGTGCAGGGAAAAGAACACTCTTCAAAGGAATTCTAAGATTTCTTCAGTAGCCTCACATGCACAGGGGCTTGGAAAAGACTTGTAGAGGAAGGCAACTAGATACTAAGGGCAGTGACATAAATGAAGCCAATTTGTTTTCTAACACTGGATCTGACTAAGACCACTCAACTGGGGAAATACAGCCTCACCACAAGAGATCTGAGGAAGAGTTGGGCTGAGGAAGGACTATTCTTTCTTCCAGGAATGGAAAATGGAAAATTATCTCTGTCAATCCAGTTCAAATGCCAGAACAGAAAAACCTATATACAAAGACCTATCAGAGATGAGAAGAATGAAAAAGAAAATAATACTGTCCATTTCCTTTTGGATGCAAATGAATTTTGTTCCTTCCAAATATACTCTACAACCTCCTTTCCAAATTTTGCCAGCAACTGGGACAGCTGCTGAGTATGAGCCAACATGTGTCTGATACACATGTAGCACTCAGATTTTGAACGTTTGTCTTTCCTTTCTTTGCTTGGACATGCAATTGTCTAAGTGAACATTACAAAACACCCCCTGAAATCAATATTGCTTTTCCATTATATTGTGTTCTGCTCATACAGGATTAATAAGGTTCTTTAGACTAAGAATTCAATACCAATAAAAAAAAATAGGCCACTAAAATCTGCCTCCTGTTTTTGCTTTTCTGTTTTGTTTTGTTTTTTAGCAGGTACAAATAAAGATCCATATTTTAGACTTGATTCTTTCAATGGGAATCACATTGTGTTTTTTGCACCATATTCACAGACATAAACAAATGGAGAGAATTATGTACGCTGGTCCTACTATATTTATTTTAATTCAAAACACTTTATTTTTTACAAACTAATATTCACTTTCATGTAAAACATACAGCAGTCAGAAGTGAACGACAACTGTACAATTAGCAATATTTTGAGTAGAAGAAATTGTTAGGGTTGCTTAGTTAGCATGTATAGGAACTGCTTGAATTTCTTATTCTCTCAAAGCAAAACATGCAAAAATCACACACATGCAGACATCACCACCAGAACACAACTCTTGGACAGGATTCAAATCTTGCAGTTGCCTGTATCTCTTGCTACTATACAAGTGTTTCCCTGGATCTGATAAATGCTCAAGATTTATTTGGCATTTAATTCCACTACAGGAAAAAGTAAGAAGCTGCTAACCATACAGTCAACACCTAAATTAAGCTGAAATCAAGTACAAAGTATTTTATTGAAAGAGAAATGGAGCTAAGCATATGTAACCTCTCTTTAGTACATAAACCTTGACTGAGCTGAATTACATGAAGATATTTTTATGCTCAAAATATTCTTTTTTATTCAAATGTAACATATTCTTTATTCTGATATGAAATGAAATATATTTACTTACACAGCAGAAAACTTTCACAGCCATTTCCTCATCAAACTGGCCAAGGATTATTCGAACATCATTACCCTGCAGATTGAATAAAATACGTAGTAGTTAAATACAGTTGCAGACTTTCTAGAAACCACTTCAGCTGGCCATTCAAATTGTGCAGAGAATTTGCACAAAATACAGCTGCAGGCAGTAAAATTATTTCAGAACTATTCCATTTTCTACAAGTTCAAGAACCTAAAATGCTTCAAGAGAGAAACTGAGGTGTTTGAAGAAAAGGATTAAGCAATAGCACTAATGAGAATAAAACTCCTATGTTTAACTTGTCAAATATTGCTATTCAATAACACTAAAGTACCAAATATTTATATTATCACTTTTAAAATTTCTCTGATTCCTTTTAAAACTTTGCATATTAAAACCATCTGAAAATATACACTTTTCATTGCTTACATGAAATAGTTGATGTAAAGTTGTGAGACGCGAGATTTGAGATAAAATGCCTCGGTATTATGCCTGATTTAGCAATTTTAAAGGTTTTAATCATACCACATCTTCTCTACAGTCACTATAACACATTGTCAATCCCTCCTCTCCTCCTCCCTCCCACCTCCACACATTAAAAAAAATTATCACACTTTAAGAGTCTATGACTGAAGTCAAAAGAGATCATTTTACTTTCAGACTGAGAAACATATTTAGAAAATATTCCTAAATTCAGGAACATATACAGAAAAATATTACTTCAGGAGCTGGGCTAGCCTTTTTCTCATGCGAAAAATTGCTGCTAACATCTATAAAACACAGAACAGATAGCATTTTATGACTTAATATTACCCCTTATTTCACACAAAATCCAAGCTCTCAAATAAAGGTTGAGCAACTCTAAGTTTTCATTTATTTAATAAAACACTTGGTTAGAATTACTAATAGCTCTTTCCCTCTCCAAGGAAAAGGGAAACATATGATTCAGTGTGAATTTTGATGTTGAAAAACATTTCACTTTTAATTAAATCAATTTATCAAATATTTTATGTTTAGATAATTTCAATGTTTTGGGGTTTTTTTCTCCTGTTCAGCAGAAAATAGTATGATGGACATTGCAAAAAGATACTAGAATTGTTCTGCAATTAAATGCACAATATTAGTAACATCTTTAGAATGGTTAAAGTTGAAAAGAACATAATATGCTTTGCTTCCTTTTCTTTATATTTATATTTAGCCACAGATTTATAGAGTAATGTAAATCTTACATAAACTGCTTAGATTCATTTTAACAAATTGAACAAGGTCACACAAAACTAAACAAAATACACAGATTTGTCCCTCTAGAGGAGGCCATGAGCTCCTCTCCTATGAAGACAGGCTGAGAGAGTTGAGGTTGTGCAGCCTGAAGAAGGTTCCAGGGAGAACTTAGAGCAGCCTTCCCATACCTAAAGGAGGATTATAAGAAAGCTGGAGAAGGACTTTTCACAAGGGCAGGTAGCGATAGGAAAAGGGAGAATGGCTTTAAGTTCAAAGAGGGTAGATTTAGATGAGGTATGAGGAAGAAGTTCTTCACTGTGAAGGTGGTAGGCACTGGCGCAGGTTGCCCAAAGAAGCTGTGACTGCCCCATCCCTGGCGGTGTTCAAGGCCAGGCTGGATGGGGCTTGGAGCAACCTGGTCTAGTGGAAGTTGTCCCTGTCTGTGGCAGGAGGGTTGGATGTGAATGGTCTTTAAAGTCTCTTCCAACCCAAACCAGTCTGATTCTATGAAACTGCAGAAATAGTATTACAGTTTTTGTAAGAATGCTGAAAATATTTATGAATTATTTAGTGAGAAATACCTCATCAATTATTTCTATTTTTCACATTTAAAAGTTAATTTTGGTCACTTTTGGAACTCCAACTCTGAATCTTTTGATCTCTCTGAACATAAAAATGCAGATTTGATATTTGAAAAAAAGTAGGAAAGTTTGGTTAAAAAGTGAAAGACACAGCACCTAATTATTAAAATTGAATAAATTACTTTTAATTTTATAACATGATGAGGACCAATTTTAGAAAAACAGAAGATGTGTAGCCTCATAGATTACGAGTGCTGGAGACTGTAGGCAGGGTGTTAGTGAACAACTCGATAGTACATGTTCAGCAACATTGCCCACTGGCTGCTCAGCTACCTCCATACTGAAATCACAATGCCTGTGGTGTGTGGTTCCATGCCTTAAGACATTGTTTCCACCTGATTATCACATAAATCACAGTACAATTCCCATAGTGACTGTTCTGTTACTGTAAAGCTCTACAAGAACTTTATAGCTCATGCTTTTTTTTTTCTCAGAAATATCCTGTGGCATTTCAACAGCCTTACTGTCTGCAAAGATCGTTTTATAGCAATGTCATTGTGCAATTAGTTTGGCAACAGCACTCAGACCCAAATTTTGCATGTTCAGCCACATAAGTATGTGGCTCTAAATTCCTTTAGAATTCAAGCTAGAATTCACTGCATTCATGCAAGCAAACAGACACACAACAAACTTCTTGAAAATGTTTTTCAAACAAGGCATAACAGACCACCCGTTTTAATACTGGCAGTCAATCCTATTTTCTAACATACTCTGCTCTTATTCAGGCACCCAAGCAAATGGGTATATTTGCTGATTTGTCCACTTGTCAGAAAATCACAGTTCTGAATAACTGACCATCACAATATCCGAACAAGGATTTCAGGGAAGACGGATTTTCTGTCAGGCAGGAATCTCCACTTTCAGTGTGGGCTGAAGAGCAGAAAATATGCAAAGTGTGTGAACCAGTTCTGAAACAAGTTCTCAAGAAGCCCTGATGCTCAACTGGAAAGTTTTACAATCCAAATGCAAAGATCAGCTATGGCTCTAGAACTTGATGATCCATTATATTGTGTCATCTTTGGGATGTATGATCAAGCCAAAATGTAATATCCAAATGTTTGTGTTTTTTTTTTGCCTAAACTTAGTGAGTTTCCATGTTAATAGATAAATTGATGGTTTTGAAGTACTCAGTATATTGAGGACATTAAGATGTCTGTGTTCACGAAAAGTTTTGGATATTCCACCACAAACTGACTGAACAAGATCAAAATACATGTTCTTCCTCTGTGCAATGACACACTCCTCAGCAATGACACCTCTTTTTTGCATGCCCTTCCACATTTTTCCAGATTTATTCCTGAAGAAATGTATATGAAATGGTATATAAGCGTAGATTCATTTGACGCCAGGCTTGGGTCTGCTGGCTCCATCCTGCATAAGAGACACTGAAGATCCAAATTCAGACAACTGGACATAGCTTAAATCTCTAAAAGAGATTTTATCTAGATGGATAAAGAAATCTGTACTGAAGCTGGGTACCAGAGCTGGGTATATGTCAGCACTTGCAGAACAGGATAATATGTCCAGTTTATAGTCTCATGCAAAGAGATACATCAGACATTTACTGAAGCATGATTTTTGCCCCCTTCAGTCACACTGTTAACTATCAATCACTATGATTTCCTTGCAAGGCTATTTACATCAGCCTTCGCAGGGCTGATGCAAGTTAACACAGTGTAACTCTCTTGTAAGGATCAAAGAAGCCACCCACTGGACTCCAGCAAGCGTCAAGTACTCTTTGTTTCTCACAGAGTTGAAAACTGCTTGCATGAAGCTAAAGCATATTTGACAGGAGACATCTGAAACTAGGCAGGTGATCTATGAGATGATTAAAAACATTCTAGGGGGAATGCAACTCCCAAGACCACACTTATATAAAAAGACCAATGTTTAGACCATTAGCCAGATGGTGAGCTGTCATATTTACTCTTCTCAGAGATCAGAGTAACAATATCAGCATTTAAGCTTTGCCCCTCTGTAAGCAATACATATGTTCCCACATGGACTAAAGTTCAAACAAGAAAATGAAGAACAGTTACATTTCATTTACCCACAGTTGTGGCAGACTCTCCATAAAAACATATTTTATATATAGCAGAATCTCAAAAGTGAATGAATCTCTGTTTCCTTCTTTCTTTCATGTAGGTGATGATATTATTCACCCACCAAGTGCCTTTGGTATTACTGACAGCTGAGTAGTATAAATCCCAAAGACAGTGAGGATCAAGATATCTAAGATGTTCTACTGAGGGATGAAGAACAACTTGTCTCCTCCACTGTCATTTCCAACAGCCTCAGATATGAGGCATTCTTTAGCCTTTTCAGAGTTTGTGAGTGATGCACATTATGCAGGAATAGGCAGCTATTTATTTTATTTTTTTTTTCCTGGCCTGCAGAGCTTCCCTTCTGTGATTGGATTTTAATCTGTCTCATTTCTAATGAATAACACCACAATGTTGTACTACACAGCTTTCCAGAGAAGGATTGCTACAATATCTCATCTGCCAAGAAAAGTCAATGTCTTGGCAGGCTCTTTATGAAATATCTAAATTGAACAGCTCGGATGCTCTGTCTTATTCTCTACCATATATCTGACAGCCAAGATGTTATCAATAAATCTACTTAACGCTGGGTAACTTTGTCAATAGAGATACCCACATATTCTGCCTTGTGAATGCCTGGATGTCCATCTGAAGAACTACAGATGAGCCTCTGACGTCAGCTATGGAACCACTGACGGTGAAGGTGAGCTAGAGGATATCAGCTCCCCTATTCTAACATGCTGGCAAAACTTGCTGATGTCTGTTAGTGTGCATGCCACCCACTTAGGCTGAGTCCACATCCAAACCTGTTCATGGCTCAAACGTTTAAAATTTAATTAACTTGACTGTTAGAATGAGAGATCAAGTTTGATCAGTATCCAAAACACCTATTGTATTGGGGAAATCACATGGAAACTGTTTCATTGAATTGGAATTCAGATATTGTTGTTTGGGGTTTTTTTGTCCTATGGGCAAGATATAAGAAAATTGGAAACAGAAGTGTTACTGCTCATAGAAGTTGCCTGTGCATGCTTAGAATTTTTTAGACATTTAACTTGATATACAAATACATATCCTCCAACATCATTTTCTCTGAACACAAAAATGAGTTTTAAAGACATCCTTAAGCCTAAATGTTCTTTCCAACTGTGACTCAAAGAGGCTGAAGTCGATGTAGAAAAAAGTAAGATGTTGCTGCGAAAAAATATAAAACGTGTATTTCTGGCAAATCATACCAGTTATTCCTATTTTGCAATGCATAACCATTAATTTCATCAAAGTGTGTTACAAAAATAAAAGATATTTTATGTCCATATGAATCACAAGTACAGTAAGCAGATACCAGTTTACTATATTAGGTTCACATCTTTAAAAAAGGAACAAACATTTTTAGAATTGGATAGCTAGGTTGTGCCTGATGTGTACCTAAGGATTAGCAACCTTATATTCGTATCAAGAATAAACTGTTGTTTTGATACTTGCTTATTTATTGTTGTAGTAATTTGTTTTGAAGAAATAGAGATAACTTTAATACATTATTTGTTCGTCTTCTCATCTTCCCTATAAAACAGTGTGTTGCTGACATACAGGAAGGCTAGAATCAAAGTGCTTCTTCATTGTTTCATGTTAATAAGTAGTTTAAGATTCATATCTCCTATGTTTAGTTTATTGTTGCTTGCACTGCTTGGTAATGCTAAAATATAGTTTTAATTTTATGAGATGCCAGGAACCTAATAAATCATTATAATAAGAAAACAAAGGTAGATTATTCTGCTGTCAAATTTATTCTTTTTTTTTTTTCTGTTATGATTCATATGAAATAATGCAGATGATATAAGCAAGGAATTCAATCTAAAATGTGTAATGAAGGCAATGGAAAGATGCTCAATGCTTTTGCTATGTGATAGTTTACCTTAAAAGGGTTCTGGTTCCAAGCCTCAAGAGCTTTTACATGTATATCACTAAGACTGATGCAATAGGTACAATCATTAAGCCAGCAACAACTTTCTCTACTTAGTGTCCCTACCAGGCACTATAAAAATATTTGCTATATGCATAGACATTAGTTGATTTAAACAGGACTAGGCTCTCAAAAGGCCATTTGTTGACCTTATTATGCAATGGAATGTAGCAGTATATAATTCTTAAATTTTATTTTATTATCATTCTTCATAGAAAAAAAAACAAGAAAAAAATCAAATGCATTGATATGATCATCACTTCCTCTATATTTGTCAAACAGCAACACATACCTTAAGCTTCTTTACACTTGTGCAAGGATCGTTGGAGAAACTCTCTGTATCCGAAATCTCAATGTCTTCACCGTACAGGACACCAGTCAGATCATTCCTCACCTGTCAGAAGTTGAGAAAAAGGCATACTAATGAACTGAGACTCAATGAGGAGCAAGCACTTTAATGAACAAGAAATGACCTCAACAGTGGTATAAGCATACACATCCTTTTTTCCATTTCATCTAAAATCTGATTAAGGCACTATTCTTCTATAACCGTAATCAGCTGTCAATGGGTGTACTTTGCTTTTTGTGATGAAAACTTCACAGCAAAGTCCCTCTTTGTATCACTGGGATGGACAATTCTTGTGTCTTTCCAGTGCTGTTAAGAGCAATAGCTTTCTTGTAGCCAAAGCAATGTTTCAGACTATAAAGGGAAAAAGACTCATCAAGGAAGCTCTTGCATATTCTTAGTGCTGAATTCTGATTTGAAAACACTATCAGCTGGTCCTAGCATGAATCAGCAGAATTTGTCTTACGTCTGTTAGGGATTACTAAAGCTTAATGAGCATTTCTGTATTCTCAGCCTTTCTTACAGCATGCGTCTTATCACAGGGTAGCGAATGGTATGGTTTGCTTAAAGGTGACATATGCAACCACATACCAGCAGATTTTCTCTGTTTTTTGGTTTTTTTCTTAGTAGCAAGATTATGTCCTCTTTGAGCTGCCTAATAGCACAAAGAAACTAGATAACATGCAAACCAATCTGTTTTAAAGATTCAGGGTTTTTTTTCCATAGCTACTCTAAGGTTTTCTGCCTTACACATTGCTGGCTTTCCTCCAGTCACATGACTGCAAAAACAGAGTTTCACATCACTGTTCCTAATAGATGAGTAAAAATAATTTTAACTGTATATAACATGGTTACAGACTGAATAGAGTGGCACTCCAAATTTATTTTAATAGAATCATGATCACATTCATTGCACTGATTGTGTTTTTTATGTGTTATAACAGAAGTAGGAGAAGCAAATCATAGCATAAAACAGGTATCCTGAAATGCAAACACGGAAAACACAATACTGGAAAGAGAAAGATATGTGATACTAAACAGGAAAATTTAGAAGTCTATAAATCCTATGCAGATACTTTCCAATAACCATCTGCATGGACTGCTGGAATTACATATTTTAAATGTCCCTACTCTCCTTTTCCTTGGTGTCCTTTGAGAGAGAAACACAGCCCATTCAAACCAATTTAAAAATATTTGATATGCAGTGATGTGGCAAAGTAAAGAAGAGGAAGTGGTCTGTCTTTCAGAGGCAGGAACTTCTTAATTTGATTTGAAATAACCATAAAGTTTATATAATGAGAAGACATTTTATCCATGCAAAAGTAAGGTCCAGCTGTTGTGATATTTCTTCTGCTTAAAGTCTATCACACTCATGCCTAAGGATACAGTAAATGAGATATGAAAGGTCACAGGTAAGACTACTATGTTCTGTTGGCAGCTTTACTTTCAAGACAAACTCCTCTCTTCACTAATCGTTCAGTCTTTCGTTAATGTATGCTTGTGAGCATCCTCCTAATCTATGCGTGTCAGTGGTTCTGTTGGGTGATTTCATGCAACTAACTTTTTTTTTCTTTTTGGTATGCTGCTTGATATTTTAGATATCAACAGAGCTTTTTGTAAAAAAGAGGAACATTAAAACTATCTTTGTGCTTTTGCAAATTTCTTCAAGACAGAGAATGATAATCTGGTTCCTGGAATACAGTAATTTCACTACTTGATTCTCAAATAGCATTCCACCCTTTTGCTGCTTCCTTTAAGTTGTTCCTGCCAAGGTTCTGGGTTGACCAATTGACTGTCCTGCAGACCATTACACTGGTTGCCCTAATTACTTCTTTCATGGCCTCTTTGAGGCATGCTTTAAAACTACTAATACATATTTTTACGTGATAACCTTTTACAATGGTTAAAACAACTGGATATATAGCTATTTTTGAAATTAAAAATATTTTATTTTAAAGAAGAAACAGTCAATGTTCATCAAGATTTTAGTTACATCTATAACTTTTGTGATGTTATAATCAGCTTTTAAGTTCATTTTGTAAAAATATAGTCACTGACAAAAAAAATTATCAGTAGTGACTTCTTTTTTTTATCAGTATACTAGGAAAAAGAATGATTGATATTTTAGCTCCAACAATGCCACTAACTTCTCCTTATGATACAGGTCTTGATACAAAGAAAAATTGCTTTTCTGAAAGAAAAAAAAGACAAAATCATCAGTGATAATAAAATAAAAAAGACCTCTCTTGATCATAGTTTAGCTAATGTCCAAAATCCTTCCATCTAATATGAAATTCAACTGGAAAAAGTAAATTTTCCTTAGCTAATTGAACCATACTTTCCAAAGGCCTACAAGTTACCATATGCTTCTAACCTATGCTGCCCTACTTTCTTCTGTAAAACAAGAAATCTTTTAGTTGCATGTTTGCTTTTCTGATATTTTCTTGATTTTCTTTTTCTGGAGACATTTCCAGTCCTTATTTTAATCTCAGAGAGACTAGATTAACATTACTCAGTTGATCTGAGTAGAAAACAGCTGATTCACCAGTGCTATTTAGCCAAATTAGACTATTAACATGAGAAAAATTATAAAAATATACATTAAGTATTATTAAAATAGACTGACAGAGATAGGCTTCAGTGGATGGTACAAAGCTGACTCTTGATTATAAAAATTATACTTCAGACTGTCTACTGTCTTGCTGTGATTCCTTCCTTGTAGAACTTCACAAACTGCAACTGAGGTATTCAGTTGCAATGATTTCTTTTTTTCTGAGAAATTATATGATTTTTTTTCTCTAAGAAACACTTATTTAAATACTGAAAAACTACTGAAACATTTCTTTGACACCTCCCTGACCCATCTGCTAGAAGCCAAATACTTAGTAGCTTTCAGAGCTCTTATTTTCATTGGACTACTGATTAAACTCCCAAAGGACACATCTTGTTAGATTTAGTGCCAGAGAGTTTGGCAAACCTTTTCCTCCACTGCCACAATCAGATCCTGAATGCTTTCCAGATTGCATCTGTTGTGGAGATTTTGCCAAAAGAAAGGTGTTTCTTTCCCATTATCACAAGAAGATATTAGAAGATTTATAAGAATTTACAAGGTTTGTATTGTTTTTCCAGATAACAATGTTTTCTTTTCCCTTCCAATTCTATGACCACTAGTCTGACATATCTCATCTTGAGCCTGTTGGTGGGGTATTTTCACTGGGGGTATTCCAGTCTTTTTTTCTTATTTCCATACTTTGTTTCACCATTCTCAGGTTCTTTACTTTCTTTCTAAATAATCTAAATATCTCCCAGAATTTAAACTTGTGTTTTTCTTCCTACAGAAGTTCTTCACTTCTTTCAAATAAATTTAACTACAGAATTTTCTGATTTTGGGTCCAATGTCAGAATTTGAAAAGCCTCACCTCCAGTTCTAAAAAATGTTGGGGAGTGGCACAGGCTGGCTGATCCCCAAGTAAGAGGGACGCAAGTGCAATAACACAACCCCTGGACTAGGGACCTCATCAGCCAGCATCCCAGAGAGGTGAGCAGGACAGGCTTAGAGAAAACAGTTTCAGCCACCTCCAGGTAAGTTTACAGCAATAAGGCAGGTGCAGGGTAAAGCTGGGAAGTCCATCCATGAGTCTGGGACAGGATTTTGTCTGGTGAGAATATACGGGGTCAGACAGAGTCCTATGATTGCTGGGCATGTCTGTACCAACCAGAAAGGCCTGAGAACAAGCCAGGAAATGAGTCCAAACCAACACAGTCTGTGCCAGGAACAGCTGTGATGGAGAGAGAGAGACCAGGAGTACTGCAGCATCACTATGACAGGGACTGATGGCACCAGGCTGAGCTGAAACAGGGTCCTGCATCTAGGAAGGGGAAGCCTCAGGGGGCTGGTAAGTGGCAGAAAGAGGAGAGCTCTGACACTGAATTTTGTTGTTGGCATGTTTTTTACTTCCTATATGATGTCTGTATGATGATTCTCTGCATACAATATATATATGATGCCCTACCTTACAAGGATACAAAAGCTGCACACGTAATGATTTTGGTTTAGATTAACACATACCATTCACTTTAGTGGGATTATTAGTGAAAGCACCAGCTCAACAGTAGCAAATATCTAGCATCTATTTGACCACAATATCTTCTTTTCATCAAGCCCGTTTTATTCTTTTTTCCCAGGAATATAGTAAAGAAAGGTGATATTCCTGGTGAGTTGATAATCTAATGATGATAGTGGATTCAGGGGGTTCCACCAATCAGTGGTTCAAACAAGGTTTCAGTTTATAAATTTAAAGGCACAGTTCATTCATTTAATCCTAACTCTGCCAGTTTCAAAATAAATGTAATAACTTCCAGATTAATCATACTACTTTGCTTTTAACAGATATTTCTGATGACCTTTTGGTTCACTAAAGCTGCATGTAAATACTGCAAGCTAAATCCTTGTTGTTCAGGGCAGTCTGATCCTACCAGATGTTGATTATAAGAGACTCCTAATGAATGAGAACTGTTGAGACCAGATGGATTTTACAGTCAGGTATTTTACTAAGATTTCCTGCTAGTGAGATTTATACTGTGTACTTTAAAATGCTGCTCTGTAGGAGTTTCAGTACAGAGATATAAAATAATATGAGTACAAAATAAATGTGTTAAGTATTAGAAAAAATATTTCCTCATTTCATAGACAAAATGTAAATTGTGAGTAATTGCAAAGGGCAGATTATAATTTCTGTGATTAGTAAAAATACAGAGATCTCACCATTACAATGCATTACAAGCATACATAACTATCCTTATTTTCATTCCAATGAAACAAACACACTACATTTAGAGGCTTAGAAACACTGTGTGAAACTTATTTTCAAGAAATATCTGGAGAAGAGAAATTGTGTAATACTGCAGCACACTGATGTTTGTCATTGCCTTTAGATATAGAAGAAAATTGAGGTATATTTTCCTTGATATATCCATCATTTTGGATTACAAGAATGAAAGAGGAACACAAAACTGATATTAAGGAGAGAAACAACACAAAAGATAAATTGTAGATAAACCAAAAGAAAACAGTGAGATATTATTTTAGGTATTAGGAAAGAGTTCCTTTTACAGAAAAGCTAAAAATCTAAATAAACTTTATTGCATAAAGGAGAAATAAAATCAGAGATGAAATGGATTTCTTTTTTTTGTTCAAAAGAAATCAGATATTTTTTAAAAATGACATACTGTCTGCAGTTTTCAAGGTGAGAGGAAGGAAAGAAGGAACCCTAGGATATTGGGACTTTTACTGGGGAAAACAGTCAGTACCGGCTTTCAAGAAAAATATGACTTTTTCTTCATTGAAGTAGAAATCCAGCAAATGGATCTAACAAGGAAACAATGATGCCAACCACATGAAGTTTAACCATGCCAAGTGCAAGGTCCTACACCTGGGTCAGAGCAATCCCAGGCACAGCTACAGGTTGGGCAGAGAAGAGATTCAGAGCAGCCCTGAGGATAATGACTTGGGGGTGCTGGTCGATGAGAAAATGAACATGAGCTGGCTTCAGTGTGCGCTCACACCCCAGAAAGCCAAGTGTATTCTGGGCTGCATCAAAAGGAGTGCGACCAGCAGGTCGAAGGAGGTGATCCTGCCCCTCTACTCTGCTCTTGTGAGACCTCACTTGGAGTATTGTGTGCAGTTCTGGTGTCCTCAACATAAAAAGGACATGGAACTGTTGGAACAAGTCCAGAGGAGGGCCACGAGGATGATCAGGGGACTGGAGCACCTCCCATATGAAGACAGGCTGAGAAAGTTGGGTCTGTTCAGCCTGGAGAAGATAAGGCTGCATGGAGACTTCATAGCAGCCTTCCAGTATCTGAAGGGGGCCTACAGGGATGCTGGGGAGGGACTCTTCATTAGGGACTTTAGTGATAGGACAAGGGGTAACGGGTTGAAACTCAAACAGCAGAGGTTTAGACTGGATATAAGGAAGAAATTCTTTACTGTGAGGGTTGTGAGATACTGGAATGGGTTACCCAGGGAGGTTGTGAATGCTCCATCCCTGGCGGTGTTCAAGGCCATGTTGGATAAAGCCTTGGGTGATATGCTTTAGTGTGAGGTGTCCCTGCCCATGGCAGGGGAGTTGGAACTAGATGATCTTAAGAACCTTTCCAACCCTGACTATTCTATGATTTTATGATTCTAAATAACAGTGTAACTCTTGCCTGCAAAAAGTGTCTGAATGATTCAGACTATTTTTGCCCAGAGTGATATTACTACTACTAACAATAGTCAAACAAAAATAGGGTATTTCATTTCTTTTTATGTAATTACATCTTCCAGTTAAGAAATACTAATTTTCCTCATTTCTGCCTGGAATGTCAATGTGGTAAATATGATTTCACATAAAACTTACATATCCCTGACTTCCACACAGATCATACCCATTTAAACACAAACCTTTGCAAGTTATATACGAAATGCTCTAATTTTTCCCCAAATTCTCTACAGTAGAAAAATTTCCTTCTGTTGTTTTTTTTTTTGTCTCAGAAATTAAACGTAATCATGAACTCTGATGTTAACTATAGTTGTAGGTAAGCAGAGTTAATAGGAATTTAGGGTATGTTTGGTACAGCAAATGTTTATTACAGGTTGTTCAGGTGACTTACAGACTGTTTGAGTTAGAAGCTGATTTCTGTGCAACAAAAAGAGAAAAACAATCCATTTTACCAAGAGGTGGATCACTTGCTATCAGGTATTCCAAGATGCCAGCATATTACAGTGAGTAAAAAATTTAGCTAGAAAAAGAAACAGGGAGATCTGTGCTATGACAATGTATGAACAGATTAAGTTCCACTTAATCTACAAGCACATTAAGGACCTGCACAACAAGCTCATCAGGACTTTGACTAGTTTGAAGGTAAAAACTTTCTTCAGTAAGACTGGATCTTCAGACTTAGAGATATCTGCTATCTTAGAGACAGGGCAGAGGGTCAGGAGGTTGTATACTACAGTAATTTTCATGCCAGGTATTGTGGAAGTGAATGGGGGACATACCAAGTATATATTATTTAGAAATCTGTAAACCAATGCCAGAAGTAAAAGTAATTAAGCAAGAATTCAAAATACTTGTTTATTAAATCAAGTGAATGTAATAGGACTGCTGAAAGTTGGTGCAAGTGTTCAAGTAACTAGGAATGTTGAAATACTGAACATCTTTATCTTGGAGGGAATGTAGAGGCAGACAGGTGAAGGCACTCCTTATTATGTATGGTGTATAAATATAAAATAGTATGCAAAATATAGAATGTATCTGGATCTTCTTATAAATGCAATTTTACAAGGTTTAGAGCATGTATTTAGAAAAAAAATACTTAGAGAAATAAAAAATCTAAAAACTGTGTAGTACTTGTATTTCTTAAATATGCAAAAGCTTAAAACATATTTAATACTCAGAAATAGTCCATATGCTAAAACATTTCTGAGCAGAATTCATTGAGAGGGATAATTCAAGCAAAGCAACATGAACAATAATTAAATCTTATTTAGAAAATATTACCAGTGTCAAAAGAGCTATGATTAAAAAAGGAAATGTTGTTACGCAAAATCATAGCATAGCATAGCAAATCCTTCTTGATTAAGCAGAATGAAAGCAACAATAACATTTACACATTTACAGTTTCTCCATCCATGATGTATGAAATACTTTTTATTCCAACACTAACTCGGAAAGGTGTTACACTGATATTGCCAAAGTTAAGATACATGAGAATTTCTAAGGAATGAGTCATCTCATCCATAAATAGATGTCTAAAACAGGTGAGATGAATTGCACCCTGAAAGTGTCTCTCTCTCTTTTCTCTATTAACTATAAATGGAGCTTAGATATCTCTCAGATACTAACAGACAGTTGAACGGTAGCTGAATCCCAGGTCTCAAAATCTAACCCTGTCTCAATATGGTATTCCAGTACTGGTAGCATCCATTGAAACCTGGAAACCCCAAAGATCCCTTACCTTCATAAAATTTTCTCAGGAAAAGTTTAGAGAAGTGGGCCTACTTCCTTGCATTCTTTCTCAATCTGACCACCTAAACCCTAAGAGAGAAGAAAGAGGTTCTTCCACTTCTTAGCTGGTAGAGAAAGTTTTGTTGAATGTGTGGAAGTCTTTATCTATATGGGATTTTTTCTGGGCCAAGTCTGAAGTTTTACCATGCACTCAAGTTGCTGTACTGAAGCTATAGTTATTTACTAATGGTTTAATTGCATCAGATTCAGGGGATTATGACAACACTTATAAAAACACCTCTGTATCCAGGAGTAAGTGTTGTTATTAATTGAAAACTATGAATACAAGTCTGAGTGGGAAGCTAAACAGAAAGAAACATTTACCTAATATGAAAATCAGATGACATTTTGATGAAGGGAAGATTATAGAAAACATACCTGTGAGAATACAGACAAAAAGAAATTATTACTATTTCGATAACCCTCCAAAATATCAATCTGCATTCCCCAGGCTTCCTAAGTGCACAAAGGTCAGCAATATCAAGCTAAAATTTAATTCTGTTCTATGCTTGAACTATGGGAATAGTTATCCATAGTTATCCTTATTGTAATACACTGGGGTATTCGGGCTTTAGGCCACTTAGGAGCAGAGAGACAGGTTTGCTTAAAAGTTGAGAACAGTTTCATAAATCATTTTATTTACTTACTTTCGACTTGCCAATGCACTGCTCCAAACAGTTTTGTTTAGATCAACTTGTAAAAAAAATCCCTGTGGTTTAAACTTCGTAAATGTCGTGGGGTTTTTTTATATTTCAGGTGGAAAAGGGAAAACAGACACCACTTCAGGGATATAATATCACCACATGATATTATTGCACCTAATGATAATGCTAATAAGAGACTTGACAATTTTACCACATGAAACATGCTTCAGCCCCATGTTCCTTCCTTCTGGAAAAATACAGAAATTATGTTCTATGGCTTCTGACCCAAATAGGTTCTGCTATATTAGAGAACTAAATTAGATACTAATTGGAGTGATACTACTGAGCAGAGGCATGTAATCAGGAGATTTAAAAAATATATATTTTTTCCTCTTTTTCTCCATTGTCTATCATTTGCATTCAAAGAACTTATTTCACTTGCACTGGTTCTTTTAAATTGTGCCATCATTTTCTGTTTTTTTTACGGCTGGAATTTTAGAGTGTATTGCACTGAATGTAACTTAAATCCATTTGGAAACTAAAGTTAAATTGAAGGTACACGATAATGAAGTAGTAATGCATTTCTTACAGTGTTATATATTGAAATATACTAATGTTTAATTTTTAGTAAGAATTGAAAAACTTTTTGGAGTTTTTAAAGTAGGAAGCATAACATACTGATTAACTTTCCTCTGTTTATACACTTCAGTGCTCACGAATACCATTCCTATGATCACTGGGATTATTATCTGAGGAAACAACTGATTTACAAACCTGATGGCCCCGTTCTGCACATGCAAGCACTGCTGATCATTCTGGTCAAATGCTTCAGCATCTGCTCTCTGTGACAGACACCTTCTTTCCTTTATTAATCTTTATAATTCAGAAAAAGTAAATAATTTCACAAATGTTCCTGTTTCTTTTGCAGCCTTTCTGTTTCTAGGACCAGCAAATCAGTATCTTCCAAAGCAGTGGTGTAAAACTTCCTAGAATTACTGGCACCAAGAGTTTGCACTCACTTATCTGTACTGGAGGAACTGAGGAGTTATGAAACCATAAAGAACTGGGATACTGTCAATGTTACAGAAAAATCACTTTCCTTCTCACTTTCAAGCCTACATATCCATAAAACTGAAATTCAGTTTTAGAAGTGTCAGCCTTCACAAAGGGAACCACACCCTTCCCTTTGGATCTCCTCACACTACTCCATATTTCAGATAATATACATACCATCTTACAGGCTAGCTGAAAGGCTATATAACCTGGGATATAGAGGGAAAAAAGATCTTCTATAGGTGCCCAACCAAGTTTTATCTACAAAAAAAAAATCTGTAAATCCCAAATGGTGCTCAAGTCTGTTAACTTATGTATTACTACATTCTGACCTATACATTTTACATTACTTTCTACAATGATCTGTAAAATTTCTGATAATACTTAATAAATTCAATTTTATTGCCATTATGATGCTGAAAGAAGGTTCAAATGACCAAACATAACTAATACTTGTTTTGTTTGGAGAATTATTATTCAGTGCAGTAACCTCTGACAGAGTTACTTCAGTGAAGTTACTACTGTGAATATTCACAGAACCTCCTATGATGTTTATTCAGGTAAAACTGTTCACTGTGTTTTTTGAAGACATCATGTTTAAGAACTTAATACTACAGTTAAAACTTTTGTAATATGCAGCTGGTCCAACCTTTACCTGCATGAAAAATAAATCCACTAAGAGGTATTTTCATCAGTTGCAAACAGAAAATTTTGAGATGGAATACTGTTTTAAGAATGAGTCCTTGATGACTTGACTCTACCAAACAGTCATACACATGAGTATGCTGTCCCACTTGAAACTACTATACTTCTTTGAAGATGGGTCTTAGATAAAAACACGGACTTCTTAAGAAAATGGAGCTGCTTACACATATACTAATACACCCTTAGTATTCCAATAGTTACCAAACAGATTCTACTGGCTAAAGATGAATCTCCTGTTTAAGACAGCACAAGAATGTGCAGGAAAATAATACACAAACAACAATTATTTTTAATAAGGTATATTTGTATGTAAGATGTTCTATGCCAGAGCAAGCAGGCTGGGGGGGTAGGGGGTAGGGGTGGGGGTGGGGTGAGTCCAGAAAACAAAAGAACAAAAGTATTAGGATCTATGCTCTTCATATATGCTTAAAGCATACTGCAACAGAATATTTGCCCTAAGCAAGAGCTGAAGATCCAGATACCATTATGATCTGGCTAAAGGAAAAGTAACCAGTATGACCCATGTCCTTCATTTTTCTTTTTGGAGCCATAAGTGCTCACAACAGTACCAACTGAGATTTTAAATAAAGATTGTAAATAAATACTTCTAAATAACTTCCTTGTATACCTTAAACAGTATTTTTCCTCTATCTTACAAGCAAATTAAAATCAAGACTTTGTTGAAATGTTCAATAAAGAGTTGTTAAACACCTCTTTGAGGAAGAGCCATTAACCTCAAGAACATTGAATCACTGATTTCTGTGGAAGCTATCCCTGCCAAAAGAAGTAGCAGCTATGTAGGAGCTGTATGATGGTGATGCCCCCATCTTTGTCTACTTCTGCTGCCAGATAAGGACAGCAGTGACCTAAATCTGCCCTACTATTAATCCACCAACTATTAATCATTGCAGGAAACCTCACTTGAGTGACTACTTCCTGAAAAAATATTTTGATTTTACTATTATGCTTCCAAACCAAAAAGAGGGCAAGCAATCCTAGAAAATGTTAGAAAGACATATGAAGTGGATCATGTGCAAAATTAATAATATCTAACATTTAGCTAAGCATGATAATGCCACACACTGCTCAGGAAAAATGATAAAAAGAAAAATAAAGCTGGCAAACTCAAGACTACTAGTGAACTTCCAGGCATATGACTTCATCTACTTAAAAGTATTTTGAAAAGGTGCCATGCACTTCACACAAAACCAAGTTGTTCTTTTCTGGAAAGCACACAAAGTTGTTCCCTTATATGTAGTAGCAAATTGAAGTCCAAGGCTGCTTAAAGGAGCGAAAGTTGCTGAAAGCCTGCAACAGAAAAAATAGTTTATGTTTAAATAGCACTCTCTGGCAAAAGGTGAGATACAGTGGTTGCTGTCACCTGGGGAGAAGCAAGTTACGAATTATTGGTTTTGCTTCTAATCTTTCCTTCTTTTTCCCCTTCTTCCCCCTAGGAACTCATAATGGCACTGTCATCTATCACATTGCTGATTCTCACAAAATCATCATGAGAGACACGACTGTTCTCTGCTGAAGGCTTTGGAGAGTAACCACTTCTGTTGAAAAAAAACCAAGCAACTAAAAGATGTGTAGAAGCTATAATCACATTCTTTTTGGAAAGCAGGAATTTAGACAAGCGAGCTACTTAATAGCTCAGTTAACCCATGCTAGTTAATTGATCCAATTAATATATGATATTGTAACTTTAAATTACATTCACTTTTTAATCTAAGTAAAAATAAGGTAAAGCAAGAGAATATAGTGGCTCTACCAGAGCATTTTCATCCTATTTGCTAAGACTCCTAGATTGTTAAACATTCTTTCAGAGTTTGGGGATTATCCTTTAGTCCTCCAAGTTTAAGGAAAATACAGAAACTATATTTTTCTTTGAATATTGAAGAAAACCTTGCAGCAGCATTTCCTGCAATGGCGTATGACTGTTATTTCACACTTTATTTACTTCAGAATCCTCAGAAGGATGCCATATGGTGGTGATAATTTACTGTACTTGAGCGTCTCAGTTTGATTCACATACTTCCTCCACCGAGATTTCAATTGTCAGCTGAAGCAGTACTCCAGTTACCTGTGAAAGGTCCTTCTAGAAAAGGAATTTACCCCCGGCTCTTGCACGTATCTTTTTGAACCCTTTAATACCTTTGTTAATTGCTCTTGCTCTTTTCTCCTTTGGTAGACTTCTGTGTCTAATATCTTTTCCTGAAGCTTCTTAAATCACAGCAGTTCTTGGTATATCTCATATCAAGTCCCTGATAAATGAATTTTGCACATTATGTTATTCTAAATGGGATTCTGAATAGGCATTATGCTGGTTCTTGGCATCTTGTCTTAAGTGGCCTTACTGTGGTTTGCATTTGTTCTTACAACAGCATAGTTAAAAATACCATGGTGGCATTTTTTTGATTTCCCTGGATTCATATTCTCTTTTCCTGCAGATGAATCCTCCAGGGTCTTATTAATACAAGCTATTTGGTTTAAGAAAGTAAAGCAAATTTTATCCATGACTGAAAAATGATAAAAAAATAGAAGCAGTTTATCATTACTGTCTGAAATGAAGTTCTTAATGCAGTGTGGAAACCAGACGACGAAATCTTCTAGGTTACCTAAGAATTACTTGAAATATTTTATGCTACAAATTAAGCAAGCAGTTTCATTCTTGTCTTTGGGCAAATTGTTGGCTACTTGACATGGTGATAGTTATGACTGTTTCTTAAGAACAAACTGACAACCATCTCCATGTGTGCTAATACTTTTTACTGTCACTGCCCTTTTCATTTTAACATTACAGATTGTGCCTGGAATTCACAGAACACCTGGAATCAGACTTTACCCTTCTGTATGCCCACAAGATCTAACAACAATCTGGCATGAAAAAATGTTCTGTACCTTCATAAGCATACGTTTTATTTTAGCTGCCTTAGGGAGGAGAGAATACACTTAGTGCCATTAAAGGCTATATTTGACTTCACCAAATTGAACAATCTCCTTCAAAATAACTTCTATCTACTTCAGTTTTAAATAAATTCATTGCCATTTATTACCTACTTTCAACTGGTCTGAAGGATAATACCTATTTATCTTTTTTCCTTTTTTTTAACCTAACATTAATACTCTGTAGCATTAATCTCCCTCCTTTAAAAAAGAGACCTAGAACCACTGTGAATGATCCCTGTAGCCCATACAAGCAGACTCTGTTCAGGCAAGAAGCAGCTGTACTGGACTGGGTCTTTGTAGTAAGGCATTATTTTTTTTTTATGATGTATTTTTATTTACAGAGCATTTCTATGAAAGCTCTACACAGGCATTTTAAAATTTAGAATTGCTGATCCTGAAATCTGGATAATTCTTTAAAGCTTCATATTTATAATTTTCATATTCATATTTATAATTTTATTGCTCAGAGCTTAATAGATTAATTTTCAGGCAAGTGACATGCAAGTGTCTTCATACAGTGCCTAGGTGTGAACAGAAGCTGCAGGAACTGAACGGGGCTTTTTATTAAGGCTATTTATCCTAGTGAAAATGACATCCAGGGGCAGAGCAACATCCTCACATATGCTGGATTCAGGCGGCACTTGGATCACGTAAAAGGTGGAGCCCTTCCTGTAAACCTCTGTAAAATTCACGATGCATAAACATAGTTTCTCATGTGAGGATTCTGACAAAAAAGGTTAATGCATTTTTTTGGATTTATTAACAGTGTAAAGAGGTGTCAACAGCCTCATTATATAAGACAAAGTATAGTGCTGGAGTTTCTGGTCTGCCACGGGCATTCCCAAGGTATTTTTCAGAAAGGTATGATTGTGCTCTGATCATTCTTTTAGACAACCAGCAAAACCTTCAACCTCTATATTTACAATGAGATGCAGCAGGGAAGTAAGCTAACATGCTCTACCTCTATGGCAGTAGTCTCCAAACTTTTTTGATCATGCACCCCTCTCAGTAAAAAACTGTTGAGCATGCATCCCAAATGTATGTATGTATATTTATTTTTTTTACATTATAGACATGTTCTTGATACTGTAGTAATATATTATGCTTATTATAAATCAAACAAAAAAAAATTAAAAAGGATGAAATCAATAAAATAATATTTTAAAATATATGTTATTAGAGGCATAACCTCCCCCCTGTTTGGTCTCACTAGAGCAATATAATTGAATAGCCTTCATTATTTTTTAAACTCTTGGTTTAACAGTAATTTGAAGGTCCGGTTCTAAGTCCAGTTTATCTCAATACTCAGTTTTAATGGCTGCCAGCTGAAAGCAGTACTTCACAAAGATATGTAGATGCAAATGGAGGACATACATCTCTGGCTACACTTACTAAACCATAATGTTAATTTTTAAGTCTGTCCTGGGTTCAGCAATAGCAGTCATTTTTCTCCTTAGTAGCTGGTACAGTGCTGTGTTTTTGACTTTCAGCCTGGGAACAGCACTAATAACACCAATGTTTTTAGTTGCTGCACAAATGTTTAGACTAACCAAGGACTTCCTGAGTCTCATGCTCTGCCAGGGAGGAAGGGAAGCTGGGAGGAAGCAGAAATAGGACACTTGACCCAAGTGCCAGAGGTATTCCATACCACAGCACGTCATGCCAGGGGTGTAACTGGGAGTTACCTGGAATGGCACTCACTGCTCAGTTGGGCTTGGTCAACGGGTGGTATTGTATTCTCTCCCCCTATTATTTCCCTTATCATTATTATTATTGGTGGCAGCAGCAGTGGTTTGTGTTATACCTTAGTTACTGGACTGTTCTTATCTCAACCTGTGGGAGTTACATTCTTTCGATTCTCGTCCCCATCCCTTCAGGATCGAGGGGGAGGGAAGAAGGGGGGGAGTGAGAGAACGAGACTGCATGACTGGCAGAGTTTAAACCTCGACAGTTCTTCTTGGTACCCACAGCTACTAAGAAGGAGAAAAAATGACTGCTACTGCTGAACCCAGGACAGTCTCGTACACCAATGATGCAAAGTCTAGTAAATTTCCATCTTCCTTGATGTTAATCATTTGTTCTTGCAAGCTAATCAGAAGGTGTTATATTTTTATATACTTAACAATTGGGTTCAAACCCCACTGAAACTCCTGTTGGGAAGCTTTTTAAACAGGCTAGAAAATACAGTTTCCATGTATTTTAGTGTACGGATATAAGAGTTTCTATTAGGTGACTGACTTACATAGTTTGTGAAAATGAAATTACATAATGATCAACACATTTCCAAAGTGTTCTCTCCATAGCACAAACTTCTTCTGAAAAGCAGTGACTTTCTCACTCATTGTTAAAACATCACTTTCATGCCGAAGGGACACATAACGTGGGGTTTGGGGTTTTTCTTAAATATCTCCTAAGGACAGCTTCTGTTCATTGCAGATAAGGTCAGCAAGTTTGGAACACTTCTCTTTTTGTAAAACCAAAATGCATAACATCTTCCAGTTCAAAAACTATTTTAGGACTTCACCATAAGAAAACCAGTGAACCTATGTGGGGTACAAATGCCTGTCAATAGTCACCACCCATCTCATTACAGAACATTAGAAGTATTCTGCTATTTAAAGGTTTTTGGATTGTTTTATATATATATATATATATAAAAATAAAAAATAGTTACATCATTAGCACCCTGTAGCACTTCATGCACTTTTGGCTCCAGCTTCTTTGCTGCAAGAGCTTGCTTATGAGTGACAGAGTAAAATAATTTCACATGTGATGCTAGCTCTGTAGCCTTACCCTGGAATACATTTTTTACTCCAGAGGCTCCATCAGTTTTTACACTTACACAGTTTTCGCATAAAACATTACTCTTATTAAAGAAGTCATTTTTGTGAAGAATGTATCTTCTGCAGTACATTTTTCCTTCAGTGGCTCACAGAAAAGAAGTACTTTTTTACCTGATTCATTATTGAAGCAGAATTCAGCAAATGCTGTAAGCTGAAAGATATGGAAACATCTGTACTTTCACCTAGCTGCCTCAAATCTTCTCCACTGTACAACTTGTTCTAATATCTGTTTCTTCAACCCTGTAACTCTTCTGTGCATCTTCCAATGGTATATACTGACAAAAGAATGGACTTAGGTTTGTTGCAGTGTTGTTCTCCATTTATTATTTCAGCCATTTTTACCAGTGTAGGAAGAATATATCTTGCCCCAATAGTATGGTTGTTGGTTGTTTTTTTTTTTCCTTTTCTATTAAGCAGATTGAGTATCTCATGACTTTAAACTTCACGGAAAAAACTGCAGACGTTTGTCTTCATGTTCTGGATGCTTAACTTTCAAATGTCTTTCTAATAGTAATGGGTTCATTTATTATCAATAGCTAATGTCTTAAGGCACAATATGCACTTCATTATTACCAACAGCAGCTATAAATCCATATTTCAAACAGTTTTCTTGATAAGTTTGCCTTTGGGAGGTGGAGGGAAGCAAATTCTTGTCAGTTCTAGTTAGCTTGTCATTGTTTGGCTGATGAAGAGCTTGTACTAGCAGTAGGAGAAGTGCCAGCTCTGCCATTTTCTTGTTTGCTTGTACTGGCATTATCAGTACTATCTTCAATCTGTAGTTTCTTTGCAGGAATCTTGTTAAGCCACTTGTCCATTTTGTAGCTTAGTAAAAACTAGATAATATGATCCATAAATCTACTTAATTGAGCACATGTGAGTGAGGATGCTACTGTCAACCCCTCCACATTGCGAAGGACCGACACTTTCTTCAAGGCAGCCCATAAACCCTACATAACCATGTGAAATATGGACTAAATGCAACAGTGTCAATCTGTACATTAAATATTAGTAAAGCTTAATTACTTTCTTAATTTTTTAGATAAAAATTAATATAAATAGAAATTCAACTATTTTCTCCCTGTACCCCAACGAATCGTCTTGCGCGCCCACTAGGGTGCACACACCCCTGTTTGGAGACCAGCACTCTGTGGGATCCTTAGTCCTACTCACTCTTTAGCTGTGCAAAGATCAGTTTGCCAGAATCTATCTGGATGACAGCATGCATTGAAGGCAATCTGTGCCCACCTGCAAAAAGACATACACTTCAAGGCATATGTCTATAAAAAAAAAGACATATGCTTAAAGTACCTAGAGTCCCTATACACTTCCTCTCCCATGACTGAACATAGCAATTTTATCCAGTTTTCCCACTGGAATGGGAAGCAATGCCAAGAACAAAAACCTCAAAATTGAGAAGAAAACCATAAGATCATTTTGCAATTTGGAAATAGACTGTACAGTAAGAGGCCAAATGAGCTCTAAGATGGATTAAGACAGAACCAAATCATGATGATATAGTCTGTACATGATAAATTGTCTACTTAAGGAGATTTTCTAACTCCAATCTCTTTAATCTAGCAGGCAAAAATACATAAAATATAGTGACTGGAAGTTAAAGATTAAACAAGACACATTTTTTAATGTGTATCACTATTCCTTAGGACAATGACAAAGAGTATAGTAAATTTCCCAGCCTTCTGGTTTTCTTGAACATGAATACCCGAGAAACAACAGTATTACACATATATAAATTAGATTCTGTAGCATTTTTTTTTTTAGCAAAGCAAGAAAATACCTAGCGTTTCACTATGAAACAACAATTTCATGCTACAGATATAACCAAGCTTTCTTATTTTGAACTTCTTACTGGCATCTTCTCTAATCCGCACTTCAGAAAGGTACCCTTCGTTTATTTACACCTTTGTGTCTGTATTGACAAAATGAAAATAAATACCCATAGATAATAGCTACAGCTGAACCCAGGACAATAATAAAAATATCAAGTTCTTTTCAACTATTTAAAATCTACTCATGGAAAACCACCAATGACTTTGGTACTGGAATGGGTTGCCCAGGGAGGTAGTGAATGCTCCATCCCTGGCAGTGTTCAAGGCCAGGTTAGATGAAGCCTTGGGTGATATGGTTTAGTGTGAGGTGTCCCTGCTCATGGCAGGGGGGTTGGAACTAGATGATCTTGAGGTCCTTTCCAATCCTAACTATTCTATGATTCTATGATTCTATGACTTTCATTTCAGTGGCAGCAACCTGAGCACCAAGCAGTAATATGATACAGCAAGTCCAGTTGGAATGAAGTTATGAAGTCAAGTTCCTTTAGAGCAACCTGTGTAGTGCTGTGCTTTGCATTTGTGGATAAAACAGCAGTCATAACCCACTAGTGTTTAGCTAATTTTCAACAGTGCTTGCACTGTGTCAAGGATTTCCTTCTGCCGTTTGCCCAGAAAAGTCAGTAGCCTAGGAGTAGGTAAGACGTTGGTAAGGGGACACAGTGAGAACAGCTGACCCAAAATGATGGAAGGGATATTCCATACTGTATGGCATCATAGCAATAAAAGCTCAGGGAAGGATTTTTACATTATATTATACAACACTGTATTAAGATCTACTGGTATATAAACAGTATTTTTAAAGAAAAAAAACACAAAGATTTAGCACCTAAAAGAAATGTATCAGTCAATCTGAACTCCTGCGAAATACAGGGCATAATGCTTTAGTCAGAAAGTACTGCACCAAAACTATGGGACAGAGGTTGACAGAATCTCACCCTCAATAAATATCCTTTTTGAAAGTCCTTTCTGTCTTGGAGACAGTTGAGAACTTTTACTTTTTGCTGCAGACATATTCTTAGGACCAAGCTTAAAATCCCAGGTTCCATAGAGTTTAGCATTTGCTTATCAAGTAATCATATTTAGCTTTCTTTTTTCTTAGATAAAAGCTTGCAAATAGGCCTAACTACAGCTGAGAATCTTTTCCTTCCTTGCATTGAAATGCAAACATCCATACTGTGTACATTTGCAAATACTTGCATTGGTTTCCCTTGTTTGTCTTTCATTCTTACACAAAATTTTACAGGAAAAAGGTCTTTCATACTGATAATAGGAAATGAATGTGAGTTCAGTACTAGTCCACAGTTTTGTTTTAAATTGACACAGAATTTCTACTATAGCATCAAAGGATCTGCAAGCCTTGTTTAACTTGCACCACAGCATCATCCCTACAGGCCTCTCCTTGGATTCTGCCAAAAGCCAGGCTGCAATTTCTCCTGAGATCTTTTTGTCCAAGCTACTGCAGCACAAAAGAGGGTAGCCCAGTCCTTCTCATTCTTTGCTTGTGTTTCCTGTTGAGCTTACCTGAATCCATCCAACACAGCAAACCAGCTGTGTAAAATCTCTCAGGTATTCCACTGATGAAGCTTGATAACTGCATGTGCAGCTCAAGTCCTTCCTGCTTGTTTTCCACGCTGCATGCATTTGTGTATCTTTGAGTCAGGTGCCCCTTCACCCTGCTTTATCGTTTCTGAATTCTTGCTTGTTCCCATCACCTTGCACAGTGTGCTTTTGAGCCCTGCCTGTTGTTATCTCATTGAACTGTGGGTTATCTCCCTCCCATGCAGTTAGTAGGTTTGTAGTTTTAGTTAGCCAATGGAAAGCAGTATGAATCTGGACAGTTTCATCTATTTTTTTCCCCTGAGACACCTCAACTTGGGGTGAGAGGTGCCCACGGGCTGTGAGGGTAACTTTATCTGCCTAAGGGTATTGATAAAAATATACAGGAATCTTGTCTGAGAAATAAAGGCTCAATCAAAGGTAAAATTAAGAAATTGATGACAAGTATTTTATATGGAAAAACTAAACAAACAGGTTATGCAGAGTATTTTAAGGACACAATGTTCAAGTTAAACAAGGCAGTCAAGGTGATGGGATTTCTTTAGTTTTGTCTAATAGAATTGCACAAAGGAAAAGCAATTCCAGGAGAAGAGAAAAGCTAGAAAACACTAGCTTTGAGGCAAAAGGTTGTTCATAAGTTTTTTTTCTTTCCTTTGACAAGCATTTTTCCTGAGGTGTCTAATATTCATATAAACAAAAGCATCCATGAAACTATGGATGATGAAATCCGTCACAGAAAACTTCCTTGTAAATACCATGTTTTTTCATTTCAGCAAGCTGGACAAGCAAAGTGAAACTGGTCTGAGGGCAGACCTCAGGACTGACTGCAGAAGGCTGACAAGGGTAACACAGAGCACTTGTCTGTTCCACCAGCGCAAGAGCAAACAATTGCAATCATTCGACCCGACAGATGAAGCAAAATGAGATTTTTACTAGGCTGTAGGCAAATTAGTGTGCTAGTACATCAGAATATCATATAGGCTGAAATTAAACAAGTAAAGCTAAAGTGAGGAAAATGACTGGAAAGCAAAATAAGAGCTGAAGGCTACACTGCAGCACATCCTAATCAAAAGGTAATTCATATATTCCCTTACTGTACTTCTCCAGGGCATAACATTTCAATGTGATGCAGGCAGAGCTACAATCTCTCATACTGCAAGGAGTATAATTTTTCAGTATAGCCAAAGAAATATATCAAAGCTCTGAACTCCACAAGCAACACACTGCATTAGCATGGCAATTTGGATCTGTACTAGACTAGAGGTCTCTGAACTCTTCTGAATTCTTACTGTGATTGTCAGGACTGGATACAAAACCCTACAGTAAAAAAAAAAAAACAAAAAGAAGATTTATGTGATTTGTTCTAAGCATTTTGAAACAGGCTTTCCTCCCTTTTCCTTCCAACTAGTGATTTTAATACTGATATAAATTGCTGGTTTATAGCCTTAGAGAGAAAAGACATCTTGAAATGACATGTGGACATCTTGATGAAGCTAAGTAATGATAAAAATGACTTGGAGAAAATGAAAGGATACACTTTTTATTGATAAAGTTACTGCAGCTGGATCCTGAAGTCCCATTCTGTTTAAAATTAGCATCTCACACACAAAATCACTTCAGATAAATGAAGCATAGGGTAGATCATACCTCTACTATATACAAGCTCAAAAGGCAGACGGATCTCAGAAAAGTTTCCAAGCTGGAGGCATAACAAGTTTCAGAGTTCAGCATAAAGCAGGGGAGGAAAGGGAGCTAAGTAAGGTCTGGGAAAATATACCTGATGCTTCTTAGTGACTGTAAGTGAGCAGATAGTCATATCCTTTGCTTGAAGACAAGAGGAACTGTAGGGAGTATGGTTCTATACTGAATAGGAGGGATTTTTTATGGACAGATTCTTGCTTCTGTAGGAAGCTGTGGCTTCAGTGATCAGCACACAAGCACCACTCCTCAGAACTGCAAAAACACAGCCTGCTCTTTTCCCATACATGTACTTGGAGTAGTGCATATTCCTAAATACTTTTGTTTGTTTACTTGTTAGAAAAGGCAATTGTATCCTATGGCATGAGCTGGCTTGACAGCTTCCCTGGGTCCTTGATAACTGTTGTCTTTGGCAAGTTTCACTTGATCACAGATTATTATTAAGGAAGCTTTGGCATGCTTGTTAGCATCTCCTATATAATGCTATATATTGTCTTGTCTCTCATGGTGCAGTTTTTCTTTCTCTTAGCAACCCTTATTTAGATCAGTGAGGCAAAATGTGTCAGAACAAATCTTCACTATGTCTCTAAACTGCAGACAAAGAAAGTAAAGACACTCCTGCTTATGCCACATTACTCTGTATCTAAGGTATGACTAGAGCAGTGTCTACAGAAGAAAGACCAACATCTGCTCAATTCTCATCATCCAAACAACTGCCAGCTCAATGTCTATATACAGGCTGAACCTTAAAAAAAAAGTTTTGTAAGTGAAACAATCTCTACAACACTGTCTAATTCTGTTCTGTTATCCTCCTCCCTTCAGTACATGTGTAATTTGCAGAATGAAGTACAGGAATTCACCACCCACCTTCCTCCCTCAAAGCAGTGCAGCGAAAATATAAGCATTTCTTGTTATGCATCAGTTTAAGGGTATCTGGACCCATTCCTTTTTTCCACCTACTCTGTACCCTTCTGGAACGAGCTGCAGTCCATTTATTGCAGTAGTTCAAATAGTTGGAGTTACTGCTAGGAAAGGATGCAGGTATCTGACACTCTACTGATTAGGGTTCCATCCTGGTCATGGGCTGATGTGAGTTTGACCCGTTTAGAAGATCCAAAGAGAAGGGAACAGAAAGAAAATTTTCACTTCCTTGGTGTGTTCTTGAAAGAGACGGTAAAGAAAAAATACCATCATCACTGAAGTAGGTCTCTGAGAGTCAGGACTGACCTCCACTAAGCCTTTGAAGTACAGACAGTAGCACTTTGGGGTCCAGGAAATTAATCAGGGATGCAAATGCTGCATGTACAGAGCCACATCTCTGTAGGCCCATAGGAAGGCTTTAGCTTCCTGGAAAGTGGCAGGATTTATAATACATGGAAATCTTGGTGCTGAGTCTTTGCTACCTTTACTAGCTCCTTGGTCTGTGTGCTGTCATCTCTGACTGATTTTGGGAATGTATCCAGAAAGTACTCCAGCAATTGCATAAGGAGGAACCACTAAACTCCACAGGTCTTGAAGCTAGGGATAAGGAGTCTAAACACTTTTACAGACCTAGCTTTATGAGTCTCCTTAAGGCTTCCTCTAGTGTCACAGCAACAGCAAAGACCTCTGGAGATGAAGTTAAAACAGCCACTGCAACGTTTTTAGTGAATTTATCTCCTATTTAACATGTATGCAATTTAGCTTTTGACATTTACAGAAAGGGTTGTCTCAAGTTCTCTTTAGCTGTGTCGATTTCAGCCAGTGTAGAAATGGGTGTGCTGGAAGAACCATGCATTCATTCAGCCATGAAATACTAATACAATGTCTAAGTAGTTTGTCTTATTTGGATTTAAAAAAGAGGCATTTAGCAAAAAATTGTTCATAATGAATTCAAAACATCTTCAAAGGTATCTCAATATCATAATTATGATTATTATCTTAACATTTGCAAGAATCATCAGTTTGATTAATTCTGCATTTTTCTAACAAAAAAGAAATAAATATATTTTTATTAAATATGTCAGTCGTTCTCAAAGTGATGGAACACTGAATTAGCAAATCAAATACATTCACTTGTAGAAGGAGTCCATAGTTGCAATTCTGTTCTATTAGATCTGGGGGGCGGAAAGGAAAGGAGATTCTTATAAAGAAAGGGGTGTATCTCAAATATGCAAGAATTTATCACTGAAAGGGACTGCCTCAGACAACCAAACAGTTGATACATAGATTAAGAATATCTCACAAGGGAAGTCTCTTCATACGCCGTAGGCTCTAAAACACTTTCCAGAACCAAAACTTAAATCTGTAATAAAATATTAAAGGCTACAGCTATAATGTTCCAAAAGAAACGTTTAAAAATGAGAGAATCTGAAAGCACCAACAACATCTTAAGATCCTGCAGCAGCTGAGATCTGCTAAATTAAGATCCTCGAAATTCTAGGAAGCGTACCACATGTAAAGACCTACCATGTGTGAAGCTCTACAGCTCATTTTCTGATTTATACTAACAAAATTATACCAACTACCTTTATGATGATCTGCTTCTTCTTGTTATGGGTATTCCTTTATTCCCTTTGTCATCTACAAGTTTGTACATTGTTCTCCTAAAAGTAATGAATTAATACACTGAAAACAATTGGTCTTTCCTTCTAGACTTTGCTATTCCTGCACCCCATACAGACAAAGCAGTTTGTGCAGCAGTCATGGGCTTTGCTTTGGGATGCTCTGAAGACAAGGTCCAGGATCATCAGGGAACTCCTGGGACCTCCCAGAGGTCACTTCCAACCTGGAATTCCATTTCTGGAATTATCTGAACTCCTAAAAGTGTGCTTCAGTGTAATAGTTGAGATTTCAGAATGCTGATATAAAATCCATAGGTATGTCTAAACTGCCTCGGAAAATAATGTTTTTCTGGGTCTTGGAATTAGAATTGTGCTGTGAATTCTGAGGGACTTTTTTGGTGAAGATCTAAGCCACAAAATTTAGAAAAGGGAAATACCTAGTTGATGTGTCCTGTATTTCTAAAAGTTTTGATACAGGTTAGTATCTCAAATTCTGCTGATCTGCAACAAGGTTGATTTTGTTCACCACAACTTGGAGCCATTTTCCAAACTATTAAAGTGTTTAGAAAGTAATTTTCATGTACTCCATTACTCTTGTGCTAGTCACTGGCATCAAACAAGCTCAGAATATGTTAATGGCAAACAAAAATTCTTAAATAAAGGGGTAGCAATAAGAAAAGTCATTAAATTTACCAGATCACATCTCTCAAAGAAATTTTCTCACTCAGGGAAAAGACATTCTCTTCAATGGCTTAGGTAACTTCTCACCTACAAATGAACCCCTACTCTGTAGCTGAATGTGCACACACCATTTCTTATATAGATGGACAAACCTAAAGTTCTATCTCTCTGCTTTCTCCCCATTTCCTGTATTGTAATCCTATGACTTTCCCATAATCTCATGGCCTCTAAATATTTATCAGAACTCAGAAGAACCATGTTAAACCAGTAGTGAACACAGTAGTGTTCAAAACCTCTAGAAGTCACACTGTAACTTTGACAACTTCTCCCTATTTAATTTCCATGGCATTGTCACAATTTTTACAAAATAGAAAGAGAATTCACCATATAAACACTGTTTCCTGGCAAGCAGAAATGCCAAGATCCACTACATGCCCCACTCCCTCTTGGAGGTGAACAAGCATCTCAAAACCAAATAAAAAAATCCTGGTTTTATAATGTCTTTCACACTCTCACAATGCGAAATCTGCACTTTGCACTTTGAGAGATATCCAATAAGTCTCCAAGAAAGTTAAGTTCCTTCTTTTCCAAAGGATGAGAACTGCAAGGAATACTATAACCACAGAGCCCGAGTCACCCTTCAAATGGAAGATTAGTTTTGGACAGATGAGCTGATTCATGACACAGTGGAATGATTGCTAAGATCATGTGCAACAGAGAAGGCAAAAACTTGGGCGGGCAGTTGCAGGGGGAGGACTGCCCTTTTCATCAGCAGTCTGCAGTAAAAGTGGAGTAAATAAAACATGAAACTGCACTGGAATCCTAACTGTATGTAGATCAATCTGCCTGCTCCACACAAATGAACAAAAGAGTGGCCAGATGTTAACAGCTTAAATTCTTACTTCCCTGGGAGGCTGTCTGCCTGAGACATATGCTACAGAGTGATTCACACCACTGCTTCACTAAAGATCCCCAGTACAACACTGTAGCACAGATAATCAGAGGACAAATGGCATTGCATTAATGACACAATGGTTCAGAAGATGACTGGGAATATGCGAAAATTCCTTAGAAGAGTAGTGTTAATCCTCATCACTGCATCATATATTCTCCTACATTTCTAGATTTGAAGTCCAGGAAGGTTGACTGTGATGTCTTTTCTTAAACCCCTTTTCTTAGGGAAAAGATATTTCCAGCCCTGCAGAGATTTCACTTTTTACATCAGTAGTTCACAGCTTTGAAGTATGGGTCCAAGCTTGCTGAAAATTTGCTTTTGTTTTTTTTTTTTTAACCAGTGAAAGAAGAATAAGAAACCTCTGTGTACATATATACAGTATATATTTCAACAAATGCTTAAAGGGTATTTCAGGTCATATCAAGGCATCACAAGCATCCTACATACATGAGAATAGACTATGTCAATGACTATCCAGTAATGATGACAAAATTGACAACTTTTGCCTTGCAAACTGGGCAGAAGTTGCCTGTTTATTTTGCCCTAACTATAGCGATCTATGTTAGGAAAAGAGTGCTCCAAAAGCAGATGAGTGCAAGAAGATGGGAGAAATTCCTTGGTGGGACCAGGAAAGGAAAGATCTGGCAGAAATTTTCATCTCCTTTAGAGACAAAAATATGAACCAGTAAAAGGAATCTGAAAGGTGTTGTGGAAGGAATGAAATGGCACAGAAAAAAAGCAAAAAGACAGGTAGAGTACAGGAGGAAGACACAACATGTTGAAAAAGTATGAGACGGTAAGTAAGGATAGTTTGAGAAAGTTCTACAGTTAAACAATTACCTTTGTAATGTCTCAAGTTTTCCTGCTCTCATTCTTTTATCTCCATGTATTTTCCCATATTTTTTCTTTTACTACCTCCTGTCTCTCATATGTGCTATTTTCTGCCTCTCTTTTCTACTTCTCTGCTCTCAGAAACGAAGGTGCAGGGCTTCTTCTAGTATTAAATCACTGGGCACTATGCAAGGCTTCCAGCTTAGATATTGCTGTTATCTGGTAAAGTTGATCCTTCCAAGCTCATTCTTGAAGAAAAAGTACCCTCTTTCTTGCTGCCTTAATACCTGTTGGCAACTGCAACGGACAGTGCAAATATCTGTTCTTCTGTCTTTTCTCAGAAGCCAAGCCTGAGGAGTCAGTGTAATCACACCTTGGAAGTCTGCCCAGGGCAGTGGTGGAGTCACCGCCTCGGAAGCATTCAAAAACCGTGTAGATGAGGCCCTTAGTGACATGATTTAGCAGTGGTGAGGCACTCCTGAGGTAATGGTTGGATTTGATGATCTTATAGGTCTGTTCCAACCTAGATGATTCTACAATTCTATAATGTATACCTACAGCCATCAAGCACTAGTTGTTTTCTGGCTGAAATTTGAAAAGTCACAGGGCATTGCATTTCTTTTCCCTGCCTAATCTCTCCCAAACCCTCAGTAAATCTCTCACTGCATCTGCTTATCCAATGAATTAAGTGACTGCTAACTCAGATCTAGTTCACAGACTCCAGAGAGAAAATAAAGATACAATAAGCAAACTTCAACAGGGACTGTAGTAATAGGAGAAGAGGTAACAGGTTCAAACTTAAACAGAGGAAGTTTAGGCTAGATATAAGGAAGAAATTACTTACTGTGTGAGTGGTGAGGCACTGGAATGGGTTGCCCAAGGATGCTGTGGATACTCCATCCCTGGCAGTGTTCAAGGCCAGGTTGGACAGAGCTTTGGGTGACATGCTCTAGTGTGAGGCATCCCTGCCCATGGCAGGGGGGCTGGAACTCAATAATCTTAAGGTCCTTTCCAAGCCAAACAATTCTATGATTCTAGATTAATAAGATTTCTACTCTGCTTTCTATACAGGTATAGACATATACTATGCTGAGAAAGCTTGTTTACTAGCTGCTTTTCTTTTGAACAATTTTATTTTTTCCAGTATTACATTTTCTGGGATGAGAATTGGAATTTATAGGTGCTAAATGCTTTTAACATGGGTAGAAGGACCCTGAGGACCTGCTGATTTTGATGTAGATGTTGGTGCACAACCTTAAGAAATCCTCAGAGTGTTAATCATGTCAGCCAGAAAAAGCGCTATTTTGTCCACTTACAAGGGTTTTTTCCTCTTAGTTTTTGTTACCAAGGTATTTTTAGGTTATTAAACTCAATAAAGATCTTCAGAGAGTCACAAGAGAGAAAATTTTATCTTTTTCATATTGTTAATCTATTTCATTAGCTTACTGCACACTTCTCATTTCTTCTGTCTTTTTGAAATGCCACCTACACTGATAAAATTGCATTAGGAGTTCTCAATATTTCCAGGAAGAAGCAGAGAAATCACATAAAGAGATGACTATTAAGAAGCAGAGAAAAACAAAGAGTCACTTGAGACGATCAGAATTTAACTTGTTTTAAAAACAATCCCAGACAAGATACTCAGTGGGAGGGAAATACATATTTTTAAAAATCTAGAAATAGCATGAATATGACACCAAATATGAGGTAAAATGCAGTTTCACTGAATGTTAATACGACAGGGGAGCAAAAAGAAACTGAACTCAGCCTAGAAGTGTCCTATCAAAACAAGGAAGCCAGAATCCCTCTTGCTGTACCAGTGAAATCAAGAACCAACCTTCAGTTTGAAGCATACCATGAACAAAAAAAATGCACATGAACAAATATGCAATGTGTAGAAAAGAACAGTAAAATACTGAGGTAAGGCAAACTAGAATTACTAATTAGTAAACACAGCATTATCTGAAAAACAGTAAATAATTATGCAAGTTTCTCTTTTACAATCATATTTTGAAGCCTTCACATCCTCTACAGTACTGGTGACTCCCAACAGTTTTGAGTTATTGACACTTAAGTATGACTTTGTTTTCATTACTCTTCCCACTGAAACATCAAACACAACAGGAGTATTGCTTGTTTTGCCCAAGTCAAAATACAATCCCAAACAGATACTGATAGACAGGAACAAAACTGGACATACTGGTTGCTGCATAATTTCTAACCAGCTGAAAGTTCACCAGGGAACTGGAAACAGGACATGGTCAGGACTTTTCCAAGAACTGTATGCAACAGCTATAATTCTTCAGGGGTGACAAATATTAAAGCTAGCCTTGCTTTGAGCAGCAGGTTGGACCAGGCAACCTCCTGGTGTCTTTTCTGAACTAAATTATACTATGATTATAAACCACAGCAAACACTTAAAGCTGAAAATCATGAAAATATTTTGTAACCTCATTAACAAATCTTTGCCACAGAATTAACTTTTGAAACAGAACCTTCTCCCAGACGATGAGAACAGGGCACAGCAAGTCACAGAATATAGGACACAGGAGCACAATAGGCATTAATTTGTCCTAGTTAAGTAACAGGATGTATATTATCCTTATACCAGGATGACTTCTACAATTTAAAAAATAATACAATAGAAGAGACCATAGATTTCAGGTCACTTGAAAAGTCATAATCCTTGGGATTCTCCCAAGAAAGGAACCTTCAATATATCAGATAGAGATACATAGGTATCAGTATCATATATGTATATATACTGGCTCTGTGCTTTAAGAACTGAAAGCATTCTGACATAAATTTCTCCATTCTCTCTACACACATTTTCTCTCTCTCAGTTACCTGGAGAATAAGGAAGATATATTTTTTTTTTTCATAAGAAAGAGGTTTTTCCACCAAGTAAAAGGAAATGTGTGATTGTGATAACACAAAGTCTCTGCAGGAAGGGTTCCCAAGGGAAATGGCTAAAATAGAAGCGAGAAATCTTTTGATATTTTGGCTCCAGAGATAAATTGGAGTAAGAATGATAAACTAAGCAATTGAGGCAACCATCACATTACAAAGCGGGGTAAACCAAAGAAACAGCTCTATGACTTTCAGAGGTAGATACCTTGCAGACAAGTTAGGTGAGCTTTAAGTATCAGCATATAAGATCCTAGTAAAAAATGCAGAGAGACAGGATACAATGATCCAGCTAAAGAAAAAAAGTGATCAACCCCCAAAACAACAGAAGTTAGATGGCAGCTGAAGGATGCAATTGGAGTTTCTGTTGACTAAACTCTATGGACATGAAGTCTTCTCTATATAGCATGAAGAAGGCAATATTTATGCCCACATGTATTTAGGTGGAAGGACATCTGGAGGAAATTAAGACAGAGATCTGTCAAAGTGACACAGTCTTTCTATATGGGACTTCCACTCATGCCTTTAGTCCTGTATCTTCAGCCTCTGCCATGGACTTGCCCAGCTATCACTAGACCTGCGAATTGATTTCCTGGCTTGGCCTTGGACCTGCCTCATTGTCGTGTACTTACTTGCCTGATAGTCTGCACCCTTGTCTATGCCTGGCCTCAAATTCTGGGCCTGCCTTTCCCCCTTGCAGTGAAGCTGGGACATCTGCCCAGCCATCACATGTACCCCTCCACTGATGGTGGCTCCCATCCCTCACTGCTCCTGGAGAGGCAAATAATTATTTCCTCCAGTTTTTCCTGTGCTTTCACATGGAATGGGTAAACTCTGCATGGAGGTGAAAAAGGAAGGATGGAGCTGTAATAATTTCAAAAGCTCAGGATTCAAAATGCTCTATAAAAATCACCTGATTTCAAGGAATTTTTAACTAGAACTTTCATTACCTGAAAGCTTTAATGAATCACACTAAATTGAGTTTGCAGTCTGACACAGAAGGTTGCTTACGTTTCAAGAGAAATTGAAAGACTTTGAACTCAAGTGTATTACTCTAGCAAATCCTCGAAAGCTGCAGTTTTAACATTTCTTAAGTGACTCTGACAGACATGAAGTCCATCCTGTCCCAGAGGAAAACCACAAATTCCTATGTTGCGTTCATTTAGCCTTACCTTAGCAAGCCCTACATGATGTTCAACAAACTATCCAGTCTATTCCACTGTTTCCCACATTTAATCTTTTGCATAAACATGTTTGTAGATTATTGAACTTTTTTATAGATATCTCTCATCTAATTCCTTCTCAAATGTAAAAAGGACATGGAACTGTTGGAACAAGTCCAGAGGAGGGCCACGAGGATGATCAGGGGACTGGAGCACCTCCCATATGAAGACAGGCTGAGAAAGCTGGGGCTGTTCAGCCTGGAGAAGAGAAGGCTGCGTGGAGACCTCATAGCAGCCTTCCAGTATCTGGAGGGGGGCTACAGGGGTGCTGGTGAGGGACTATTCATTAGGGACTGTAAGTGATAGGACAAGGGATAACGGGTTAAAACTTAAACAGCAGAGGTTTAGATTGGATATAAGGAAGAAATTCTTTACTGTTAGGGTGGTGAGGCACTGGAATGGGTTGCCCAGGGAGGTTGTGAATGCTCCATCCCTGGCAGTGCTCAAGAACAGGTTGGATGAAGCTTTGGGTGATATGGTTTAGTGTGAAGTGTCCCTGCCCATGGCAGGGGGGTTGGAACTAGATGATCTAAAGGTCCTTTCCAACCCTAACTGTTCTATGATTCTATGATACTAGACCTGATGTTCCAAAGTACATCTAATGAGTATTAATTATTGTTAACTTTTACTTTGGGTATATTAAGTGTCAATATTGCATTACATCGGGGTGGTGAAATGAGACCCACTTCCTTTCTACTTTCTACAGTAGGTCAAGCAGTTTGAACTTCTTGACCCTTACACAGTTTGTGATTCATTGTATTGCTTCCCATGTGTTTCTCTGGAAATGTGCTGCCTAGATTGCCATGTTGCACTTTTTCACTTAGCATATTATTTGTATTAAAACTTGCCTCTACTTTTCAAGATTATCCTCAAACCTAATCCTGTCCTGTGCAAAGTGCTTGATGCTTTTCCCTACTAGGTATCAACTGCAGATTTAATAAACATTTTCTCTATGCCAGTATCTTAAGAAAACCTCATCTTTCTAGAGAAAACCATTTGACAGAATCTCATCCTTCTTGTTCGACAGCAAACCACTGATAACTATTCTTTGAAATTATAATTCCAAGCCAAAGAAAGATAAAACATATCATAGTTTTGGGTGACTTTTTCCTTCAGCATTTGTTTTAAAAACTAATATTCAACATATCTCATGTCAGTTAACCTTGGTGGCTGAAAGACTGGTTAGAAACTGTTCTTATAGAATCTTCTTCAAGATTAGGTTTCTTTACTTTTCTTAAGGAATATCTTTAACATTTTTATAAGTCATAAAACATCACACTTATCACCTATGCCATCTCTTTGAAACCTGTTATCTTGTCATAGAAGGAAATCAGATTGCTATACATGATTTATTCTTAACAAATCAGTTTTGGCCACTGTTTGGCATCTTTTTGTCTTCTGGGTGATTCCAAATAGATTATCTGCCCAAATGTCTTTCCACAAAATAAATTTAGCTTGACTGGTCTATAACTCCCTTGGTCTTTATGTGTTTTTTGGAAAGACAGACACAAAGCTTTCTTCCTCCCCCCTGCAATTCACCTTCTTTTTGTCCTTTCTCTAAGCTCATAAGGGAAGACTCCAAGATTTCTTAAGTACGTTATAACAAACTAATTATGCCAGATGATTTGAAAATATCTTGCTCATCTAAGCAATTGGCAACCTGTTCTTACCCCTCTTCACTAGTTTAATTATGCCAGTCTTCAGAACACAGACTTCTTTTTTAACGAATTATAAGAAAAACAAAACAAAACCCAGCAACAAAAAAAAAAAAACAAACCAAAACATGCAATCAAGAAAGTGGTATGCTTCTGTTAGTTAGCCCATTAATTGACAGAGAAGCAAAACTCTTTCCCTGGTCTTGCTCCGTTTAATTACTTCTAGGATCTTTTAACTACTCCATTGTTTAAAACATGTTTAAAGCACTTGGCCCACTTGTCATTTCTACAATCAAAATGTTGCTCAGGGTCAAACTCAGAATATTTGGAGGGTGTGTAGTATTTGGTCTTATCAATTCTGGGGGCTTTGGTCGTTTCTCTCTCAGTAAACTATTCCAATATTTTTAGCCATAGACTTACCAGATTTTGCTCCTCAGTGTTCAGACTGATGCTTATAATATATCAGAGTGCAAAAGGAACACGATGAAAGTAGACTCATTCTCTGTTTTAAGTGAACCAATGTCAGGATACAAGACTCCTTCAAAATCATACACTTTGGCAAGTCACAGAGCACGAAAAAAACTTTGCTACCAAAAAAAACCCATGATTATTTTGCACTTGAGTGCAATGATCTTGGGTGTTGGAAAATCATGGGTAATTTTTATTATAGACAGTCAAATATTCCCCAGAAGGGAATTAAGTGTATTCAGTACAGTGAATGTGACCGAGTAAGACAAAGCCAAACACCACTGAAACAGTGTGTCTGTTTCTTTTTACTTAATTGCCATCAACAAAGAAACTAACTCCTTGAAAGTCTGATATTAGTAGCTCTCTTTGTAAAGTGCAAATTATGCAAATCTTACCTCAGAGAACCTTTGTACATCCTGAGTTAAAGTTCCTACTCTCTTCCACTGATAATATTTGAGTAACTTCAAAATTGCTGGATTCACTGCATTATCAGATGGCACTGTCCGGAAGAAATAAGGATATTTTTTCTTATCAGCCAACTCCGGGGTTGTTGCTGCAAATGAGAGCTGAAAAAAATTAAACAACAAAAAATGAAAGTCACCATAAGTCATCCAGCAGCCAGAAGAAAAACTTTGCTCTTCTCAGTGCAACAAGACTCAATCCACACATTAGGGTCATGGAGAGAATTTTCAGTATCATACAGTTTGGGATTGTTACCAGCACCATTTACTCATTTACTTTTAAAGGGATTTTTGAAATATCTTAGCCCTATAAAACACCTGCTACAAAATTAACCTAGGGGATCTTCAAAGTCAAGGGTGCAAAATCCTCTGTTTGAGATCATGCATCTTAGAGCACAAAATAAGAAGCTCTAAGGGGAAAAAATCTATGATGACCTTATCAGCTTCCTTCTACGGTCTCTTCATTAAAGTTCAGAATAGCTCTAAGAGGATATTCTCAAACTCTTACATATCTATCTTTAAATTAGAGGACGAACCTCTAGTAGCACTTTTTCCTATCTTTGGGTAATAAAATGGCTCCAGGTAGCAGAAAAGGGAAAATAATTATGGCAGCCAAGGCTGCAGCTGAGAAGTTTATCTGGCTCCCCGTTTCCTCCACTGAAACAGGCCCCTGTGATCTGTGCCATCAAAGGGGACTCAATGGCTAATTTTACATATCTGAAAACACCAGAATTTGTACATGGTTTGAGAATGCTTATAATGAAAGAAAAGATTAATCTCTCAACACACACATACAAGCACAAAACCAAACTGAAAACTTCACTGAATTCTTCTGCCCAAGTCAAAGGCAGTATAGCTTTGTCAATGTTTTTCAGGCAGTGTCAGGAAGAGAATGACTGCATATTTACATTTTGAAAATACTCCCATTCCAGACACTTATGGTTGTTCCATCCAGTATTTTTAGGTTACTAGGAATGTGTTTCTCAAGTGGGATTTTTTCAGTTCTGGATAGCAGTTGATGGGGTTTTTTAAGTACTGATTTAATGCAAATTTGTGTAACTGACCACAAATAATATCCGTAATACAGTTATATTAAGTTTGTCCAACTCAACAGAGAGTCAGAAATGCAGGCAAATTCAAGACTATATAAGTACATACAACCACAGTATTAACATATACACTATACACATTTTCTTCAATCAACCATTCAGTATATTTGGGACAGATACCCTTTTTTTAAATTCCAAATAGACAAGTTTAACCCAAAATAACAGTTCTAACCTTTTCTTCATGTTATAAAGTATAGATTTAGCCCGGCAGAGACAGCACTCATTCTCTGCTTGGCAGTTTGCTCAGAGAAGTTGTGGCTGCCCCATCCCTGAAGTGCTCAAGGGCAGTTTGATGGGATTTTGAGCAATCCAGTCTAGTGGAAAGTCTTTCTGCCTTGGCAGGGGGTTGGAACTAGCTGATCTTTAAGGTACCTTTGAACCCAAACCATTCTATGATTTTATGATTTTAGACTCGCAAAGAACAGATTGCATTGTTATAACCACCTGAATAAGATTTGTTTTCCTAATTAAAAACCCTGATAACCAAACAACTTAAAGTGTGCATAACAGAACAGTTTATACTATACTATTGAAAAAGAGATTCTTTCTGTTCACCAATTAACAGCTAGAGAATATTTTTAAGACATTCTACTGCTATGTAATTCCAAGATAAAGCCCTTTCAGTACAACAACTGCTCTTTCATTAGATTTTATGGAAAGAAAAGTGTAATATGAGGTACTGTAATACTGTCATCTTGATTTTCCAAAACCATATTGGATGGCTCACTTAGAGCTTTATAACATCAAGTATTCAGCAATGAGTTTGCAAAGAGCCGATTTCAAGAGAAAAAGAATGAAGGTCTGCCAGGTAGACCTAGCCAGCTTTTCTGTCTAGCCTTGTGATGCTGAACTCCATGTACCCACTGCACAATGAAAGAGGACATAAGGACCTCTATCTCTGACTAACAAAGAAGACTTTAGAAACCTACCATGAAGAGGAACGTCCCTCAGCAACCTGGTGACTGCAAAGGACTAGCTTTTCAAGTTATTATGGTTTTGGATCAAATGTAATTTGATTGATTCTTAAGAAAAAGAAGTAAGGAGCAATGGTGAAATACCAGTAGCGACAAGCAACATCATCAAGGTTCACCTAACTCAGGTTTACAGACTGAACAGTAATTTTTTCTTATCAGAAGTCAAAAAGCCTTAGTAATGAGGAGCATCTCTATATCTGTGAGCTGGCTTTAGGATGAAGATCTGTGATATAAGCAAGGCAATTCAGAACCATCCTTTGACATTTTAGTGGTTTAAAGTACCTAAATTAGTATTCTAATTGCCCAAATTTCCTTGGGAAACAGTGAAGCAAAACCTTACCTCTTCTCATTGATTAAAGTAAGATGAAGAAGACTCATAACTTAGATTTCTGAGCCATGTAAAGTGAAATGAGATGAGATGAAACCAGATTTATGAGTAATACTAATGACACCTGAATTACAAAAGAACATTCTTTATTTTCTTTTTCAAGGAAGGTTTTATTAAAATATAAAATGAGAAAATTTCATCCTCAAGCAATTCTTGGAATGTCGGTTATGTTCAGAGGCCTTTCTTTCAAGTATCACATATACCATGGTTGATCTCATTCTGCATCACTTTGTCATATTAATAAGAAACTCATGAGAGATAGACAGATAACCTAAAATAGCTATGTCAGTTCTTGGGGTTTTTTTTTGTTTATTTTTGGTTTTTTTTTTCTCCTTCTTCCTCACAGAAGTTAGGTCATTGAAGATATTGAACTTTTCACAAAATCGTCCTTATGAAAGTTTGGAGACATGCAATGAACTTCAGCAAAAAAATCATCAGCACTCAGTATTCTGCTTTGAGAAGAAGAGGGAAAAGAAAAAACTCATATTTTTTAAAATGGTAATGAAAAACCAAAAAAAAGTTGGTTGTTTTTTTTTTTCAAATTGACAGAAAATGGAGGACACAGTGGAGATACACCAGGTAATATAGCATAATTGTTTGTGTGCTGTTTCTGTATATCCATATGCATAAGCAAACTGTCTCCCTGCATGTGTGTACACAGATCTAGAGAAAAAAAAAATCTATAACATACATATTATAGATATCTATCAGTTTGAATACTGTCAGAAAAACTGAGTTTTCTTCTCAGGTTACCCCTGAGATATCTCTCTTTAGAACATTAGCTTATAGCTGGATACAATTTGTATACGCTATGACTCACATGGAGATTTTGGAGATTAAACAGGTTAAAACTTTTACATGGAAAATAAGTTTTACCTTTTCAAGCAAGTATATTAACTATAGTACAAAATGAGAACCAAATAGACTTTTTTATTGAAAAATAGATGTTTATTTCTTCATAAAATGCATAATTTAGTGAAAGTTCTGTTGCCTTAATATTGCTATTAAGTCTGTTCAAATTCTGAAATTAAATACGAAATATTTTAACAGCAAAAATGCACTGTTTATGACTTTTTAAATTATTCCTATTGCTTGTGTGATCATTATATAAGTGGATTACAGTTAGCAGAATTTCACCAGAATGCATTTTGTCTGCACATGTTAAAGAAAAACAAGAATGCTAATGCATACAGTCAACATAAAAGGAATCCGTGCAAAAGACTTTCAAGTACTTCACCTGAAGTTAATTTACTTATACAATGTTTAGCTTACTGTGATATTCGCCTGTAATATACTACACAGATCACGCAGGAGCAAAATCACAGCTAACTAGAGAGGTCCATAAAGCCCACTGAAATCAGTGCCGGAACTTCCATTAACTTAGAATCTAGATTTCAAGCCTGTTATCTGAGTACCTGGAAATCAGATCTAGTTAATGAGATCTAACTACACTCGTATAATTTTAACTCTGTAAGTAATTGTGATATTTTGCAGTATATCTAGACTCAGATCTGTAGTCTTGTAGATTCTTCTGCTTGAAAGATAAATAGATGGCTGGCTCAAGAGTGAGCTGAGCAGTTGTGCTTCATTTCTAGAAATGGAGAAGCAGATCAGAAACACACATAATGGCTTTATCCTACCCTGTGAATAGAAGGGAAGCAATTAATAACAGTTCTGGAATGGGTCCAAAGCAAAATAATTCAGGAAATGGTGTGACTTAGAAAACAACAAAAAATTAAAAGTGATGTGGAAAGGACTCAATAGCGTTGTGCTTGTAGAAGAGTGCCTTATGGTAAAGAATTATGAAATCATAAAATGTAGGATATTTTTTGTACTAAAAAAAGTGAAATTATCCAAAATTGAAAAAGACAAGATAGATTTTGCTTTAGAAAAAAACCCAAACAACAAAACCACCAAATGCAACCAACCAACCAAACATATTCCACAGAAGTCAAGGAAATTTCTTTAGCTTCACGCTGAGAGTGAAAGTAGAATTTGATAACAGAGAGGACAGGAGGGAGACAGCCTGATAAAACTAATATAAGAAATGTTTCAGCCTAATATGACAGATGGCCAAGCTAAGGAATTTGAACTGGTGGACTTTGCTGAAAAGCTGAAAAATATACAAAAGGATTTTATTCATAAGGTTTTTTTTGCCATGTGCATGCTTGGATCAAACAAATTTTCTCCAGAAAGATGAGACCTTTTGAAGAAGGAAAACATTAATTTTGTTGTAAATCCATGGTTTCATGGAAGGGACAGTAGATAAAGTGAGATGGAGAAAATGTAAGTATATTAAAGTGTCAAAAGGTACAATTCTTCAGAAAGGGAGTAAAAGTTAGCTCTATAGCCCTGTATTAAGCTGAAATGAGGTGTGGTAGATTAAACCAAGAACATCAATCTAAAGTGCTTTCAAGTTAAAGCAAGAATGCTCCCCATTTGAGGAAGTAACAGTGAAAGAAAGACATTATAGAAGCAGGAAGGGTTAGGTGATAAGAAAATGGGATGCAACACTAATAAAACCAATGAGAAAGACGAGGAGTTCTGGAAGAGAGGATGGGTATTCAGAAAGCTGAAACAAAATTTGAAAAGGAAGCAACACCATATACAGTGTATACAGTGTATCTATGCCCTGTAGAAGTTGTCCAAGTATTTGAAAGCTGGAGGGCTGGAGGCATTCTGCTGTCCCAAGAGCTGCAGATGGAAGGGAATCCACCAGAAATGGCAGACAGTCTTTTAGTTTTAGGTTGTTTTATTATCTCTAGGAAGCATTTATGTTTAAGTTTTCACACTGTGACGATGTACAGAAGACTGGAAAAATAAGAAAGCAGCACTATCCCTGGGGTAAACAATCACTCTCATCTAAGGCAACAGGTCTCCTCAAGAGCCACATTTATTTAAGAGGACTGTATTAGCTAAAGTAAAACAATAGGAAACCCTTAGCAAACCCATAGGTCCATAAAACCAGTTTAGCATTCCCCTCATAAAGCAAAGTAGCTCTTGGAGGAGGCTAGAGGATCAGAAGCATATCCCTCTCACAGCAAATTCCCCAGCAGCCCAAAGGAGGCCCCTGACATCTTGCAGAAGGTGCCATAGCATCTGGATTTGTCAATCCCAAACTGAGAATGAGGTGTCACTCTCCCCACTTGCCTTTCTGTCCAAAGGAGAAGGCTGTGGATAAAAACGATACGCTCTCTGCTTGTGGAGTGCTATGCATCAGAGGAGTGGGTGTGTGGGTGGGGGGTTGTTGTTTGTGGGTGGGGGGGTTGTTGTGCGTGGGGAGAAGCACCTTAGGTAACAGGGTAATCTCAATAAAATGTCATCTGCTGTGACAACTGTTTCATGTTTGCAGATAGAGAAAATTATATTACTGAGCACCAGAGAGATCAGCTTAATTTTCCTAGGCTTCTGCACTGTGGCTTGTACAAGCATTTTAATAATGATCCCTAGAAATTCAAACCAGCCCCTAGCTGCTGCAAAACTAGCCTTGAGTCTTGATGGAGAACTTCTTATATATGGCAGATATCACCTGTATTTCCTGTAGCTTTTCTAGAAAGCTAGATTTTGCTGATAAATCAGCGTTGCTAAACAGGATATACACTCCTGGTTCAATCAATTGGCGATATGAAATATTATCGTTGTAACTAAGATTTCATGGCATGTATGTTTAGGTACGAAGCAATGCTTTTCTGTGAAAAAGGAAAATGTAAATAATTAATTCCAAAATGAAGGCAGAATGTCATAAAGATCCACAGAAAATACTCTTACAATGGCATAGGATTGCACCCATAGAAACTTATCATAGGAAAACAAGGACGAAACTTAGGAAGATGATAATTTGCAGCAATGTGTACTTGTGACACCATACACCATTCCTTTGTGTGCCTTGCCAGGAGCTCTAGTGCTTTCACAAGCCTGTGCCAACAATAATAATACTCGAGAGTGAGCATGTGATGACTTGATGGTCCCAGAAGCTACAGGGACCAGAATGGAAACTAATGAATAATGAAGACTTAAAAAGATTTGCCTGCTGCAGCTGTTGAGACAGCATTAGATGATGTTGCATACGAGTTAAACAATATACTCTTAACTCAGAGACAAAGATCATAGCGTAACAATTAAATTGTATTTTTAATTGAATAGTAATTGATGTTTTATGATAAATATTAAAAGACACAAAATATAAAAATCTAAGTTAATTGTTAATTCTCTACTTAAAAATTAACAGTAACCTTAGTATAGAAGCCAATTTGCTCAGATGTGCAGAACTACCACTGACCTTGATCTTACTAGTCAAGTTATGAATAAATTTTAATAAAACAACAGTACTTGGAATAAGAAAATAGCAACATATAATAGAGAAGAATATTAAAGAGAACCTTAAAAAATACATGATAGCATGTGAAGTATGAAAGTGATATATTACACTGCTCCTTCCCATCCCAATGCACAAAAGGTATCATCTACATTTGATGGATGATTTAGAGAAAAGATATGTGGAAATAACATTGCAAAGATGGTCAAAAACACTTATGTTTTTGGAAAATATTTCAATACAAGAAGCTAAATGCAACAATTTCATTGACAGAAGTTCTGAATAGATCTTCAAAGAGGTTGAAAGCAACACAATAATAAAGATCAAGAAAATAAGATATGTTTCTTAAGAATCTGCATGCACAGCTGCTGGTGTTAAGAGTATCTATATAGACAGTAAATTAGCTGGTTTTGAACCAGACCTATGAATTGAGTGGAGAGCTGTACTCTGATCCCAACCCCTAAATAGAACAAGTAACACACTAACATGAATCAAGTAAGGGATCTAGGAGACCAGTGTGGTTAAACGAGGAGCTGCTGGGCAAACTCAAGTGGAAAAGGAGAATCTATGGATTATGGAAGAGGGGCTGGCAACTTAGGAGGAATATAGAACAGTTGTTAGAGGATGTAGGGAGGTAATTAGGACAGCTAAGGCCTCCTTGGAAATTAATCTTGCTAGTCGGGTTAAGGACAATAGAAAGGGCTTCTTCAAATACATAGCAAATAAAACTAACATGAGAGGCAATATAGGCCAACTGCTGAACAAGGTGGGTGCCCTGGAGACAGAAGATATAAAGAAGGCAGAAGTGCTGAATGCTTTCTTTGCCTCTGTCTTTACTCCTGCAGACTCTCCCCAGGGCCCCCAGATTCCTATAGCCCCAGAAGGAGTCAGGACAAAGGAGGAGTTTGCTTTGGTAGATGAGGACTGGGTTAGGGATCAGCTATGCAACCTGGACATCTATAAATCGATGAATCCAGATGGAATGCACCCACAGGTGTTGAGGGAGCTGGCGGAGGTCATTGCTAGGCCACTCGCCATCATCTTTGGTAGGTGGTGGGAAACGGGAGAGGTGCCTGAGGATTGGAGGATGGCAAATGTCACACCAGGCTATAAGAAGGGCAAGAAGGAGGACCCAGGTAATTATAGACCGGTCAGCCTTACCTCCGTCCCTGGAAAGGTGATGGAACAACTTATTCTTGACTCCATCTCTAGACATATCAAGGATGAGGGGGTCATTAAGAACAGCCAACATGGTTTTATGAAGGGGAAGTCATGTTTGACCAACCTTATAGCCTTCTATGAGGAAGTAACTAGGTGGAGGGATGATGGTAGAGAGGTAGATGTGTTTTTTCTTGATTTCAGTAAGGCATTTGATACAGTCTCCCACAGCATTCTCATAGATAAGCTAAGGAAGTGTGGGCTTGATGATCAGGTAGTGAGGTGGATCAAGAACTGGTTGAAAGGAAGAAGGCAGAGAGTTGTGGTCAATAGGGGAGAATCTAGCTAGAGGTCTGTGACTAGTGGAGTTCCTCAGGGGTTGATGCTGTGACCAGTGCTGTTTAATATTTTTCATCAACGACCTGGATGAGGGAACTGAGTGTACCCTCAGCAAGTTCGCTGATGACACTAAACTGGGAGGAGTGGCTGACACACCAGAAGGCTGTGTTGCCATTCAGCGAGACCTGGACAGGCTGGAGAGTTGGGCAGGGAGAAACTTGATGAAATTCAACAAGGGCAAGTGTAGAGTCTTGCATCTGGGGAAGAACAACCCCATGTACCAGTACAGGTTGGGGGTTGACCTGCTGGAAAGGAGTGAAGGGGAAAGGGACCTGGGGGTCCTGGTGGATAGGAGGATGACCATGAGCCAGCAATGTGCCCTTGTGGCCAAGAAGGCAAATGGCATCCTAGGGTACATTAGAAAGGGTGTGGTTAGTAGGTCAAGAGAGGTTCTCCTCCCTCTCTACTCTGCCTCCGTGAGGCCGCATCTGGAATATTGCGTCCAGTTCTGGAGCCCTCAGCTCAAGAAGGACAGGGAATTGCTTGAAAGAGTCCAGCGCAGAGCCACAAAGATGATTAAGGGAGTAGAACACCTCCCTTATGAGGAGAGGCTGAGGGAGCTGGGTCTCTTTAGCTTGGAGGAGACTGAGGGGTGACCTCATCAGTGTTTACAAATATGTAAAGGGTGGGTGTCAGGATGATGGAGCTAGGTTTTTTTTCAGTGATATCCAGTGGTAGGACAAAGGCCAGTGGGTGTAAACTGGAGCATAGGAGGTTCCACGTTAACATCAGGAAGAACTTCTTTACTGTAAGAGTGACAGAGCACTGGGACAGGTTGCCCAGGGGGGTTGTGGAGTCTCCTACGTTGGAGATATTCAAGGCCCGCCTGGACAAGTTCCTGTGTTATGTACTCTAGGTTACCCTGCTCTTGCGGGGGGATTGGACTAGATGGTCTTTTGAGGTCCCTTCCAATCCTTGGGATTCTGGGATTCTGTGATTCTGTGAATTGAACAAAAAAAAAGAAGGACTAAAGAAGAAAACAGTAACAAGAAATCGTACTTTTCCAGAAGTGGTAATCAGGTACATTTTAAGCTGTCATAAACACTCTTAAATATTTACTTGAATGAAAGCTCTATGAAACCACCATACACATTCAGAAGATTTTGTGGGATTGGACAAACTTCAGTGCTATAACAAATACAACTAACGATCACTGAAAAAATGTTCTGTTAACTCTGTATGGGCTTTCATTATGACACTTGCAAGAGCAAAACGGAAGTCTGGGAGAATACCTATGATAGCTTACTAGCTGGCAAATGGCCAGAATATGCCTCAACCAAATGGGAACCATAAAAATGCACATTGTATTAAGTACACTGGACAAGAATGGATCTTGTGAAAGAACATCCCTTTCATCATCCATAACACATTACCCATCTGATTAGAGCTGCTGTTCCTTTTAAAAATCAGATGTTTTGCCAAATACTCCTGCCCAATATCATCTGCTGTTACCTTCATTAATTCTGTGTCTGAAATCGCTTCCACTGACTGCCTTTTGGCACCTGGCTGTTTCCAGAAAAAGCACTTCCAGCTGGTCTCAAGGTTGGAAGGCACCCGCCTCCACACTGATGGCATTCCAGTGAATTAATCCAATCACAATAAGACTGATATTCAGCTGCATGCTCCTCTAGAGACATTTCAGGAAGCAATTCTGGCTACTGAATGAATCAATATTTTTGGGAATGGAAAATGGCTTAGATAAAATAAAATCCATATGATAAGTACTTCAGCTAAAAAATGTGTGCCTATAGGAAAGAAGCATCCAGCCCTGTTTTCTTCCTGCTTGAGTAGCCTGACCTAATCCCAACATGACTCAGTAGGAACTACAGTTGTCTGAATGCAAGAAGTAAAAACCAAGCGAGAGTTTAGTCTTTTGGTGTTAAAATGCTCTACTCCAATAAAGTCTGTGGGCAATGTTGAAGAGTAATGATTGAATTGTTCATCAGTTGAGGGCTTTTTATTGTCTTCAAGCAATGGAGAGGATACATACACGCTAAAAATTGTAGCAGATGTGCTGGAAAAAAAAGTATGAAGAAAATTACCTAGACATTACTATTACTGTTTCACCTGCCTCTCGGGCTGAAAGATTAAAACATCCACCCATCTGTTCATACCAGCCAGTGCCTACATTTAAGAACTTCTTAGGAAAAAATAAAGAAAAGTTAAATTAATTCCTAGAACAACATTGCCGGTGAACAGAAAATAGAACAGTTATTAGTGTTGAGAGAAGAACAAACTTATAGATCAAATCCACGTCATGGGATTCACTGTAAGTTCTAATAAATGCTGCCTAACAAACTTAATGCATTCAACGTGCTCCTGAGATGTGCCAAGGAAGTATATCATGAAGTTATGGAGGGTGTCCTTCAATTCAGCGCAACCAGTGGCTGATAGAGACTACAATTTATTGTTTCTGTAGGTAGCCAGCTGAACAGGAGGTAGAATGATCTTATACAGATTATCCCATCTGAAAGTAAAAGTTCAGCACTGAGCTTAACTTGATTCTTTTGGTATTAATGGAAAATAAACAACTGCTATCCCCTTTTCATTGCTTTCTTTCTTCTGACCACACATTTAGAAAAGGTCTATCACAGTCTGAAGCAGACCTCCAAAAAGACCAAAAACCTGTACTTAGGGAATAACTGTGGCATTTGTTAATTGTTTTTTCACTCTCCAGAAAATATTTTCAGATCCATGTTGAGCATAAATCATTTACATCTAACATACATGTCCTGCTTACTGCCAGAGGTTGACCAGAACATTGAAATTAAATGGCAGATCTACAGAAGTTGCTGAAAAAATTGTTTTCATTTCCAAACTGAATAATAGACAAAATCTTTTGAGCATTTTTCATAAATAGAACTGCACTGCAAAAGAGGGCTGTATATCATTGTCTGTCACACTCAGTTGCTTAGCATTTGGCTACTGGCCTGGATTAGACCAGAATTCAGCTTCAAAACCCAGCTCTGCTTCAGTCACGGCACTGTTGTTCATTCTAAATCAAGCAGAGTCTCCTATACTCCTAACCTCTTCCTACCTAGCCTCCTTGTCTCTTGCCTATAACATCATCCTCAAAATTTAGTGAAAAGTTACAAATTTCTAAAACATTTCATTTTTTATAAGAGAGGCTATATTGCCATTATCCATTAAAAAAAAATTAAAAAAAAAAAATCTTTCAGACCTATTCACAACAGAGTGTTCCTGGCTGGCTGCCCAAAACTATTATCATTCTATAAGTATTGTTTGTTTGTCAGACTTCATCCAGCTAACACATGCTAAAACTACAGCTGTTCTGTCTACATTTGGATTTCAAATATCTATTTTACTATTTTCTTCCCCTTTAAATGACGAAAAGGGTAAAACTTCCCCAATGCAAAGATACCTTAATTGTGTAATATGGGGGTGTCTTGCTCTTGTGAGCAAATGAACTCTATACTCTACTGGAAATGGGGAGAATGACCATTGGTGAGATTTAAGATGAGAATTCCCCAGTTCTTGTGTAGAGTGTAGACCCTAATAGTGTACATTCCCAATAGTCCAAATTCCGTCCCATCTTTCATTTCTTTTATTGGAAATATAACATCTAAAGAAATAAAGGACACCATGCTCACTTGCGGTTTACTGAAATCCTTCGAGAAATACATTTGTACAGTCCTAAGTCATGAATTATGGTTTATTTCTTCATTCTCTGGCTTCAAATCTAAGCAAGAAATTCTGGATTTTCCAAACCGAAACAGATTACATTGTCACTACACAATGTAGTGATACATAAAGAAGCTGTATACATGGGGCAGCACAGCAGAGACATGCCTTATCAGGTCCTGAGAAAAATACTCCAGCATTAATTCTGCACTCTGCCTGGTCTAATTTGCTTTTTCTTTCAGCTGTATAACTTTTGTGATATCTCAGCACCACATGCTGCAGTCACGCTCCATCAGAAGTGTTTAGAGTAGTCCGATATCAGTCACCTGGAACTGTACCTTCTCTAATAATGGATAAAGAGGGGTTATGCTACAGAAATCAAGGGCTTGCTGAAGGGTTGATAACGAAACAAAAAAAAAATCATGTAACTTTCTTTGCCGACAGACGTTGCCAGCAAAATAAATACGGCTTGCCCAGCAGCAAGGACAGCTTGAGTTACATTGCCACGCTACAGCCTTCAGCAAAAATGCCAATCATAATTATGACTATAATATATTTGACATTAAAATGTCAAATGTGTTGTTGATCCTCCTCTAAGGAAAAAACAAGACCACATATACTTTATGGTTTTCTTAATCTGCAATCATACAGATTTTAACAAGATGCTTTAGATAGAAAAATATGTGTACAAAGCTTTTCAGTAATGTATGCAACTCAAAATGTTCATGCAGATATATAAAATCATAGAATAGTTAGGGTTGGAAAGGACCTTAAGATCATCTAGTTCCAACAATATTCAGACAACCTAAGTCACAAAAGTATTTGTCAACTTAGAACTGTATTCTGTGGTTTCCAATCTATAAGTGGTTATAAAAAAGTCTTATGAGGTGTTTAATCTACTTTTATAAAACAAAAAATGGCAAACAGTCTCGGTCTGAGTACAGTTACAAAGCAAAATCCCCTCCTGAATGTCACTGAGGAAGTAGAAGAAAGTGTGAGTGTTTCCTTCCAGTGCCAGTGCCTCCAGGACATCAGCTAGTTGTTGCCTGAATAACCCTCAATGTGTTTTTGTCAATACCTATGCCTTGCAGGTCACTTCAGCAGTTACTATTAATTTAATAAGCGTTTCTTTATGTCTGCATTTGATTTTAAGTACAGAACTTGCCCCTGGTCTTAGAATGCATGCTGGGTAGAAAGCATTAAAATTATCTACATCATTTAAGATTACACACACTTCAATTAGATCTCTCAACCATTTCTCCTTAGTTGCTGCCATCGTCCTAGTTCCTACAGGCTGGAAGCTGAATGTATCCTCTAGACCTTGTTATCTTTTTTGTCACTTGCTCCATAAAACTGTTCATTATAATCCCATCTATTCCTGAAAAAGTCCTTATCGATCTATTTTTTTTTCTAATATTTTCCATAAGTTACACCAATCTAGGTGAAATAAAAACAGAATTAAATTACTCCACATACATATATAGTAATAAAGCCAATGTAGCCTTAATTTTCCACGTACAAAGAACATCTTTGTGCTTGATCTTTGTAATGAAGCCAGGAAAGTGCTTAAGAATATACTTTCATTTTTAATATTTCAAGAGTTATATTGATTTGAGAGAAGGAACTCATATGTGAAAACTTCGTACATGCATTAGAGTTTGGTAATGCTTATTAGTTTTGGAAGGCTATTTTAAATATCATCTTTCCTAATTCAATCTCATGCAATTCATTATTCATTACTCACTTCTCATGTACAGTGATTAAGCTGTAATTTTTAAAGTCACTTGCCTTTCCTCAATACTCTCATATGCAATCCAGTGGTTTCTGAATTGCCATTTATTTTTATACATTTCTGACCAAATCATTGTCACACTTGTACTTTTTTTTCATTTTGGTTTTATTTTGTGTTTTGTTGGGTTCTTCTTTGGTAAACTACAAGTAAGAAACCGTCTCTCTGACTGAGCAGTAGAAAAAAAAAGCTATTTTTCCTACTATGTGCATGATATCTTTGCAACAAGTTCACAAAGTCCTAGAAATTATTAAACATACTTTTTTTTTTCTTAATATGGTTATCAGATTCATCCAGTTTACTATCGATAAGTTACTGGAATTTCCAGCTTTTGTGTCTACCATAGCAATAGTTTTTTTATACCCCAGCTACCTGGATTCCTGATTTTCAACTTGTACAGAGATTCAGATTACTCTGAGCAGAAAAGTACCTCCCAGAGTACAGATAAGGAGTGATCAGAAGGTGGCCAGCTTCAGTTCAGCCTCTTGACCCATGCCAAAACAAGGCTCTGAAGATAAAAAGCAGGGAGGAAATCCTGGCAGGAAATAAGCAACACTGCAAGAACTGGATAAGAGACTGTGAGATAGATGGAAAAACAGCATGAGAGAACAAAAGAGGTGCTGTTCAGTACACCAAAAAATGAAGACACACTGTAGGAAAAAAAGAGATGAATAGACCAAAAAGAAACACAGATACTGTGCATGGATGCAGTGAACACAAGGAATCCTGGCCTTATTTATAGAATCATAGAATAATAGAATAGTTAGGGTTGGAAAGAACCTTATGATAATCAAGTTCTTAACCCCCCTGCCATGGGCAGGGACAGCCCACACTAAAACATGACACCCAAGGCTCTGTCCAGCCTGGCCTTCAACACTGCCAGGGATGGAGCATTTACTACCTCCCTGGGCAACCCATTCCAGTACCTCACCACCCTCACAGTAAAGAATTTCTTCCTTATATCCAATCCAAACTTCCCCTGTTTAAGTCTTAACCCATTACCCCTTGTCCTATCACTACAGTCCCTAATGAAGAGTCCATCTCCAGCATTCCTTTAGGCCCCCTTCAGATACTGGAAGGCTGCTATGAGGTCTCCATGCAGCCTTCTCTTCTCCAGGCTGAATAGCCCCAACTTTCTCAGCCTGTCTTCATATGGGAGGTGCTCCAGTCCCCTGATCATCCTCGTGGCCCTCCTCTGGACTTGTTCCAACAGTTCCATTTCTCATCAACCAACAACCCCAAGTCATTATCCTTAGGGCTGCTCTGAATCTCTTCTCTCCCAACTGTAGCTGTGCCTGGGATTGCTCCCACCCAGGTGTAGGACCTTGCACTTGGCATGGTTAAACTTCATAAGGTTGGCATCAGCTCACCTCACAAGCATGTCAAGGTCCCTCTGGATGGCATTCCTTCCCTCCAGCCTATCAACAGAACCACACAGCTTGGTGTCATCAGCAAACTTGCTGAGGGCGCACTCAATCCCACTGTCCACGTCACCGACAAAGATGTTGAACAAGACCACTCCCAACACCAAACCCTGAGGGACACCACTCATTACTGGTCTCCATCTGGACATTGAGCCGTTGAACACAACTCTTTGAGTGCCACCATCCAGCCAGTTCTTTATCCACTGAGTGGACCACCTATAAAATTGATGTCTCTCCAATTTAGAGACAAAGATGTCGTGGGACAGTGTCAAACACTTTGCACAAGTCCAGGTAGATGACGTCAACTGCTCCACCCCGTCCATCAGTTCTGTAGCCCCATCACAGAAGGCCACCAAATTGGTCAGGCAGGATTTCCCCCTAGTGAGGCCATGCTGGCTGTCACCAAGCACCCCATTGTTTTTCATGTGCCTTAGCATGGCTTGCAGGAGAATCTGCTCCAAGATTTTGCTATGCACAGAGGTGAAATTGACTTGCCTGCATTTCCCTGGGTCATCCATTTTCCCCTTCTTGAAAATGGAGGCTATATTTCCCTTTTTCCAGTCGTGAGGAACTTCACCTGACTACCATGATTTTTCAAATATAATGGGCAGTTGCTTCGCAACTTCATTTGCCAGCTCCTTCAGGACCCTTGGATGGATTTCATCAGGTCCCATGGACTTGTGAACGTTTAGGTTCTTAAGATGGTCTCAAACCAGATCCTCTGCTACAGTGGGCTTAAAGTCTTCATTCTCACAGTCCCTGTGTCTGCCTTCCAAGACTTGGGTGGTGTGGTCAGAAAATTTATTTATTTTATTAAAATATAAATATATTAAAATTTATTTATAGTCTCTTCAAAGCCTGGCTTTGTGAGTACTTGGGCTGATATACGCAAACACAGGTATCTAACCAGCTGCATGATTACACGTCCACATGGGCAATGAAGGAATTTCAGATGTCTACAGCTGCTGAAAAGCCCTGTTCACTTGGACCTCAGAGAACAGTAAACTAAGGATAGGAAATGTTTTTTAAGACAAGATTTTATTAAGTCTACATGATGAATTTTACCTCCCAGTATATTAACAGCAGCATAAAGATTCAAGTTTGACGTGGTTTATATCGGTACATCATAACTTGTATTGACTTGCCTGGAATAAACCTTAAGGTGAAATGAATCACTCCCTAGAAGCATCTGCTTCACACTACTGTAGGCACTAATGGGAGACTATAGTGAGAGTATCAGATGCAGCCACCTACACCACACTTGGCTGAACAAACTCCAGAAAAATCATCAGATGTGTGTAGATATTAAAATGTGTGAAATACTGAGAGACCTAGAAAACACCTAGACCTGGGTCGGAGCAATCCCAGGCACAACTACAGGTTGTGCAGAGAAGAGATTCAGAGCAGCCCTGAGGAGAAGGACTTGGCGGCGTTGGTTGATGAGAAAATGAACTTGAATTGGCTTCAGTGTGCACTCTCAACCCAGAAAGCCAAGCATACCCTGGGCTTCATCAAAAGGAGCGTGACCAGCAGGTCAAAGGAGGTGATCCTGCCCCTCTGTTCTGCTCTCGTGAGACTTGACTTGGAGTATTGTGTGCAGTTCTGGTGTCCTCAACATAAAAAGGACATGGAACTGTTGGAACAAGCCCAGAGAAGGGCCATGATGATGATCAGGGGACTGGAGCACCTCCCCTGTGAAGAAAGGCTGAGAAAATTGAGACTGTTCAGCCTGGAGAAGAGAAGGCTGCATGGGGACCTCATAGCATCTATACGGATGTAAGGAAGAAATTCTTTACTGTGAGGGTGGTTAGGCACTAGAACAGGCAGTCCAAAGAAGCTGTAAATGCTCCATCCCTGGCAATGTTCAAGGTCATGCTGAACAGGGCCTACAACAACCTGGTTTATGGGAGTTGTGTTTGCAGGTGCACGGAAGAAGATGATCTTAACCCTAACCATTGTACAATTCTTTGACACTTCAGCCTCTTAACCTCTGAGGATTTTTAGGTATTTGATCTCTTTAAAAGTTTAAACTAAACAGTTAATAAAGCTGATGGTGCCTTAATTCTTCAAAAATCATACTAAAAAACAGATTACTGGACAAATAATAGAATAATAGAATAATTTGGGTTGGTAGGGACCTTCAAAGGCCACCTAGTCCAACCCCCTTGCAATGAGCAAGAACATAGAGTCATAGAATAGTTAGGATTGGAAAGGACCTCAAGATCATCTAGTTCCAACCCCCCTGCCATGGGCAGGGACACTTCACACTAAACCATATCACCCAAGGCTTCATCCAACCTGGCCTTGAACACTGCCAGGGATGGAGCATTCACAACCTCCCTGGGCAACCCATTCCAGTACCTCACCAACCTCAGAGTAAAGAATTTCTTCCTTATATCCAGTCTAAACCTCTGCTGTTTAAGTTTCAACCCATTACCCCTTGTCCTATCACTACAGTCCCTAATCTTCAGCTAGATTGGATTGCCCAGGACCCTATCCAGCCTGGCCTTGGATGTCTCCAGGGATGGTGCATCCACAATCTCTCTGGGCAACCTGTGCCAGTGTTTTACCATGCTCATTGTTAACACTTTTTTCTTCACATCCAGCCTGAATGTGCCCTCTTTTATTTTAAACCCATTACCCCTCATCCTATCACAAGCCCTGCTAAAAAGTCTCTCCCCATTTTTCTTTTAGGCCCTTTTTAAGAACTGAAGGGCCTCAATAAGGTCTCCCTGGAGCCTTCTTTCCTCTGGGCTGAACAGCTTCAACTGTCTTGGCCTTTCCTCATAGGAGAAGTGCTGCATCCCTCTGATCATTTCTGTGGCCCTCCTCTGGCCCCTCTCCAACAGGTCCATGTCTTTCCTGTACTGAGGACTCAAGAGCTGGACACAGTACTCCAGGTGGGGTCTCACCAGAGCAGTGTAGATACTGCAACTGCGACCATTTTCAGCTGGGGAGTCAGGCATAATTATCCCCCTATGACAGCCAGCTAAATATGGAAGAGAGGCAGATGGGTCGAAGGCTTTCTCACTGTTTTTTGCACAAAATTGTGCACCATAGAGATGAAGTTTCCCTGGAGACAGCAGGAGCCACAACCAAAAAACAAAGCAGAGTAAAGCCTCAAAACATATGGTGTGGAAGTGTTTTGAATTAGTGGATCCAGAAAAAAAGAAAAGTATATGTAAGTATTATACTCTCCTCTATGTGGATTATAAAATTTGTTGTTGGTTTCAGGATGTCATTCAAATTGTAGTTGCTTCAAGTCCTTTTGTGTTAAAGTGATGTCTACTTTCAAGTTATTAATCAAATGAAAATGGAACGGCCTCACTGCTGATGGAAAGTATTTTTTTCTGTATTCACAAAGAGTACATATTAATTCAGAAATTTTGATGCTATTACTTATTGATGTTATTGAGAACTCATCAGCTACACATAAAGATCAATGCATATAATTTTCCTATGTTGACAGCTTCTATTACTCACTGCCAGTAAACCCACGTTTTCAAGTTCTGAGCCTGCAGGACTCAATTCAGTCTGGAAGGGAGCTGGTCAGGAGGTGACAGCAGAGGGGGACGACTCCAGAAAGAATACTATACGTTCAGGGTATTTCTTGGTGCTTTCTTTGGGAAGGTACAGCACTGCTTCACAACAGCTTTCAAAGGGTGAGAGGCCACTCCAATTTTGAGGGGGTAAGTTTTGGAATAGACACACGCGTCCACTCCATCAGATGCCTTCTTACCTCTTCCCTCTCTCCTGCAATACACATTTGCCTTTTTCTTGAGACCCGCAATACAAAGGCAGAAAACAGACATCCTTTTATCCATGGCATAACCTCAACTTGCCTCCTCTTGAGCTGCATTGAAGAGGAAAGTGTCAGAAGCTGTTCATGAAGAAGGTGCTGTAGAAAAGTGAAAGCAGATCAAACAGCCTAACAACTGAAAGCACTGGAGAAAATGGTGCCTACCCTGGCTGATCTGACCTTCACTTCCTTCCACAGTGATCCCTCTCTTAAGCTCCTTACCCACAGCTGCCAACCACCACTGGTCAGTGAAGGAGCAGACACCATAGGGCAGTCAGCCCCTGTGTCATAGCACAGAGATAAGGCAGGCAGCCCCCCACAGCACCGCTGCTCCTTGCAGCTTTCATCCAAACCTAGCACTAGTAGCATATGCAAAGTGCTGCTGTTGAGCACCACTGGGATTCATAACTGCAGCCTATTGTGAGATGTGAACTATGCCTGTTATTGATTCCTGGAAACAATGTAGTTGTTCATAGTGTCAAATGTTGCCTTCATTCTTATAAAATTAAACTATTAAAAAAATCCTAAGGATTTTATGCAGTGTAATATACAAATACATATATATATATATATACCTCAATCATATAAGGTCTCCCCTGAGCCTTCTCTTCTCTGAGCTAAACAACCCCAACTCTCTTAGGCTCTCCTTATATGATAGATGCCCAAATGCCTCCATCCTTTCAGTGGCCCTTTGATATCCTTGCTCCGATATGCCCATATCTCTCTTGTTATGGAAAGCCTAAACCTGGACACACCACTACTCCAGATGTGCTCTAGTCAAGGCTGAGCAGAGAAGACTCACACACTTCCGTGGACCTACTGGTAATGCTCTCCTTTGTGCCACCCAGGTGCTGCTGGCCACCTCTGCCACAAGAACACTTTGCTGGCTCATGTTGCTGTCCATCAGATGCCCTGGGACCTTTTCTTTAAAGCTGCTCTCCAGCCAAACAGCACCCAGCCTGTACAGGTGAGTACCTGGGGTTTCTTCCTTCCCAAGGACAGGACTTGGCATTTCCTTTTGTTCTACTTCAGAAAATACTTGGTGACCAAGATCTCCAGTCTCTTGACAGGCCACAGGGTGCACAACCAACTGATGTACCAACCCATCCTCCTGTTTATGTTATACTGCAAAACCTCTGAGGGTGTGCCCTGCCCCATCATTCAAGTCATAGAATCATAGAATTACAGAATAGTTAGGGTTGGAAAGGACCTTGAGATCATCTAGTTCCAACCCCCCTGCCATGGGCAGGGAAACCTCACACTAAAAGTTGTTACTGAAGATGTTAAGCAGTATTGGCCCCAGCATCAGTAGTCCTTGTAGTCTAAATACTAAATAATATATTTTGAAATGCCTACATGCATACTTGGATTCTAATCTTTCGTCTTCTCAAAATACTCTTGATAAAAATAAATTAAAACAGAAAAATAAAACCAGGGAAAATAAGCAGCCATAAAGGTGACTTCTAAAAACCACTAAGGTGCAGTTGCAAACTAAAGCTCTAAAGCAGAATAATACATATAGTGTATCCCATTTTTTTCCTCTTTGTCAACAAATTTAATAGAGCAAACACATTATTCTGAATGGATGATGCCCCTTAGCCCTATTATTCATACACGGTTATAGAGAAAATATCTTCACTGAATCTGAACTAACAAAGTTCAACCTCAATCCTTTGTATTGCTTCTGTATATGCAGTCACTGTGAAGTATTTCAGGTTCAGGTAGTCAGCTCACTGTCTCATTATTTAGATTTAAAAACCAGTGTTATTTGAGTCACTTAATTCCAATACATGATTTCACAAATGCAAATTTACCAATCCCACAAATGCAGTTACTCATTGCTTCTGCACTCAGAAACTGCCATCCATCTAAGAACTGCAGATAACAGAGCAGCTTTAGATTTCACCTAAGATAATCAGCCATAAATTTGTTATCCTTTCACTCCTCTTCACGAAGCTTGAGAGCTGCCAGACTAAGGACATGAATGGGAAAAATCCACACAATGCTTAAATGTATTCATTCAGATTTGTTCGACCAAGTTGTTCATAAAGGAAGGCAAACACCTATGCTAGGGTCCATTGCACCTGAACTACATGCTCTGATTCAAAAAAAGCTTAAGAACAGATCAGGGTAATGGCCATACAAAGTCAGAACAAAGATGTACACTGTTATTTCCTTCACCTCTGCACCTGCTCTTTCTAGTTATCTGCTCTCACTTACTGTTAGAGACAATCCCAAAGGAAACTCTCAACCTCCAGAAATTTGTGGCTCACAGATTTCTTTGGATCTTTCTGATGTCTTTGTGTTTAATATGCTTCATGCCTGTATTTTTTTTCTCCTTCCATAACTTTCTCTAGTTCATCTACTTTTTGTTGCAACTTTGGCAACAAAAAAGAAAACTTATTTTGCATAATAATCCACAACAAAGAGGTGCACAGCTTAACCATACTTTACTTGAAGAACCATCTTTACTTTGCTTTTAACCTGTTTCTTTCACATTTCATTTTAAACCCCATAGTTCTTGCTTAGAAAAGAGAGTGAATAAAATACTGGCTTAGTAAAAATTCACAAGATCTTATGACCAACACCATTTTAACTACATGAGCAATACAGTGTGTTTATTATCATAATAAACAATATTTGTATTGTAATAAGAAAGTTGGAATTTCAAGATCTGAGTACAGCTGCTTAGTGGTCCAAGAATCAGTAAACACAATTTTGGCAGAGACAGTGAAGATATTCTTTCTACTAACAAAAAAAAAAAAGATGTTTTGACCTGTTACAATCCTAGATTAAGCAATAATTTTGTATATCCCATTGGAATGTTTAGAGATATCATTATTTACATGCCTTGGAACTTTTATATACCAACAGGACATCTTAAATACTGTAGGACAACTGGCCTATGCACTGACCTTGTATATGCATACAAACTGGTATCTTTAAAGGCTTGTTTTATTACTGAGTTTTCCTATACTCACTGCAGCTTCCCACACAGAAAACAAGCAGAGGGTGGAAGCTGCTGGCACAGTGTTGCAACTCTGTCAGTTCTTAGCTGGAAGATAAACCTCTAATCCTCAGAATTCTTTCAATTATACCAAGATAGGAAACAGCATGGAACTGCTCCCAGGCTAAGAACTGTAAAAGTGGTTCTCTAAAAGCCCATCCCCACCCCTCCAACAATAAATAGAGAGTGCAGCCTCACTGACAATCCAACCCCATTCTTTCTTGAAAATGCAAGGACAGATGTAAATAAAAAAAAATATTAAAAAAAAAGAAATTATAAAAAATCCCCAAAGCCAAAACCAACCAAACAAAATCAAGAAAAACAACAACGAAAACCCAACAACCTAACAACTAAAACAAACCAATTTTAATATTTTAATGTAATAAAACTTATCAGCTGATTTATCAGCAAAAATAACTACATGGGCATTCTAAAATTCCTCAGGTTTTATCTTAGTAATTGGGTTTCACCAGAGCCAAGCAAAGACAGACAAAAGAGATGATGACACGAACCCTGTATTTCAGGGTTACAGCTGTAACATACATTGCTGGGAAGGCAGCAATGCTTGCAGCCGTCAGGAGTCCTGCAGTTCAGTATTCCTGGGTGCTACAAGCTCCATCAGGCAGCCTGCGATGCTTCGAGCTGACATTAGTCACCAGCTTTGGGGTTCATAGTTATCACAAGCAGTTCCAGCAACTTGGCAGTGCTAGCAATAATTCATTTCACTTAGCAACAAATGCTGGCATATGGGTGTTGCTTATAATTTCTGAGGAGCTTTTTGCCAAAGCTATTAGCTACCACAGTCAGCTGGTGCTATGGTAATGGGAGATTTAAGACATTTTAAGAACGTTTCTAACAGCGGTGCCTAACAACAAAGAGTACCTTTGGCTATAGTAACTGTGCACACAAGCATTGCTAATATGTTGGCAACTTTCCTAATAATAAACAAGTGCCTGATACTACCTACATCTGTGGAAGCATTAGTCAGTGCTTCAAATTGCTGGTACTATGTCAACAACATGTATAGAGTTTAACAAGCAGTTCTTACAATATCAGGAGATATTCTGCCAAAGCTCTGTGCTGCAGCAAAGTCCCCCAGCAGGATATATTAGCTCAGGCTCAGCACTGTGTGAATAAAGTCACAGAGATTTTGAGCAATGTGAAAATATTGAAAGCTACACCGCCGAGAACACAGGATGCTGAGAACACAGAAAGACGCTCTGCTTCTGAATATTTTAAAAGGTGTTTAACACAGCCAAGAATCTGGATAGAAAACTTTAATTCAGACATCACTGTCATTATTCATAAAGATGTATATTGATTTATTTTTTAAAAAACCTGAATTAAAAATAAAAGGAAGATGCTTGATACCTTGTTGTGGGTTTGCTCCATCATGTCTTAATAAGGAGAGGCTCAAAGAAGTATTAGGGTGAAATAATCACAGAATCCCAAGGGTTGGAAGGGACCTCAAAAGATCATCTAGTCCAACCCCCCTGCAAGAGCAGGGTAACCTAGAGTACATCACACAGGAACTTGTCCAGGCGGGCCTTGAATATCTCCAATGTAGGAGACTCCACAACCCCCTTGAGCAACCTGTGCGAAAGCCTTATTGTAATTCAAACCCTGAATCTTGTAGTACAGAAGGGCATTTCAACACTATTGTACTACAGAACAGAAAAAAGCCTGCCAAATCTTTTCTTAACTACAAGTTTCACCATACGTACAAGTTTTGCAGGACAGTTTTTGAAGTTTTTTAGTTTTATTATTGGCAGAAGACAAACTTCTCTCAAAGTTAAAGAATACTTGTGAAATTCTTTGTTTCAACTTTTCTTAAAAGTGTATTGCCTTCAATTTCTTCTTTTCCTGTTGCAAATGTTTACTCTACTTGGTTTGCATTTATACACTATACATTTAATTACGCAATAATAACATAAATGCTTTGAGATGCATTAAGGTATCTTATATGTCTAAAGATAATTTGGATTTTTTTTAAATTGTGGACAAAAGTTGAAGTACACAATTCTACTGCATAACTGACTCTGTTTTCATGTTTCTTTCTTCTTCACAGCTGACATAAAGGGCAAATAACACTAAAGCAGTCAGATCATCTTTTTTGATAGAGAACAGACTTTGTACCTGAAGGAGAAATAAGGGAAGCCACATATCTTGTTTTTAACAAGGCTTTTGACACTACCATATGATATTTTCTAAGAAGGCTACTATTCAATTGGTATATAACTAGATAGAAAACTACAAAAGAAAACTAGTTAAGAAAATTTCATAGTATATAATATGCTTTACTCCAATTTCATACAGTCTGTTCCAGCTCTGATATCTTACAGGACTAAATGGTGAAATAACATGTAAGCTATTACAGTTGCAAATGACAGCTAAGAGGGGATCCAAGGTACAGAAATGCAGTTTAGAATTGAAAACAATAGTAAATGAGAGAGAATTCTGGAAAAAAAAAAGACAAAATTCAGTAAGAAGAAGTTAAAGACCTTTACACATTTAGAAACAATGAACCCCTCCAGATTCTATAAAAAAGGAAAAAAATGGCTAAACCCCAACTTGTTAGTCTTGCACAGGGGAAAAAACATCTGAGTGTATAAAAGTTTACAAGGCTGAATGTGAATGGACAATGACATTCTGCAGGAAAAAGGGCATGTTGCTTTGTATGAAGAGGTGTGTTATTTGTACTCCAGTGGGAGTGGAGCTTGTCATCTACTGCTGATATATGTCAATATAGTAGCTAAGTCTAAGAACATATTGTTGTTCCAAGTACCAAAAGGAGAGGTCAACCATTTCCTTTGTGCTTCTTTCCAGAGGTTATACACAAAATCAACCAAGATCTTGTATCCAGGTGATACAACTACTTCAAAAAGCAACCATTTCAGTTAGTGTCATACAGTCTATATAATCTGCCTAGTGCAATATAAAACCAGACCTTGACCATTAAATCCCATTTCAGCAGTTGCAGGATGCCACATAGTAAGAAGAATCTAGAGAACATGTGCTCCAATAACCCAAACCCACAGAATATTCCCTACACGCTTAATTAAACTGAAAATTTGTCATAAAACCCCCATCGAGACAGCAATGATGTGCCACCAAATAAGAGCATAGAAACATGAGAAACACTCTCTTGACCTACATAGAAACTCTTGATGCTCTTGAAACCCGATGCTCTCGAAACTCAATGCTCTTGACCTACATAGAAATAGGAAGTTTATTCCGTGAAACTCCTAATGACCTTTTCTAGAGTTGTTGAATCTGGTGGCCCAACAGAGATTAGACTGCCATAGCTCTGTGTCCCAAGTCTAGCCAGCAGCAAGGCTGAGCAGGTATACAGAGAATACACACGTACACGTATACATATGCACACATGCACATATACATATGGCCAGACACACAGATGATCATAGGTCAAAACCACAGCACTCAAAACCACAGACAGCACCAATGGCCTCATCCTGTTTCCCTTTCTGGCTGGTCAGGATGAAAGTGCTTTAGTGGAATATGTATATACACATGCACACACAACATGGACTGTGGACATTTTGGCCAAATTTTTGCAGAATATTCTAATGATTGAGGTATTACCAATGGTTTGTGTTATGGTGTTAATTGTTTTCTGTTCCTATTAAGAATCCCTTACGATGACAAAACTGAATTACCTTTTGCATACACATCACAGTGGTGGTTTATACCAACAGGAGGCTCAAGCCCCATGTTTGTAGCAGAAAAATTTGCTATTACTTTTGAAATACATGATTTTGGAAAATGAACCTTTCCTTACAATTTCTATTGCGTCTTTCAAAAGTGCATGTCTTTCCTCTGGAATTCAGCAAGAACATTTCTTCAGTAATACAAAATGTGAGAGCTTTGACAAGAGGATATGCAACTTCCCCTAAATTGTTGAACAGCCAATACACTGATTGGTTAAGGGGTCTTTGTGAGATGGTGGTAGATAAGGGTTTGAAATCCTTAGGAAAGAGGGAAGTAAACCTGCATATAACATGCTTATGAGTCCCAACAGTTTTAAAGGAGATGCATGTCTGTGCGTGAGCAGAGGGAAGAAGGAATAACAGGAAATGTTGAGGTATGTTGGACAAATGTATTGATATTCATTGCTATTGTGGAGGAAGTGTAATTTATTGGGCTGTTCAAAGCAATATTCCAGTTTGGGGGATATTCTGATTTATACTTCTTTGTATTTACTACAGGGCATAAATACAGCAATGGTTTGGTGTGATTGTGCCATTTTATCTTATATTATCCTTTATAAAGAAGTTTACAGAATATTTAACTTTGTTATTATGCATTTAATCATGTTGTTAGGTAAGATTCATTGATTTTACATGATTAAAGAAATGGGTTTTTTCTCCCTCAATTTAAGTTGAAACAGTGTCATGGTTTAAGCCCAGCTGGCAACCCAGAACTACACAGCTACTTGCTCACTGCCCCCTCCCCTTCCTCCCCCCCACTCCCAGAGATTTTACAGAAATACTGCACTTTTTTACTGTTGGATGTATTTTGGTTTTTAAAAAAATATCGTTTAATGATACTTCTTATAAGTCTTTTTAATTTGCAAGCAATTAATTTCCTTCAGCACTATAATCATGACCAGTAGTCATTGAAGACAACAGAAGGTACAACAGAGAAAAAGATGCATCATTTTTGATACTAATTAATTACAAATGACCAATTAGAGGATCCATTAATTTCATTTTGTGGTACCAAATCAAATGGCCCCTGTGTAATATGCAAAGAATGTTTCTTGCAGAGGAGAAAAAGAACCAGGCCATTAGGGTATAATCTGTTAGCTTTCACACGCACAAGTTGTAGCTAGGATAAAGAGAAATTTGTCTAGCATTCAGTGGCAAGATCTGTCCCAAATTTGCCTAATTGCTTCATAAGTGCTATTGAGACAGGAAATGTAGCTGCTACTGCAGTTGTAAAATGAAAGGCAGAGAAGGAAGATGGTTATTGAGTCTATTTTTAAGTTTGAAAAATGCACTCATGTAGTACAATGATGCAGACAGACACACTAGAATGGAAATATGAATAGTACAGTGAAAGAACCGGCTTGTGTTACATTTCAGGTTAATGACAGCCACCCTAGACCTACATATTATAAAAACCTAATGGCTGAATAGCTTATAAGTTTTATAGGTAAGTAGAAGTGTCCTACAGATAATATTTCCTGTCTAAAATATGTTTTTGAGAATTTTGTTACATCACAGTTTAAGAACCACAGGACCACTGTCCTGTGATTTCATGTAACTTAAAAGCTGTCAATACTTTCCTGAGATCCCATTAGTCAGAGGAACAAATGAAGTGGCCCTTCTAAACAAAAAATGTGCATTGTGACTTATTTTATGTCCTATTAGAGTGACAGAAATTTTACAAAAGTATTCCTTCAGAGCCAGGTAGCCTCAGAAAAGAAAACATAGCTCCTTTCATTGCTTACAACAGGAGAAAAACTGCTGTAAGGTACACCAGGATCTGACAAACCACTTGCCTGTGAGTAGTCCTGAAACACCAAGCTATAATGGCAGAAGTGACTGATGAACTTTATCATAGAGCTAATTTCCCAGACACACCCCCAATGGATGGACAGGGTATGGCAGTGGTGCAGTGTAATGTCACTGAAGTGTTTCCAACTACAATTCAGAAAGGCTTTTCAACAAAGAGAAACTTTCTGCTGAAGACAGATTGCAATCTTTCCATGAGTATAGCAAAAAAGCTTCTTCCGAGTGGTTTACCTGGGATGAATCTTAACTGGCATTAGAAAAAAGAACTCAAACAAACCCAAGTAGTTATAATTAACAGAAGTATTATCTAAAGTCATTTTAGCAGTTAACCTATTAAAAATTTGCCTACCACTGTTGATGGAGATAAACAGATCAAGAAAAAACTCCCAGTAATCTTTACAACACTACCAACATCAAGCATCAAAAAAACTCACTTGTTCCTTTGCTCAATTAAAATAAGTTTAAAAAGAAATTACAGTGGCATTCTGTTTTTTCTCTTCTGTTCTATAAGGTTCATAGTTCAAGACTGACCTACCCTTTTGGGGGGCTGGGAGGGAGGGAGAACCAGGAAACAAGAATTTATTTTTACAGGGAGGATGGAGGTACTTGCGTAACAACAGCAATGCAGGAGCTGAGGTGTTGAGTAAAACACCACAAGTGCTGCAACTGAATCCTGGGGCCTGACATCAGTCCATGCCTTCAGGGCCAGTGGTAGCTGACAAGCTGGGGCTGAAAATGATGGAGTTTGTGTACAAGTGAGGATCTGATGACATGTACCCACTGACTAGCTTGTGGGGGATGACTCAACTAAGTTTGCTAACTGCTTACTAAGAATAAGGCCCTAATCAACAAGCAGTGTGAATGTGGATTTACGGCTTTCCAGCAGTCACCAAATCACAAACCTAATGTCTATGTTTGAATAAAAATACTATCTTTCAAAAACCATCCTTTCCCTCTCCCCACCCCACCCCCCCCTTGGCTAAATAGTGAAATTCCATTGCAAGTAAACCCTTATCTTCCTAAAACTCTTATGCAGATTTCAGAGAGGTGTCTTAATTAAATTGAAAGAACATCCCTGCATGTATCCTATCTGTGACATCACCAAACCAGCAGGTTGAGTTCTCCAGGGCTGACAGATGAAAGTGTCTGCTTTATTCACACCTCCCCCAGACCCTGCGTCCATCAGTGGCTCTTTCAAATGCAACCACAAATTACTGTTGTTTTAAAGTAACTCTAACAATCCTCAAGCCTCTGCTTGGGGTAGCTGGAATTCACAGCAGAGTGGAAGTGGACAGCCCTCGATCAAGAACCATTCACCACTTCTCCTCCTTTGTAGTGTGCTCAGAAGTGTTACCATGAGTCAGGAGACCTAGGAATAACAAACACTGATGCCATCCAAGTAGCAATTCCTAATCCTGCTCTACAGATATATGGAGCAGAACACATATGTGCATTTGGCTTCCAACAGGCAGCACATGAGAATAGTCGGACACCTCAAGAGTTTTTGTGTAGCTGTCTGTAGCCAGAAGGAAATGGCATACAGGAAAGCAGGTATGAAACTCTGCCTTTCTCTCAAGATTATGTCTATTCTCCATGTAAAAGCGTAGCAGTTAGGATTTCCAGGATGTTTGCCTCTCTTTAATTCCAAGTGTTCAAATCCTTCTCTTCCACCTTCCAGAATATCACTGTAACCACAAGACCACATCTACACCAAGGAAGGGCACAGTACTTGCATCTCACAGTCACAGCAAAAGGTCATCACAAGCCATGCAAGAAGGTGTTCTTACTTCACTTTCTTGGCCCAATCTCCTCTTCTTGTTACATCACGGAAGAAATTGTGGTAACCACTGCATTTCCTAATAGGCCTGACCACATTGATGTGGCACAAGCACTTTCACAGCATGACTTCAAGTCACTGCTGTCAGATGAGGCTTAAGCAGGACCCAGGTGGAACACCCCTCAGATTACTGCAGTTCAGGTTTAGGTACAAGCAGAGGTATCCATGCTGGCAGAACTTTAAGTTAAATAGACATACCAATCAACCATACATACAGAACATATGAAAATTCTTCTACAAAAGCTTCTACGGCTTTTGCTTTAGGCACCAAAAGCTTGCCTACATCAAACATTAGGTGTGCACACTATCCTATATTTGAATTATCCCATAAAATTGTTGGAACAAGTTGTTTCATAAGTGTATTTCTCTTGCCTTAGTAGAGTTTAACAATTAACTAGTCATGTCAAGGGCAGAGAAAGAAGTTTGGCCATTAACCCTCCATCTGGTTGTGACAGACATTTCCACAACAGCTGGTTGTGATCTTAAAACTAGAACCATGAAGTTATGTGGTGATTAAGCAGACTGAGAAAAATGCTAACTTTATAAATACTCTGAAGGATGTACACTAATACAACTTCCAATGGAGGATTTCAGCGTTTGCCACTGCAGTGTTCTTTTGTACCTTAGAGAGGTTTGGGAAGAGCACAAAATACAACACTTGCTTAAAAAAAAAAACAAAACAAAACATAAGTTAGTTGACATTTCTAACATCACTACAATTAAGTTTAAGCTTATTTTTGTCCATTTTATGTATCAGGTGTTATTAGAAAGACCCACTGAGATTTTGACTTGATACAGATCCATACAGAAATGAATGCATTCTGACTGCCAGTATAAAAGCTACAGATAGCATCAAATGAAAAGCATGTCTAGGATGAAGCAGTAAAATTCTACCTATTGTAGGACATGGACTAAATGAGACAATGGAGAAAGAAATTAAATGAGAACCCAAGAACTAGGGTAATATAAAGAGAGTGCTAGTTGGTTTTATAAATGCTGTAGAAGGGTAAAGATGGAAAAAAGAACCTGTTGTTTTGCCAAGAGATATTTGTTTGTATTTCTTTGCTGTGAATGGGAACTTGGTACAGCACACAAAACAAAATTACCTGGAAGAAAAATCAGAAAAAGTAATCTCTGAAGAATATTAGTGACTGCAGACTTCTTATTAAGTGAGGCTAGAGGTTTAAGAAGTATTTTCCTGTGATGAAAGAAAAAAAGATAAAAACATTATGCATATGGATCTACAGAAGAAAAAGAAGCTGAGGAAGAGGCTTTAAACATACGAAAGCAAGAATAAGACAGGGATTGAATTCAAGTACAGGGGGATAATGCAGCAGGAGCTAAGACAAAGAGTCATACAGCAGACAGGCTTGCAGACAGAATGCTCTCCATTTCCTTATATAGTCTGACAAACAATAAAGTTGGAAAGTTGCTCCTGGATTTTGAGCTGAATCTTTTGCACCGCAGAGGAGGAAAGATCATGCCTCTGCTCCTTCCGCCTGATGGTCACCTCCTTCATGCCTCAAGCTTGTCTCCATTCTTCCTTCCCACCCCTCCTTTCACAGCTTTAGTACAGGTCTAGTTTTCTGGCCTAATAATTCCCATTGCTCACATATGAGCACATAATCTTCAACAGTCATGCTCAGAAGTGAACACAGGCTTTACTGGCCTTGAGTGCTTATCCCATTATCACATTTCTGCTTGCACTTCTGCTGGTCAGAGAGCTGAGCTAATTCTTTGGGCTTTATTATGCTCTTTCCTTTAGGAAGGCAATGACAGGGTCAAAATTCAGACATCACGTGGTAGTTCAAACTGTGCTAATTAGCTGAACACAGAACAACAAAACTGAAAAATCTCATAAACTTGTTAGTTTCTGGACTCTTTAACAACATGCTTCCATGTTTCTTCAAAAGCCAGTATGTTTCTTGCTGTTTATTGACATTTTTGCTCCCATTTTAAATCCTTCAAATTCCAGAATTGCCTTTCCTGACAGAGAAATTGTTAGATGAGAGAAAACTTCCCAGTGGCAGCTCATCAGTAAGCAAAGCTAACTCACAGGCACAGCAAGTATGGGATTTTGAGTATGGGACTATTGCATTAACTATTCAATAGCTTTTGAACACAGAGCATACCTATTATATCATCACATGGCAGTAGATAAAGATGTGCTGTGATGAAATTAAAGGTCAAAATTAAAACTAATAAACAATATCTCAACAAATTGATGAAATAGCTTGAAAATAAATCAGGAAAGCTATACATTTACAGAGAGAAACAACCACTTGCACAAATATAAAATGTGAAATTAGTGTTTTTCTGCAACAATTGTTGATCCAGTTTAGGGAATAAAGCTTCAAGTAGGCTGTGGACTGAAGAGAGAGTGCCGGGAGATGAGCATGAGGAATGATCAGAGGTCAGCAAGAAAGATTCTGGTTAGATCTGATGAACAAAAATTCTGCTAGCCAAGCACTGGAGAAGGCAGATTGCACAATCACCATTTGAAAAGCTTTAAAACCTGATTAGAAAAGTAGCTTCTCCAGTAATGATGCAGGTATTATTTAAAAGTCCTTTTCAACTAGGATTGCCTCGGTGACAAGATGATTTCTGATTTTTTTTCCCTCTATTATTGGTTTAAATATAGAAATGAAATAATATTTTATTAAAAATCAAATATTCCACTGTACATGTAGCCCCACAGGCTGGCAAAATGAAGTGGAATCTGAATTGGCCAAACACCAGAAAAATCTTGTGTTTTTATGATCAATTTAATCCTGCGATCAGCTCTTTCAGGCCTGTGCTTGGCCTGATGGACTTATGAAGATCACTAACCCAGTCCGAAAACTTTGTTTTATCCTTAAGCCCTGATTAATACATACTAGTTATTCTATGATTCTACCATAAGCTCATTCTTTGAGCTGAGAAGCAATAAAACAAATTAAAATGAGAAATGAATGAATAGAAACAAACCCACTAAGTACGAATAGAAAGTTGAATAAGAAACCATTTCCACAGATTTCACTCCACATGTGATGTAATGTAGAAAGAGTACCAAAAAAAAACCCTCTCAGTCTCCTACTTTTCCACTCTCATATATTGTTTAACCTACACTTTTGCAATTTTCCTTGTTATTTAACTTGCACGCAGACAGCCATCAGTTTTAAAGTACCTAGCAATTGGTTACTCTTTAACTGAATATGTATATAACAGACTAAAAAAAAGAAATACCGTGTCAGATATATCCTTCAGCTTCTAGCTTTTTAAAATCTGAGTTTCTTTTTAAGCAAGAAAAGGAGTAAAGAGTGCTGCAAAGACAGTTTTCATACAATTGGTAGTCACAGCAGATACACTCAACAAAATATCCTAATTGCTGCATATTTGTTCAAATACATTACCCAGTGTAATTGGTCTGACAGAACATATTTATTTCAACGTGTAAAAAGACAGATTTTCTTTAATATGTTTTTATCTGATGGTGTAAGAGAAGTTATTTTTTTGAGTGGTTTGGAAACAACACCCATGTTTTACTTTCCCATCTGCCTGCAGGCATGAGTTGGCATTTGCTCTACCGCAGTGCCTGTGGTAGCCTACCGAGTTGCCATCAGGACTGCATAGGATGTTATATCATGTCAGACCAATAGTAAATGCAACCAGATTTTTAATTAAAAATAGCAAACCCAAAGATGATACTTGTATGAATGCATACAAAATGAATAAACACACATATAAAAAAATAACTCATTCAAGTACAGTCAGGTCTTTTTTGGTGTTTCTGCAAGGGGTAGCACAGGTCTTTTCATTTTCCTATCCACTTTTTTTTTCATGTTTGCTTTTTAAATAAATCCTCACTACAACTAATGGACAAAAGTAATACTATCTGTCAATTAAGGCTGAGGAAGTACACTGTCCATAAACCCCAAGCTCCATTTAGCCACTTTAGGAGGAAACCTCCTGTGACTTTATTTCCTTAATGCCTGCAAGGTACTTGATACTTTCAACAAGTAACAGACAAAATCTATGCTACTTCAAAATATGTCACATATGACCTCATATTCATTGGCATAAAACTCTCTAAAGGGATCGGTATATTTAACTATCAGGCATCTTATGGTTTGGGAAATTTTTCTGCCAAAAATGACTGCCAAAGTCATGCTAAAGGCTTTGCTTTAGCCTGCAAGTTTGATGCATATGGGGCACATATTGCTTTTGATATTTTTCAAAGACATATCCTTCTGTGTGTTGTCATTAGCTACCAGTGAAGCAAAATAAATGTCTGCAGACATTATGTATAGATATAAACACATTACACACAGAGAGTCCAACTTTGCCAACACTTTATAAACACCAAGCCCTGATGATTAAAGTACAATAATGCTAAGCACTGAAGGTCATCATATATATGCACATTGTGCTACCTCATGACTTAACACTCAGTGTGCTATCTATATTATTGCCTGTGACACCTACCCCTGAAAAGACTGCAGAAAAAAATGAGCATGTACTTCTTTCGCTGCAAATATCTAGTCATACTGTGCATCCTTCATGAAGTAAGCAAGGGCATTACTGATGACCTCAAGAAAAAGTGGACAAAATGGGATCTTGTAAATTTGATTTCATATTAAGATAATGAAATATTCACTTATGTCTACAGGATTAAAGTACTAATGGATTTTTATGGAAATTACATTTACAAACAATCAATCATGACAGGTAAGTAACTTCACACAAGACTGCAAAATTTGAACACGTAATGTATAGACTTAGGCAGAATATCTGTCTTCAGGAGTCTTGTCTTTTCGCTGCAGTGGATTTCAAGACAATTTCAGAGAGACTGAAAGACCTTGACTGAAGATTAATGATAAATTGCAACTAACAGAGCAGATTCTGCTGTTGCCTTCTGCTTCCATGGTGAGAACAAAACAGATTATAAAACCATTAAGATACGATTTCCCTGAGAAATGCACCCCTGTACCTGTATACATTGATAGAGAAAAAAGAAACAACTCATAAGAGCCACTCAGATCATTCTTCCTCCTCCCCATCCAAGCAAGGAGCTGCTAGTATCTGAAAAACAACTAACCCTCCAGGTAGCATAAGCAGAAGGTAGACCGCTGCCCATAGTGTTAGGGGCATAGGGTGCAGAGTGCTACCTCTAACACACAGTTGGACATATCTGTATTGTCTCCTTTAGAGTAAATGCTTTTAAGAAGAACTTGAAAGTAGCAGCAGCAAAACCTAAATGCGATCATCCTCAGAGGCTGGGAAGGTGCAAGAAGAAAGTGAGTTGTTACTTTAACACTTCAAGCCCTCCTGTAATCTATTTAATGTTTAATTATTATCTTATTTACTGTGTATAGAGCAGCAATTTTAGAGGCACAGAATCATAGAATGGTTTGGGTTGGAAGGGACCGTAAAGATCATGTAATTCCAACCCCCCTTCCATGGGCAAGGATACTTTCCACTAGAGCAGGTTGCTCAAAGCTCCATCCAACCTGGGATGGGGCATTCACAGCTTTTCTAGGGAACCTGTGCCAGCACCTCAGGACCCTCACAGTAAAGAATTTCTTTCTTATATATAATCCAAATCTACCCATTTTCTGTTATAAAACCATTCCCCTAGTCCTATCACTACCTGCCTTTGTAAAAAGTCCCTCTCCGAGTGTCTTGTAGGCCCCCTTTAGGCACTGGAAGGCTGCTGTAATATCTACCCAGAGAGCTTTCTCCAGGCTGAATAAGCCAAACTCTCAGATTTCATACCACAGGTGCTCCAGCCCTCTGATCATCTTCACAGCCTCCTCTTAACTCGTTTAAGCAGGTCCACATCCCGTTTCTGCTGGGGGCCCCAGAGCTGAACACAGTACACCAAGTGGAGTCTCAAGAGAACAAAATAGAGAAGAATCACATCCCTCGACCTGCTGGCCATGTTCCTTTTGATGCAGCCCAGGATACAGTTGGCTTTCCAGGTTGTGAGGGCACACTGCCAGCTCATGTTGAGATTCTCATCGACCAACACCCCCAAGTCCTTCTCAGAGCTGCTCTCAATTAATTTCCTACTTAGCCTGTATTTAGGCTTGGGATTGCCCTGACCCAGGTGCATCTGAATTTAAGCTTCAACTAATATTTCAAACAGCATTTCAAACAAAATCTTTACTTACCAAAACTATGGTTGTGGCTACTTTTTTTTTTTTTTTCTGCCTTTTCTAAAAGAATGCCTGCTAGTTAACCTTTTAAAAATATCGTGATTTTATCTACCATTTAATATTAAAACATCTTTTAGTGTTTAATGAAGTGCCACATTAAAAGTTCTGTGGTTTTGTTAGGATTTTATTTTTGTTCAGTTGATTGTTTTTTGTAGGATTTACATGTCCCTAAAATGTTAATGCACAGGGCTGCACTGGGGTTTATTAATATACAGAACCAGCCAGATTATGTTCAATTGTACATGTGAAATGATATACTCATGTGGATGCCACCTGTATTGTTAAAGGCTGATAAAGCAAAACTGCAATTCATTTTTTATGCAGAAGAGAGAAGCAGACATGCTAAGCAGTTTTGGGTGTCCAGGCTACGTGGAAATTAAGGAGCTGCATTAGGAGTTGCATTAGGCAGGCTTTTGGTAGATACCTTATCCTTCTTAATGTGCATTATGGCAAAACCAATTGCTAGTCACCTATAGTGCAGTAAATTCAAACTATACTTTAAAATGTCATTAGGAGAAAATCTAGACTTGCTGAAACAAAAAAAAAAAAACAAAACAACAAAAACTTTTGGGGATTTATGCATTCCTTTATTGAATATTCTTTTTTCTAGAATCACCCTACTTCACTATGTACATTTTCTTCTTTCTAGAAGACTTTTGAATACTGGTTAATTATGCAACAATGATTTTTAACCCCTTTTTAGCCATAAACTTGACAAAGGTTCTCTCTCTTATAGCTTAGCTTTAACTCCAAGCCCACTTTTGCAGCCTGCCTCACAAGAATGGTGTTTTGTAATCACAAAAAAACAATTCATGAAACTTCAAGGTTTTAACCTTAAGGTTTTAAGGGCACAAGGTTTTAGCTGAGCAGTAGAGTTAATTATGCCTTTAATTTGTAGCAGTAGCTTATAGGTTGAAAAATGTCTGGAAGCTAATAAATAGAAGTTGAAAGAGTTCCTTATGCTTGTAATTTAATGACAACCTCTTTGGCACTTGTAAAGACCTAGTTTGAAAAAGTTTATTTTCCTTTTTTTCCTTCCGCCACCCAAACTGTTTGCTCACAATGCCCCCTTTCCTTGTTTTCCAAGGCTATCCATGATCAGGTTTTGCTCACTGCAACCGATTTTGATATGTCAACAAAAAAACAATGAGGGCATTGCTGTGCACTGTTGCTATACATGTGTTATTTTTGAAATGCCAAAACTTATCTACCATAAGGACTTTAAAAACAACTATTCCCAAGCTGATGTTATGGCTTAATTCAGTATCTTTATTTCAATACAACTGAAACTGCATAGCTAGAAAAGGAAATAAAGATTAAACATACTCACTTCTCTGCATTTCCCTCTATGCAGATACTGTATTTCATCAGGTGCTGTCAAATGGTTAGATGCCCAAACCATATTTTACTATTATCACAAATATTTCCTACAAACTTAATTACTCATAGTGCAGCTGGTGCCCTTTCCATCTTGGTGGTATCTAAACTTCAGTCACAGCAGAGAGTATCTAGATTTTTAGGAATAAACAACTAAAGACTTCAAGTCCTCTATGCAGTAGTTCCCCGTTTATTGAAGACAAACAACATGAGTCAGCAACGTGCCCTGGTGGCAAAGAAGGCTGATGGTATCCTGAGGTGCATGAGGAGTGTTGCAAGCAGGTGAAGGAAGGTGATCCTTCTCCTCTGCTTAGCACTAGTGAGGTCACACCTGGATTGCTGCGTCCAGTTCTGGGCTCCCCAGTACAAGGCAGACAGGAACACAGGAGAGACAGTTGAACAAAGGGTGGTGATGATGATTAAGGGCCTGGAGCATCTCACATGTGAGGAAAAGCTGAGAGAGCTGTCTGGCCTGGAAAAGAGAAGCCTCAAGGGGAATGTCATAAATACATATAAATAGCTGAAAGGAGGAGGCAAAGAGGACAGAGCCTACCCACAGAACAAGAGGCAAAGGGTACAAATTGAAATAAGGTAACTCTTGTCTGAACATCAGGAAACACTTTCTACTTTGAGGGTGGCGGAGCACTGACTCCTGGTACCCAAAGAGGTTTTGGAGTCTCCATTCTTGAAGATACTCAAAAGCCATCTGGACATGGTCCTGGGCCACTGGCTCTAGATGGCCCAGTTTAGGGCCAGAGGAGTTTAGACCAGATGACCTTCAGAGGTCCCTTCCAACTTCAACCATTCTGTGACTCTGAGCTTACATATGTTTCCTATCAGTTTAAATATTTTAATAATGTTGAAATACATAATTTCATGAGATCTACTTTAAGAAATTTGGACAATTTTCACACAATTTTCATTTAGGACTCTCACACTTCCAAGAACATTTTTGTTAATTATCTTAAACTGTGCGTTTACTTTGTGCTTTACTGTGTCAAAAATAAGCATAGCTAATTCATATTAACATTTGAACAATCTGTTATAATTTTACTGATTTATACCTTGTTTACTTTCAGATTTTTAAACAACTTTTCTCCACCTCCTAATGGATTTGTGATTTTTTCAGTGTTACCAAGCTTTCCAAGCAAAATAAAAGCTGAGGGCAAAAGAGGGCCATGGAGATGATTGTATCTGTTTCTTCATAGTTGTATGACTACACTTTTTTCTAACATAGGGCAACGTGTATCACATTTTAATCTGGCTGACTACTGGAATTTTAAAATAAAATATAATATTAATTTGTCACAACATCTCTATGACATCAGATTTCACCCAATTTTTAGTGTAACTGCAGAATCTTGATTAAATAATGCATGTGATGTTGAGTTTAAAATATCACTCTGCCCCAGTGCCTAATTGTGTTTTCTTTTCAGCATTTATATCTAATTCTTAATTTGCTAATTTTACTTCCTAGACACTGGGTAGTTATATTTTCCATGACAGTTTAAAAGGCCTTACTTAAAGCCTGTCTTCATATGCACATACAAGGCCAAAGATGAGTCATCTCTTAATAGGCACACTGATTAAAAAAATATTATATTGTACTTTATATTACTGGACTCATATCTAAGATCACAGGAAAAACACAGAGGATTTTTAAACTGATTTAGAGAAGACATGACATTTCTGGTCATAATGACACAGTAGAGGCCAGGCGAATTCTTTGGCTTCAGAAAACAAATAATTTTCAGTTTCAGTTGAATTGTTTTAGCTGGTTCAGAAAAGAATTACAATTCTTGGAAATAGTTCATTCAGCACCAAGGGAAATGTCTTACTTCACCTTCTCTTTTTCTGAAGAACTGTACACCCTTGTAAGGCATGTACTCTCAAGAATAAACTCAGCTAATAAATTTACTCAAGTATACTGGGAACAGACACCTAAAAGATATCTGCCTGATTCTAAGGGGATTTTGTTGCTTTTTTTATATTTTTTTGTGTCTTGGCTTTTTTTTGGTGGAAAAAATATTGTGCAAGTGCTGCAAAGAGAACAGTTCTGGTGAGCTCCAGAGATTCTCTAGAATATGATGAAAGTCAGTGATTTTGAGTCACAAGGACTCAGAAATATCTGACTACTTCTGTGAACTTCGAAGAACATCCTTTCCCTAATACAGGCCTTATATTTGTATGTAATACATACAAGTGATAAATTATAAAGATAAAGGCATGTGATACAGGGAGAGAGTCTGAGTTTCAAGGCAAGACTTGACAAAAGAAAACTGCTACTTCCTTTTCCTTCACTGCAACAAAAATATTATTTATATAAAACAGCTACTGCAAGAAGCTAGACAGATCCCTTTTAGGAAGAATCTGGGACATAAGGTGAGGGAGGGGAGCAATTATATTCTTCCAGCCTATGTAGATGTTTTCTACCAAAATAAGAGGAAAAGCAAAGTATTGCACTAGCTACCTTCATGAAGCTGAAAAGACTCATATTTGCTGAACACCTCTTCTACAGTTATATACATTGATTGATGGTTTGGCTTCATGAATGAAGATTTTGGGAAGGGCTTTAACCACGCTTACTTCAAGAACAATGACCAAGGGCAAGTGGAAAAGGGTGCTTTAGGCAATCAGGGAGTGTTCGACCAGGACTGTCATCTCCTGAGTAATTTCAAGCTATCCATGCACTGGTCCGCCCACATGCAAGGTTGGATCTGCAGCTTCCCATGCACCTTGTCACCTACCGATTCGACCCTCACCCATCCATACCGACAAGTGAGAGTAAGCCCTTTCAGCCTGCACAGTGGACACACACATATATGTATAGTATGGTAGGATTATCAAAGATAAAAATGTTAATAAATGACACAGTGTTTTATTCCATGTTGCATTGCAGATACTCAAGTCACCCAAAACTGATATATTGCAGAAGTTGACAAAACTCTTTTCTGTCTAAACAGACTATTTTTAAGCTTATATTGAAAAATCTAGTTTCCTGGAAATTCTTTCCTTGCTGTTAGAGCAATTAAGAAACACTAAGACATAGGCTGTAAAAAATATATATAAAAGCTTTACTATAATTTTTTTCACTGTAGCATTTTTTTCCTGAGTTTGATATGTGTATATTTCATTTTGAAGACAGACACCAGTACGGAATTGTTGTGATGATATAAGAAACATCAACTGTGAGAAGCAGTAATGGAATATAGCACAACTGAATTAAAAAGAAAAAAAAAAAAAGACCTGAGAAAGGACTTGAATTTATACTGCATGCCACAAAACTGTTGTTAGCACAGATCTAAATCTGATTCATGTGCATGTTTGTGTGGAAAACAGCCACTCTTGGATGCACAAAACCATGAGTTAAACGTTATTGATGCCCCTCATTACCCTAAGCGGGGCCAATATGCACAAGAGCACATAACAGAACTGTGAACTCACTTTGAAGAGGCAAAGTACAGTGCCAGGCAGCAGTTCTAGCTCTGGTCCCCAGCACACTGAAACCATCCTGGTATGACATTGAGCTAAGTTAGCCTTCCTCTCAATAGGAAATAATCTGTGGGGAAAGCTGCATGCTGAGACTTACAGACCCTGAATACCTCTTCCATGCCCTGCCTCAGAACTAGCTTAGTCATATTATTTGCTACCTTCATGTAGATGGACCTCCAAGGTGATGATGAAAATGTGTCTTCAAAAATGTTAACGAATTAAGAAAGGTGCAGAGGAAAGTCACTAAGTTTTGTAGCCGTTCTTTGTCCTGCAGCAGAAGGAGGAACAGAAGGATAACCAAGCTTAGAAGGCATTAACCCCAAACCAAAACAGAAAAAGAACAGAGGCTGTGGCTTATTGGAATCCGTAAATTGGAAATCTTGCTGACAAGAAAGATGAGCTGCCAGGGCACTGGCAGGACGCTGGTGTGGTAAGGGTGGCACTGGAAGTAAAAGTGGCAGGCAGGTCTCCAGATGAATGTCTGCAGGGAACCTCAGCAACATGATGGAGATAAAGTCTTCCAGATGGATTCTCTCTCATGTCTTAGGGGCCAAAACCAGGGGTCAGAAAATACTCTACTGGTGAACTTAGTAACACCCCATTGTTTTAGTCATTGATTTTACTTCCATATTTAATACTTCATTTAGGTAAATCTAGATTTTTTTTTATTTAGCTGTATCTGTTTAAGGGTAATCAGTGTTGAAAGCTCTCCTCTGATCTCTCTGTCTAGCTGTAGCAATCTGATTGTCATGCTACAAGTAACTTTGTCTTTCTCTCAGTTAAAACATTTTTGTAAAATGCAGAGTCATCAAAACTGGTTATTGATGTATAGTGAAGCTGCTTAGTTATTAAGGAGACTTTTAAACAATTCAGCACCTATTATCAGTATTACAACATTTCTAGTCCTTCTGCTTTCACTAATGGGTTACAGATCCACAGACACAGACATTTTGAAATATGAAACCTCAAGTACTTTAAGACCTTTCCACCAAACAGCTATTCCAGATATATCATATAGGTTGCAGGGATGCTCAGCAAAAGTTATTGCATGTCTTGGGAATATAATTTTGTTACAGATTCACTTTCTACTCAGGTAGATTTCTGTGTTTAAAACCTCTGAGTGGTTTCTCTTGCTCTGGAAGAACCAGACTGAATAGATTAGGCTTGTATGACTGCAACACTTGCAAAAGTTACCAGTCATTACTTTGTAGAAACAGGAGAGAGTATTGTGCATCTACTTCTTGAGCCAATAGTCTCTGAAACCTGTTTCCATTTTATTTTACATCACTGCTTACAGTATCAACCTCTTGACAGCTGATCAGAATAAATCACTCTCTAGGACACTGTCACCAAGGTTGTAAATAAAGCACAAACACTAGACATATTAATAAATGTGACAGCCTAACTCTATTAACTAAAAGGAAATGAAGTTTCAGAAATTGACAACAGCAAACTATAATATAAAGAGAACATCTTTCAGATTTTTCCACACTGATAAGAATTTCACAGCACATTGTACTGCAAAGTTCCTTCTGCTATCCCTGGAGTATTCTGTCCTGAACATCAAAATTAAGATTTCATTTAATTTCTAAAGTGAGGATATGCATAAAAATGTTGATGTATTTTAAGTATCTATCACTACTCTGTGTTGAAAAACTATCCCCCAGTTAACATTTCTATATTTAATGTGTTAGATTTTATTCAATATTCTATATGATAACAAGACATACATTTCCTAAATATGATTTTCCTTTCAGCATTCACTTTATATTAATCAACTAGAACAGTATATGGGTAATTGAGTAATTTTAAAAAGGGAAAAATTCTATTAAGCGATTGGTTTTATTTGTATTTTGGATCAATATATTTGATTGGTTTTTAAACACAAAAGAAAAACCTAAAGCTGAAGGAAGGTGCATTGGACCCAGCAGCAATACCCAGCTACATCATAAAAATATGCACTAATGGTAGGAATCAGAAGCAGGGGGGATTGTAGGTGGGAGGTATGGGTATTGTTTTCTAGGTCACGTTTAAAGAGCAGGAGGGATTCAGAAATGAAGAGGTATTCTCTGATAAGGTAAAGCACTGGTGCCTAGTATTATATAGGAGAGTGCTGGTTTCTTTCTGTTGACATTGATTGAGTTGATTTGTCCAATTTCTTTGTTTACAGAAAATAAAAGATACTGAGTTTCAAGTCTGGATTGCTGTAACTTGGTTGAAGCAAAGATCCTGTTTTAAGACCAGTACTTTTCTATGTTAGTTAATATGCATCTGCAGAATTGCAGAAAGGAGACTGCAATTTTATGCATCAGTCAGTATCAAACTAAAACCAGTACAGATCCTAGAACTGTGTTTACAATAAGGAAATAGCAATCTGAAAGAGGAGTCATTTGAATATGCTACATAAATGCCAAATAAGAGAGGGAAAATGAATTAACATTCCTGAACAAACTGGGCTGCAAGATAAATATGGACTTTGGGGAATGAGTCCAAAGGGCAATAAAGACAATTAGGAGACTGAAGCATTTCTCCTGTGAAGAGAGGCCAAGAACTCTGTAATCGTTCAACATGGAGAAGAGAAGGGTTAGGAGAAAATTTATCAATGTGCACAAATACATGATGGAATGGAACAAAGAAGATGGAGACAGACTTTTCTCAGTGGTGTCCAATGACAGGACAAGTGACAATCCACACAAATGGAAGCACAGGGAAGTGCCATCTGAACATCAGGAAAACCTTTTTTCATTTTAACTATGAGGATAACCAAGCACAAGCACAGGTTACTCAGAGAGGTGGTAGAGTCTCCACACTTGGATATATTTAAAAGCCATCTGAAAACAGTCTTGGGCAACGAGGTCTATATAGCCCTGCTTGAGCACATGGGTTAGAGTCCACAATTTACAGAGGTGCCTTCCAGCCTCAACTAGTCTGTGAATCCCACAAAAGTGGCTGCAGCTGTCAGATGCTAACTCTACAACAAACTATCGGAAACTTACCATCTCATACCAAGAAGAAGGCTAATAAGTTATCTCAATTTACAATCAGTAGGTGGGAAGTATGTGCATTCTTAGAATGCTATAGATGTATTTGGAGGATTACTGCATTAAATAGTTTCTGCTACACAGGAAGCATGGCTAAGTGATAACATGAATTTCTTTGCTCATAAAGACCTTCTAGGAGGTGTTTTTAGTTATTTTACTCCAACTAAACCTTTATTTTATTAGAAGCCAATTTAGTCAAAGGTAATACAGAAAATGTCATCAGACCCATGCTAAAATTTTGTAGTTCTAAGCAACTTTCAAATTCTCACTTCTGAACTTTTAAACCTCATAATCTCCTGTAACTTCAGTGGTTGCTTGGGATATCTTTACAAGCTAAAAGTCAAAGTCTTAACATCGGTATAAAATTCTCACCAAAAAAGAGACATCAACCATCTGTCTAAACGATTTCTTTTCTAGAACAGAAGTCAGCTGACAACACCATTGCTTTATGGCTTGTGTCTTAAAACAGAAGGTGCTGCAGCCCTGCAGGAACTATTTGCAGTGAAAAATATATTAAACCGAGTAGGCAGATTCACTTTCCTGAGTTGTTGGAGTACTGGTTAAATACCGGATAAGAAACTGAAGAGTATGGCAAACACCAAGGTGGCAAAGGGCCAGTGTTGGTAACATGGTGGGAAGATTGTTTTCTTCTGCTCCTTTTGCCAGGACAATACATTTCCTCTGACTATCACTTCTTATGGTGCCTTAAGGAATCATACACATGACTCACAGGCCAAACACTCTCTTAAGATACCATCCAAGCTATCAGCTTTGGTGACCCAAGTGCAGAAAAATCATGCTTTACTAGTTTTGAAACGTGTTTCATCCCACATGTAGATGTGGGATGACTACAATTGCTACTTCTGTCACACTGATTTAAGTTCTCATTTAACAGATTTTGTTCTGCAGCACTACTTTTATCTTCTAATTGAATGTGGCAAAATATTCAGTCTACACCTTGCAGCTGCACAGGTGATAGTATAATAACATGCAATAATTACATTTTACTGTCTCAGCTGTTATTAACACCTGTATTCAAAGTTACACATAGTTTTCAGCTGTCAACTTCAGAGTCAGGTGAGAGAAGCAACAGGTGAGAACATCCTCACAGATAACTGCCTTTTAGCTGCAGAGATTTCTGTATCAGGTGTGGGGTTTTTGCTACCTTATTTGCTATCAAATTAAAAATGCAACATTCAATGCAACATCATAAGCTACATTGAAAGTGCTTTCATATTAGTGTTTTCAGGTCTCTCAAGGATTTCTGAAAATGATTAATAACCCCTACAGATTTCTCTGTCCACATAAAACAGAGAATTGTGCCATAAATATTTTTATGTTCTGCAGCCAGATAAGAAAGCTTAATGTAGACACATTAAGTGCAGTATATGTATACATCTACAGTATTTGTACATGGGAAGCCGTATCCATGTAGTAAAGCCAAACAAAACTGCAGCTCTAATTAGCTGTATACAAAGTTGCACTCTAAAACATTAATCATCATATGGTTACAACAGGCAGGACTCTGCAGACATCATGTTAACATTCAAAAGTAGCCAATATTTCAACAGAATAATAAGATTCTCTAGAAAAAAAATCATAGTCAAAAAACATCCTTATGACAGCATATTTACATCCATGTCACCTTATCTAGAATACTAACTGCTTCCAGTTCCCTTTTGCATATTCCATTTCCAAAAATGAGACTCTTAGAAACAAAGTAGGTATAGCAAAGGTGCGTCAAAAATTATCAAAATGATGGAGTGATTCCCCCAGTGTGACACTAAAAAAAAAAACCAAACAGATACACACAAATGAGTTTACAAAGGGGTCATGAAAACATAAATGATAACAGAGAAGATGATGAGAAAGAAAGTGGGGGGAAAAAAAAGTGAAACAGGTAAAGTGAGGACTACAGTTCTCCAGGAAAACAAACAAACAAACAAAAAAAAACCAGTTGAAACAAAATCTTGGCAGATGTTGTGGCATTCCACTGCTCTTATCTTTCAGCCACATCCTTGTGGTTATCCAAGTTCGTTCCAGGTGCACTTTATAACACAGACCTTCCACCCCCAGTTCCTGTGCGAAGGCCTAATCCAGAGCCAAGTGGAGCATTTTGCTGCCCTAAGTAGATCAAATTCTTTGAACCCAGAAATAAATTACTACCATAACTTATTACAGCCTTTTCTTGTAGGAGATAATGCTGTTGCATTAATGTTTTACAGAACTCCAAATGAAGGGCAAGTTCTCATCAAAAGAATGTTGAGTAAAATAAACAGTTCACATAACAGTTCGCTTCCTCTGCTGTGAAAGACACTCATACCATTCAAATTAAGGTTTTTCCATTGGAGTTTGCTCATTTCTTCTCTTTCAATTCTATAAAAAGAAAAAATCACTGAGGAGCAGCTGCCTGTTCTTCAAGAGCAAAAACCTGCAACCCAATCTAAAATCTGTTTTTCTTGCTATGTAAGCATTTTTATTTCTCCACTCACATTTTAAACTCATTTAACACTAAACATACATTTAAAAAAAACCTAAAGTTTAATTTTCCATACAATCACAGCAAGTGGTTTAACAACAGAAATGGACAAAATAATTGATATTTAAAGCTAACTGACCTCAAATTACACTTTACGTAGCATCACACTCTGATGTGATTTGGTAGATATCTGTCTTTTGCTGTATTTACCTACTTAGTTTTATCAAGTAAGTTTAAGGCAACCTCCTTTAACAGATTATAAAGCAAATTTTCTACATGTAGTGTAGATTCACTATGAAGCCCCAGTAATGCAGCTTGCTTTATTTCTAGAGCTCCTGTAAGGCAAAAAAGTGCAAACCTCTCTAAAGAACCACGGCAGAAGACGTGTCATATTTCTCATGGAGCTTTTCAGGGCCCAAAAGGATTCCTTGAATATAAGAAATGTTAGATCTCAATGAGATATTTTTTAATTCAACTGCTTAGTTTGATAGAAATTATGAAAGATCAGAGTTTCACTATTCCTACTACAAACTCCTTTCTTTTTAACCACATTTTTTTTCTTTTTAAATAAAGATGCATGCACTACCATATTCCCGTCTTTTTTTTCTGCCTCCACTAATTCTGCAGAAACATTCACGCACTGCAACAAGGCTTACTTGGCGAAATTAATTTTCTTCTAGTTGACATTTTCTCCAACTTTTAGATCCATAGCTCCTACACAGCACACATCTTGAAGCATTAAGTTCTTACTGCTAGTTATAAAGACAAATTAATTTTCTTTCAATTACAGGCCACATATGGATTTGAGAGACAGTTCCTGTTTTTCCTAATTCCCTATAGTGTTTAACATTATCTTTTTTGTTTGTTTGTTTGTTCCCCTATAAATTGAATAACACTAATTCTTTTAATTGTTTAAGTTTTGGCTAGTAATTTTCCTCTCTCTTCTTGGAGATCCTCTCCAATTTAACTACCACTGTTTTGTAGGTAAGTATCCACTACTGTAGAAATATTGATTTCATTCAGTACAAAAAAAGTATTTCAGATATTTAAAATAAAACATGAACACTGACAAAAGATTAAAGCCCTGAAGACTGTAAAATTAGGGTCCATGACTTATGCATGCTTTAAAAAGGCTAATGATCTGCATCAACTACGAATGCATCAAATCACTGAAATCAAAAAGCTCTATTTCTATTTTTACCACAAAGTCATTGACAGAACAAAGAGACTAAAAGTAGTGCAACATTCATGAATGATTTAGTAAGAGAAGATGCCGATTGCATAAAGATTCAGACGTCAGTATTTGTCAGCCAAACAGGACAGAAGGCTCCTTATAAATGAGCTCTTAAAAACTGCTGAAATAGAAAATGGAAATGCTGCCAACATTTTTTATTCATTATATATAGATAACGCAAATATTGGGTATGTTTTTCTTGTATCTCAAGATATTTTCTGCCATTTGCTGTATCTTGTCTCATGAGACATAAAAGGATATCTCTAACACAAAAGGAATAATCTTTGTCTGATCAAACATATAGTTGAAACACCTTCTACACCTCACCACCCCCATGCACTATAGAATTAAATCACTGAGAAAAATAAGCACAAGAAAACCCACAATGTATTAGACTCCTCTTTTGTAAAAGCCTGACCATGTCTCCCCACTATGTACTTCAACAGAGTTGCCTGGACCATACAGCTTACAATTTAGTATCACTTTCATAACTTTATCATTTTAACAATGTATTTCTAGAAGTCTTGATTTGAAATTCGCTAACCCTGCCTAAGTAACCCAAAGTAGTTCTCTTAGGGTTTGTTGGGAGTTTTTTTGGTGGATTTTTATTTTGTTTGCCTTTCATTTGAAAATGGAAATTAGAATTACATCTTACATTTTAAAAGATATTGTAAAATTAATTACTCAGCAGCTGTAAAATATCAAAATGAAACTTCTGATGCAAGCAGCATGCATGACACAGAGGGAGCAAGAGGAATTTCAACAAATTCCTAAGAAAAGAATGTGTACAATGGGTAACCTGAGGAACTGGAGCCATTAATTCATAATAAACTAAATCCTAAAAATGGATAATAAAAACCACCGAAGCATCTCTCAATTTTCTTTAGGGATAAGTTAAAAGCAGAGAAAAAGTTTCCATTATACCACCACTATGAATCTCAGGAATGGAACTCGATTTTCCTATGATCAACATCAGGACTCCAGAGGTTAAAATAGAAAAGACCTGAGGAAAGTTTGCAAAGAAATGCACATAAGTAGCTGAAAACATGCAGCACAGCATTCTCTAGAAATTTAAGTAACAGTAAACTGGAGAAACGTGAAATCACTTTTGGGTACATCTAAACGAAACACCAAATCTTGTCTCAACCTCTGCAACACAGCACAGGACAACAAGCGTCAGATTCAGTGAGGTGTATGAATTACTTGACTCTAACAAGACTTTTCTCTAGATTCACAAAGTACATGCTTTACTGAACTAACAGATTGAAGATGAAATTATTTCACTTTCATAAGCTACAATCTAGGTTTTAAAATAGAATTGGTTTTGCTCATTGCAGCCATGGAGGTCAGTGAGTAACTGCCCAGTAGGTGACTAAAATGATGTTACTTGTCAGTCTGACTACACTAGGACAGAGTCCATATTTGTTTGTGTTGTGTGCTAATTACATGGTGACAGAAATAGAGTACTTCAAAATAGAATAATTCCATTTGCACATTCAACCCAAAAGGCACTATTTTCCTACTTCAAGTTCTTTTCCAGGATAGCTGAGGTGACATCTTCTTTCCCACTCTCAAGAAATGTGGCAGGTCTCATATTTAGTACCAGTGGCAACAGTAAATTGACTGAAAACAGCTATATGGACCAACTGAATTTGGAGAACGAATTATAAAGGATGAACCCATCCTAGATAACTGCAATTTGACAAAATCTGTCATTATGGACAAAAATCGTATTTTGGGCTAGCTGAAAATTCTTATTTTCAATACCACTTTTTATATTTCATTGCTATAAACAAAAGTATGAAAACAAAAATAGTTCTGAAATTACAGTGGCCTTTCTCATTTATAAAATGTTTAAATTACTAACTGTAGTTCGCCCATTTTAATCTCCCTGAAATTATACTGCTTTTAAAAAAAAAATATACACCATATTAGATAAAAACTCTCACAAAAACTCCTGTAAAGTTCCACACTTTCATAAACTATTTAGCTTCAGCAAAACTGCTTGTTCCAACAATGTAAGTTTCTCCGGTCGGCTCTCCAAAAACTGATGGCATGTTTAAAATTTCTGAGTGACTCACTCAATGATATTTGGAAGTTCATAGTCAGGAAACAACCCACTTTTATTTATGTGAAATCAGTTGCACCATAAGGCCCCTGAGTTATGGTAAGCAACAAAGTAATGCAGCTAAATCACATCTGTGGATTAACTGGAAATTAAATTTATTTCTGACAAAACTGAAGCTCAATATAGTGAGGTTACTTGTAGAAATAAACTTAACTTGACAGGAAAAGTGTGGGCTTAAAATGTACTTGAAAATGTAGGAGAAGAACGGAAATATCCATAGGTAAAACTGCAACATGCCAGAGAATAATAAGAAAAATCTACAATCAAAAAATACCAATTGCAGATAAACAAAACAAATGGCAGCTCTTTGATATCAGACTTTCAACCAGAAATTCCAGTCTTTATCAAATACAAATTTGAAACAAATATTATGATGAAAGTAGAGATATATTTCCATTGGTTCTTCAATAAAAGAAATTTATTTTTTTCTTTTTAATAAGGTTTTCAAGACAAAGTTCTGATATAGTAAAGAAACATGACAGCAATTCAAAATATATGTAGTAGCATTCTCATTTCAGGAAGGCAAAACTTTAAACAAAACTTCATGGAACAAAAATAAAATTCCGTAATTTGTATTTAAAAGATGTGGCATTTTAAGTCAATCAGGACAACAAAAAATTACATGATTGAAAGCTAGATGTTGTAATGTGAACAACTACACAGATGTATATTTTTACAGAACAAGTGAAAACAAGCATGTAAAATCTATTTAGTTGTATTAATAATACATTATACTTTGCTCATGGCAGAAAATTCATGGTTTATGTGCAAGTGATGGCTGATCTTTATCAAATAATACTGAGCATGAGTCTACAAAATAGGTGTTCCGCATGTGTGTTAAACAGCTTTCATTTTAAGTGATACTTTCAGGGTCTGTTTTAAACTAAATGGTATTAACTGTGTGTGCAAGTCAGAAAGACTGCCAAGCTCCCTGCAAATTCCTTTTAAAATGAACAAAAGGCACTGAGAGGCTATGTAGTGTTTTGCTGCCTCCCATGCAAATGATCTCTACATTTTTCTCAAAAACAAATTCGGAAGCAGTTTTCAGTGACATCCCTGTATTAATTGAGACACTCATGGAGAAGATAGTATGACTAGAAGCTAAAAAGCTAAAAAAAAATAAGGATGAAAAGGTTGTGCAGATGGAAGGTGAATTTATATCACAGAGAAATCTCCAGCATGTTGATATAATTAAGGCTTCCTAATGAGTTTGAAACCCAGGCTAGTCACACAAGCTATTTATTTTCTCTAGCCTTCCCCTACATCTCTTCTTGAAGGCAATGCCTAACTCGGGAGCTGTTCTCTAGAGGGCAGTCTCCTGCTCCATCCTGCACTGACTACAGAAAGAAATTGGAAGGATTAGAAATTAGCAGCATCCCTTTGTTAATAGCCTCACTGCACGTTAAACTGATGTGTGGAAAGACTGGCAAGAGTCACTTGGCAGGGGAAAGAGGAGAACTGAAACCAGGTTATCAACATGCCAGCCAGTAAAGGTAATGATGCTGATCTCTGTTCTGTGGCTGTGGGACTCATCTCTGGAATACATACTTTTAAAATCCTGGTCCTGACAGTATGTGTATACATATAGATTTTTATATATGAAAGTCATTTTAGTAATGTTTTATTATCTCCTTAGATCAAGCACCACGACTCTGCTCTTTCTCCAATACCCTGTGTTACTTGGGAGCAAAACCGCAAAATTTTGATCCACAGGAAGTTAGCCATAGGTATGGATGAATTCATGAACATTCGCGAAGCAGATCAGAAGGGCTGGTTACTATCTTTTACTTCCAAGAAGGCTTAAATAGTTATCCTTATTTGTTCACAGCCAAAAAATCTAAAAGGTCAAACCTGTGAAATTCTCTCATTTCTTCAGTTCTACACAGCAAACAGAAATTGGCCTTATCTTCTAAAGACAAAAAACAGCAGCATCATCACCATTACGGACATTATGGTCCCAATTATACGTTGCACAGCTATTCCTGGCATAACTTGGGAGCTGTTTGATGTTCTTTTGTCTTACTGAGTTGGCAGAAAATAAAAGTCTGAGACATGAGTTTCCCTAGCCTTGGTTAATCTAATTGGGTTGTTCACTCATTTCAAGTGCCAGCATTAACTGTTCAATGATCCTGTTTTGGAAAGCAGTTGTGAGAGGAAGTGGAACTGAAACACAGGAGGATCAGCTGGGAGTTCTCAAAAGCAATAAAAAACAGAAGGAAAAAGTAAATGAGAAACAGAGGATGAATTGGAAAGAAAATGCTAAGGATTCCAGGAAAGAAAGAGAAAGACAATAAGTAGAGGCTTTAAAACTGGCTTTCCAGCTCCTTGTGACATTCTGTCTCACATTTATTCTGTATACCAGCAGTACATCTAGATACTATTTATTTTATTTTCTTAAGAACTTTTTACTCTCTTTACAGGGAAATATGTTCCATGTAGAGGGTTCACAGGCTGTGTACAAAGACAGAAGGTGGTCTTCGATGAGGATGTGATCATTTCAAACTTTTACAGTGCTCTGGGCATCAAGTCAAGAAAAATGTGCTTTTTCTGAACAAAATCACCTTCTTGTCTGGAATGCGCAAGAGCAGAGAAGGAAGGCCTAATAAGCTCTTGGCTTTTAGGGGCAAGTTAAGATAACTTCATAATAAAGAATACTCAGTTACCCATGATGAGATGGCATGCAGAAAAAAGTCGAAAACTTTATTATTTACAATGAAAAATAAAAAAGGGGAGGCATGGGCTAGCAGCACCCTGTGCAAAATTCTGCATGCTGGGCTAAGTTACTGGAACAACAATAAGAGGATTTTATAATATTCACTGGTAAAATCATTTTTGACACTGCTGACAGCATCAGTCAGAATAATCAACATTGCCTAATAACACAGGCAACTGTTCATTAAGCAATAGGAAGAAACAGCTAAATGTTTTAACATAAATGAGTAGCAAGCAAATTATCATGAGGAAAGCTGTGGAGTTGCAGGCACATCTCAGTTCTAATATACCGAGATATTGAAAGATAGACACATAAAAAGAAACTTTTTTACAATTGTGAAATTAAAGGCATGACAGCAAGGAAACCTTAACCAAACATTTCAGAAAAAAATTAAACATTTCTCACTTGACATTGTTACAGATATCTTTTACTTCAAAGTTTTGCCAATTATTAAAAGAGATGACAGCAAAAGCAGGGCTCATACTGTTTGTAAAAAAAGAAAATGTTTATTGTTCAAGGGGATATCTTTTGGTATCTTTGATATCAAAAATGGAAACCTTCCACTGCAAATATTAATTTCACATCATCCCAGTTAAATCCCTGGTTATAAACAGTGACAATCTTTCTGGTAAAAATAACTGAAATTGAATTAGATTCTTATAGACTTAATACTGAAAACAGGAAGGGGGGGGAAATTCATATGTAGTCTTTTCAGTCACTTTCTCAGAGGAGATCCAAATTTCACAACAGGCAGACAAACATATTAATAGTGCACATGCATTCTTTAGTCGGCTCTGCAAAACAGTGAAAAGAGCAAAAACTCAAAATATAATTTTTAAACACGTGCTGCCTTATTCTCAAGAAAGATAAAAACCTAAGCAATTGAAACCAACATGAAAAAACGAAACTGATGCAAAAAGGATAAAGTCACTTGCTTTAAGTGAGAATCTGACAGTGCTTGTTTATCTGAAGTTCATTCTATAAAATAGATGTACAGTGCCAAAAGAAATTTGTAAAAAAAATCCATGTTTTTAAGAATGTACAAGTGCAGTATAGTTTTCACTAGAGAAAAGATGTCTTCTAATTCCACCTAATTAAGTAAAATTTAGTTAGCAACTTAGTAGAAAGAAATTATATCACTTTCAGTAGTTTTTCTATCAGCCTTAAAACTGTTTTCCTGCTTATCCTATATATATTACCACTAAAACAAATAAAAGGTAAAAAAATATGTGTATCAACAAAAGAGCTGGGGTACCTAAACAGTCAGGAGGAATCTAACATTACTTTTGCAGTAAAGGTATACATCATAAGACAACATACTAAGAAGCACTTAAAAGTGAATACAAGTCAGGTTCTCTAAATCTCTATTTGATCTCAGAGAAACTAGATTGAGAAAAGAACATAAAATAATTGCTAGAACATATCCCAAATAGTTACAGCACCATTTTCATAAATTTTATTTTTAAGGTGTTCTAGTGCATGTCATATCAAAGTCTTCAATCTGTTCTTTCTACAGTTTCTGAGACATACATACAACAGATAACCCAGTAGTTCCACCCGTGCTGTAGGCAGAAGCAAACACATCATCTTCTTTTTCTATTTTCTTGCATTTGCTTTATTAAACCTATTGACCTATATGTTCTGTTCATCTAGCAAGACTAATCAAATTACCTCAAATTCGCCAATTTTGAGTCTTTACAAGTCTCTACACTTAATATGTGAAGTGTATATAAAATTAGTATCTATTTCATCATGTCAATTCTAAAGAAGTAAGCTTTCTCCACCGTGGTATTACATGTCAGTAAAACTCCCTTTCTTTTACATTAAAAGAAGAAATTCTAGACCCTATAATTCTAGACTCCATATATCTAAGTTCAAGAGAAATCAGACTTGGAAAACCTACCATAATGTAAAAGGCAGTGATATCAAGAGCTATAGAAAGGCTTGAAAATATTTGAGAGAACAAAAAAAAAAGAAAATTAATGTTATGAGGAAGACCAAAAGCAGAAAATGTCCAAGAATATACTTTCAGACTTCAGTATGAAAAAGGAATGTATCTGTTTTAAAGATCAGAAGCACTTCCTCTCATGAATCATCTTCTGTCAAAGACCAATGCACCAGAATCTCTTCTTTCATCAAAAATGAAGTCTCATAACTTGGGTCTATCGCTCAGCAGGTACCCAATTCCTCTCCTTCTTGTAATCACACACTAAAATCAAGAGGCAACAAGGAAACTAAATAACAGTGAAGAGACTAAATTTTTAGCACAAATTGGAATGTGTGCCCTGCATATATTTGCCAAAATGACAGCTCTGAATGGTGCCTTTTCTCTTCTTCCTCATTCTGGAAAGATTTGCCAATAGCTTCAGCCACACAAGCTATCTATTCCACAGAGATTCTTACATTGCACATGGCACCACAGACTTGAAACAACCTAATGAAGAAAGTAGTACAGATTTGTGGAAATGAAGAAAAGCTGCTCTAATAGGCTTCAAGCTTAGTCCCTTCTCTTGCACATGGGAAAAAGCAGATTCAGACAGTGATTGTGTGTGATCTCAGTGATCAAAGCCTAAGACATGGCCATACTACTTGGAAAGCACATGTGTTGTGGTTTAAGCATGAAAGTAATTATTAAAAATATTAATCCAACATAAAATTTGTTGATTATTTTCAGGTAAGAGTCATATTTTTTCTTTACAAGGAGTAGAAATGAAAAAAAGTAGTGTATTACTTAGCAATAAAAGAAATTGATATCGCCATGCAATTTAACAGCTGCTACTGCAAAACACAGAAGCTGCTACAAGAGAATTTGATGCCATTGTGCAGCAGAATACAAATGACTTCAGTTACATTTCAAACTATCTGTATTAAAACCTTCAAATTTATAAATTGCCTGCAAGACCTTCAAACCACACATGTGCATTACCATACTCGGACCAGTTATTTATGAAAAGACATCATCATTCAAATCAAAATATTTCCTAGTCAAAATCCTAGAAGATCATTCTATGCAAAACCAAAACAAAGCTACCCACACACCAGCACACAGAACTGCATATAACCAGCACACACAGTCTTCAGCTTCTCTTATGATGCTCCAAGCAAATTCAGACAAAATCAAAACACATAAATAGAAGAACAAATTACACTCCCCTGTCATAGAGAAACACATTAGAAACTGATAAGCATTGTGATTTTTTTGAGATTTTTTCAATCGGGGCTACTAAAAGAAAACAGAAATATCTCTTTCAGGAAAAAAAACACTACTACTTTGTTCCCACATACAAATAAGGAAATACTGTGTACAAGAAGGATGATAATAATGGTAATAATAATGTAAAAGTAAAAAAATGGGAAGTTAGATGAAAATAATTGCTTAGCTTTAGTCCCAGAGATCTTGAGAAGATTATGGGAAAAAGAGAGGAAAAAGAGTTTAGCAATAATTAACTGAAATATGATTTATAATTGCACATGGACAGAGAGCACAAAGGAAAAGAGGCCTCAGAATTAAAAGTTGAATGATATTGGGTTTTCTAATAGCTATATTTGATTAAATGCCTTGATTAGATGACCTTTGCTGTTATCTAAGGAGTTGAAAATTTTGTTGAAAATAAGTTTACTATAGAACCGTAACTACTGAAATATTTGACCTTGCTAAAACAAACATTCCAACCAACCAATCAATCCACCAGTTACATTCCTAATAATGACAGTGACATTTAAGAAGTTGGAATTAAGACGTGTGTATTTAAAGACTACAGCTAGGTTCACTTTTATGCCTAAAGTTATGCATATATATTTAATAATTGCTGAATCAGGACCTTATGTAACAAATTTATTTTTATCAGATGCATACTTGAGTGTATGACCTTAGAGACAATTTTGAATGCTGACAACCTGGCTTTTGACTTAAAAACTTCTAGAATTCATGCTTTATTTATAGAAAAATTACGGAGACAGCTGTATCCTTTGTTTGGTTAAAAGGAATGAATTGAGTAATAGAATAATACTTGTTTAAATTTTGTGACATAATACATTGTGCTAGAATGAGAGATTCATTTTTCTCTTAGCTATTATTTTGCATTGCTTGTATATTGGCTTGTCTGATAGAGGCAATATTTTTTCTAATGGCTAGAGAACTGGGAGACAAACTGTAAGTGAATAAAAATGAGTTCTATTTCCTGGTTGTTAGTGTCTTTCTGTGTAATTTTCAATAAATGCAAATACCATGCCTCAATTTACTCATTAGAAAAAAAAAGTGGAATTAATTTTAGGCATCACCATCTATGCAAATGCGACTGACTGTCAAAAGATCAAGTTGTGAAATGGAGATTCAGTAATCAGCAATACAGAACATGGGCACTTTATTGTTGTATGTCAACAAAGCTGCCAACTTATATTACTCATTCAATAAAACACTGTTTCACGTGCAGGATGTGCTTAGGTGATATGGATAAATGGGGACCTGCTGTCTGTTTTGGGCATTCCTGCATAAGGAAGTGAAACTTAGCTGGCCAGCCATTGATTTGTGGGGTTGTTCACCAAACCTCAAAGACACCTCAATTTTCAATAAACTTCACTCAAATTCTCAACCAGGTAAAGAAAGGAGCCCTTACTAACTTCTGTCAATGAGAGAAAGGATGAAACACTCATGTAACCCACTTACAGTGTTATTTCACAGAATTAATGAAGAATTCAGGTATAAGGGGTGCCTGCAGATCACACAGGTCAACTTCCTGCTTTAAGCAGTGTCTTCTAGATGAAGTAGCTCATGGCTGTGTACAGTCAAATTCTGAGCATCACACAAACAGAGATTCACATCCCCCCTCCTTTGAGAACCTATTCAGTCCGTGATCATCCTCATGATAAAAAATAAAATAATTCTCTTTATATCTAACCATGTTGCAACTTGTCCTACCACTGTAAACTTCGGGCTGGAGAGCCTGGCTCCACCTTCTCTACATTTCCCATTAGGTTTTTCCAGTTTTATCATTTGGGATAAAAAGAGGTTTGGTTAGTAGCAGCTGTAACAGGAAAACTTTGAGACATAACTGATTTAAAATAATCATGTTTATCTCTCTGAAAACAGAATGCTATGCCAGCCTTTATTTCAGCTCATCACTACAGTTTGGTAAAAAAGCTCAATATCTTGCAATCTATACTATAGTAAAAGGACAGAGAGAGATGCCTCTCTTTTCCTCGTTATTCCTCTGAAATTGGAAAGAATTTAAAATAGTGTTTTAAATTCTGATTTCTTTAAAAGAATTTTGAAAACGCATGTTGCTTTTACTGAACTATTTCCCCAAGGGCAGCAAAGTCTCAGTCTGTAAGTACCTATGTATTAAAAGATTTTTCAGTGGCAAGCAGCTCCTTGACAGACAAAGGCAGAAAGATGAATGACTGGAGACTGAAGCTAAGCAAAGTCTGACTGGAAATATTTTAAGAGCAAGTGCAATTAATCAATAGAACACCTCACTTAGGGTATGCCAGATTCTCTGTAGAGCATTTTAAATCAAAAAAATGATATATTTTATAAAGATATGGTCTAGCTTAGCAATAAATTACTGGACTGCACAAAGATGTACATTAAATGACAAAAAATTGGACTGAGTTTTAATTGGATGTCAAAGTAAATGTCATAGTTACTTCTTCTGACCTGAAGATTTTGGACTGTGCAAATTAATTATTTTCAACTTTAAAACCCAGCAGTTTCAACAAAGGTTTGTAAGGCCCAGAATAAGGGCATGGAAGCCCTCAGTTACACAGTGGGATAAGCTCTGTGCGATAATTCCACAACTATGGTCTCATGTTCCATACCTGTGAATATTCAGGACTATAGCTGCAAGATTCAGGCTTCTAAAGATTTAGGAGATAAAAAAAAAAAAAAAAGAAAGAAAAAAAAAAAGAAGAGAAGCACAATAGCTGCTCAGGAGCAATATCTACCAGACACAGATGATAGCAGAAAGCACCATCCTATTCTCCTTAGTAGTTTATGCCCCTCTGCCACAGAAAGGGAGCAAGCTATCTGCTGCATACTTGCCGTTCTGTTAGTTCATGTGAACATAAGCAAACGGTGTTGAGTACCCAGGGTCCACCACATCACATAAATTAGCTCTAAACTGGTCCTGCAGGTGAGGACAAATTACTAGAGAAAAAAGAAAGAGTTATGTTTCTGAAGAACACATGGCTCTTGGTTCTTCCTTGTGGAACCTAGCCATACATCCCAACATGTCCCCTTGACAAGAACCAAAGCATGGTAAGTGTGGACACCAATAGGACTTATTTTAAAACTACATTCCAGATCTGAACAGCAATGCTAATGTAGGTATTGCCTTAGAGTCCTAGCGAACTGGGCCTAGATGCACTTAAAAAAAAAAACAAAACAAGGACAATTTTCCTGAGAGGGTACTTCCATATCTTCATAGCTGCAAAAGAATCTGTTACAGCTCTGAAGTCTTTGGGCACAGAGACAAGCTTTTCTTCACAATAGAAAAACTATAAAATTACTAATTATGAAAATGAAGTCTGTCTTTTTTTGTGTGTGATTTAAGGAACTTGTGTTCAAACATTTAATAAGATTATTTGTTTTAGTTTAAGAACAAAGTAAAAAATAAACTTCTATAATTCCTTCTTTTCTGTGGAAGCTAATGTGATTTGGAACACTATTTCCTTTCTATCTTCCCCCAGAATAGAGATCCACAGTGAACATATTTTCCAGTTGAAAGTTATAAATACTGTGTTCCCTGAAAAGGCTGAAAATTTTCCCTTTCTGCAGAAAGGACAGACTCATTGAAATTTTTCGTTGTGGATTTCTGACAAAAAAAAAAAAAGGAAAAAAAATCTGCTGAATTATTTAAAGATCTGAGCTGAGCAAAGAACTTAGTCATGCCTACTTTTTTTTTAATCCAGTTACTTTATCTTGTGTACAATGAACTACAATTTTGCTTCATGCAATTTCCAGATGAATAATTACCTTTTAATATTTTTGCATCAATTTAAGAGAATAAGTAGCTTTCTCCATTATTGAAGGAATCTTTTCTGATTTTTTTTTAAGTTCATCTTCCATGCTTTCACACTATAAATGGTAATACTTCAATTTTCTTTTAAAAACATCTGTGTTCAGCTGACTTGTAGATAAGCCTGGACCAAAAAATTTTGAGGATCTAAGTTGACCTTATATGTACGACACACCAAAGGTCTGCTCTGATTTTCTTTAACCTACAGCATGGCATTAGAAACGTATTTGCTCTTAACTTGCTAGTAAGATAGAATTGAATGAAAGATTCGGTAAATCATTCTGTGAAATGTCTCTGTTGTTAAAAATGTATACCTTATTTCTAACCTTATTTTGTCTAGCTTCCACTTTGAATTATCTTTGATATATTTCTTTGTAGTGTGAGGTAGTTATAAAAAGTTTCTATGTAGTTCAGGTGACAAAATTTCACCATCATCATGTCTGGGGGGAATGAATAGAATCGTTGGAATCCTTGGAATCTCCCCTTTTTACTGAATTTATAGATTTGCTTAGCTGTTTTCTGAAAATTTTGGATTTTATGAATATCTTCTGATATGAGCACCAGAACTGGACACAGAATTTCTTCTAAGAATTCCCCTATTTATCTGCTTATTCATCTAAGAATCCTGTTTTGTTGAGAGCAGCACCACACTGTAATGACGGGCTAATTATTTAACATGATTATAATCCTTCTCATGAAAACTGCTTTCCAGAAGAGATGAGTATGATCCAGAAGAAGGAAGTATGAAATGTATTAAGACATTCTGTTCCCTCACTAATCAGGATCACTCTGTGCTAGTGACTTGTTTTCATTACTTGCAAGGAAAATGCCTTATGACTGATAACTTAGAAACTAAACTCAAGTTAGAAACATTTTTTTGGGGTTTTTGCTTTGTTTTTTCTTAACAGAAATTGCAGCTTTAAAATCAGACAAGTTTGGCAGCAGCTAATTTTTTATAATCCCTATGGGTCACCTTTCTCTTCCCTCTGTCTGCTTGTTATTAGTCAAAACCTCTATTATGTGTTCCATTTTGTAAGACTCACTTCAGCCTATATCAACTCAAACTCGTTTATAACTTAAAGAGTTAGAGCCACAAAGATGATTAAAGGAGTGGAACACCTCCCTTACGAGGAGAGGCTGAGGGAGATGGGTCTCTTTAGCTTGGAGAAGAGGAGACTGAGGGGTGACCTCATCAGTGTTTACAAATATGTAAAGGGTGGGTGTCAGGATGATGGAGCTAGGCTTTTTTCAGTGATATCCAGTGATAGGACAAGGGGCAATGGGTGTAAACTGGAGCATAGGAGGTTCCACGTTAACATCAGGAAGAACTTCTTTACTGTAAGAGTGACAGAGCTCTGGAACAGGTTGCCCAGGGGGGTTGTGGAGTCTCCTACGTTGGAGATATTCAAGGCCCGCCTGGACAAGTTCCTGTGTGATGTACTCTAGGTTACCCTGCTCTTGCAGGGGGGTTGGACTAGATGATCTTTTGAGGTCCCTTCCAACCCTTGGGATTCTGTGATTCTGAGTTAAAAGACTCAAGTTTTTTAACTTATTAGTGCAGTGTTAGCTTCCTTCCAGTTCCTCTGAAGTTATTCAATGGACCAAGATATTAAGATACATGAGAAAGAGTCACCAGGTACTTTGACCATTTTTAAGGAAAAAAATAAATGCAAAATTATTTAGAACAACTTAACCATCATCCTCACAGGTTACTGCAAAAAAAGCTTACAGCATTTGTTTTGTCATCTGTTCCCCCAAAACCTACCGATTTTCATCAATTGGTATAATTTTCTCCTTTTTACTTTTGTTTTCATTAAATGTCAGACAGTAAGCCAGTTACATTTTTGTTTGTTTGGTTTTTATAATCAGGGTAGCCTGTGGATATGGAGAAATATTATTTAAAAATTCACAGCTATAAATGGTGTTAATTTAAACATAAACATGTTCCATAGTCTTCTTGCTGTTGTTCACGAAGTTGGCATTTCTACTGTATTTCACCCAGACTGAAGTCCCATATCATACATCTTATTTTCCCCTGTATATATCATAACTACATCGCAAGCTTATCATCTTGTTTTCTAGTGGGATCTGATGGTCTTCTGCAAATATCAGGAAATAACTTTATACCGATTATTTGCTTCATATTTCTCTAACCTGACAGTAATATCTTAAAAACTCTTTTCCCCCCCCTCCTTCTCCCCCCAGGAGGTCACTGACAGCAATGAGAAATGCTACTTCAGAGTGCTCCCTCTTGACTTTTGCCAACTTGATCTTTTTCAAGGAGTCTGTGACTGCTGAATTTAACACTCCAGTCACATCAATCTTTCCAGCAGGATTCAGTGATATATAAGGTTGAATTTGTTTATAGATGAGCAATTATATTTCTTCTCATTTGAAACTCAAGTACAACCAAGTGAAGAATATCTTGACCATTGATATTTTGACTAACTACAAAATATCATCATTTTGAGCACCTTCTCTCTTCTCTACATTCTTTTTTACTTTCAATGCAGTGATCTTCTGACCATCTTGGTCAACCTATCTCCCCTGGAGTTTCTATCCTTGCTTTAATGAAGAGGAAGCCACACAATTTATTCATTGTCTGCTCAGGATAGAAAGCTGCCACTGTTTCTGTACATTTCTGCACATTTCCACCTGGTCTCTTTGGCTTTTGGGATTGACAAGACTGGTTTGAAATATTATTTTTAAGTGTTACTGCCTGTCATTTTTTATTGTTAGGGTCATTTGGTAGCTAACAAAGAGGTCCAAGACCTTTTCTTGTACAACAACAGCTTTAACACTTTAATAATCACCAAATATCATTATGACAAGACAGGATGTAAGTTCTGTTCATCTGCACGCAACCACTATTATTGCAGTTTTTGGAAAAGGGCTTATTATCAACTGGGAAGCAGTATGTTTTCAGTACTGTGCAGTTTCTAAAGAGCAATTTTTCCTTGTCGGAGAATAATTTTAAGCCTACATAAGTCAACATCCCATGCACACCTGTTAATATTAATATCCACCTGCAACAGGGAGTTTTCTGAAATCCATTTACTTGACAGCTTCTCAATCATCTTGCCAGTATGCTCAGGAAGAAGTTATACCCTTCAAGGCCAGGTTGGATGAAGCCTTGGGTGGTATGGTTTAGTGTGAGGTGTCCCTGCCCATGGCAGGGGGGTTGGAACTAGATGATCTTAAGGTCCTTTCCAACCCTAACTATTCTATGATTCTATATCTAGCCACAGAAGGCCACATTTGTGGCCAGAAATTATCATACACAACTGAGGTAAGCAAATACTTTCCATATGCCCCAGAAGCAGATTGTGAAATAATTCTAAAAGCTTATTTTAATTTCACATTTCTTTGTAGAGTAAACCAGTTTGGATATTTGACAGGAGTTGAACTTAACTGATGGTAAAGCACTTCAAGAGAAGTATTAGAGGAGACTTCATAACAGATGCTTTGCTTTCTTGAAACTCATTGCTTTTGCAGGAGTTCTCTGCTGGAACTGCTACAGGAGTTATCTAGAAAACGGCACTAGATTAAAGGTTTCATGGATCTATTGGCAGCTCAAGGCGACACGTACATATCTATTACAGGAAATAAAACTCATTAATGCAGAAAAGCTCAGTATAAGGACTGACATTATCCCTAGTTTAGATATCATTCCCCTCTCTCCAATACAATCACTACAAAAATCTTTACCCCCTCTACAGAAAAACAAATAAAATCTTAGCACTATGATAAAACTGATCAGTTAATTGTATGTGGGGATTAAAAAAAAAAGGGGGGAAACAGATCACCTTGCAAAGACTTTGCTATGATCTAGAAATACATGAACCCATTATTAGAAGCTTCAATGCTCTGGCAACTGCCAAAAATGCAAAATTTGCAAAATTATAATATGTGAAAGATAAACCATCTTAGTTAGGAATAGCCATGGCTCAGCAATTTCACTATCACAGGATAACAGGACAACAGGGAGCTCAGGAAATGAAATCGTCCATCTTCCTGCTCAAGGGAGGGTCAAACCAATGCTATTTGTGTTAAGATCTTTGTTTTTCAGAATTACTTATTTGTGTATGGAACCATATTCAAATCAGCCCAGAGATTATAGCTCTCTGTTTCATTGTTACTGCTTTTAAAGCCTGAAGGAGGATTTGGAAAAAACACAGTAACAATAAATGCATACTGAATTAAGCAGGATTAAAGCAAAAACTCTTATCGTCTTTAGCTGATAAGGGAATCTGTAGTGACTTCAGCCTAACAGTGTAATTTCATTGCTGTTCCTTACTTTTCTTTAGTCTACAGTGTGAAAGTCGAGATTAAGACTAGGGGCTGCATTCACAGAATCACAGAAAAGCTGAGGTAGGGTGGCACTTCTGCATATTGTCTAGTCCATTTTTTCTGCTTAAAGCAAGGTTACCTTGAGGAAGTTGCTCAAGGCCCTGACCAGTCAGGTTTGTAAATATCCCTAGGGGTAGACTTTCCATAATTTCTCTATGTCTTGTCACCCCCACAATGACATAGAATTCCCTGCACTTCAGCTTGTGCCTATTTCCTCCTGTCCTTTTACTGAGCACCACTAAGAATAAGAAGGCAGAGAGACTCTGCGTTCCTTTGCCCCATCAAGTATGCATACCCACTGACATGATCCCCTCAAGCTTTCTCTTCTTCAGGCTAAATATTCCTGTTTCTCTCAGCTTCTCTTCATGGCAGGTGCCCCAATTCATTCATCATTTTTGTAGGCCTCCATTGGATGGAGCTCAGATCTGGACACACCAACACACCACTCCAGATGTGCTCTGACCAGGCCTGAGAAGAAGGATCACCAGCCTAAACCTGCATAAGACATCAGAGTTTCATGTTTGGAAACTCCAACCACAATACTAAGGTATTTCTCCCTGAAAGAACCACTTTTCAAAACTGTTCTATGCAGAAGATTACTAAAAATTTACATCTTTATCCAAGACAAAGCTACCTAGATTAATAAAAACAAAGAATTGGAAGTATTGCCAGATGTATTTTTAATTTTGCTCCATTTCATCAAATTATACCTATTTACAAAAAAAAAAAAACAAACAAAAAACCAAAACCAAACCAAAACAAGCAAAAAATCAATATTTTTAGCACTGATCTAAATACTGTAATACACTTTTACAGTGCAGAATTTTATACTTTTTATGATAAAAACAATAACAGGGATACTGCCATGGAAAAAAAATCTGGAGGTTCATAAATATTTATTTATATATTATGCATTTGAGACCTCACTTGGAATATTGCGTGCAGTTCTGGTGTCCTCAATATAAAAAGGACATGGAACTGTTGGAACAAGTCCAGAGGAGGACCACGAGGATGATCAGGGGACTGGAGCACCTCCCATATGAAGACAGGCTGAGAAAGCTGGGGCTGTTCAGCCTGGAGAAGAGAAGGCTGCGTGGAGACCTCATAGCAGCCTTCCAGTATCTGAAGGGGGCCTACAGGGATGCTGGTGAGGGACTATTCATTAGGGACTGTAGTGATAGGACAAGGGGTAACGGATTAAAACTTAAACAGCAGAGGTTTAGACTGGATATAAGGAAGAAATTTGTTACTGTGAGGACGGTGAGGTACTGGAATGAGTTGCCCAGGGAAGCTGTGAATGCTCCATCCCTGGCAGTGTTCAAGGCTGGGCTGGACAGAGCCTTGGGTGACATGGTTTAGTGTGAGATGTCCCTGCCCATGACAGGGGGGTTGGAACTTGATGATCTTAAGGTCCTTTCCAACCCTAACTGTTCTATGATTCTATAAAATGGCACAAATGATCTTGGAATCAGCACACAAAGATACGTATTTTCAAAATGCGCAGATACCTAGTCTCTGAATTTGCTTGAAGAAAACTAAAAAATTACAATTATTTAAAAAAAAAAGAAGTTTTGAAATTTTGCAGTCTATATTTCTGGATTGTGTACAGAACAAAAGGAGCTAATAGATTACAATTTTTGGTACACTTACCCATGGCAGGGTGGCCAGAACTAGATGACCTTTAAGGTCTCTTCCAACTCAAAATAATCTATGATTCTGTGTAGAGTACTTCAATGTATGATGTTATGTATTCACTCAGCTGCAACTTTCAGTAAAATAGGTCACAGTGTGATTTGTGTTAAGGTGGTGAAGAATCACTCGAGTGATTTTGGAAAACATGGGCTTTAAAGTTCCAAATATTGAGTGTAATTAAAACATATAATATTCTTTCACTTTGATTACTTTAATTATCCACTAGATTATAGATAAACTGAAGGTTTCCCTTACTTTAAAAAAAAAATTATAGCCACTTGGTCTTATATGGCAGATAACTTGAGTGCCCTATCCTCAACTGACTCCAAAGAATTAGCAATATACTATATGCATGTGAGCTTAGACATATAAATGTCACATCCTACGTTTAATAAAAACCAAAGCTGACAAGATCAGTCATATAACCTGTAAATTCTATCTTTGGGAGAATGAGAAAGGGATTGCTCTTCTATTCCTAACTACACAGTCTTTGAAAATGAGCTCTAAGCTATAATCAGTAAACCAGGTATTTTCTGGTTCTATCATTGCCATTTGTTTATATTGTACAAGAAAACTTCAGATAGCACAGTGAATACATACTCAGTTATAGATGAAGTATCCCAGTACTTACAAGTCAAATACTGTAAAACACAACTTGTAGGAGCTGGGTCCCAGAAGTGGACCCCGGATTCTGCACACATTTATCTGCTTTATAATATGAACTGGAAACTATAGCTGTGCAAAAACAGAGCTGAAAACAGCCCTATACTAAACAGGGTGCTCTTAACTGATGGCAATGCTGAAGGTAATGGTGAGTGCCAAATCCCTCTCTTTGCAGAGACTAGGCACATCAGTCAAAGTAGCACATCCCTACATCCATCCATGCAGATCACAGGCTGAAAGAGAGCACTGATACCTGCTCTGCCATAGCTGCTGTTTCATTATTTTTATCTAGACATGCTGACTGCCAGACTGAAGGCACAGACATATTTTAGAGGCAACACAACAGTGAAATTCTTGTCCAGGAGAAAGCAAGAGTAGATGGGGTGCCACCCTAAGCTTGAGGCACTGAGGCTGTCTTTACCATCACCCTAAACTCAGGGTGCCAACTACCCTGTGTAGCTTCCTCCTTCCTCATGTCAATAATGCCCCACTGCACAGCAAAGTATTTAAAAGGTCCATGTGGTCAGAAAACCAGACCAGGTGAGGGACCTGGTTAGGACACTCAGATGTGATTTTACTGTCTAGGGGAGAACTGTAAACCTTTAAAAATTTCAGGGAAAACATTCCAACTGTATTATTTTAACAGTCATAAGCATCATCATCTCCTTTAATTTATCTGCTGGAAGCAACTTTAAAGAAAAACAGTGTATTTTGTTAACACCTATTTCTGATGCTAAGTGACAGCAGCCTGTATCAACTACAGCAGGTCTAGATGAAATGTACAAAACCACATTCACACACATCCAGCACCTGGAGCCATCCGAGATAAAAAGGAAGCTGCCTTGCATATTTAGGCATTCCTAAAATCATGCAGAATCTCCCTGAAGGGGATTTTTTCAGTGTGTTGGTCTTCAATGTATAATACTGGCTTCAAACCTCAGTAGAGGCATAGAACTTCCTCTGTATTGAGCCCATAAAGTTATAACAACTTTGAAGAGATTTCTCCAGATGACTATTAGATTGCAGAGCAGGAAAAAGAGTTTGGCTAATAACTTTTCATTTTGTTCAATACAGCCACTTCCACAGCAGCCAACTGTGATGTTAAAATTAGAACTGCAATTTTATATATGGTGATTAGACATAGTGAACAGTTGCAGTATGATAAGACAGATATGGTTTCAGAAATGCCTGCCAAATACACATACTCTGAGAACATCAATGCCTTTTCAGAGTAATGGAATACAAAGTTGGGCTCTTAAGCTTATTGTACATCACACAGGGAGAGTTAAGTGCCTCAGATGGGACTCAAGCGTATCAGGAATGCTGGGCATGGAGGTGGTTAGAGCTAGAGCAATGAGCCATTCCAAGCAGAGGAGTGCATCTGAAATTCCACCCTCTGCAGGGCTTAGGCAGCAGACTTCATAACTTTATGCTCTTGGGGACCAAACTGCACTCTGAAAACACGTACACTTCACTCTTTTCTGTTTTCAGCTGAACCTGAAAGGTGAGAATGCTTATCATTTCACACAAATATTAGTTAGAGAACCCAAAGGCGTGTGGAAACTGATCTCTTCAGTGGTGCAGGTACTCACACAAAGCTTAGCTATATCAGTAATCACCAAACAAGAAGCCAAGACAGCACCACTTCATAATCCTGCACATTAATTTCACCAGGGTAAGCACAGAGCTAGGACCACTTGAGACAATTCACTGCACCTTTGATGTTCTGTGGCAAGACAGAATTGCCTTCCTCAAAGGCCAAAAAAAGGGATACACAAAACCAGAAATCTTGACATTGGCCGCAATAATCTTGATGACAATTCAGAAAAGTGACATTTGTTTTGATCTCTATTCTGATTTTTTTAAATAACAGAAGAAGAAACTGAAGTCTAAAATACTGGCAAACTCACAAGCAGTATCACCTGGGACTGGACCCGTCCAAGCATGCCATGGAGGTCCCTGTGACTGACTACCAAGAAGACATGCAGATTAAGACACATTTATGCTCTGGGGTGGTACAGGATCAGGTGCCAATTCTGATGACAAGTTTATGAGATGAATGTCGGGACTGCACCTCAAGGTGTTCTCATATAAAGGGGTTACCAAAACTCATTTCATACATGGACAAGCCTGAGGCTCTGTAGCATTCACATGATCTACATTTCATTATTCAACTAGGGAGCTAAAGCAATAATGTTACACTTGTATGGTCCCAGAAAGCAAACCTCACCCTCATCTTATAAATTCAGCTTTTGGGGAACACATCCAGTTAGGGTTTATAAAGTCCTTGAGCAGGCAGCTGAGACTTCCAAAGTAGCACTCTCAATCTACTTACTTTCAGTAAACACGAATCATTAAATTTACTGCACAGTGCCCTCTCCCCTTTACCACTATTCTAACAATGTCATATTCTGTGTGAATTCATTTGTGACTGGAGACATAAACCATCATTCTAAAGCGATTATAATACTATAATAATCTGCCTGTAAAACAATAGAATATTGGGCAACAACACTTAAAGTTTCATTTTCCTGATTCACATAACCAGTTAAACCATTGAACTAACTATGAAATCACACTCTGTTGGTTCATCTGTAGTAATAAATGTGGATGTCTGGACATAAAAATAAATGCCTACTATTCAAATGAGCAGTCCACAAGCCATGACTAATTGGCGGCATGTTGCCTTTAAGTCCTCCTAGCATTGCTTGTGGCAATAGGAAATTGAAAAGCTAAGAATGAGGCTAACAGAAAGAGCAAACCACAGAACTATTTGCACAAAGATTATTACTGTGTTTTGTTGTATTCTGTTTTAAAGATACAATTTAAAAAAAAAAACAACAACAAAAAAACAACCAAACAAAAACAACCCCAAAAACAACTCACTTTCTTTTAAGGCAACACAAGTAGCAAAAATCATAAACCTCTTGCTGTGGTCTAGCCATTAGACAGTAAATATCAGACAAATCAAGCCAATGCAAGCACATTTGTTATGAGGGAAGATTTGGGTTATAATGGAGGACAGACTTCTTGCAGCCTCGAGTACAGTCTATGTAGAATGTGATTATGATAATTATGGTTGCAAAAACAGTAGCTCAAGTTCTTGATCAACAAAAATGGATAGGTAAGGCAGGGAAAATAAGGGCCTCGAAGTTGTGCCTTTCTATCCTTTGCTCTAAAAAAAAGCAAAAAGAAAAAATTTTCGGCATTTTCCGTCTTCTCAAGCTAAAACCAACATAAGGATATTTATCACACTGTCAGAAAGAATTGTAAAAACAAGGACAAAAATCAGATTGATCACAAGAGTTTTTACACTGACAATTCAAAGAACTCAACAACATTAATTTTAACATCACAAAGCATTATCAAATCTGGCAACTGTATCATTACTGAATCCTAATAGGTAAGACACAAGGCTTTGAAAAGATTGACTAAAATTTACTAGGAAAGAAATGTTTCTACAGTCAAATTTTCCCAGGCTGGCCTGATTACAGTCTGTATTTCTACAATCTGTAATTCTGACCTCCTTTATCAATATCAGCAAATAATATGGAGGATCTTTATGTAACAGTGGTTCTGAACCTTTCTTCTCTTTCAGATTTACAAATTTGGCGTATTTTTTAACTCTTTATAAGTAAGCAGAAAAATGTGAAGTGGGTGAAGGGCAAAAACAACTAGCAACCAAAAAGTTACAGGAAAACAACTTCAAAGCATGCTGCTTACGTACAACTATATTGTCAGCCACATTTCTGAATGATAATTAATCCTGATGTGAGGTAAGAGAATGCAACTACATTTATCTGAAATGTAACAGTACTTGTCAGGAACATACAGCTATAAAAAGGACTGAAGATAATTTTAGATCATTCTAAATATACATATGTGTGCACATAAATATATAGATAGGTATGCACCACAGAGAATCAGCACCTTTGTTTTCCCTATTATTTGAATTGTATTTGATTGTTTGATACCTTTATTATTTGATTAATTTTGTTAAGAGCTAGACATAATACTGATCTTCTCTATTGCTTGCTCAGTCACTCTGCTTTTCTCAGTAGCCTTCAAAAGAAAATCAATAAAAATCTGCTTACCTAAACAAGTCTTTGGTTTGATTGTTTAAATTAAAAAAGACACATTAGGAAAATTATCTCTTTAGTATTAATATGTCTTAATAGTGAAATGCCCCATTATTATCAATGATGCAAGCCTACCCCACTTTCCCAGAATTGATCTTTTCCTTGCAGCTACAGTTGATCTTAAAGAGAACAGAGGATCCACCTTGGAAATTTGTTTACAAATGCAAAACCCAGCATTCATCCTTTGATTTGTAATTGTATTGAAATCAAATTCAGATTGAGACTGTCATTAATCTTCTACAAGGTTTTTTTTTTCAAAAGGGTTATGATGAAGAACTTTCTTGCTCTGTTTTATAGAGTAAATTAAATCTTTCCTTATGTCAAGATGGTATTATTTAGTAATGAATATAAAGTTGTAGCTCCCAAGTACTTCGTGCAATACTTTAGACTGCTGAACTGGAGATCTTTCACTCCCTAACCCCATATATTCTCGTTCCCTCATCTGAATATTGAGCGACTTGAACAAGCCCTTCAGAAGCTGTGCCACTAATCTTTTTACTTTCAGGAAGCAAATCAACATAATGAATCCACATCTCAATACATATTGTGCCCCCACAGTAGCTTAATTATATCTATTGAAGTTTCTTAGCTTAGTGTTGTAGCAGAATACAAACAAAGCTTGTAGTGGTAATAATGTCAATCCTTCTGTAGTTTATTCATCAGCTTGTGGCAGGCTGTCTATTGGATAACAAAGTCTAATAGACTTCTGCAAAACAAGCAACTACACTGGGGAAACATTTTCCTTTACTCTGAGAATGAGGAGCAGAATGTGTCATAGCTTTACATAGAGTTTGGAAATTTTAAGCTACTCATCTCCTAAAAATTAAATAAACCAAAGCAAGATGAGATATCAAAGTAAATCTGGATTTCCAGCTACACTTCTGAAAGACTGGAACTACCAAGAGACAAATGCTGTAGTGGTTGTAATACTAGATAAATCATATTCCAAGAACACTGCCATGCACTTGAGAAGACAAGTCCTTATAACAGCTTCTATTACATGAGAATTTGTATTTTAGTGCTTAATTTCCTATATCAGCGATATGTTACTTCTTCAATAATTATGCTTTTTTTCCAGTTTTAAAGGCCAATAATTATTTCAGTTTTGAAATTATGAAGAGGTATGGTTTTTTCTGCAAGTTCTTGGTTTACAAGTTTGTTCTTCAGTCTATGCCAGGAAGCTGCTGTTGCTGAATTTGTATCAATTATACTATCCCTCAAAATGAGTAATCAAGTAACTGCCACCAAAACAGCATACAGGGAAGAGCAGGTTAATTTACCACATGAGAAAGCTTTCCTTGTTCTATAATAAGACATTAATATGAAGGAAAACATTGAAGTAAGAGGGAATGAAATGAAGAAGTGGATTAAAGACTGTGGGAGCAATGGTATGAAATAATAAATTTTATTACACCAGTTTTGCCTTGACTTATTTGTATTGACCTTCTTAATGTGGTCAGGATTGTATGTTGCAAGGACAGCAGCAGCTATAGGAGAGGGTGTCACTTTACAGAGGGCCACTCAGGACAGACTGGTCAAAGGGACTGCAGAGAAAGCAGTAGCAGAGCTTTCCAAGGTAGATGTTGAGAAACAGGCCAGCAAACTGGTCTTGTAGAACACACTCTATGCTACCTTTCAGAAACAAATTAAAGCAATCACTTTGCAAATAGCATACCAAAATAACCAACTCCAGCTTTATAGAAAGTATAAGAATGGTGAAAATAATCAGAAGAACCACACCTGGGGAAATGGTGGCAAAAGAAGTTTGAAACCTACATTCTAGAATATTTGAAGTTACACAATAGTCAGAAAATACAATACTGTAATCTGAACATTAATAATGATTGCCAAGAACCAACCAGAAAGTGACAAAGTCATTATTTTTGGTGAAATAAGATAGTTATAAATCAATATAACCTTTAAAGCAGAAAAATCATATACAGATGGGCAACCAATTAGCATCTGATTTCCCTGAGCTTAGCTTTCAAATAAGAAACATAAAAACAAGATTTGTGTAATGTCAGGCAGGGGGAAGAATGCAAAGGGGAGCTCAAAATTCAGTGCTTCAATTGCCAAGAAATTGTAGTAATGCTCCCATTTAACAGTAGGAGACTTCAAGCGAAGTTTGTGGGTCACAGAGTAATGAAGATCATGGGATTAACAGATCTAAAGCTGGTTCTTTGGCCTGGTAGAGCTGTGAATAGACTCAAGACTATCTTTAATGGGATGTTGGTGTTACACAGGTATATCCCCACAAATCACATAACATTTCCCAGAGGCAGTCAAGAGGAGATGTGCTGACCAGCTATGGGATAGAAGGAAATTTAGCAGCACTGCTGTCCAGTGGGTTGAAAACATACACACACACACAGAGCGGGAAAAAAAAAAGACATCAGACAAAGTACTAGAAAGTGTGACATAAAACAATTAAAATAATAATCTCAAATCTAAAAAAGAAATCAGTGCATATCACAGTCCTCTTCACTCAGCATAGCAAAGATGCCAAACTACATAAGATTTCCCAGAGAAGCAAATCTTAAGTCTATCATATCAAGACAGGGAAGAGAAGGCAGAGATGGCAACCAGAGGTACTGCTGTGGTTTAATACCATCCAGCAACGCAGAACCACGCAGCCACTCACTCACTTCTTCACCTTCCTCCCCACACTCTCAGAGGGATGGGGAGGAGATTTGAAAGAATGTAACTCCCACAGGTTGAGGTGAGAACAGTCCAGTAACTAAGGTATAACACAAACCACTGCTACCACCAATAATAATAATAATGATAAGGGCAATAACAAGGGAAGAGAATACAACCGCTCACCACCCGCCAACTGATACCCAGCCTGACCAAGCAGTGGTCTAGCCCTTCTGGGTAACTGCCGCCAGTTTATACACTGGGCATGATGTCCTGTGGTATGGAATACCCCTTTGGCTAGTTTGGGTCAGGTGTCCTGTCTCTGCTTCCTCCCAGCCTCCCCTCCTCCCTGGCAGAGCATGAGACTCACAAAGTCCTTGGTCAGAGTAAACATTACTGAGCAACAACTAAAAAAAATAACTGCTACTGCTGAACCCAGGACAGGTGCTCATCCACCTCTCAAAAACACCTCCAGAAAAAGCAGCAGCAAGTAGTAACAAAACAGCTTGAGGTGGCATGAAGGAACACTGTTTGTAGCAGTGAAGGAAGCTGCAGCAATAGCTGTAGGGTGTGATACTGAAACATTTTTGTAACTGAATAAGAGTCTACCTGGCAGCTCTGTCCTAGCTGAGGGGCTGCAAAAGCCACAGAAGATGAAGACTTCAATACCCTTTTACGGAAATTACCAAAGGTGATACAAGCAGTGAGACAGAATACTTTGATAAAAGTTACACAGGAAAAATAAAAAAAATAAAGGTCCCAGAAAAGCCCGAGCCATTCTTTATTCTGATAATAAATTAGACTGGATATTTTAAACACCTTACCAATAAATTGAGCTAGCATTAAAACACAAGGCTTTGTGTTCACAAAAACATAGTAAAGTTTGTTACACTATGGGTTTGTTGTTTTTTTTTTTAATGTATTTTACTTTTCTTTGAGGGAAAAAAAGAAAAAAAAAGTAAAATCTTTCTGATTCAAGGGAGGAGTACATGGAGGAGAGGGAATACATGAGTGGTTCAGTATTAAATGTGATCTTCCAAACCCAAAGTATACTGCACACAAAGTGACACCCTTGCCCTCTTTAGTCTCGGTCTGCTCCCTAAGCCATCACTCATTCATTCCGTATTATTGATTCAACACTAAAACAGAAGTGAATGAATGATTATGGAAAAACTGCTAAGAAAAACAACAAAAAAACAGTAAATAACAAAGGATATTTTTTCTGTCAGAACACACAGATTGTTGTTAGAATAAATATACAGGTTCAGCCTTCAGCAGCTTTGACCTAACTCCAGAACCATATTGAAATGCCTTTAGTCACACTTCATGTAATGAACTGAACTTGCTGACTTCAGATCAAAGGAAAATTACACTGTATACTATCATCTTGCTGTTTTCTCCAACAGTAGAAACACAAGACAAACAAGATGAAAAAGAACAGCTAATCGTATTTAAATAAAGTGAATACTGGACAGAAGCCAAATTCGAGCTGATGGAAAGCCAGGTTAAGCCATATAAATCAATTTCATGTATTCAGGCAGAAGATGGAAAGAAGGGAAAGGAAGGTCCTACTAAATCTTGCAGTGCATTTGGAATATAGGATGTGCATTTCTTACCATACCTCAGCCTGAAAATCTTCTGAAATTTCCAATTTAAACTTTGTGGACCGAATTTCTGCTCTTAACAGCTATGTAATGCTAATATCTCCCCTGCAATACAACTGAAATTACACACCGGGAATGAGGGTCAGTGTTTTTTATCACCATGAAAGAATCTTTGTCACTAAATTGTGCCCTACTCTCCTCTGATGCATTGAAACATATGTTTCTTTAAGTTTGAGGGTGAATATACGATTACTCTCTAAGTCTGCTCTAGCTTGTGCATGTTTACATCCATCAACAGAGAGACATGGTCTAATTAGGAGATCTGGTACTGCTGATATGCTTTAACTCCCCATGCATTTTCTTCCCCAGCAGCAACCACAGAACTTCGGGGGGCCACATCAAAAAAAGCAGATCTGCTGCTGGCAGTTTGTATCAAGGGGAGGATTTGCAGAACAGAAAGGTCTGTCTCCCTCCAAATTCACCAGAGCTTCTCTCAAATGAGGGGATAATTCACATCCAATCTGCCTGAAGGTCAGTCCTACTATGCTATCTTCCTGTTCAGAAGCTCTCAGGCATTCCTATGGTGAAGTGAGAAACACTTCCTTATGTGCTCAGCTAACTTCCAAAAGCAGGACCAGAATGTCATCGAAGTGTTTCCCCTCACTCGCTTTGCCTATTAAAAGTACAACACAAGTACAGAAAGTCTATAAAATCCCTCCAGTCCCAGGAGATAAAATAGGAAATCAAAGGCGGAAAAAATAAATAACTGTGGGCCAAGAAGCCAGTAGTTTTATGGTGTATTGGGTCATATTCCAGTGGGAGAAAGGTCTGCTTAAGTGGAACTGCCTGCATCTCATAGATAGAAGTAGCTAATCTTCTTAGCCAAAGACTAGTTTAAATGCCCTTTTCATTGCTTGAACTAATAATACATGGAAATTGTGCAGTGAAGGCAAAAGTAGCACAAGCTCACTGTACTGGAACAAATGTAACAAGGAATTGGAAAAAGAAAAAAGAAAAAAAAACAAAAACACAACACTCAAAACCCCTATATTTTTTATCAAATGTTAAGGTGCCCATGCCAGATCTCCAGGTTGCAAGCATGAGGATTTAGAAAATTCAGATTTTAACAAGAAGATTCATTCAGTGACGAGTATAAACATGTATGTGATTACTTGCATTACTTATGTGTTAAAGTGTTAAAAAACACCAGCTGTAACCTGCATATAGTTGTGAAATTCTGTATTAACAAGAATTTTGAGGAGTAACAGGGCCAGCTAATAAACCCTGGCTTCCTGCAGATACACGTGTCCTACGTTTCTACACAAACAAACAAACATCACAGCTCATACTTCGTATCCTTCTGGGTTGCACCTCTCCTCTGTGTTTTCCTAACTAACTTTCTGATGGGTTTTTTTTTAAGTGTTTTCAATGCAGTCCCCTTCCCGTAAACAGAAGCTGGGAAAGGAGCATCACATGTCATGGTTGGCTTGAAGTTCTCTCTGCTCATGCTGCGAGCCTCCTGTGCACTGGATCCCTCTCTCAGCGGCTCATTTTCATGGGAATGTACAGCAGCTAATAATCTTTGGGAAATCCACTGTTAAAATTTGGTTGAAATTGGCCAGTGGTCAGAAGTTATTAGGAGGGACTGACAAAGCGATAACATCTGCTTTGTTTCAAAAAGGAACAAACGATAGAAACATCACTGATTTTCTCAAACACCAGCAGTCTTTCTGGTAATTCAGACTTGTGATCTTGAACACCTGTGTATCTCTGGGCTAATAAAACAAACCTCGGGGTAAGCTCTTTAATACTCAGCTATACAACAAGCCAGAGGACTAAAGCAGTTTTTCCTTTCTAGCACATGAACTTGTCCTATATTAATATGCCTACGAAGCAAATAATGTATCATGGTTGGGGTGCCTATAATTTTCTTAGAAAACTTCACAACACAAGATGCTGAATCCAAAACCAGGTTTCTCTGTTTTGAATGTCATTACTACCTAAGCACTGGATCACCAGTAGCAGTTATTTACCTAGAAGCCAGCAGTTATGACTACATTACATTAAATATATAGAAATTGAAGATATTCCAAGGAATCACTACTTCTATACTTCATTTCTGGCAGAGGCTTATTTTCCAGAATTAAAGGAAACTGTAAACGAAGCAGGTTATAGGAGACAGCACCAACAAAAGAAAAAATCAAATCTCCAAAATGGAGGAAGAGTTCTGCAAATTAAGACAGATAACAAAATCCTCAGCCTGGTTAAATGCTTATGTTAATATGTCAATCAGGAAAAGTGAGGCATCACAATGAAAAGCAGGAAAAACAATAATCAATACAAATTAGATGATTTTGCCACTGTAATAAATTAACGCGATAAGGTAAGCAGTTGATGGATATCCTCAAATACAAGAGAAAAACTGAATTGCAAACAGTCTCTACTGTTTTGCCCTACCTGGATACTAGCAGGAATGCTTCAGTATATGAAATAAAGATATATGACTGGTTTTTATGCTATCATTAATAGTATTGTAGATACTATTAATGATTCTTCATCACTGTACTGAATTGTCTTGAACACACACTGAAATGGAATGATGAAGAAGATGAATCCAGAAGAATCTGACATTGAAACATTTCCCTACAGCACAGCAACCTCTGAGTATTATACCTTCATGTCTTTATGACCTTCTGCCAGATACATAGAATATTATTGTCACTTTTTAGCCAAAATACCAAAGGTTCAAATGGATTTCACACTACAGACTGGAGATCAAAGCCACACATGCAGATTTCAGCCCATGCTTAGACTGTCACTCAACAAAGTAAGAACATCTGGCACACAAAGATTACTCACAGGGAAGCTTTCATTTGAGAAGCTAAGGAATGGGTGTCTGCATCTGTCCTACTAATAATGTGTGTTCAGAAAACAGTTTGCAGGTTGTATCACGTATCATACCTCAGTGATACCCCTTAAGGATGACAGAAGTGTTTGCAGACTAAACCAACTTGCTCTTTCCATGGACAGAAAATTCTCCATTTAAAAAAAAAATAATAAAAAAATCATAAATTTTGTTACAGTAAGAGAGAATTAGACAGAAATTGAAAGCAGCCAATTGAGAACAGAATCTCCCTTTCTACAAAGGGAGGATTTGCAGAACTGAAAGGTCTGTCTCCCTCCATAGTAAATCAAGTAAGTCAGAATTCATCAAGATGGGGGAGGACAGGTACTCTGTTTAGATGTGGTACAGAAATACAGCAAGTCACCTTTGACTAAAAATCTTTTCAACCTTATTTCACATGTTGCAGGCCATCAGTGACCTGAATTAGTTAAGTCAAAAAGGCAGTATCACTATCAGCAACATACAGTAAATTGACTGAGACTGAAGGGGTCTTACGAAAATGTTCTCTTCTCCCCCCTTCACCCCCCCCATCAGTACTATAGAATATTGCCTGAGTAGCAAATGCCACATGGTAATTTCCAGCACATTTACTCTTTGCCTTTTATTTCATTGTTTGGTTTTTGAGACTTCTTATTGCAGAGAATGGGAAAGAGGCAGAAAAGAAAAATTTCCTCAAACAGCCACGCAGAAACTTGGAATTCAAAGCTAAAAAAGGCTTTCAGAAGTTCTTCAGCCACTCAGCCTCACACTGTATTTGCCAAGAAAAGCAATTTTCCAGTTGTAATATTTCTGTTATTCTTTTCTACCCTATCCCTAGTACCAGTACTATCAGTATCATCCTGCATTTCTCCAGCATAGAAGACAGTTGTCAATTTGCTCCACCACATGACAAGTGAATAAATCAAATCAAATGTTCCTACTAGGGTCAAGAGTTCTCTTTTCTAACTGCCTGCACAGGGACAAAGGGATTGAGTCAAGCATTCAAATGCATATCCTCTATTCAAAACTCCAAAGCCAGGTTAGGTTGTGTCTGTATGTTTTTTTCTCTCTTCTTGACTGCAAGGTAAGATGAATTCATCCTAATCACAAACTCATGTATCGCTTTATGTGAGTTTGCTGTGAATCCTTGAGATGAACTCTCAGTTTAGAGGGAGGAAAGTCTTGTGTTTTATTGTTGCTCCACTTCCAAGAACTATAGATTTTGAACTATTCCTTCCACTGAAGTTATACTTTTAGTCAGAGAGGTTTACGACACTGGATCCTGAGGAGGATTTATACTCCATCTCTCCATCTTGTACATGCTATATCTGCTGATTTGCAGATACACACTGCTGTCGCTGCATGACATAATATTTTCACAAAGTGTACTTAGATTGTTTCCATTGCTCCTAAACCATCCACTAAGCCTCACACTACTTCCCAGCCACACTGTCATTTATGTTCTCTCATAATTCAATCAATCAATATATAAAAACCTGACAAGACATGAAATTATGCCATGTGAGGATTTATCTAGTGCCTGCAGTATACTAAGCCCAACCAGCAAAGGATCCCTTGATATACTGATATCATTAATAATGTTCAAGGCTTAGTCACAGCTCTAGTGTTTAAATACAAAGAAACAGATACTGCCTTGTAGCAAAGCTTCATATCATTACTTAAGTTAACACACATATTGACAAATTCAGGCATTTAAAAGCAAATAGAAGCTTTCTAATCGCCCTTCCTATTGACTCAGCAACTTCATTAACAAATTGATTTTCAGACCTTAGCAGGCAGAACTTGACAGTAAATGAAAAAGATTTAGCACAATGAAATCCAACTCCTTAAAACATTCTACATCATCTGGAAGTTCCATGTGACAAATTCCAAAAAAACACATCTCCAGCTACATATTTCATTATAGGCCATGGACTAGGCCATTTTTAAGAGAGTGTTAAATGACAGTTTCAAGTTTTCGGTTGCTTTCTCCATTCTCCCTAGAGAAAAACTATTATTATATTTCCGTAGTAGAACTGATGTTTTTCACATCAGAAAAAATTCTGACGCATAAGGAGAAAAAAAAAAAGTCTGATCTGACAAGCACTGCAAATACAGTTAACAAGCTATTTTAATTATCCTCCCAAGATTTTCCCATTTGTACTCTGTTCATCATCTTCTTCACAAACTTAATTATGCCTCATTTGTTCATTCTGCACTGATCTCAGAGAGTATTCCAGGTGGAAAAGAGAATCCTGCTTGTAACTGAAACCTCAGGTAATTGTTACACTATTTTGCTACAGAATGTTTATTTCAATAAAAATGATACAAATTTTTCTTTGGACATTTTAATATTGAGGAGAATATCAGGGCATTACCACACCTGAAAAACAAAACTGTCTGGCTACCTTGCATGAACAGCCATCAATCCAAAGATCATCAGCAGCTAGATGATGGAAGAAATGAAGTAAATCATACCATTATAATCTGCATTTTATAGATTAGTATTAATAAATTCTGATTCCTCACTAGAGGGAACTTTTCCACAAACTTGACCTTTGAGAAAGTCAAAAAGAACAGCTGGGAATAAATGTGTTTTGTGAGTCAAGTACTGAGATACATACCCAGTTGCTACTTAGAATTTATTCACTTCCAACACTTTCAAAGTCAATAGGAATTACCGCATTATGACTGAGAAGGGACCAAGTAAAGACCCTAGTGTATTGTAATTTAAGACTTGATGAGTTGTTTCCACTAACTTTGGTTAAGTCCTAGCTTTGCTCACCTACCATGACTGAACTTCATTTCATTTAGGTTGCTTTTTGAGATACATTAAATTAATTGTATTTAATTAATCTATTGAGACATGATGGCTGCTGCATACTCTCAAACATTTGGAGCCTAATATCAGGCCTTAAAACCTAGTTCTATGTAGAAGTAACTGTTCTTTACACATCATTGACCTTCAAAACTGATATGCTAATTACACAAAAAGTTAGCCTTGAAAAGCATCAAATACTAAGTTTCTAAATTTTAAAAAGAGATACAGAGATACAAGATAGTCAGCATTTGAATAAATTCTATTCCTTACCTGAACCAAATTCCATCCCTTTAGAGACTCAGCAATGATAGATGTAACTGTTGCACATACACCACCAAAAACCATCAGATGATTAGGTCCATATTTTATTGCATCATAGAAGGCTTTGAGTCCTTTTGCATTGTCACACTGGAAAAGAAAATAAAAAGACAATATTCAACACTACAGATAATATACTTAACTGCTATTGGGCAGGGCAAAAACATCATGGGGTTACACTGATGTAAAATTTGTACAGTGTGCAACATCTAAGATCCAAACATGAAAAATTGGACCTTTCATGTGTTGTAATAAAAGAACAGGAAAAATCCCTCCTTATTCATTGAAAACCCCTTATGTTTTCCTTCCAAGGCAAAGTTCCAACATCTGAATTTGAATTCCACCATTTGACAAAAATAAGTCTCCTACCCTCCAAAACAAAACAAACCAAAAAAACCCCATGCACACACAAAAAAAAAAACCAAACCCACAACAAAAAACTGTTGACTGAAACCCTTTTTTACATTCATAGTTAAAATTTCCCAAAGCAAAATTTGGAATCTAACACCAGATGTCAGCAGGACATACACAGTTGGAGGAAAGTTTGGCAATACCGATGGTCTCTGTAAAGTTCAGTCTCTAATGAAGACTCCTAAGTAACCTACCCTAAAGGTCTAACCTCAGTATTCTGTGCAATGTTATATAGTAGAGAGCCTCCCATTTAGAAGGACAACACAAAGTCTTCAAGAAGCATCAAGAAAATATTCTTTTAAAGTGTTAAAGCTAATTGTTATGTTGTCATAGCTTGCACTTCTCTGAGCAGAAGAGATATCAAATAACCCGAGGTCTCTTCTAACCAGATGTGTTCTGGGTTTCTCTGGTAATTAGTTAGATCATTATTTCAGATGTAAAGAATTTTGCCACAAATTGAGATCAGAACTGAAAACTAAGATGCAAAGGGTGATGCCAATCAACATTGCAAAAGATTTATCAATCCTTGATTAAAGTAGTATCAATCATTCATAACAACTTATGTAGTCACGACTTAACTCCTGAGCTTGCAGAAGAGCATTCATGAATTATGTACTTGAAGTTAAGAATCTGATTCCAAACCATACTGGAAGCTAGAATTGCCAAGAGGCTATCATGGTAGCTGCCACTGCTCCACTAGAAGCCACTTCTCTAGCTCTCTTTTTGAAACAAAATTTTACCTTCCCTACAGAGTCTTCCTCGTGTACTGCCTTTATAAGAAGGATCACACATCGGGCTACAATATTTCATTATGATAATTCAATAAAACAGTTCATTTACTATTGGCATCAAAGTAGTGATTGTATAGCATTCTGTGGAGAGAATAAAGACTTTTACTAAGAAGTTTGCATGCTTATATTAATCTCCTTACTGAATTAATATGCTAAAAGAAAAATTATTCGATTTGCATTCTATCTGCAAGAATAGAATTGTTACTCCCACATACTCAAACGGTATGGATTCTTACTACATAGACTTTTTTAAATTGCATAATATAGCACATTTTCCTTTTTATTATAGGTTAAATTAATAAATTAATTAATTAAAACCCCTCAAAACATTTGGTATGGCGGAGGGTCCCTTGTCAATTTGACAGACTGGTGGCAAACTCACATTATGAAAGAATTAAGATTGTGATTATTGCAATAAGCACCACCTCTATTCTTACTTCTTCACCCCCTAGCTAAAGAGCAGTTTGTTCAAGAGCCACTAGAATACTCAAATACTTCTTTACTTTTATAAGCAGCTAAGGACAAAAGAGCTTTAAGTATCTGAACTTAACTGACAATTAGCCAATTTTATGCCATGTATTTTAAATACATCACTAACAGTTTAAGAATGCAAATCATACATGAAATAAGGGAGATGCTGATCGCAAAATAAAAGCCGGAAGCTTGAACCCCTGAAGAGCTACATACATAAAACTGATGGAGAAATAAAATTGTGTGTTCTACAATAAACAATAAAGACATATGGTCTATTATCAGAAGTAAAAATTCATACTAAAATTCACCATTACATCACAAAAGACTGATGCATTTTTAACTACTATCTGCCTACAGATTGTTTCTTGCTGTAGCAAACTTATGCAGTTACAGATCCCAGTAAGTCAATTCACTGGGAGGTCCAGAACTGCTATTATGATAAGTTTTATCTTTCCTATGTATTTATTTATACTTATGAAGACACTTGCATAGCAACAATCCTCAATCACACAGCGAGTCTCTTGGGAAGGTGTGCTGAAAGCTTTATATATCTCTCCTAAAGTGATAGATTCACACCACTGAGATACATCACTGATCAATCTAAAGAACACAGAATAACACATGGGCTTCTCTTCAGTGGAATTCAGTTAAAAGCCTACCATGTGTTCATGTTTGTACTTTCTTCCTGACTATGCTCAGCTCTCTCCCTTTTAGACCACCACAAATAATTATAGGACTCAATCTGCTCCTTGAGCAGAACTCCTAAAGTGGTCAAAAATATGTCAGAGACAAAAGAAAGAGAACTCAATACTGTGGCTAGTCACAATGGCACAGAAACAAAAGCAAAAATGAGAAAGATGGGAGAAAGCAGACTTTCACATTTGTTTAACATCACCTTTCACAACATGCAGTGCTTATAACATTCTTCCCTGCAAGCAACAGAACAGTTTGTCACAAGCATTAAAAAATAAACATTCAGATAGAAATAATAACCATAACAAGCCAGACAGACAAGCAGTTAGCAAAGGTTTCTTCCTGCCTGTAGTCTGAGAAACATATCCTTAGTGAGCTTTTAAGAAGCCCTTTTACCAACTTTACTTTTTCAGAGATCCCAGAAGGCCACCATTGCTGCTCATGATCTACTGCTAAATGCTACATATTTAATCTTAAAAGAAGGCAAAATTGATGAAAGGCAACAAGCACACACCACTGAAATTCCCACCAAATTAATTCCCGAACTGTCAAGAAGTGACTACAACTAGGTCCACAAACAATGCTATGCAGCAGTCTAATTACAGTGCAACAAAAGACTGCATAAGAACAAAAATCCACATTAAAAAGCACAGATTAGAAAGTAGAAAGTCCTGGCCACATGTGGATGACAAGAAGCTGACTGGCTTATTAACTGGAGCACAATTAAGGGCAATGAAGGAGAAAGAATCCATCATAAAAAGGCAAACTCAAACAATATCACCGGAAGGAGCCAACACTGCTTTTGTTAGCTAGTTTTTCTCTCACCTAATTGTCGTCAACATCTCTATTTTACTGAGCTGAACTGCAGCCAGCTCACTTTCAACTCATATAATAAACACAGACAGCCATGCTGTGCTGCTGATCTTGACTGCACATTGCAATGCTGAGAATGGCTTCAATACCTTTCACTGGAGAAATTTAGTTTTAGCATAACTGGAATTTCAGATACATGTGATTTGGTACATGCTATAATTTTCTTAAGAGGAAGGGGCTTAAAACTACTCACCCCAAACATACTAATTGTTGTGCTTAGTCTCAGCCAAAAGCTGGTAATATGCCACATATAAGTAGCAAACATACATATTAAAGAAATAATTACATTAAATGCATTGCTTCACACACTGACTTGATACAGATTGTATGAACAGTTCACAAGGAGAAATATCAGCAAATGACCAAGCAAAGGTCTGTGAAAGGTCCTAGCTCTCACCATGACAGACATTAATATCACAGGTGGCACCTGATGAAAGCATACCTTTCATTTCCAAGGAAACTGAACCACTTATTTTAACTAAAAAATATAGCCAAATGAGCTGCTACATAGGAGAGGAACCTAATGAGCTTGGGGACTGAACTCCTAACACCCCTGAATCCTCTTCAGAAGGACAAATAAAAAACCTATTATCCTATACCAAGGATGTGGATACACAGGGAGGAAGTACTGCCTGAATCATAAGGGGTGCACAAGGACAAGAGACCTTTCTGCAGAGAGCAGTGCATCAGCTGAATACATAAGTGAGACCTTCTCCACTGTATCTAAAGGCCCTCTGCATTGGAAAGGATGTCCCATGTGAAGGACACATATCACTGAAGTCAGAAAAAGCAGCAGAACTGACTCATGAGGGCTTCTGTCTGCCAGAAAGGCTTTCTGGCTTACTGTGGCAGAGATACCAGGATGTGTACTCAATCCCCTCATGGCCATAACAGTGCACATCCCTAGTGCACAGAATGGAAATTCCTATGGGTCTCATAGATAAAGCTTTGCTGATTCCTATAACACTGACACATTTGAGTAATTACAGGACTAGCAGAAGAGCAGATACTTGTAACTTAACTGATCTTGTTAGATTCACATAGCAATGAGAACTATTGGGAACGGATGCACTGGTAAGGTGCATGATTATAGTAAGATATCCAGCTGTTGGAAAGCTATGCTCAGCTGTTTCTCAGTTAGCTATATCCGGGCACAACTTATCTGAGTAAATGTAAACCTAAGGAACAATTTTGCTATCTATTGAGCTACTGACTACTGAAGTCAGAGAACATTTATAATGACAGGGAATCACCAACACCTGTCATCTGCATAATGAAATCTCAAACTTCAAGCTTTCAGCATCACTCTGCACTGAATATCATCAGAAAGAGAAGCAAGTGCTCATAAATGTATTGATGAGACTTACTTGAGCAGGGAGAACATAAGCACAAAGCCTTATTCCTATCCTCTGCAAAATCTTGCTTTAGGACTAACTCTACATTGGATTATCAGCTTGAAAGGAGACAAAAGAACATCAATTTTTTTTAATTATTATTGTTTATTTTCATTCACTTCTTTAAAGTCATCAAGCAATTCAGACAATTTGGTGAAGAACATACGGACAATTGCTCTAAGCTACAATAATAGTCAATCAGGTTAACATCCTCTACCTGGTTTTACAGGCAAGGCATGCTTCCCCTCAGGTATCCTCTCTGTTTCCAAGTACCTGCAGCGTAGGTACTTTCAAAGCCATCAATTTTTACTTTTGTTTGTTTGTTTTTTATTGTTGTAACTAGATTTTCTTTTCATGAGCTTGTACAGCTGCTGTTGGAACCACCATTTTGACAACCACAACATTTGTGGTATCAGTTATCCACTGAAAGACAAAACACTTCCTTTGATTTGTTCTAAATTTCTTTACACTACAAAAAGTAGGTGTGAAACATCTTACTAGGGGATGTTACGAATGTTAAAAAGTTCACAAATGTATGAAAAGAAATTGGACTAGTTCATAGATCAAAACCAAGTCAAAACTCAGGATACCCCTGAATCCAAGATTAATGGTGGCTCAGACAGTGTTCTGGGGAAGGTGGATTAAAAACTTGCCCTGTCCCAACAGTCTACTGTTCCAGGATAACACTGACTATTTGCCCTAAGTCTGGTCTGAAACAGTGTAGGAATTCCTGTGTTATGCATTTGAAAAACACTAACAAATATGACTCCCTCCAAATGCTACACCAAACTTCCATACCTTTAAACTAAAGTTAACTTATTCCTAACTATGGGCTCTTCTGTATACATTTCTCTATCATCCTTGAATTTTAACCACTAGCAATGAGATTTCATTTTGGTTTAGAAGGATTGGACACTACAGAGGAGGACTTAATTCAGTGAAATATTTCCCAGTAAATTAAACCTCTCACCTCGACAACGCTTGACATGCTTGGAGACTTTACCTAGCAACCTGTTTATCTGATCCTGCCTGCTGTACAGGGAATAGTTGACAGAGTGCTACCACTAAGGCACTTGTGCTTGGCATCCCATTTAACAGCCTGTATTCTGCCTCAGGTGTCACTTACTTCTTAAGTCACTGACTCCACAGCAGGGGTGACTACTCACTCTCCTGTCACCTCACTTCCTCACAGACTGTCTAAACACCTCATGAAGTCTCAGCTTGTTTCCAGACTCTGCTTATAACAGGAGTATATATACTTTCTACATTTTTCCCCCATTTATTCTTTTTCGATTTATATGACTTATATTTCTGTCTTGTTACTATTTCTTCGAGTATATATAACATTTACACTAGACAATTCTAATTTAAGAACTCCAATATGAAATGGAATTGGAGTGTAGCAAATGGATAAATCCTGTGTAATCAAAACTGACTCTGCCTAAGTTTCCACCAGGAATAAATATGCAGTAAAAGCAAAGATCAATTTGACTTCCTCTTTTCACAGTAAACTTGTATTCAGTTTGGAAGTTGGTGTCTTACCATAAAGAGGAACAGCCCTGTGGACACTAAGGACATTGAAATAGGATGAGGTGCTCTTGGTGCCAGAGCAGAGACTCCCCTGCAGGCCATAGTGAGGTAGGCTGTGCTCCTGAAGCTCATGGAGGACCACAGTGGAGCAGATGTTCACCTGCAGCCCAGACAGGACCCCACACCTGAGTAATTTTAGGTAGGGTGTACTACACGTTTTTTTCTGGCTGTACCACTGATCAGATGCAGGAGTTGCTCCAGGGCTGCACAGCAATGAAATTTGTATTTCAGGTAACACTAGCTAGGATGTCTTTAGGAAGGTGAACATGAACTCAAAACATTAACATCTCATTCTGAATTGCTAATGGAAAACTAACATTTGAGCCTCAGAGAGATCCTATTGTGCAATATAAGCAATTAGTCAGATCCCACAGCATAAGTTACTGAGTTCTGCTGGATTATTCTGCAGCTGGACCCATCATTAACCAGAATCTAATCAGTGTTGACTGAAATATTCCTGGGCCAGAGGACATTTTGTAACATCCACACAATTATTTCCTCACCCACAACATACAGATAATTTTATTTAACTCGTTCAGTTCTGCAACAATCCAGTACTACTACACAAGACAGTTTTATAGATGTTTTCCAGTCAACAGCATTGGTTAAAATGAATGAATGTTCACACATACAATGTCATCCTGAAATAGCAGTTTTCATAGTAGCCTTAAAGCTGTATGTGGACATTCAGTTTTATGCCATAAATAAGGAAAAAGCACTTATCAAATATTTTAGTAGATTGAGCATTAACAGGGAGACCAATGCCTTGCTTACTTCTGCTTCTTCCTCCCTACATAATCTATACTGCTCCATGGTTAACACCTTTCATGGAAATAAATGGAATTCTGGGAAAACATAAAAGTCCAGAGGTACAGTGTAGGGAAATATATTCAAAGATGCTTAGAAAATAGATAACATGTCCTGCTATTGATAATATAAGCTGGCTCAGGTTTCTCCAGGTTTTCCAATTTTTCTGCCAAAGAATTTCAACTTTACAATGATTTCTAACAAAACAAAAAATTAGTTTTAATTACGCAACACATGAGGAAAATATCTCTGTTCTTTATTTCCATCAAAAGGCTTTTTAAAATTCCCCAAGGAAATCAGTTGTGGGCTTGCATTTAGGCAACCCCAAAGTTGCTAATTGTTTCAGGCACTGGAGTCCCAAGATCATTATCACTTAAATTTCTTGTTGAGAACTACTTACTATTTTGTTGCATCTCATAGTTAAAGACCTGTGCTGTAGTGGTTTTACAAGACATTTGCCAGTTGCAACTCAAGTACAAAATGAAGCTCTAAGGAAGATAATTTTGGCAGGCTCAACACAGTCACTAATATCAGTTCGATTTTGTACTTCCCTCTTCTTTTCTTCTCTTCATTCATTACCATTTATTCTTACACTACCATAAATAGCCTATGTTTTCATAATCACACTCTGTTGGACTGTTTCCATTAAATTCACTCTCATTCTATTCCCTGCACTTTTTAGAATATAGGGAAGATGTCACAAAAGCGGAAAGATGCATCATTTAAACATGGTATCTGGTTTTTCCAGATCTGGCGTATGAACACTGCAAAAGATATGACTTTCAGCATGAACAATCAAAAATAATAAATCAAAACTTAATACAGAAGAACGTCATTCTATGTTTAGTAAAATAGATTTTCTGAAACTATCTTTAAGAAGTTGATATTTTTCCAGTGTGCTCTTTTTCTCATGCCTGGTATTGGCTATGTACTTACTAGGAGGACTGGGGCTTTACCCAGGTCATTTTTGGAGAAGGAAATGTCACTTCCTGCAGGGAAGGGTCAACATCTCTGAACTGTTGGCTTGCTTCTTAGCAGCACACTGAAAATAGTTGCATACTGAAAATGTGAAACTACTTTTAACAGCAGCTGTGCTCTTTGCAGCAAACAGAAATTGGGACTAAAATAAGAGACTATAGAGGGAGAGAATCAAAATCTATAAACACAAATCAGGAAGCTTTTGTAGATGGAAGAAAATGGAAGTGTAGCAGTGTGAAACATTTGAAGTAACAGCAATATACATCAGAGTATACCTGGCATCCCACTCTCCAGTAATAAGCTGCAATTGAAACCAAGATAGGAGTGCAATGATATTTTGAAAAATTGCTTGGCCCTCAGCAATCAGCAAGCATCAGTTGTCAGGGAAGTCTGGTGTATGAATTCTTTCTTTCCTATTACCTGCTTACTCCTGAAAAAGACTCTAGTTTTATAAAGGTTTAAAGAAAAGAAAAAGGAATCTTCCATGATAAAAGACAGGAAAGGTGACGGTGGGAAGTGTAGGACCTGGCAGGATGTGAATGATGTGGAATAAGGGGTAGATATTGCCCTGGTTTTGACTGGGATAGTTATTTTTCTTCCTAGTAGTTGATGATGAAGCCTTGGGTGATATGGTTTAGTGTGAGGTGTCCCTGCCCATGGCAGGGGGGTTGGAACTAGATGATCTTAAGTTCCTTTCCAACCCTAACTATTCTATGATTCTATGCAGCGTTGTGTTTTGGCTTTAGCCTGAGAATAATGCTGACAACAACTGAATCATCACTGTGTCAAGTAGCACTTACCCTGATCAAGGACTTTTCAGTCTCATGCTCTGCAACTGAGGAGGGGCACAAGAAGCCAGGAGGAAGCAGAGACAGGACACCTGACCCAAACTAGCCAAAAGGGTATTTTCCGTAACTCAGCATATCATGCCCAGTATATAAACTGGGGGGAGTTACCTGGAAGGCCCAGTCACTGCTCAGGTCAGGCTGGGCATCAGTCAGCTGATGGTGAGAAATTGTTTTGTACATCACTTGTGTTTATTGGGTTTTTTTCTCCTTTTCTGCCTTCAGTTTCTGTCTCTCTTTGTTATTCCCTTTAGTAGTAGTATCAGCATCAGTATTATATTGTACTTCAGCTATTAAACTGTTCTTATCTTAACCTGTGGGTTTTATATTCTTTCAAATCTCTTCCCCATCCTGCCTGGAGAAGGGTGGAAAGGGAGGGGTGGTGAGTGAACAGCTCTTAAGCTATCATAGGATGTTTGTAGCTGTCTTGAGAATCTATCTGGATTTTAATAAAACACCAGAAAACATGTGGTATTTTTTGAAAAACAGATTAAAAACTCTTGAGAGGAAACTCCTCTTAGTGAAGAGGGTCAAGTATAAGGTGCACCCACCATGGCTTTTCTGAAGCCATATTGTTTATAAATCTTTTTAAATTTTAATTCCCCAGCAAAAAATTTGGAAGTACAGACACAGATCAGAAGAACATTAGGGTTCTGATAAATTAAGAGATTAAAAGGAGCTTAATGAATTAATAATAGTAAAGAGAAATTTCTTGACCCAAAGGTCTTCGTCATGTCTATGATTTTTAATTAAATTCTTATTGTGAAGCTGAACTTCGTCTATATTGAATAAAACTCTGCTAAGCTTATTTACCTAAGGAGGAATAACATGTGATCATTTGAGTAAGCTACAATTTAAGTTAGCCCACAAAAGCCAAATGAATTCATGGTATATTTTAATTTGGCTTAAGGTAACATATAACCATTTTATAGAAGTCTCAGGCTGGAAACAGGTAAGAGTGAATAACAGCACAGGTAAACATCATATTTCCTTCCCCCCCTTTATACCCAATAATGCAACAGTATGGAGAGAACACAGTTTCAGTTTAACCACTGCCCAGGTGGCATGACATTCAGGGTGTGAGTAGTTACAGTTCTTCGCAGTCAGGAGGTACCGAAAACCCTCAACATCCAAGTATCTCTGCCTTGCCTTAGTTATGCCTGACACTGGATTTCTGCAGTAGGTGGAATGTGCATGTAGTGCCTACAGCACTCAAACTTTCTCCTGACCCCATTGGCCACCCTATTTCATGCACTGAATATTGTCACAATAAACTCCATTATTCACAGGAGAACTACAGGATCCAAAGAACTTCCCACTTCTGTAAACACCTTAGAAAAGAGGAACTTTTTTGAACAGTAAAAATTTGAGATGCTGAATGTACTCCTGGTTCAAACTCACCATGACAAATTGTGCCGCTGTGAATGACAGCACTGTGCAAAAATGGTGTACCACCCATTTGCCACACACACAGCACTTCATGTGTGCAAAACAGGGCAGGAAAGCAGACAGTGGTAGAGAGACTCCAAAAAGGAACCAGCAGACTAACACAGACCTGAGTCTGCAACAAGTAGCAAACTCATAAGCCTCAGAGGCAAAGGAAAGAAAAAGGATCAGCCCTGGATATACAGGGAGATTTTGGAATGGAGATATATTTTAAAAGATTCAAACTTCATGAACCCTGCAGGCAGGGTTTTTGCAGGTATTTCTTCAAGCTTTTTCTTTGGTAACTTGTCCAACTTAAGTTTTCCTTATTTAAAGGCTTACTTTTAGCTAGTTGGTTTTTATATTCCAGGAAACTAATTAGTAGAGATTAGGAATCACTTCAGAAGCACAGAATGGTAGATCTGTCTGACTAGTGGTCCTGTCACATTCACATGTGGACACTAAATTTTTCTGGCTTTAAAGATATGCAAGAAAAATATTGCCTTCATGCTGCAAATTACAACCCAGTTAGCAAAGAGCTGTTCTTTTGCAACACCAAGACAGGCTAGCAGACTGACAAATAAATCCTCCACACTTACATTCAACAGCATAGTATGGGATTTCTGCAAGCAGAATGACCAATACTCTTTCCCTTTGGAGCACCTACAGAGAATCTTAATTAAGGTTGCCAAGAGCAGGGTATTACTCACCTTGATGTATCAATCCTTGGGGGTTCCCCTCCTTATGCTTCAGAAAAAATAGGACATGTGTAACAAAAGTGAAATAGAGCTGTGCTGTAAGCAGGCGAAATGCCCACAGAGTGCATAGATCAAACCTGAAGTCAGCCCCTGATTAACCTCCCAGAGGTTTAAAAGCAAGTCTGGAAACTGCAAACAATCCATACTAGAAGCTAAGACCTGCTAGCTTGTCCATCTCAGCCTGATTAAGTCACCCCAAGTGTCTTCCTTAGTTACCTTATTTTAGTTTGCTAAATGTATATGCTTGTAACACACAACAAACCCATTTGTTCTTCAATTCCTTGCCTGCTTGCCACCCAAGGTCATAAAAAACAGATTTTTTTTTTTTTGTCTCTGTGCATGCTATTCTCCTTCATAATGAAATCCCAACATGAACTCCTACAGACATGTCTCACTGAACTAGTAATTCCCAATGGTTGTGTATTACCAAACTCTACAGAAACCTCACTGATGCACCATGAAGAAGTTCCAGACCACCAAACCCTCTGCCGTTTGTCCAGATACCTTTACACTGTGGTTATATCTGGCATCTCTCCAATTGTTGCTATTAGTTTGGCACCTAATCCTCTGCTAGGCACTGCTACCCTGCACGCAAAGCACATATGTGCAAGTGTAAATTGACTTTTTTGACTTATCTAAACCCTACTAAAAGCGGCTTAAAATGAAGTCTACTGAATTATCATAGCAGAAAATTCCCAGATTACTTTAGTAGCTGGATAGACTAACAGAATGTTTTTTCACCTCCCTGCCTTAGAAATCTTCATGATTTTTCCTACACTCACTCAAGAGAATTGTGCAAATATCAAGCTCTTTGAGACAGCCTCCTTTCTGTTACACTATGTATTCCAACAGAACTAAATTGCTTTAACATTGCACAGGGAACTAAGCAGATTTTTGACATCCCTTTGCTAAGTAAGTACTGATTGTCACCCACAATCCTAATAGGTTGAAATGGTGTAAAATGCCAACAGGATGATTTTAATCATTTCATCAAGCATGGCTTTCACTACATTGTCAAGTGAAAAAAAAAAAAGTAATTTTTACAGCTCTGCATCAATTTTATTTCTTACTATGTCATCATAAAAAATTGTGTGAATGAGAGAAAATTTTCTTGCATCTCTTAGGCAACAAATGGAAGGAAAAATATGCATGTGCTGACCAGGTGAAATATTAAATTGACAGAGACCCTGCCCAAGGAAACCATTCTCAAAATTAGCCAGTGGTCTGAATACCTTGGTAGATTTCAAATGTCTTTCTTAAGTACAACACTCAGAGTGCCTCAAAGGGAGACAACAGATTACTGTTGTTATATCTTTAGGTACGAACTTGTCATGCAGCATGAGAGAACTAAATAGGTTTTCTGTTGGTTACCTAAAACTGCACAAAATTGAGAGCTGTAGAAAGTGTTGGTGCGGGAGGGAGGCATAACATTTATTTCAAAACCAGTAGTGAGAATGCATACTAGCAAGTCTGTATTAGGATTTCAAGCCTTTGAGAAAATATGAGAGCAGATGCAGTCCAGTGCTGTAGACCAGTAGAACCAAGAAAAACATCTTCTACTTAGGCTGTGGTTAAAAATCATGATCTGGCTGCTACTCTTCCACAAGCCAGTGAGAAGACTTTATGTGAGTGGCTCCCACTTCAGGTAAAGCAAGCTGACAACTTACAGCTATTATTTACAGTTCTTCAAATGTAAATCTGCTGACCTCACCCTATAGTGGATGTAAAGACTTCACACCATATTTTCCACTTTGCCAAATCAGGATGTGTATGTGTGCTAGTGTGTGCACGCAGGGGCAGGAACAGAAGAAGGAGAAGGACAAAAGCACTGCTGGTTACCATGGATCTTCCTGCAGCATTTGACTGCTCTGCTTTGAGGGTAAATGACAATACAGCAATCCAAAGCAGATGCTCTTTTCAAGCACCATGCATGTCAGCTTCAAGAATGACAGTTTACCAGTAGTCTTCTACATATTAATTGTAAAAAAGAAAACCACAAGCAAACAGAAAATCAAAACAAACAAAAGCAAACAAACAAACAAAAAAACACCACAAAGAGAAAAAATTACAACCGCCACATCAAAATAAAAACAGCAAACACTCTACAAAAAAAACCCACCAATCTCTCCAGGAAATGGAGCTGGAAGCACAAATGAACTTGTTGAGATAAGAAACACATGGTGATGAATAACATCTCAGGTGCCAGTTCATGAAACCATGGAACAGCCCATTCCTCAAGCGCGGCAGAGACTGTATTCCTTAGCAACAGTAAAACCAGTGGAACAAGCAATGATAGATTCTCCCACTGCCTCTTACTTACACTGCTAGGTGCCAAGTGATGGGAGAGTGAGTGAGCGCCAGCTTCGAGTGTGCTCAAAATGTAGTTTAAGCTACCATACAAGTTGGAAGATAGGAGACTCACACCCACACCACAGAAGAAGAAAGACAAGAAAAGATATGTATTAATCATAAAATGCACAATATTAACATGGATTTGGGTGGCATATGGCATGTTAGCGTACAGATACGTGCCTGAGTTGGGGGAAAAACTGTCGCATGTCTCCCCTAACCGCAAAAGCTTAATCACTTCTTTCAGCTCTGCTTACCAGAATTTTTCAACAGATATCACTTAGAAGCAGATATGACAAAACAACTACACCTCCAGATTTCAGAACTCCTCATGCTTTAAATTCACTATGATAACAAAACTCTACTGAGCGAAGCCAACTGCTTTCTTCATTGTGTAGTAATTACTTGTGTGAATTTGATTTGTTAATAAACTATGAATGGTGTGTTCACATCAGAAACAAATAAGAACATAATTAATTGAGATCACAACAGAAAACAAATTTAGAAAAATCAGACTATAAGAGTTATTTGCAGTGTTACTCATGAATTATTTCTCAAGTTAGTATTTTAACATTCAGATCAACACACAAGTGTTTTTTCAGTACTTAAGACCTTGTACATAAACTACTGATAATCAGCTTCTTCATGTTCTGTATTTACGCTCATAGCTAACAAAGTATTAACTCTTCTTTTGACAATTTAAAAAATACTCTTTTGAGTCTTGTATTGATGGTTTTTCAACTTGTTTGTGCATTAACTCTATCAGATGTATTATAGAATCACAGAATAGTTAGGGTTGGAAAGGACCTTAAGATCATCCAGTTCCAACCCCCCTGCCATGGGCAGGGACACCTCACACTAAACCATATCACCCAAGGCTTCATCCAACCTGGCCTTGAACACTGCCAGGGATGGAGCATTCACAACCTCCCTGGGCAACCCATTCCAGTACCTCACCACCTATTATGAGCAACTTACACTAGTCACCCTCATATTTCTCACTGAGTAGACATAAAGTGCCTTTTGATGTGATATTTGTTTTCAGTGAATTTGCACACACATCTTGAAATGTCAATTAACAGTCTAGTTTAGACTTTTCAAGAAAAAATTCACCAGCATTAATTCCTGAACTTTGTCACCTCCAGTAAATATTGGTTAAGGTCTTAATTACAAATTTTTAGGGTCCAGCAAATGGGATGTTATGATTCTACAGACCATTTAATCAAAAACATGTAAAACAATGTGACTTCTTTTAAAAGGCCTGTCTAAATTAATCCAGTATGGAGTACTGATTCAGCATAGACACAACCCTTTTTTCCAAGAAAATACATTTTTATAAAACATATACATCAAAAGGGACACGCAGATTGTGCAAAAGCATGCAAAAAGCACTACTTTTTGTTCAGAAATAACAAACCAGAAGTGATATTGGTATAGCTTTAATCTGTAATAAATAATTGCCTGCCATTTGCAAATAAAGTCCATTTTAAATCTTGCAGAGTTTCCGTAAGCACTCCTATCGATATTACTCACTCTGGGACTTCAAACTTTAAGAAAATAATTATGACTTAATGTCTTCAAAATTCTTGCTGTTCATGAAAAATGTATATTCTGTGTTGTAAGATTTTGTTACCTTTTAATATAAGCCACAAAAAAAGCCATCAAGGACCTGAGTGGAAAATACCTTTTTTTCCACCTGAACTTCTGGACAGAGTAATGCTCTAACATAACCCAAATAATTTCAGGACACCTTTAGCAGAAAAGCAAAAGCATACTTTGTCCAGATCAGCTTGGGCCTGGGAGTTAAATAAATAAATATATTGAATCTTGAGTGGCAGGACTGAACTACCTCAAGCTGAGAAAAGACACATGAGGCTCTAAATATCAGCTAATGCTTTAAACACAAAGGTCAGAGTCAGATAACCCTCCTTTTATGCTGAGTCCAACCCCTGCCAGCAAGCGCTTGCCAAACTGATCCTTTTTGGACTCAAACCTAAATGCAGTAACTTCTTAATGCCATTGATCCCTGAAGAAAGAGTTCAGTGATGTACAAACACGAAACCCCCTTTTGATGTCATTGATTAAATCTGTAAGAAGCTAGCAAAGTAGGGAATATTAGCTTGAAGATCATTAAGTTATAGTAATGATTCAAAAACTCCCCAGAAAGTACAAAAAGGCAAAGGCTGAATGAGCTAAAGGGAACATCAAGGAAACCCCACAAAGTGCAGAGCCGGTGGAAAAGGGCAGAGGCCAAAATTTCATCACACCAGATCTCTGAAAGACACAGCTTTGTCCTTCAAGGAAGCTCTTGGAACAGCAAATTGAAGTCCTCCGTGTATATCTCATTTACCTAAGCTCAGTCAAGTCAAATTGTTAGTTTATACACTGGTGGGCTGGGCCACCCTTCAGTGGAACCTTGACAAGCCAAAGCTACGGGTTGACAGCACCCTCGTGAATGTCAAGGCAAATCCAAAGTCTTGTATGTAGGAAAAAATAATTCCAAATGGGACTGATAGGCCATGTAGCACTCTTTAAGAAAGGAAAGTGGAAGTCTGGTGAACAACTAATTTAATGTGAATCAGCAGTGTGCCTATGCAGTACTGAGTGCTAACTGCTAATGCATTTTTTATGCATTAGCAAAAGCATAGCCAGTGCTTTAGAAGGTAATAGTCACTCCCATCAGTTGTCATTGTTAAAACTGCATTTCAAGTTGTGTACTCATATTTAAGCCTTCAAATACAAAAGAAATACTGATAAACAGAAGAGAATCCAAAGAAGGACATCAAAATGGTGATGGAGCACATGAGGAACAGATGAGAAAGCTGGGATTCTCCAGCCTCAGGAAAAAAAAAGACTACCAGGGTATCTAATTGCAGTCTTCTGATCCTTAAAAGGGGGAATACAGATGGAGCCAGACATTTCTCACAGATGTGCAATGGAAGAACAAGATGTCACAGTCTCACGTTATAGCAAGAGAAATTCTGATTAGACTTAAGAGGGGAAAAAGGCAAACTGAGTGATCAAGCACTGGAACTGGCTAAATTGCAGTGTGGGAAATCTCCATCCTTGGAAGTTTCTGACACTGAGCAGGACAAGGTCCTGAGCAATTGCACCTACTTTGAGTAGGATTTTGGACCAGATGTGCCCCAGAAGTCCTTTTGAATCAAAACTAACATGTGATATTTCAATAGCAAGCAGCCAAAAGAGCTGAAGCAGAGCAAGAAAAGCAAAAATCAGACTCACAACACCATGTCCAGTTACAGCAGCACCCATGAGATGGGGGAGTGATGGACAATGCAGGGTCTTCATCCTATCTTTGGGATGAAGCCATGTGGTTAAAGACTGCAAGGTTTCTTGGCTAAGGTTTGTATCACACTGTTTCATCACTAACAAGAATCACTTTTCATTGGGAAAGTTGAAGTCTACTTTGGCTAGCATTTACTTAAGACAGCAATAAGAATACATTCATAACAAATGGCATAAGAAAGAATGGCATTGCTAATTTTCACAGAAAAGCAGCATGATCTCTGGCTTTCATATAAGATTTTATTTGAAATCTTGTTTCTTGTTTTGCTTTTTTAAATTACATTTCCATCATGATTTGTTCTCTGCTAGCATAAAGAGAATTATTTACAAATTGCTATGGATAGTTGGACAATTGGTATCATCTGCTATTCTCTTTGTACTAACATCAAACTGTTTTGCTGCAATTTTTCTAACTAGATGAATTTCAATTTGTCTAGTTAAAAACATTTTTTAAAACATCATTTAGACAAGTGGTATCTATGTTCTTTCATTTTTTACACACTTCTTATATTCCCCCAACAACTTCAAAATCAAGTGAGGAAAAATACAATGAGACAATATTTAGTCCACAAACATGGGATGTGTCACCTTTTGCTAAGGTCCAGAATAATTGCTTGCAAGTCAGTTTGTAAAAGCTCGCTGAAAGCAATGATAGTAATTTTCCTTGTAATCACTGAAATGAAATATTAAAATACTATAATCATTTAAGGTATTTATAAAACTTAATGTAATTACAACTTCCCCTAGAAAACACCAGATTGTCTAGGCTATATTCCTGGAAAGAAAGCATCTGCTAATCTTGGTAAACAGAGTGGAAAAGTGACATCTGACTTAGAATAAACATTCTTAAAATCCATCCAGTGCTTTTCACAGGACTATTCCTTGCTGGGGGATCAGCCCCAGAAGTTGCCAACATACACTACACCATTGGAATCAAACTCTTGCTCTCCATCACTTCACTCCCTAGCTCTGTGGTGCACAGTATTTCACAATGGAGTTACTGCTAGTCAGGAGACACACAGAAGCCTGCAGCTACAAGACTACTTGCATATAATTATTGTGCTTCAGCATCATAATCTTCTCTTTCAAAATACTACACTCTATAGATCTAGAAGGTGGAAAAACAGTATTGGGAATATATAGTTTGGGATAGTGAAATGGGTAGGAAAAGAGATGGTAAAATTAAAAAATGTAAGGGGAGCTGAAACTATCCTGGGCAGACAAAAATTTACTGAGTAAATCCAAGCTAAAGTACTCTTCATGTATATTGTGATTGTGAGCCCTTGTCCTTTTGAAGACAGATCTCATTTGAATTACTTCATTTCAGTAATCAAATAAAAAACTTCTTTTGATTCCCTTCAATTTGATTAAAATAGGAAGGAAAACAGCAGGTTTGTGTGCAAGAAAATACTATCATGTCAAATTCCTTTCCCTTCTGAATGCTGCATAACCCTAACACCACTTCTGCCCTGAGACATCCCAGCTATTTTCACTCCAATCCTTTATGCTCAGCTGAATATCATTCCCCATTCATGCATTCTATATACTCTTACCTCAGGGCTAGGCTTACTTACAGAGTCCCATTGAAAATAAGCATCATAATGTTTTCTCCTGAATAGCAACTGAAAGAAGCATCTGCCTATATAGCTTCTGTATGCTTCCCTATATATCCTAAAGTCTCCTGAGTATCCCAGCTTCACGAATACTTGACCCTAAGCTTAGGCCTGTGTCTAACCCAGCACTTTCGGTACTTTTTCAATACTTCCGTCCTGCATTTCCAATGACTACTGCATCCCTCTTCAAAGGGCCTCTAAGTAGAAGAAGCTGGGCATGCTACTGCAGCAGACACCTTCTGAGAAACCACTTCTGTGATGGACTTTCAGGAACCAGTGAAACCACATTATAAAGGTAGCCTTGCCCACTGGTAATTTGGATTTCTAACAGACAGCCAAAATTTCTTTACTGAGCATTCATTATCATTTTCACTTGGGAGAACATCATGTATGTTGCCTCGTTATTATTATATACTCTGTTATTCAGTGTAGTTTATACAAAGCTTTTCCAGATCTAGCATTCTCAAATGTTGGCATTAAAATAGAAAGGAAGCGGTCCAACATACTGCAGTATCAGTATGGAAAATGTATTTTTACAGAAATTTATATTTGAAATTATTTAAGTACAAGGAGATGAAAAATGGGACATGCTATTCCTGTGCATTATATAGTGCTATCACCATGACCTTTTCCTTCTTTTCCAGTGAACATCAAGTCAGTACCAAATATTCATGACATTAATATATTGCTGAAATCAACACAGGCATGTATGTTATCCATACAAGACAATTACAGAGCTTCAAGAAAAAGTATCTCACACTAGAGGCCTCCTCTTGCTTCCTCGTCATTTTGTCCTAGCCCACTGACCACAAAGAGAGGGAGATACAAGCCATTGCATCAGCAAATTTGTACAAAGCCACTGTAATACAAGGACCTTTAGGACTGTCACCAGACAATTACCTCAGCAGAATACAGCAGCATGCACCAGCTGTAATAGCTTCTGTGCAATTCTTCCCCACCTCCCATAGCGCTCAGCAAACACTGTAAGACCAGAGAACGAAGAACTAGCACTTTCTTGTATGTCAGGAATAACCAGCTTCCTATCGCCTACCTTGTGCAGGTAGTACAAGTTAAACAACTTCAGATCTTTAAAAATTAAATAAAAGGAGGTTAATGTAGTTAAAGGAAAAGTAAGAAGTACAGGCAGTCAGCAAATGAGCAGAAGAGTGCAGTAAGCCTAGCACTAAAGCTGAACCTGCTAAACTGCAGTGTACATGTTCTTTTGCCTGGATTGTTCTCTGCAACAGAGGATGGCTACTGTTGTATTTCTGATTGTAATATTGATCTGTAATTGTCATTAGGCCATGCATTTTATTTCTATATAGACACTGAATTTGCTAAAATTCAGCCCTTGGTTGTTAATATGGTGGATTTAAGTTCCACAAAGTTATGTATAGGATCCTCATTCATTGCTAGACCCAGTATTGTTATCAGCACAGTCTGGAACATTCTTCTGGGCCTGGAGTAGCAGATGAATTTCTACAATTCTTAACATTTTTAGGTAGTGGTAGTGATTAATCACTGGAGAAGTTAATTCCTGTTTACATACACAAGAAAAGAGTTTACTTCTGCTACCAGCTGTTCTTTGTTCAGGAGGTAAAGATTTGTACTGTGCTTTAAGCTTCTCCTTTCTAAATATCATGCTGTCTCATCAGGAGCCTGGCACTCTGAATTATTCAGGTACCAAAAAATCCATTTCAACCTATTGCTCAACATTGTTCATGAACAGTCAACAAACACTGGGAACATTAGATGAATCCAGACCAATAAATCTACTGCTACTATTCAAAACCCATGAAAAATTCTTTTCTGGTATAACAAAAGGGGGAATGCAAAGGGAAATTAAACAAAACCTGATGCTTGACATCTAAAAATGAACAGAACTAGAAGGGTGATCTCTCCATTTAGCTGTCTTTAAGAAAGATGCTGTGAGGACATACTGTGTGGCCCAAGAAACCCAGCAGACTCAAAAGACTGAATCTCACTGTCAAAGCTGCCACCTGCCACCGCTGCACACAATGGAGGTGCAGAAGGAATGAGCTGGAGCTTGGGCAGTCTGACCAGGCTGGAAAAGAACCAGATAGCACCTCCATGGGAAACACAACACACTGCCATCTTCTCTGCCTTTCCTTAGATCACAAATGCCTGGGAAGCAGCATGTATGTTCCTGCTCTCACAAGTCTGTTACCTTCTGCTACTTAAGAGTCTCATATGTCCAGCAATATTCTCCTCACAAGCACAAGACCTTCAATAAAACCACTGTGAGCCTGTCCTCAAAAGGGCAAACTACAGGGAGTTTTTCAGGTCACTAAGATCTCCTCTGAGGACAGTCTAAATGTCCATATTCACCTGTGGGGAGAAACACTTTTAGGGTGAAAGTTATCATATATGAAGGTAGAGACTTTGTTGGTTTTTTGAGTCCTTATTTAGAAGTGTTGACACCAAAAAATACAAAGTTACTGTATACTTGTATATTATATATAGTATATATTATTATATACTTATATGCAAGCAGAAAAAGCCTAAAAGTTAAATTGTCATAACAATCCATGTGCACTTATCCCACCTATGCCCTTAACTCAGCCAAGGGTACAGCTTATCCTGGTGACTGAAACTGAACTAAGATCTTGCTGCTGACAAGATGCCCTGACCTTCTGCTCCTGCCACCCTCTCAGTACATCTGGTTTTGACAGTCATATGATCTGGCAGTGGTAAACTGAAACTATGAAAAAGCAGAAGAGTACACAGATTATTTATTCCCCCAGCCCCCCCCCCCCGATCAGCTAGTTAAATCACCTTATCCTGAAACTAGGGGCAAGCAGATGGGAGGGAGGTTCAAGCAGGGAAGGCACAAGAATATTCACCTTCTGCAGAAACAAGCCCATAGTTGAGCTGGCTACACTGACTATACTCTTGAGGATAACTGCAAAGCTGCCTCTGCTGTGTGTTTTATAACAAAGGGCACAACTTTGCATCTGCTATGGCCATATTCCTCTTCTCTTGTTCATTTGCTGATTTCTGTTCTTCCTGCTCTTGTTTTTTTTATTTAAATGCTCACACACATGCATAGCCTTTCAACATCTGTCTTCAGCTTACAACTGTAATAATAATAATAATGATAATAATAATAATGAAAATAAATAATGCAGCTTTACTAGGCAGTTAGCTGACTTCCTACCATATCTAGGTATCACTGAAGAAGGACATTTAATTCCACTTACATTTAGCTTGACTAAACTATGATCAAACCCATAACTTTAACCAGACCCATGGTTGTGCACACCTCAAATGGGAAGTGGGTGACAATGATTAGCACTACCAACAATAAGAGGGATTACTGTTTCTAGCAGCATTTCTGAAATGTGTGTCTTGTGGCCTATTTTTTAAGTTGCAGCTTTCAACAGTTCCTTTTAAAAGCAGTTTTATGAACAATTATTTTGATATTACCCTCACTGCCTGATGCATCTCTTCCTTACAGTGGTTATTTTCTACAGTAATTTCACTATCTTCAGAGGACATAGTTCTAGCTACATTAATTTAAGTAAGTTTAAAAGTAGGTCATGGAAACAAAATGAAGTATAGGCAAAGCACAAAAACTCTTCAATGGTCTTAATTTGACATTTAAAATAAATATGGATTTTATTCAGAGATGTATTGTCACCTTCAAAAGATTGCTAATCCTAGAAGTCATTATATTGAGTCTTTAGTTGGTGATTTTAAAGCAATAATTTATTTCAATTAAATGACAGCATCTTTTAATCACAAGGAAGTGACTTGACAGACAAGCAATTCTGTCTTTGAAGCTTTCATACATTTATTCATCTGCCTGAATTTCCCAAGACTTTTGAGTTCAGATGAAGTTCCATCCTGAATTAATGATGTGGGGAAAGCAGTCTGTTTCATCACAACACATAAGAAATGAAACAAAGTGAATGTTGTGGGGAGCAACGGTAATGTGATAACTTCATGCCTGAAAAAAAGCAGATGCAAAACCACTCTGCTCACTAGCCACTGCACCTCCATGTGCCAGAGTGAAAATTAGCTCACAATAGCTATGATTTTTATGTCAATAAAATCATTGCTTTCCCTGGAAATTATACATATGTCATACAAAGCTGATAGAATCTTTCAAGCAAGCAAAGGTTTTAAGCGCTGCTGGTACAGCTAAGAAGTATCTCTGTGCCTGAGAGATAATGTTAACATCACTTCATCATAAAATCAGGCAGAATAATTAAGTCCAGTAGTAGGCACTAGATCCTGGCACCCACAGTATTCTGAACATTTCTAAAAGGGCTTGAGGACACACAAACCTTCATTCACTTACACCAGGCTCCCATGAATGACTGTGCCCTGCTATAATATTTCATTTTTAAAATGTTTTTGCCTGCTTATCACTGGAAAAAAACAACAGTGCCCCAAGCTTCCTGATAATACATCTTCTCCCCCCCCCCCCCCCGCCTTGTTGTATTTTTCAATTTGGAAAGAGCCCAAATAGCTCAATTTTCTATAAATTGATGTTTTCATTTGGCAAAGGAGCAGCCCTTAGACACCAGGACACTCTTTTTTGTTGTTGTTCTGATGAAAATTGTTCTGCTGGAGTGCATCAGGAACCATCGAAATCTCTTTACGCAGTTTATTATATTTGCTTTCTTCAGCCAGCAATGAAAATAAGTTATAAGCTAAAGAAAACTAAGCCAGTCCTAGAAAGAAGTTTGACATTATTAGACCAGTGTTGCAATTATAAAAATGCCACACAAACCCCTAATCCCTGGCCTTATTAAAATATTATTTTCGTATGTTATGCTTACAGATTATTGATCCAGGCTAAGTAGTGTGTTACTGTGTCACCTCCCAAGAGCAGAGATAGAAAATAGAAATAAATGGATTTCAAAATATTCAATAGCAATACCTATGAAAATGTTCAGTATGCCGTAGGATAAAAGCATCTAAAAAGGCTCGCTGACCACTTCTCTTGCACTCAATCCACAAACACACCTTCATACTACTTAGGCTAACAGTCCAGTTTCTATTCTAAACCACACATCTGTCACAAAAAAGCAATTAAGTCAATCTACCATTAACTCTTCTCCTTGAATCAAGGATTTATCTCCAAAATCTGTGCAAAGCTGAGCACTCACTGCACAGCACTGAAATCCTGAAAAGTGTCAGGTTCACTACATATACAATTAGAGGACCAAGAAATTGGTACTTAAAAAGCCTGATACCTTGATGCTATGGTTTACAGGTGAGCTATTTTAATCATGTCAAGAACCTGGCAGTGTCACTAGGAACACTTGGTACCCCTAAATAAGAAGTAGGAAATTATATAGGGGGAAAAAAATCTGTATCCTCAAACTCAAAGTGCAGCCACTAGACACTCATACAGTTTTTTACCTGAGAAAAGAGGTCATGGTGCTGTGACACAAAGGGGAAGGGGGAAGACAACCACCAAACAAAGAAACAGTCATCACTTTGAGAAACTGCTACATGGTCTGAAACCTAGACAGACCTACAGCTTTTTGCTAGCACCAAGAAGCCATAGTAAAAAGAGGTGCAAAACATCCTGCAAGCAGGATAATCTAGTTAGAACAGCCAGTAGGATTTTCACTTTGATGCACATGTATGAAGCTAAACTAGAAACTGCAGTGCTAAAAAATGAAAATAAACAACCTCATGGCTTTAACATCCTTTGTAATAACTGCAATTATTTAGACGGTGTGTTTGTAAAATACAAACAATTTAATCTCTAGAGTAATAGTCCTTTCCAGGGTCAGCTTGTAGCATAGGCCAGAAAGTCAGCTCTGTATAAACCCAAACATCCTAATTCAGTCGTGTTCACAAGCCTTAGCTGCACTAGCAGCTGGAGTATCTGGAAAACTTATACACTCATTAAGCAATAGGAACATTTAAAGGGTGTTTAGGAACACTGCCATCTGAATGACACAGAAATAAATCAGACCAAAGTTCAAAATTGTAAGGTGTACCTGAGTATTTACTGAGAAATTAATTGCCTACACTTGGTTTATATTTTAAAGGCTAACTTATTTGAAAGAGGGAAAAGACAACACTTCACAGAGGTTGTGTCACTTTTTCCCCCTTAAGTGTTTCTATTGCCTGAGAACATGCTTTATTTTGGGAGAAATTCCTCTAAATTGGAAATTAAAGCTTTCATAATAAAATGTATATAATATTGCATGCATTTGACCTATTCCTTTCTGCTTATTCCAACATTGTATCCTAGGAATGTTAATTTTTAGTGGTAAGTAGAACTCTTCCTCTGTAAAGTATAAATTGGCCACATTTGAACTTGTTTTATTTCCTAGCAGTTACATAGTTTCAATGGCTACCATATAGAATATGTTATGGTTATATAAATACACACAGATAACTGCAAATTCTACAAATGAGATTACATTTCCTCACATATCTTGATGTTTAGAAATTCTTACACATTCTAACTACTATACCCTCCGTAAAACATTTAAACACCTCCAGATAACTCACTATGATGATTTCCATGCACATCAGATCACATTTAACAAATCTCAGTAACAGAAAAAATATCACCATCGCTGGAATTAGCTCCAAATTCTCAATTTCAGACTTAAAGTGTAGCAAAACTATGCCTCCTGACTCTTCCCCAACAACAAGCCATTTTTACACTCCTTTGCCTAATACTAAACAGGGATGACATCTTGAATGTATGATTTCTTCAAGAGCACTGTCTTAGTCCCACCATTATGCAAGTCAACTATACTCACTTGGTTTCCCTTGTGCTGCTGCACGGCACCCATGGGGCAATCACATAAAAAGCTTATTTATACAGCAGCAGAATATTGGATTATTTCACCTGTGTTTTGGTCAGGTGTTTCAACTGGGGTGGGGTTTTTCTTTGTTTTTGTTTTTTTTTTAACATCTTTCCTTACCACTCAGTTTCCTTCCACCAGAGAAAAGCTGCAAATCAAAATCACAGCATTGTGCCATACAAAACTCATGGGCAGCATATGTTCCAAAACACAGGTGCTGCTGCTCAAAGTACATAAGCAAAGTATCAGTATAAAAGGAATTCACTGAAATTAGGCCTGTAGGGGCCAATCTTAAACCACTATCAATTCTTTTATGTGCCAATGAAGGAAGCTCACTTCAATAGTTTAGTCTACCCTTTAGTCATCTTAAACACCTTTAATTATTCAGTGAAAAAATCATGCTTCGTAGCTGGCACTAATAGCTTTCTCCCTGCCATATTCCTTGAAGTCAGTATTTCTCAGCCTATTTTGCAGTTTGATCACAACTGCTCATTAAATACATCTTAAACATAGCCTGGTATTAAAAAAAGGTATCATTTACTTCTGATTTAGTTAGAAAATTCTCTACTTCTTGAGTAGCTCAGGAGATACATATGTTTTTCTTGACTGTTAACTCAGCTTTAGAATTTATTATTTAAACCTCCTCTCCTCCCCAATTACAATTATAACTTCAGATTAAAAATAATGAGACTTTACATTAAAATAATGTGATACTTTACATTAAAACTGCAGTATAGAAGACAGAGTGGTACCCATTAAAAACGTTTAAAAAACACAACCAATTGCTTCCATGGCAGTATTGTACACAAATCGCTACTGCAGTAGAGAGAGATTTCTGTCTCTCCAGAAAGCAATAGAATTGTGCAATGGCAGAAATATAACTGCCTCATGGCACAGGACTGCATACCATGCTAGCTGTTACTAATAAAATAAGTCAGCAAAGAACTATCCCTCCCAAAACTTCCACAATGAATTTGTCTTTTTAGCCATATTTGTGTGGTAAGTTACCAGCACGGCTATTTGCACTGTGCCCTTGGGAGAAGTTTCTTCAAAGAATATTTGGTCCTTTACTGCCATTAAAAAACAAAACCAAACAAATTACAAAAAAAAAATCCAAAACAAACCTATAAACCTATCTAGAGAAAAGCTCACACTGTTTCTTATTTAATCTTATAAATTTAATGCATTAAGCTTATGATGAATGCTGTAGAAAATGAGGATGCAGTATTACAGCATGCTAAAGTCGGCGGTCGGTATTTTATGAAATTAAACCTAGAGTTGTACTGATTAATGTTATACATGTCATATATTAATGCTACATTAATCTTTTGAGCAGGCTTAGACATCTACCCCTAAATCCTTAAAATTAAGGACAGAAATAACACAGTGTTTAAGACTGTGTGTGTCCCACAATAAAGTCCTTCCCAGAGTAGTTTCCGAGTTGAGAAATTCAGAACATTTTTCCCTGGAAAACTCTCAGTCACACAATTATCTATTGTAAGGGTTGTTGTCTCAAACACATTTGCTGCAGTTGTACTTTTGATCTACTAAGTAAAACAGAGATTAAGATTATGTTTCCTTGCCTCCTTGCCCCTTCCCCTAAGGCTGGGTTGGCACCCCTACCCAACCAGCCCCTGTCCCAGACGGGTGATGCCTCAGCATTGCTACATGGCTTTCAAACATAAAGCTCAGGCACCTGTCTCTGGAGCTGCCAGGCACACATAACAAAGCTAAGTAGGTTAATGCTAAGAGACTGCTGAAGTCAAATTATAATATCAAATAGATTTAAGAGAGCAGAACTGATGAACTCTGTTCTTTCTCTTAACAGAATAGCTCTGATCTTGTTTAAGTACTGAAGAGATACACTGACCTCTATGTGTTGACCTGAAGGTAACCACATTCATATCCCTGAATGAATCTCTAGTTTTGTAGCATACAAGTAAAAACCCCTTTTCTAATAAAAGGAAGAGACACTTTGTTGCTGAAATTGATGCCTTTGTGAGAATCTGAACTACACTGCCAGTATTTCCATTTACTCAAGCAAGTTCTATTTATAAATAGCAACCTGAAACTCAGCTGCCCCAAGACAGGTGGAGGTAGGCCACTGCAAAGGTTAGGAAAATGGGGTAGAAAACAAACAACAAATCTCTTTTGTTTGCCATGCTCTGTTGAGAAGATTATGTAATGGTGTCTCATCTCCTTAAATGTATAGTAATGCTTATATCCACCCACATCCCAGTGCAGGACAGTAACTAACAAAGAACAGAAGGTGAATGAGTTTTGCCACACTTCAGCTTTCACACCCTCATAAGCCTGTTCTAACACAAACCATTTTTTACTGTTACAACTTATTGGTGTAAGTCCAAATTATACTGGGATATACAAGTTCATAATAAATAATTTACATAACACTGAACTATAAGGTGGAAGTTGGCATAGATCTAGTACTACCATCGAGAGGTCAGGCAAGGTGACAAGGATACTGGGTATCAACCGTTCATGAGACAGAATAAAACCACTACTTGTGCCCTTGATCTACAGTTAAACACAGCACCGTTTAGCTGAAAAACATGTTTATCTCTGCTACTTCTGACTTGTGTTTACTGCCCTACTGCAATCCCCAGTTCTCACTCTTCCACCTTCATGCCTGTTGTCATTCCCCCAACAGAAGTGAATATGAGCTTATTTGGTAATGCATACCAAAAAGTTATTTCACTTAAAAGCCCCCCAAATCCTTTCTTCATTCCCCTCACAAGAGTATCAACTGTCTTTTATGTATAGACTACAGAATGTTTCAGGTTTGTTTTGAAAGTGTTGGGGCAGGAACGCACTTATGGTTTTTACACGATTTTTACACTCTATGCACTTCTGACACTACAGCATAAATCTGTCCCATAACTCTAGACTAACATTCCTCCAATGAAAAGTGAGAATAGCCAGAGACCTAGGTACTGAAACAACAGATTGAGGGCTACATCTGAAGGTGGATCCCACAGGATTGCTTTACAAGGAGGGTTGTCTCCCATTGTTATCACAAAAAAAGAATGTTTTTCATTTAAAATAGTAATGATCAGATTTTTTTTAAGGAAAAAATTCATTTAATTGTCATCTTTTATTTTCACCTTGTACTGTGTTACTATACAAGTTAACACAATTAAACAGATTTATTGTAGTTGAGGTTGCAATTTTTTTCCCCCACCTTCTCAATAGATTAAACTCATCTCATTATTCATTTGGATTAAAATATCTTGATTTACAAAACTGGGGGGAAAAAAAAAGTCTTCAATTTGCTCGCAGAAAGCAGTTCTGAGGTTATACTGCAACAAAAGACCACAGCCACGCCAACTAATTGACATTAGGTAGCAAAATGGAAAATGGAGAGAGTTCTTTTGTATGTAAAACTATAGTGGCCACTTAAAAAATGACAAATGTACAAAGGGATGAGATAATTAACACCTCTTAGTTCTCTTTTTGGTCTCTAAATTACAACCTTCTTCCTCCCGCTGGCACACTATTAAGAGTCATTTTGTTCTTGCTGGAAGTAGTAAGTTAGAGATCTGATGCAGCACTCCCAACTACCATCATTTATTATAACAACTGGAAACACTGTAGACATAAAAAACACCCAGGTCACTCACTGCCAGTTAATACGAGACTACACATTCGTAACACAGAAGAAGCTGTTGTAATCATAAAAATTGCGGAAATGAGAAATGAAACTAAGGGCTTCCATGTAGTGAAAATGAGAAATTAGCAGCTCAATATTTTTAAAGTTTTATATCCAAAACTTCAGAAGTATTACAGTCTTTGTTACCTCTGAACATCCAAACTGATATATGAGGACCCTGATTAATAGACTAGGATGCTATATGTCATGAGAAAAATGCCTCACAATCCCTAAAAATGTCTAAAATGTCAGAAACTATAACAATAAAATGATTTTTAGAAAAGTAAGGCTTGCATGTCTAAGTCACACACCTTTCCCAGATCCTACGCTCAGCATTTCAAATCAGCAAGTCTGATCCCACACATAACACACCCAGTATCGCTTGCCCTTTCTGTCTGCATCTGCTTCTTGTTCTAGTTTTCTTTTTCCTCTGTTATGGATGTAGCAGCTTTATATATCAGTTATACTTGTTCATTGAGTAACAATATTGTTAACAGGTCCACTTTGCTGAAGGAAATACTAGATTTTGTCAGTAATCACATTTTTTTTGCCTTCATCAGCACATATTCAGACACATTCCTCAGCTTAGGGCTTCCCCAAGCATGAAGGAAGACAAGGGAGTGTGAAGGTGGGTTGGGGTTTTGTTTTCTCCTGAAGGTGCGAAATTCCTTTTTAAATAAGCATTCTGAAATAGCTTTTGTAGTATGCATTTCAGAATATATACTCCAAAATATATTTTGGAATGACCTATGTTTCAGAACATACAGATACCCCAAGCAAATCAGACCTGGCCCAATATGTGAAGAGTGTCACACTTTCATATACGGTAGCAGTACTAACTCTGAAAAACACCAAGCTGGAAGTGCAAGTCAAAGACATTCAAGGAGACTCATATGCCTGATACAAGAAGACGGCATGAAATGGGAAGAATTTGAGACCAAGAAGACAACACTGGCTTGTAATTCTTTTTTTCACAGCAGTAAAATACTATATAAATGCTAAGTTTTAAACTGAAACTGACTCATTTAATCTTAAAGCACCACTTACTAGAACATATTATCTGGAATAGCAATTTGTATACTCAAGTGATTTGAAGTACAATTCTGTTTCTTCCCCAAAAGGAGTACAATATACTGCAAACAAGAAAACCACCCAAATTGCTCAGCCTTCCTTTCTGTACAAAATTCCAGTAATATTAATTGAGAATTTTTAGTGGATGTTTTCCATATAGAAATCTAATAGATGAATTACATAGTTACAATACTAGTAAGTGTAAATTAAATAAATGCTGTAGTTTTCACAGAAATGTTTTCATGAGATGTGCTCTTCTGGGCAGCGAAATCTCACTGAAGGAGGAGATATTTCTCTTATTCTCTTTCCTTGTAATAATCTTACTTCTAGAAAAATCTCATTTACAATATCAGTTATAATCACAGTACTGGCTGGCTGACTAGACATGCTGTCATTATATAGCACATTCCTCCTGCAGTGAGCTAATACTTATGAATTATTTCAGAAGGATTTTTAAAAGGATATACACGAGTTCCCTATCACAAAGCAACTTCATGGGAGTATTGACATGGCAATTCTTGCAGAAGGAAATCCACATTTCATTTTAAATGCAGAAGTACCTGGTACATACCTGCTATTGGTTCTTTGCATGTACAACAACAGCAAAACCACCCAAACTTAAAATGTTTCATGATAATATAAAAATATAGCTGCAGTTAAAATCACAGAAATAATTCCACTCAGTAGAAAATTCATTTAAAGAATCTCTGCAGTTACCATAGTTTACAGTTTAATGAATTGGTTCTTTTTCTTATTTAAAATCAAGCATGAGATACATAATAAAATGGAGATGGTTATACATTTTATAGCTACGTTAAGGTTAAGAAATAAATATGCAAATAAGGAATTGCAAATTGCATTAGAGACCATGAAAGCAGGCAAGATTTATAAATATGAAGGAAGTCAGCCCTGGTGAAAACTCATGCAGCTCCACTGACATTCTTAATAAATGTGTATTTTTAGAAACACATTTATACCAGTTCTGGCAACACTTTGGGATCTGTCCAGTACAAATACACATTTCCATATTCATTTTTTTCCTAAATTATTTTCAAGAATTACCCTGAGCTGTTGCTGTGACTCTTCTGTTTACTTTAAGATGAATTTAAAATTTACCACTATTTCAATGTGACAGATTTTTCTTTCAGTGGTATTTTTTCCCTCCTCCATACTGTTCATTGCTTATATTATTGTTTGCAATTCCAGTTCTGTGCTGACTGATATCCAGAAAAGATCATCCTGTTTCCCAAAATGGCAAGGTCTGAATCCTGCCTTAAGAATCAATCCATCAATCCTTAACAGAGGTGTTAGCACAGTCTTCCCTAGGCTGAATGCATTACATGTGGGGAGGGCTGTCTTACCAATAGCAAACAATCACAGTGAGGAAAAGCTGCTTTTGAATCCCCGGACACTAAATCCTAAAGCTGTAAGAAACATGACTTTTTGGTCTATGCTTTTCCATTTCTTGAGTGAATTCCTAAACGTACCAGTTGTTTTCAGCCTGGTTTTAGCCCACACCTCCAGGAATTCACCCTCTCATCCATCATTCTCCCTTCATATCCCTTCACCTTTGTGAAGTCATGAAGGATTATTTTAAAGTTGGATGAAAACTAATGACCAAGTAACAGCAAGATGTAAACTAGAGCACTCTAACTTGTCAGGTGAGACAGTACCACAAGCTCAGTCATCCGCCAAGCAGTCAGCACACAGGTACTGTCTGACCACACACAAACAACCCATTAGCCACAGCCGCCTCTTCCCAAGGTATTAGGGAAGATGAGGTAGCTGGCAGTGCTATAAAGGCTAAGCAGGAACAAAATCACTGTGGACACAAAAAAACCTTGAAATTACACTTATCACAATAGATGCAGATATCAGGCAGAGGGACAAAGGAATTAAATCTCCAAGAACCAGGCTTTCTCAATTTATTTCTTTTTTTTCCACACATAACTTATTTCTAATTGGATTCTACACATTCTATGAGAAGTACAGTATGGCTACTCCTTTCTCCACAATTATATCACTAGTTACTGAAGACCAAGGTCTTTCTTTCAGAGGATGACAACAACGACATAACATCCCCAGTAAAATTTAAGATACCTTTGAGTACTTCCTGAGCTTTCCCCGTTATTTGTGCTATAATGAGTTTACTAGCATAAAAACCCTGACTCTACTAACTGGCATAATAATACAAGGAAATAGTAAAATCATAGCTTTATGCACCCACCAGGGTGGAAAGTGAGATCAATTTTTCTCTTAACTGATTCAGTGGAATCTCAAAACAGAAATATAGGGAAGGCAACAATCATGGCGCAAGACCGAACTGTTTCCATGAAGCTTTCTGAGAAGTTTCCTTGCTATGAATCAGCCCAAGATAAGAACCTACAAAGCCAATGTCCCATCAATGTCTCATTCTCATGGGGTACTGTAAATGCCTTAATATATGCTGGAAGGGCAACATGGCAAGACACAAATAGCTGAAAAGATTTTTGGGGAATGTTAGAGATAACTCGTTGATACAGGTACAGGATGGGCAAACCAGTTATGATGCACAGCTGCATCTGCTGTTCAGTAACAAGGGAACAACTGGGAAGGCATGTGATAATCAGTGGTAGCATTGGCTGTCATGACCCTGAAATAGGGTTAAAGATCCTGAAGAGAGTGAAAAAGACCCCAGACATGGGAAAATAATGGGGTAAGTTCTCTTGGAACACACTTCTGAGTGCACAGAGGAGCAGGTTACTGGGAAAACTCAGCACAAACTTAACAGGAGTAGGTCCTGCTGGACCAACCTGATTGGCCAGACTCAGAACCCAGAGGAAGAGTGGATGGGTGAGCATAACACCAGGAATGAGCCAAAACCAGAGAGGTTTGAGCATAAAATTTTTAACAGATGGCGTTATTACTCTTGTTTTTTCTACAATTGATAATTAGACTCATAATAATTCAATTATATTAAGAATAAATGCTTGTCTTGACTTACATGAAGTATATGTTTATCTACTTATATGCATCCTCTGCTCATAAACAAGATTTTCAGCATAACAGAAGCTCACATTGTTTCAGCCTTAGTCAACACTGGCCAATAGGTCCATACTACCCATTTAAGTTACTGGAGTTGTGGATTCCCACATACACCTTTGTGTGTCTTAGCTTTGTAGAAAGCACAAGTGGAACATTTCCTGAGAGTTTGCCATCTAAAGGCAAAAATTTAACACTTCTGTACAGGATCTATTAGATACAGTAGATGTGTCTTGCAGATGCAGATGATAAATATGCACTGCATATTTATGTATGTATAACAATTTCATGTAAATGAAAACCAGCCTTCTGCATATTCATGGAGTGTCCTCCTGGGCTCCCAGCTGAATAGGAATGCCTTGAGCCCAGAAACTGGGCCACCTGAGCTGCCACCTGCAAGGGCAATCCAGGGCAGAGGGTAGCTGAAGTCAAAAAGAAAAATAACAGATGGAAAATCTGTCTAAATAAGTTCTGGGCATAACCCCCACCCCTTCCATCCCCAACTGCAAGGAGAAAGGAGTAAAGACATAGGACTGACAAGGAAGAAACTGAGGCAACAGAAGCTTGTAGTGATATGACTGAAACCAATCTGGGGTCCTAAGGTGGAAACCTCCAATTCTGGCCTGTGCTGGTCTGCCCCTGTGAGCAAAGCTCTTTGCTCATCATGCATGACTGCTTCCCAGTTGTCCCCTACCAGGCATTCCTGGAGTTTCCCCATTTGCATCCTTTCCCTGAGGGCAATGAAATGTGCAGCCTGCCCTTCCAGCAGAAGCAACTTCACCCAGTTCAGACTATAGCAGCCAGCACCCAGGCAACCCTCCCCTGCCACTCAGATCCACTCGTGTTGGCAGAAAATAGACTCATAGAATCAAATAGGTTGGAAAAGACCTTTAAGATCATTAAGTCCAACCATTACCACAAAACTACCAAGTCCACCACTAAACCCTGTCACTAAGGGACCACTTTTTATTTTTCCTTCTTTTCTTTAAAACACAAAGCTGAAACCAAGCAATATTACAGAATAATTTATCAGCATGAAAATATGTAGGTATTTAATATTCACTGACAACAAAAAGTGCAGCAAAGCCTCCAGTGAAGCTGGTTCATAGACACCGAGTTCCAGAATATGCATGGATTACACCCAAAACCAGAAAGGATATAATGTGCAGATTAACCTTTTTATCCAGGTGTCACAAACCTCTCAATAATTCCACCTGATCAATAGGGGCTTATTTCTTATACATGGCTTTCTGAATAGCTGACAGTCCCATCAATAGAGCCCCTGTCATTGTGAGATTATACAAAGGCAAGCACAGATGCAGTTCTCCCAAAAAAAAAAATACCCACATGTATTTGCTTTTTGAACAAAACAATTCCTCGTAAGAATATGCTGGTTTATACATTTCAAGACTGAGCGTTCTCGTCCTGCCTGTTACTCAGGGAGACTATATGATGGCATGGTCACCATGGAAACAGTGGACAAACTTAAGATGTTTTCATTGCTGTAGATAAAAGCCATCTGCATCATTTTCTCATTCGTTTCTCACACCACCAGCGCAGACTCCCAAGCCAAACCATAGCAGCTGTGGTGCTGCACAGCAGCCAGGAAGCCTGCACCGCTCCCAAAGCATGCCCCACACTGCACCCCTTCACCAGCTGGTGGGGAACAGAGCAAATCACCTACCATTAACAACGAACTGCGCCCTTCTTCCTCTCCCACCTCGTAAAAGTCTACCTGGAAGTTCTGACCTTGTTCTAATAGGGAAACATACATAATTTGCCTAAACACACAAAAAGAGGTTGGAGAGTGTTTGTGCAGGTTCATACAGAATATATTCCAACTCGTATTTTGATTCTTTAACTATGGGTCTGGGTTACTTAAAAAGTAACCTTACCAGAATTTTAGGAAGTTTCTGTTTTCCTAATTATTAAACCAAATTTGTGGTGTTGTTGCATGAGCATAACCTTTCCTTTTATTAAAAAAAAATTACATTATTGCAAAAAAACAATTTCTTCACAAACAGCACTTCCATTAAGAAGACAGACAACGCAGAGGATGCTTCTAAATTTCAATAATCACTTGTAATTCTGTTTTTATCTTTCAGTGGCTAGAAACATACTGTTTAATATTACGTGCCTGTTACCTGTTTACACTGCCTGTAGCCTATAAATCCTCTCGTGTCCTATCAAAAAAGTATGAGTAATTTTCTCATTGGATTTCATTAAATTTGGGAGTTTCCTACAAAACCAAGACCTGCCTGTAATTTAAGGACAGTCACCAAGAAGGCAGCTGGTGTTTTGGACAGCAGGAGTTTCTTCCCTGCTTGTTTACAGCCAATTCTACCCTGAACAGCCTCCAACACAGTTCTGCCCCAGGCTGTGATCAGGTCACTTCTTAAGCAACCCTTTAGTAAGAGAAATACTTTCTTTTTCCTCTCACATTGAGGTTATTTTTCCAAATGCCACAGCTTCTTTGCTGAATGGATAGACCAGAACCAGGTATACTCTTGGAGCAGAGGACACTAAAAATGGCTATAAAATGTCTCTGTCACCACCTGATATTTTTATTTTTGTTCAGCTACCAACTGACCCCCAAATCCTTCTTCAAGTTGCTACATCCATTGCCATCATACCCAATAACCCACTGATATTGGACACAAAGCAAAAATACAATTACCTGTATTAAGACTTCCTCAATGGAGCAGAAGTGATATGAAGATTTAAAATCAAAGCATTTATTATGAGATTTAGTTTATGATTTGAAATTCTACCTGCCATTTGAAGTATAATAATTTATCACCCTTTGATAAATCTTCTTTATCACTGTAGAGAGGAGTAATGAGTTGTTTTACAAATATTCTCTGTTATACAGGCTAAATCAAGGCTGCTAAATATCTTGTCTCCAAGTTCCTTACTGTAAGTTAAAACTTTCTCTGGAAGGCTGGCTGTGGAGAAATGAATGGTGTTGGGGAACACTGACGCTACGTTTTGGAAGCATGGTAAGGTGTAGAGCAGGATAGGACAAGCACAGAGGTCAAGGAAAGGAGGTGACAACAGACCAGTTGAAGGAAGGACTATCTGAAGAACTATCATTAAGAAAGTAATGGTAAACCAGCCAAGTCTGGAAGTCAAGAACACTAAACAAGCAAGTCCAAGAAACACCATGTTTACAGAACTCGAGATACACAGCACTGGAGGGCCTTGCAGCAGGGTGCTTGAGAAGAGCTCTTACCAATGAAACAGATAGATGAACGCTTCATTTTAACAGACCTCCTCCTCATTTAGTAACTACAGATGTTTTTGGATACAAAAGACATCCATCAACAACACAACTAATTCTGGGAAAGCAAAGGGGGAGGATGAGAAAGAATGTTTAGGTGCTATCACATACACATCAACACCACAGCTAATTCTGGGAAAGCAAAGGACGAGGATGCGAAAGAATGTTTAGGTGCTATCACATACAATGTCAGGAACTAGTGAGAGATACATAAACATTGATAGTACTTTGGCACTTAAGTACACATGCTAATCACCCCTGGGCAAGAAAAAAAAGTCAAATTATATTTGAATGTTATTTTTCACTCAAGATATACATATGTTTATTGTCACTTTTTTCTGATAGCAAAATAGAGTACTTTCAGCCAACCTACATCTTCTTCTGTTACCTTTTATCAGAGAGCATTTATTGTGGTACCTCAGACCAAGCAAGCCTCAACCCTGTCTCCTTCCTTCTACTCTTCCCAAACAATTGGATTTTCTCTGTTTACCTGCTACTCCACCCAAGAGCAGGACCTGAAACATTCTCAACAGTTGGCTGAAAAAAAATTAAAATAAAATAAAAACAGTGCTTTAATTACAGCATAACTCCCCAAACCAGCACTCTTGGAGCTGCCCATGTCTCCCCAGACATCCCAGTTCTCAGGATGATCTTTACATCTATCTGGTTGACAAGCATGCTTTCTGAAGTCTTCTAAGGATAGATAGCTCTATACACCTTAAAATATAGTGCCATTACTTTCAGTGATAACACAGCCTTGTGACTTAAAAGGACAGTCAAGCCTTTAATCCTTTAAAATTACAAGATGAAAGAGAGGATTGCAGCAATATTTTTAAAAATGTCAAAGTGATTCACATGTCTAGTTCTTTCCTGAGATTTTGAGAATGCAGGCTTTAAAGTTGCTTAACAACTTATTTTAAAGGACCCAAATCCCTAAATAATGATAAGAATGCTCCAATTATGTAAATATTAACTAAGGGCATGCTCAGAACTGATTTTTCTTAAAAACACTTTGAATAAAGAAATCAGAAGATAAAGCAACAGTAGTGGTCAAATTTTTCCGAAGTCTCAATGTTGAGCAGCATGTATTACATTTCAATAATTGCATCTCACACACCTGATAGAAATGTAGATTGCTTAGAAGAAAAAGGTTTGGGGGTTTTTTTTGCTTTTTATATAAGCAATATAAACTTTCCCTATATATTTGGAGAAATTATAAAGCTACAGTTGAAACCCAGTCAGCTCACTGCTGAATACGAAATAACAAAGGAGATAAAAAGGTCTGGAGAATTAAACAAAAAAAAAAAAACCAAAAAACAACTAGACAAAAGCACTTAAAACAAAGAAAAAATCAAACAAATAAATAAACTTCTGTCTGTTGATTTACTCATCTCCTGGAGCAGGAATCAGAATTTCAGATTGCAAGGCATTCAGCCTTTTCTCATGCCATCTGAAAGCTCCTACGATCTACTCTCCTTTGAACCATGACACAGGAGACTGGTCCTTCACTTCAACACTCTTATTCCTGCCTGACATGGGAGACAATCTGGCTGGTCTTCCCTTCCAACATGCATGCAAGTATTTCTTTACTAACACTAAATATTATCCCCTGTGTGGACCAGTTACTAAGCAACTTCTTGCTGCAGTAAAAAGTCAAATACTTGCTTTCCATTTTGGTGGCTATTTGGCTTTATGCAGCAGCCAGGAATGATATTGCATTGAACCTTGCAGTTTATATCACTGTGAATAAAAATTACATGCAATAAAAACATTTTAGTAGGCTAATTGTAAGTAGTTTATCACTGGCTCTTGACTGAGGCCAGATGTGATGATGACCAGAAACTCTTGCATGTCAGCAGCATTGAGACAATTGTAGACATTCTTCAGAGGACAGGAACCTCCTTAGTCTAACTACCTGACTACAATCCACATAAAAACAAGGCTGAGAAGAAAGTAGTTATTTATCAGTTGCCCTAATATTGCATTTTTCCCTCTGTGTCTCAAGGAAAAGCTGTTCTTTCACAGGCAAAAGTAAAAAGAAAAAAAATATATATACTGTTTTTTTTTTCTCTCAGACATTTCCAAGTAGTCTAAGAATCTGGTTAGATCTTATCAAGCTGGCATCCATGGTACAGCTCTAAAATGCCTTAAAGCTTATGTCTATTCACTTTTGCAACTTATCTTAATCAGATCAAACAAAAATTCACTCACTAGCTAGATCTACAGACCAGCTACTAGAAGGAAGTCACATCTTCACGCTATGTAAAAGCCACGCGTGCTGAAAAGACATTTGCTTTTTACCTCTCACAAGAAATCAAAGATAATTATGTAACCACCATTGCTATTTAAACAAATTGAAAACAAAATAAACCTCACCAATCTCTTCTAATTCCCATAATTCTGAAATTCTAGTTTATGATAGAATACTGAGTTTTAATAAGTTTTATATTCAGTTGACTTTATAATCAATAGAATTTTTTTAATACATGCATTTAAAACTTTAACTCTGAAAAATAATACTCTGGAACATATCTAACTTAGTTAAGAAATGCAGGGCTAAAAGACCTCATGAGATTACATCCTTGATCCTCAGTCAGTGCATATTCACAGCTTTGCACAAATAGAGATCTTGCAGAAGAATAAAGGGAGCCCTATTTCTCATATATATATACATATATATGAACAAGCATAAGACAAGTCTACGTTAGTTTGATTTGTCTTTTTTCCACTGTTCTCTAGAATGTAATTTAAAGCTTTTTGTCTGTGCTATTTTTAAATGTTTCACTTCATTGCTTCCACTTATTTCCATTAAGGAAAAGTTTTCTTTACTCTGCTTAATCCAATTATTAAACAAGTGTTAAATTAAAAGGTTCATCAGGGGATTAGGATGGAAGAAAAAAAAAAAAAAAAAAAGAAGACTGTTCAGCACTTAATGTTTCCTGTCTAAATTTCCATTTGTATCACGTTTCTATCTATAAATACCATTGACTGAATGTCAAGTTAGGTTTACCTAAGGTAAGACTTCTGCCTTTTAGAACAAAAAAAGTAAGCATTATTCCCCATTTCCCTATTTCATTAAAAAAGTTACTCCACTTTCTCAAGAGGCAAACATGCTTCCTATGTTTGTAGGGTACCAAGTCAGCTGCTTGACTTTCTGCAGTGACACTGAAGTCTTCTCACTAGATCACGCCTGTCCTGAAGGCACTCAACCAAGGAGCAAGACTTCACCCACATCCTAGATCTCAGCTTGAACAAAGGAACAGAGTGAGGGAGGTATCCCTCAACAGCAGGAGAGAGCACTGCTCCTGCTCACTAATGCATCATGCAACAAGTCATGCCCAGACTGGAGGGCTGGAAGGGTAGTGAATTGTCTCTGAAAATGGAAAATCATCACTGGAAATAAATCACGTATTCTTACGGATCTTTTGGAGAAGTATACAGCTCCATTCTACTCATAGAATGCATAGACTTAATTTAGCTTTACATAAATTACCATCTGCAAGATGCCCCTAAACATTTTAATTTTTTTTTGTCTTTGTAGCTTTCCACATATAGTTCATTCTGGGCAATATGCTGGGTAGCTATGCAAACATTTTTCCATCACATTTATTAGCTAGTATTGTTTCAGAATCAGTGTTAGTTTGTTTTCCAAGTATATCATTGCACCACAGCACAATTTAAGAGCTAAATTGTCACACAAGTCCAACATTTTAAATCCTAGCTCTGCTTCCAAGTTACTGGATTATTTTACACAAGTTGCTTAATTGCCAGAGCTTCTATTTCTTCACCTTAAATCCTGTTATCAGCAAGGTTGGACTCTCGCCTTAAAGCTATGAGATTCATAGCTGATAATCATGAGTCTTCTTAAAACCTTTGCAGATCCATATGTATTTTTCTACTTAGAATTTTTAAACTACAGCTTAGTAAGGCAGATTATGTGAGAAATATCCCCCTATTCTCAGTTTAGTGTTTTGTATATTTTAGCTTAGACTCCTCTGTCCTGGCTTGGGGAGTTCAGATAATCTCATATGTGATAACTGTATCAAGGACACAGGTGATAAGGAAAAGTCTGTTTCATTGTTTCAACACAAGCAATTAAATGTAGGAAATATTTTCTAGGAAGTGTGGAAATCTGGAGGGAGGGAGGGAGGAAGATATTGCAGAGACCTTCACAGAAGTAGCTAATAAAGTGCTTTATAAGATGCTAATAAAAACTTAGTGCAAAGGCAAACACAAATGTAGAGAATAGTTGTTTGTCTGCATAATTAGCAATGAATTTATTGGGAATACTAGGGGTTTTTGCATGTTCACTGCAAGTGATCCAAGAACCTCATGTAGCACATCAGAATCATCACCAGCAAAATCACTAAAGAAGGTCACAGACACAAAAAACTTCAAGGTCTTTTGCATTTTCTGTCTTTATTTGCTTATGTAGCAGCTTGATGAGATTAAAGATGCCACTCAGTAAGTCAGCAACAAATAGCTGATCTTCGTCTGAACTAAAGATGCTTCTTGCTAAGATCTCAGTGCTGACAGCCTAAAGTCAGAACCTGCAGACAGTTTCATGAGTATCATATCCCAAATTCCACTGCCAGTTTTCCAGCTGAGTATGCATGGACTCAGAGATTTATTAGCAAGTTCCAAAATTAAAAAAAAAAAAATAAAATAAATTCACAGATTTAGTTTGCAAGTGTAAAGCAAAGATAACTTCTGGTCTGAAGTAATACAGCAAACACACATACACTATGTTAAACAGCACATGAACAGCTGTCTTTTCACTATGAAAGACATGACTGGGCTTCAGGAAGCACTGAGTAGTCTATTCCCTGCCTTATTACCATAAATACATTAAAAAAATTCCATGTGCACTTCTACAGCTATTGGTCTATGAATGCCATTTGTTTCCCTGTGATACCGTCTGACAGCAAAGCCTTCCTAAGTCCTCATCTGAATTGTAGACTTCAGTCAAATGTATTTTGAGTTCATCTTTTGACACTTCATTTTTAATAGGTTAGAAAGGAAATATAAGCCTAATACAACCCACATCCAAATGACTGAAAATTAGCACTTTTGCTTTATGCAGGAAAAATAAGAAAAAATAAAAAAGTAGTCCTCCTCACTGAACAGCTTACATCGGCAAACCTTCTAGGGGTTCCCATTCAAACACGGGCCTCTATTTCAATTCAGTAAGAAGGAATGCAAATGTTACGTTTTCAAATCTATGGATGTAGGATAAATTACTATGCTAGGAAAATAAAAGGTGCAGGTGCTGATCTCTTTTCGGCTGATGATGCATTGTATACTTAATAAAAAAGTAAATACCATCCTGACACACATGCAAGCATATACAAGGAAGACTATTGTCCATAAGACAACTGGAGCAGTCCTTTTGCTCTGGGTAGTACTAGCAACGCCTTCACCAGCATGTCTAGTTGTAGCTGCTAAATCTGAAGCAATACCCAGACTTTCCTTGCTGATAGCCAGCTCTGGCAACAATGGGACTAAGTAGCAGACTAAGAGGCATAGCTTGCAAGGAAGGGTTAAAGGAGTAGTAACAGTTTTCCCAGAAAGTGAAAATTAGTAATCTTCCAGAGTCTTCAAGTAAGTGATAAATTAAAGGAGCTTGGGTATCATTTTCTCCTCCCTGTCTGTTGGCAGTAAAGTATGCACTTGCATCAAAAATTTAAGGTAGAATGTTTCCTGTGCCCAATACTGAAAGCCAGAATATATGACTAGAAGAGAACATGAATCTCTCTCATAGAAGGGTTTTAAGAATAGGTTAGACAAACACTTATGAGAAGTGACAGTTACAGGAGATCCATTTATATTTGGATGGATATATGGAAAACATGGCCTCTCAAAGGCCCTTCCAGCTCTCTTCCCTCCAATGTGGCTGACAAGGATTTGCAGCGTTTACATCTCCAGCATAACCAGAACACTTCACATTTTTGCCCACTCCACAACCAAGTTCCATGCAGCTTTCAAGGCAAACTGGATTAGGAGACGATAAATAGCAGAACTAAGGTCCACCAGCCAAAGAAGAAGACAGCAGTGTGGTACCGCACCTTGTTTCACCATCTACAGTTTCTAGCCCAGAGCAAATTAGCTTATGAATCCAGCAGTAACAAAAAGGTGAAGGAAAACATTTCAGATCCACAAAGATGTGACAGGGTATTCAAAAGCTCCCTTCTTCACTGAATCCCAGCTGCCAGCCAACAGCACTACAGGCAGATGCAGGGAAACACTGATGCAATGCTACAGGACCCCAATAAGTGGTTTGGGCACAGGCCAAGACTAGAAACCAGTGAGAACTGCAAAGCTCAGTTTACCAGAGACTGACCTTCAAACCTTGACAGATTTGGCCAGTATGAAAGTCTCTCAGTGACAAACATCAACAAAAAGTAGAACAAACAGCAGTGAGGGCAGCCAGGATTCAAAGAAATTTTACAAGAAAAGGTGCAACAAAGATACTTTATATTTAAAAAAGCCAACATGTAAAAAAGCCATAATCTGATGTAACATTATATACATTTCTGAGCAAGGAAGTAGGCATAACACAATATTTTTCTTAATAACTGTATGTACTTTCCTTTCCACAGCCATTATAGCTACCAAGGATGTGTAGCTTCTGATACAATCAAGGCAAATGAACCCCTAATTTGAATTGGGTCAAACCAGATGAACTGATGGTGACTCATTTCAGAGAATGTACCTTAGCAAAGTAGTAAGAAAAGCTGGCAGAATTTATTCTCCCATCTGAAGCAGTCTCCTTCACTTGCACTTTACTGAAAGCATGCAATCATTCTTGTGACTGCTGTCCCAGTTTTCAGGTATTGTTGTCCGGCTGCATGGGGTGACACTTGGAATCGTTTCAAAGCTGAAATCCAGGGAAACAAAACCCTTTTCTTGAAACACTGGGTGGTAGGAAGACTCAGAGCCGTTATCCAGTGTTTACAGAGGTCTCTGCAGAAAACTGCTAAAGTATACTCAGTTTACTGCTAATTAAAAGAGCTGATTATCTTTTCAGGGACATACTGCCAGTGTCAGAAATAGTTTCGCTCACTGGCTCAACTGCATCTGTGTATGCTTTCAGACCTTTTCATTTTAGCTGTTATGTACTAGATAATATTGAGTTTGACTCCTCAGACTGCAAAATCCTGCTGATATTCAATATTTGAATCGTTTAGTGGGTAGCATGAAAAAATGTTCAGCTTTACAAAGTATTCTCTAGACATCATATTTTATCGGCACTCAGCAGGAGCATTAAACCCACAATGACTTTTGTATTAATAGCGTATGGAGATAAAAAGTCACTGCATCAATCTGCAGGCTGGTATCACAGCAGTAATAAAACTTTGGTAGCAGAAGAGGGAGACTGGGCAAAAACCTGTAAAAGTTAGCACTGGAGTCTGACACTTGGATACTAGTATGAGCACCAAGCATGGTTGCTCTGCCCCTAGCTGACCCTTAGCGAAGACCTGAGGGAGCAAGATGTAAGCTTTCAATTCAGCTCTTCCTGTTTACAGTCTGACTTCTTGCCAGAAACATACTCTCATCAGCACTTCAGTCTAATTCAGGTTAAGAAACAGAGAGGCTGAACCACAGACACTTGCCTCATTCTTCTCACTATAATGAAGACTGTAATTTTCAACAGCCAGAGGAAATCTTAAAATCAATACAAGCAGATTCATCAAAACTCACCTTCCAACTTTTAGGCTAATTGCAATGCAAAATTGCCATAAAATACTAAGCATAAACAGTCATAAACAGACTGACTGCAATTAGGTGCATGGATACTAATCAGAATCAGCTACAGCATTTCTTACATCAACCACTGCTACGCAAAAGAAAGAGTGCAAAACTTCAAGGATTCCTTATCCTTTGCCAGGTCGCTCTTTCCCCTCTAACATTTTCACAAATGAAAGAAACCCAGCAGTTCAGGCACACAGTTGTTTTATCCTCCTATCGCAGGAGGTGACCTTATTATGAGACTGCCACATCAACAATTCTTTGATGCATCTCTGCCCTTACACTGTCCTGATAGTAAAGCAAAACTATCAGTAACCACAGAAGTTAAGGATAACCACTATGCCATGCTTTACATATTTACAGTACTGGTATTTATAAGCTACCCATAATTTCTGAAGCTAAGACTTTGACTGTGGTGCTCACCTAGCACTACTGCAGGCCCCTTGCATGAGAACTAATTGCTCATAATGTGCTGTGTGCACTCACAAACCGCATTATGGCTCATGACATTATATACCCTCTCTTTGCACTGGGCTGAAGGACTTCATTGCTTCAGGATCTTTTACTTCTCATTTACACCACAATAAGGTAGCAGTAATTCAAGTCAAGTGAGTTAATACAACATGGAGAGACTGTATCTGACCTTACAGTTCCTAGTATAAATTTAAACCATTTCATGTGATTCTGAGAAAAAGACAGAGGAAGGGAAAGCGATACATTTTATCCTGTCCTACTTAATTCAGCACACAGCTCTAGTGTATTCTACTTCCATGAATTCTTTTAGTGAGCTCAATGTAAGCTCACACTGAAGACAATATCTTCTATGGTTCTTTATAAGTTTATTATTACATGTACATACTTTACATACATCAATAGATTTGTTTCCACAATACACCTGTAGCGAGAATTGTATCATCTTTAACATAAAACTAAGGCCCAGAAAGAAAGGATAAAAAAAACAAAAAACCACTCCACACTTACTACTAATTTTGGGTGCTCAGCCTGAAAGTGCTGAAAACTGCTTTTTCAGAAGACTTGCTTCACAGTGCTCTTCCATGTTCAAAGCCAAGCTACTATTAACTTCAGCTGCAGCTGCAAGTACTCAGTGCTTCTGCAAATCAAACACTGAGGTCGCAAGTCAGCAACCCAGAAAATGAGAGCCACCTGTGAAAAGCTGTGTTCCTCTGCTGTGACTGGTACTGCATTAGCAGAAATGCTTCCTCACAGCCGCTCAGCTGTGACTGAGGATAGGCAAGAGAACTGTTTGCTTTGTGGAGGGCTGGTTTTTATTTATTTTATTTTTAATAAATAGTAAACTATTTACAAATTCAGGTTGTATTCAGTTAATACAGAGCTTGACAAGTGGGAAAGTTCTCCTGGTGTCTTCCCACAAAAGCAGCCCTGGCTGTGGGGTGGAGAAGTACTTGGAGCAGCCGGCCTTACTGCTGCATAGGCATTAGCATTGCAGAGATGTTGGCAGGGCAGTCACCTGCCATCTGACCTTCCTTTCAATGAGGAACCAGGTTGCAAAGAGTTAATGCAAGCTCTTGGAAGCAGTTCTTGTTTCCTACCTTTGGACAACTTCCTGTTTCTTGTCCCTGCCCTTGGCAGGGAGGTTGGAACTAGATGATCTTAAAGTCTTCCAAACCATTCTAAGACTCTGCAAAAGTGACAGTGGTCTGGACTGGGGTCAGCCATGGGGAAGGAGCTTGGATAGCCCTGTGGGACACTCGCCAGCAGCATCTAGGATCCAGCAGGATCTGTGCCATCTTGCAGGTGTATGGCTTTACTTCAACACAAAAATTGCACTTGAGCCACCTAAAAGTTGTGAGCATCAGGAATTCAAGAGCAACAAAAGTTTCTGTTCAAGATATGGCAATGACAAGCTAGTCTATCTCAGTTGTGTTCATTCTCTCTCTACAACAGAAAACAAAAAAAATTATATTAGTTGCATATAAAGTCAGCAGAGGCTTTTAGACCATTTTACAATTCACTCATGATTTTATTCCAGGTGATGTTCTTCATTTCAAGATTGCTTTCAAGATACTTTCATGCTTTGATTTTTGTTTTTCTTGCATCATTTTTGCCAAAGCTCAAGTGTTTTAGTAAGTAAACTCTCCTCGTAACCAGGCCATAGGAATAATTCAAATCGGCCCCTACGGACGACAGTTTAGTGTTTATTCTTTCAGAATGTTGGTTATAGAGGAACATGACTTGCACTTCCATTATATATAACGTCACTGCTACTCACTGTATTTATTTCTCAGCTTTAAATCTCTTGTCTCTGTCATTAAGTGCTAGCCAACACCTCTGGCCACACACAAGGAATACAGTAGTAAAATTAAACTTACTTCTGGCAATGTACTGAAAATAAAATTTTCAGAGTAGTTCTTTATGGTTCAAGTAGTTGTTTGAAGCTTTAAAAAGTACAGGAAGTTGTGTTACTTTGCCCCTTCTATTTCCAATCTCTTTATTAATTGTCCTTTTATTCATAGTTAAATATAATGCCATAAATATACATGCCAGTTGAATAAAATTCAGACTGAAGAACAGCAGTTTTATGTCAGTAGGCTTCTCTCTTTTACATTAACCATTTTCATAAAGGACATATTCATTTTTTCTCACATTGGGATACAATGTCACTTTTTTCAGTCATAAATACAAGTTTTACAGTTGCTAGATTCAACTCTTTATAGGATTTTGTTACTTTTTAAATAGTTTGCAGGCTGCACGTCTCTTGGTACATTGTCTGTAATGATTTTATTGCCTTATCATTGTCACTTTGTCTCAACCCATTTTGCTAGGTCACTGACAAGCTGTTCACCTGTACATTTGACTCTGTGGCTTATTTGTTGCTAGAAACCACTCTTGCATGTGTGTCATATTGTGCCCTTCACCCCTTACCTCTGTTTTCAGATGCTAGTTGCATTCTTGGTTGGCTAGAATAGTGGAAGACCCAGACACCTGCGTATCTCTGCATAGTAATACTTGATTTGCTACCACTGGCTTGATGCTTATAATCACATTTTCAGCTGCTCCTTGTCTTCAAAGCTTCATTTGCTATAAACAAGACAGTCTATATACAGTGTGACATGAGCTGTACTGGAAGGCTGCCTTTGCCTTCTGTTGGTGTTTTTCTTCAGCCTACTAATTTTCTCTGCATGCTTTGTTATTCTGATATGCTCCCACTTACCTATCTGTCTCCACTGGGGCAGGTGGGAACGACAAAAAAAAACCCAAATCCAAAGCCCAGATTTTTGGCAGTCCTGAAAGGTTTTTCTGCCTTGTCATGGTGGAAGCTGTGCTGCAAAGAGCATTATTTATGTTCAAGCTTGTGACAGGAAAACTTGAGGCCCATTAACTGCAATAAGACCTGACACCTGTTGTTCATTATGCTGTCAGGTTACAGGAACTTCCCTAGCCAAAAGTTAGTGTCATCTGTGTTTGTATCTACCCCCCTGAGGTCTTGTACAACTGAACTAATGTCATTGCCACCACTATGGCACCGGGGAAAAACTTGAAATGTCCTTCAAAGCTAGGTGTATCTGCCAAAAGGCATCCAGAAGGTAAAAAAAATACTCATGCTCTTTGTAAACTGTTGCTGGAAAGCATTCTAATGGAAGCATCTAACACTGAGTCTCTTGCCTGCGTGACTGCGAGCTTTTTAACAATTTTCGGTTAGGAATAATTTACTGTGAAGTAAAATATTAGTGAGTCAGTAGCTATGAATTACCCATCTTTCTGTAAAAGTTATTACACTGTTGATTCCGTCTGAAGATCGTATGATCTTATTTTAAAGCTTCTGCTTCCCCCAGGCTATCAGTTTGGTTTGATATCTTCTTCCAAAGACACTGCTGTTGTATTATTTCTGCAGGGGTGATCTTCAAATGACATTTTCAAGCAGATCATTTCAAGCCTTTGCCTATTGTATCCAGTTTTTTTGTAAAGGACAACCTACATTACAGCAGGAGGTCATGAATGTTTTTCTGTACAGCAGACATTCATTATTATTAAAGACATAGACCTGGATATGTCTCTAGTACTGATATCAGAGTATTATTACCCCACTCGTTCTTCTTCCTTCACACATATTGGTAGTACTTAATTTCTTAACTCTGAAACTGATATCCAGAGTTTTATTTGTACAATTACTTTTTCTTCTTTGTTTCACAGCTCCACCTCAAGGAGTAAAAAGCTCTTGTGAGTTAAATTCATCTCCCATGTAACATACCCCTTATGTCTGCTGCTGCTGCTAAGGGAATCACTGTTTAATCCAGACACTGTACAGAGTTACGAAGATGTCATACAAGGGCTGACCTTCTGAGCAACAGGATTACCAGCAAGAAAATTGTTTCCCTGTTGCATTAGCCACCTTGTATATAGCAAATAGAATAACCATGGCAAAGTAAAAACCAGTTATCCAAAATACTTGAGTAGCTTGCATGACAGTCTCTGCTTCCAGAAATTAGTTATTTTCGTCAAGGTAAAGAGAGATGATTCTAAAACTATTTTGAATGATTGCAACTTCACCTCAACATTCGCATCTGCTTTAATGCAAGTACTTCTATTTATTTATTTATAAACCCTAATTTGCATGTCATGTATATTCATATACTTTCAAAAAGATGCTGAAATGATAAGGAGGAAAACAACAGGCAGTGTACTAGTGTTTAGCTCTTCTAGAAGGTAAACATCACATTATCCTAGAAGATAAACATGTACAAATAAACACTTGTTTTGATTTGGGTTGGGGGGGGGGTGGGGGTGGGTAAGGAGAAGGACAAGCACAACACAAAAAAACCCCAAACCAAAACAACAACAAAAACCAAATCATGTCTGCCTTGGTAAACTAGGTTCAGCCATCCCTCACACCAGCAGCTTGATAAGAACTGAGCCATCGGATGAGCCCAAAGACCTGCTCAGGCCAATAACTTTTATTAAGCAGTGGTCAGGATACTTTGCAAGGCAAATGTAGCTTGAAGATTAGCTTTGGTACCTTTCCAAAGTTTCCAAAAGAGCTTCCAAAAGAGCTTTCCAAAAGAACTTTCAAAGAGTTCCAAAATCCAGTGAAATCTTATTAGACTGCAATTAATTATTTTTTAGGCATAATCTTTCCTCCTTCCCTCTTTCAATGGCATTAACAAAAAAATTTTAGATGGCCGAAGTTAGGTTGTATTAAAACATTTTTCTATGAAGAAACACTGAAAGAGCAGTAAAAGATTTAGTAAGATGTACCCATCACCATCCAACCTATGTTGCTTTAGGGTGGGATGGGGCCCAGGATGCACTATCACCTCAGTCCTCTTGTGCTTCAGTTTCTGGTGGAAGGAGAGCTGAGCAAAGGGCTCCACGTACCTTCCCGCTCTAGCCCATCTGCACAGTTGCAGTGCTGGTGCTGCAGAGAGTGAAGCAAACCTCCTTGTCAGCTAATGCAGAGCCAGTGAGTCAATTACTATAACAAGGGTCTTCTCTAAAAGATGTGAGTAGCCTCTTAAATCAGAAAGCTTTTTCACCCTTGCTTACAGCATTACAAACTCTACTGGGATGTTTAAGGAGGTGGAGAAAGCATTGGTATTGTGCCTTATCTCAAAAAGAGCCATGAAACTGGTCCTGTGACCATTATTTCAAAAAAACTTCCCATCTAGAGCTTCCTGTAAAGATTTTGTTTCTTCCAACTATATCTGGAAAAATTATCTGAAGACTGTTTTCAATCATCCTTTTTTCAGTCACTTGTCTTCACCAGCAACTAGGGTTAGAGACCAGCACTTTCAGTGGGCATTGAAAACAGTCAATCAAAAAACTGAAGGCTTTTTGTCAAATGGAGGTTTCAAGGAGTAAAATGAGAAAGCCTTTAAAAAAAAAAAAAGAAAATAAAGCACAAAACAACCAAAAACCAAAACAGACAAAGAAAACACTTTAAAATACCAGTAGTTGCTATTGCATCAGAAGCATCAATACTTTAAATCTGAAGATTTTTTTTTCTATATTAATTGCTTGCCTGGTGTATTCAAATTCATCTAACTGGGCTGCAATGACTTATGGAGCATGGGAAGGGGAAGATTAGCCTGAAAGCTACAGGGACTGCTACATCCCAGGTACAATCTCTGATGTTATTTATTCCAGCAGAGAAAGAGATGGTAGACCCAATTTTCTGACTACATGTTTAAATTATTTTATTTTTGTAACTAGCATTGGAAGTGTTAATACAAGATACTGAATGTCTTGGGAAGAAGAAATCAAACCAAACTGATAGCCTGGGGGAAGCAGAAGCTTTAAAATAAGATCATACGATCTTCAGACGGAATCAACAGTGTAATAACTTTTACAGGAACACAGGTAAATTCATAGCTACTGACTCACTGATATTTTACTTCACAGTAAATTATTCCTAACTGCAAATTGTTAAAAAGCTTGCAGTCACACAGGCAAGAGACTCAGTGTTAGATGCTTCCATTAGAATGCTTTCCAGCAACAGTTTACAAAGAGCATGAGTATTTTTTTAGCTGTTATCATACATCTTGTACCAAGAGAATGAGATCTCTGGGATAGGAACACTTTTTTGATTACTAAAGTTGCATCATATGAAAAGTTCTCTTTTTAGGACACTGCTTGTTATCATAAGATTGAAAGATTAAGCATTTTGGATACCAATTCCTAACCTGTTGTGTAATTACAGATTTGACACTGCCTCTTTATGCCAAGTCGTGTTTCATTTAAAACCCAGTTATGATCTGGTTGTTCACAATACATTTCTAAAGAAAACCAATATCTTTCGAAGTTAAATTGGCAAGAAAAAGGAAGCAAAACAGGAAATATGTTTCCACTTTTTTATTAGAATGAGAGCTGTGGTAAATGTCAAACTGAACAAAGGACTACAAAGAAAATCAAGAAATCAGAAGCACAGAAGAGAATCTGCTCAAATACAATTTATACATAGAAGCTTACACATGATTTACAAAGTTTGTGATAGGATGCATCTACTGCTTTCTTAATATCCTTAAAAATTTTAATGTGTACTCTATGGAATTAAAATGGGTTTCTGCAGTTACTATTTTTGAGCAATTAATCATCTCTGCTTTAAAATTACAATTTTTAATAATATTACTATTTAATTAGACAACCCAAAATGCATGTCAAAAGTATCAGTAAAGCAAATCCCTCATATCACCTTCAGTACCTTTATGGAGACTTAGCAACATGTCTTTTGGAAATGATACAAGGCATTCTGCACTCACAGAGAGCTCACAGATCTCCCCTGTGCAGTCCTCCCTGCAAAGAGCACTGCAAGAGATGTGTACCTTGTGAGTCCACAGCCAGAAAGCAAAGATAAAACTAGCCTGCAATCACCTTCCATATTGCCTTCCTTCTCCAGCCTAATTAAGTGCAATTTCAACTTAAGCTTTAGGAAAATAGGCCTTGCATTTTAAAGTAATTTTTTAATATTATGATAAAGAAGACTCATGTATCTCAGACTGCATAGTGCTGTTTATGCTGGCAAGACTTCTTAAAAGTGCATCCCATTTTTTTGTGGAACTTCTAAGAACAGCATTATTTTAGAAAATATCTTACGATATTTCTCACTATGACATGATGCGATTAGCCTGTAATGTATTTATATGTAATTAGACTAAATGAGGAAAGATACTTTCTTCTATCGGGCACTCTATACAGAATACTCTATCAAGATTTGGGTCTCAATCAAAAGCCCAGTTTACCAGGCTGGTCAGGAGCCTGGAGCACACAGTCCAGCATGTGGAGAGGCTGAGGGAGCTGGACTCGCTTAGTTTGCTGGAGAGCAGGCTGTGTGGCAACATAAAGGTACTTGAAAAGGAGCTACGAAGGTGACGGTCCTGGCAGATGTTATAACTGTGGGCAATAGCTACAAAGTGCAGCATGGGAGATTTAGTTGGACATCAGGAATAACATTTTCACTGGAGCAGTGTCAGGGCAGGTGATCTAGCAAGGATTTGGAATCCATACCCTGGAGGCTGTTGAAGTTTGGCAAACTGAGCTGTGATGACCCACTGGAGTGCAGGCAAGAGAGCTAGTTGGAGAGGGAAGTTAGAGTATGTGACCTTCTGAGGTTCCTTCAAACCATGTCTATTGATTCTAATGAAGTATATACCAAAACTGGGCAGAGCCAATACTATCAGATTTTAAACCAGAATTCTACCTTAAAGTTACGTATGCTACAAATACCTATTTGCAAGTACATTAAGAAAGCTGGTGAAAATATCTACTGAAGTACTTTTGCTTTAAAGATCTTTTAGTATTTTCTGTACACATCTGCCAGTTTAACTGTTTTGCTGAAGTCAATTCAGCTTTTGTTTGAATCTTTTATCTAATGGCACTCAGTAGGAAGGGACCCAAGAGAATATTTAAATCCATAACAGGTGCTAGGAAGCCTGACTAGTTACAAATGAAATAGAAATGTACCTTACCTTTGACCAACCCTAAAGAGGTACTTGAAAATGTGCTATTTAACTTTAATAACTCTGTTTAAAATTAAAATGGAATCAAATTGTTCTGAACTGAAACTGAAGTTACACACCTCCTCACATTGATGTTCACTCAGAAAGAATTAAAATGTATTTATACCTTTCAATAGTAGTACTTTCTCTGAAGACTGATTTAGAGATTTGCATAAGCAGGTCTACTCACACACTTAAAGCCAGTTATCCTTTCTGTTTTCTACCCACAACTGCTTTAATTTTCATTCTTCCTTTAGAATGGAGACATGAATTATATTTCACTCCAGTTCCATCATGACTTTGCCAGCTATATGCTATTCAGATCTTAAGCTAAAACAAAACAATGGAATAACCCACTAGCATAAATCCAAACAGTATACATTTGCTATTGATAAAAAAGGCTAGAAAAATAAGCAGCATATGCACTGTCTCTGGAGAAGCAAGAAATTGGTCTATCATTTTCTCATATATTTCCCACATGCTACCCCTGAAACAAAACAGATTTCAAGTACACAACAAAAACCTTCATACCAGCAGTACTAAAGATTGAAGAAAGCATATTTCAGAACCCTCTCTGGCTAGCATCTGTCATCTGCTCCACTCCTCCTGAACTTGTTGCTGCTTTTCCAAATCACTTACCCTCTCTATGAATTACCTGAGTGTCCAGGCTATCCAGCTTTCATGTCATAGTACATGAAAGTACATGTACATAGTACATAGTACATGAAAGAAATGTTATTAATAGACATGAAAATACGCTTTTGAGAGGGAGAAGGAAAGAATCTGTTCATCTTGGGGCATCCAGCAAGGTCACCATTTAAAGGAATTTGAAAGAAACCATGTCTAAAAGATGGACAATTTTTTATAACTTTTGTACTATGTTTTTCCTTTAGCACCTTGGCATTTGAGATTCAGAAAAGAAATCTGGAGGGAGCTGGCTGTTGTATGAGAAGCATGGGTAGAGCTGAGGAAAAAGTGGTGCTACAAGAGGGAGCTGATCCTGTATGAATTAGGCAACTCAGAACTGGGTAAGTTGTTGCAAGCTGTCAGTAACAGCAACATAAATGAAGGCTTCCTGCCTTATTGCACACCATTACCATAGATACAGAAAATAATTCAAGTTTGGGGGCTTTTTTACTTTTATTTGGCTAGTAAAGTGCTTGCTGTGCTTCACTGCTGAAATCACAGAGAGTTCTAAAACCATGTTGCACTGCAGCTGCCAGACATAATGATGGAGTTTGATGCATAGCTGTTCAGCTGGAAACTGCCAAGGGACAAACAAGGAAAAAAATTAGTGCTACATTTGCAGATATTCACACAATTGCATGTTGCGTATAAGCGGTTCCTTTTCCATACATTTCTATATATTTATTTTTCAAATACTGCAATTTTAACCAAAACTATTTCAATGACATGCTCGACATTGTCTTCCAGTCAGGCAGCAACACCTTTCAATACTTTCTGGTAGTATGCACTATTTTTTTAAATGTTCATATAGTAAATATATAATACATAACTAACATGGTTTATATATGGAATTATGCTATATATCTTCCATAATGATCTGGAGCCTTATCTCCTCAAGATAGAGCTTTGCCAGTGACAAACAATGATCATCTCCTCTGTGTGTGCAGAAGATGTATATGTATTTTAGCAAAAACACCAATGGGAAAACATTTTTATAGTGTTCATCTCTTCAGAAACACAGAATGCAATATCCACTTACATGATGCAGGAACTGGAGTACCTGTATCCACTTAATGCTACATTTTATCACAGTGTAATTTTTCTCCCCAAATTAATCTGATGGGCCATCTTACAGATAATGGAGCAAATCATTACCCACTGTAACTGACTTTTAATATGTTACAGAGGAAAATGACAGTTACAGGTCAACCTGTCAATGGAGTAATCTGAGTAACTGAAGCTAGTTGACCTTTCTGGTACGCTGTTCCAGGACCAGAACCGCTCCCCTGCTAAGCAGCAGCAGATGGCCAGAGCTGTGTAGTTCTGCTTCCTGGTGAAATGTAATTTGTTTTTTAGGACTGTTAGGTATGTAAAGAAAGATTCAGGGAAGCCCTTATTTAAGAATCCCAGCCTAACAAAAAAGCATGTCTGCAAAAGGGGCAACCTCTTTGGGGGTTGATCAGCATAACCGAGTTCACTTGCAACTCACACAGGCACTTGGAGTATCCATGAACAGTGGAAAAGAACATCATGACTGAAAATTAAAAAAGCAGAAATTGAAGATGGAAAAAACATGAAGCATGAAGTCAAGAAGATTGAAACATTATAGGAAAAAGAAAATTTCATCACGATGAAAAATAAAATTTTAAAATAAAACCTGAGGTTGAGGAAGAACAAAAAAAGAAAAAGTCTTAAGTCTGCCTAACTAGCTGTTTCTTCCACATTGTGGATTCAAAGTAGGAAATCTGCAAGAGAAACCTACAGCAAGAGCATTAGTGGTCAGTTCCCAAAGGCCAAGAAACAATCAAAACATTTACTTCTGTTCTCGCATGTTGAAATACACCCCACTATTAGTCTGGTTTTATTCTGTTCAGATGTCTTTTTGACAGCATGTAAAAGGAATAACACTGGTGTATTAAAGTAAGCTTTTACAGGGAACACTTACGCTATCCCAAAACCTGAATATTTTTTTCTCCCTAATATTCTTAAGGCATGCAGTCTTCAATCTCAGCAAATACCTTTACTGATCACCTTAAATATTAACTTTCTGGAATGTTATATTGAACACAGAATGACAGTGCATGATAGTATGCACTTGTACCTTAGGCTGCCCAAAAAGTACCTGAAGATAAGAAAAGATTCATTTTGGAGATAACTATTCAGAAGTTACTAAAAATCTAGACATTTTTCTTTAAGCATGCTGCATTTTTTAATGTGAGATGAAGTTATACTGCCATTTGGGCAAGAAGCATTTTGTTAATATAGCTGTTGAATATTTTTTTTAATTCAAGCAGAGCAGGTTCCCTAAAATAACTCCTTTAAAAAGAATTTGTATTCAGCAGTGCTTATAAATAAACAGAGCTTAAAAAAAATCCACTCATTAGTGGTGAGTGGGAAGCCACTAATTCCCTGTTGTAGGTCCTAAGCCAACAATTCCTGCTAGTTTTAGACTTTCATTTTTAAAGCTATTAAGATTAATCCTTTTGAAGCAAATAAAGCATTTCAAATGAATGTATGCAAACTAAACGAGTGAGTTCTTGATTCTGCAAAGAGCGTATGCTCTAGTCATGTTTTTACCAGAAATTAATATTTCTGATCAATTTTGCTGTTATTTGTTTGAAGATATCCAAAGAAAAAACTAACGTTCAATACTCCTAATATTCCTTAGACACACACATCTGGCACATGTACATTAGATTAGTTATGAAACAGGCAAAGAAATTAAGGTCTTGTATTTGAACTTCTTAGCTCTGCTGTATGACCTACAGGTTAGTATTAAGTCCCTTGTTTACACTTAGCTATCCATGTAAGAGACTAATCTGGCTATACGCACTTTTGGCAAACTCTTCCCAGACAGATGAATGGATTTTCCAGAAGGAGGTGTGAACTAAACTTTTATGATCTGCTGGTGATACTTACTGGGTCTAAGGTCCAAAAAGCAAAGATTTTTGGAAGGATGCGGCACCTTAAATTTATGTTAAAAATTCTTACTACCATTGACTTTATAAGGCATTTTGACCCAAATTATTATTGTGTGTTGCATCCCCTGCAGAGTGCTCACAGACATTAATCTCACTAATTCCTCTTGTGCGTTCATAAGACTTTACGTAGTGTAGCTCAAAAAAGCCTATCTGTGTTAAATTAAATTTGCAAAGCAAATGTCCAGGATAAAATGGTCAAGCTTCATATACACATAACATCTGATCTTAATAATAAAAGACAGAAACAGGCTATAACAGAGATTTAACGCATTCTCTGGTTAGCAAACGTGGGGTTTGGGGAAAAAATTACTGTCAAGCATGTGAGAGTAAGAATGTATATGTACATATATGTATATGCTTACACATACACACACAGATGAAGTGCTCAATCTGAAAATTAGCTACCAAAAATTATGCAGGCAGTTCATGTTGCTTTAACTTTTGCCACACAGGTCGAATAGGAAGCCTTCGTTTCAGGTCTTCACTTGAAAAAAAGTCAGAAATATTGGTACTGAGGAGTGTGAAGGCATCACAGACAGTCTTTGTTCTCTCACTTAGTTTTCTCTGCACATATGAGCCATCTGCTTGGAGGAAAATGGGAAAATGTCACTTCTAATAAACATACAATGCCTGTGGCAAATTAAGATTGTATTTGACAATCCTACAAAAGTACAGAGGAGGCAAGTTTGTTAATGCTGATTATCTTCCAGATCTTCAATAGATTTTCAACAGTCATTAAAATAGGCATCTTCAAAGAACTTGTCAGGGGAAAACTAAAATATTGTTATGTGGAACAAATTCTGTCATGCAAAAATACTTTTTACATGGTTTCCTACCCAGGATCATCAGTCTTTCTATGAGAAGAGGAGAATATTTTGGATCACGTTTCCTATTGCATTTGAAATTATTGCTGTTTAATTTTGTGACAGTGTTCCCTTAATTGTCAAACATTACATGTCATTTTGCATTTCTTATTGCCTGAGCAAAACCACTAAACTTGGTATTTTAAATCATCCATCTTGAAAACAAAAGCATACATGGATTGTTAAGCCTGTGCAAATACAAAATTATACCAGGATCTGGTAACATACAATGAAATTGTTATTAATTGGTCAATTAAAAAAAAGACCACAAAAAAACGTTATTGTTGATAAATAACATGTTCCTTGAGAACAGAGCATAGGACAATGAATCTGTGAGGTCTCATTATGCTACAGTGTCTGCCAAAACCACTCTTCCATCTTCTGCCAAAACCTTTGATCTAAGTTTTATTATAATTTTCACATTATAAAAGAACTTATCTTTCTTATACATTTGCTGAAATTAGAGTTGCATTACACCAGAATAGCAGGATGAGAAAAATGTTGAAAACCAGCTCTATGTCCACATCATCTGCGTGTCTGGACTTAGATCTCTGCAATCCAGCCAGCAGCCAGCAAACAACGACTGAACAGAAGCCTGTGGAAAGGACAAATTCTGCCCAAGGTATACCTTGTTTCCACTGAAATTGCTCCCAAGAGAGGAGAGAGCAACTGGGGAAAAGGTTTCCCTTTGGCAAAGAGCTTGACTAAAAAGACTTCAGTTTTAGAATCACACTGAAATGCTCAGTAAATATTCACAGATCAAGATCAAAACATGCATTCTCTAAAAAGACATCCTGGACTTTCCTAAAATAGAAAGATAAAGGACAAGTTTTCTGTTGCTGGCAGCTGAACTAATGCAAGAGTCTACCATTGTGACTTGCTGATGTAATTGATCTTCTAGAAACACAGAGAGGTTATACCTCTGATGCCAGATGATCCAGGTTTAGCCTACAAAAGAGACCTGGAGAAAGCTGCACAAAGGAAACTGCAAACAAGAACCCTGCTGTCCCCAAGGGTTCTGTCCCACAGAACAAAGTGTTCCTGGAAAGATTTTCACTTGTAAGAAGGCACAATGATGCAGATTCTTTTGGAGGCTTCTGGTACTCAGGCTTGCCTTCCATTTTCCTGAGGTTTTGGTCTGGACAATACATCCTTTCGGATAACCAATGGATTACTCATGTTCTTCCCTTGTCCTTCCATCATGAGCTGACCTCTGAGTGACTGAGAAATTAGAAGTTCCCCCACCTCCTAAATAAATTTCTATTTTGCCTCTGTAATACCTGACTTTAAAATTACAACATTTTATAGACCATACATTCTTCAAAATACAGGATTCTAACTGCATAAAAAAGGAAACCTAGTTCTGATCAAAAACAGAACAACAGCCACCTTTGAGCTACCTTTCTGTATTAGCTCATATGTACATCCAGAAAGAAAGAAATACACTAAACTACTTCCTTAAAGGTGCTTGAAGGTCTGAAGTCATATCTGACACTATTATTTTATATTACTATAACTTAATTTTATAATAAATGCTACAATATAGTACACTATATATGGTGTACATTCCATACTATTATCTTCTGACAGATCAATGTATTGAAGATAACACACCATTAAGTGCATTATAAATGACAAAAAAAGTTCATGAAGGCAAAGTAGCAAATGCCTCTGTATAAATCTCTGGCTGCCGTATCTAGTCTATGCCCATTTCTTTAGTCGTAATGGTAAAGAAACACATGGAACTTTTAAGCAGCTCTCTGGCAACCCTCTGAATTTTCATTCAGATAGTATTTTTTGTAACTTTCCAAGATAAAAGCCATTTCTATGCAGATGTAGGACTTAATGCTAGTTGAATTTGTTGAATAAACCTTTTTATAAAAATCAATACAAATTAGGACAATCTATGCAGATCAGATTATAAAAACCTCTCACACAAACAAAAAATTGCTGTTTCACACGCACAAAAATACTACCTTGAGCTTGGGGCTTCAGCTCCTCCATCATCAACTATTACAGCATACAAATCAGTGGCACATCTGTCTACATTAAACATAAACCTCCAGCAGGAAGCAAACAGTTGCCTCTTTCAATGAGGCAAGAGGCAAGGCACAGGTGACTTCTTTGTTCTTGCTGGTTTGAGGAGGTTTTTTGTTTTGCTTCATTTTAACTAGAGTTTCTCACTATCCATTCATCAATAGTACCACAAGTACACATGCTAACCTAAGTCCAAGACACTGTGAAGTACTGTTCAGGAGCAGCAATACAAAGCAACTCCTGGAATAAGGTTAGTTTGGGACAGAGTATTCATTAGCTATGTGAAGAGAGAAGGAAGGCCTATCATTTCTCTTGCTCTATCAGGGCTTTGGGGCTGAGAAGGAAGGAAGACTTAGGGAAGCTGGACCTAGCCTGAGGTGTTTTTACATGACTAGGAACAGTGAGATGTCCACGTGACTGTGGACAAATTACATTGGTGAAGCACTGTATGATAGACTAACAAATGGGAATAGGTATGAAAAAAATACACAGAAAAAAGAGTGAACAATAACTAGAAACTTAACTGAGGTCCTAACGGGCTCATTACTCCTCTGCAGCTCCTCCACCTCTACTAGCCCACTGCTTGGACTTTTCTGGACAGAAACACAGCCTTTGCCTTTTGCCTTGAGGAGCTGGGAGTTCACTGCTCCCAGCTGGGAAGTAAGAACTGTGATTGCTGTGATTGTTGTGTATGCAGTCAGACTGTATCTTCTATTGGAGTATTATGTTGTTATGGTCCTCTCCTCCACAGAGAACAAGGGAAAATCAACCTAGCAGGACTTTTGTTTGACAAAGGGTTTTGCTCATGTTTCCTAAAGAGATCTGAAACCTCTCTACAGGGACAAATGAATGTAAGAGTCACTGCTTCAAAGACATACAGAATTTGCAAGTATCAGGTAGCAGCAGAGATGTACAGGATAAGCCTTCATATCTATTCAAAATTTGGGAACAGAGCTGCATGCAACACAAATCAGAATAGATGCAGAGACTCTCAGAAGAAACTAAGTGGAAAGGAAAGAGAGTAGAGTTAAAAGCATATCTATGTATTTACATAGATTAAGCTGGGCAAATTGACAACAAGCCAATATGCTCTTATGGAAGTGGCTGGCAGCAACTGATTACAGGAAAAGGAGGGAGGAAAATCAGAAATTTCTGAGTGCTTCTAGGATATATGTATCCATGTAATGAGATGGAACAGCTGAAGAGAAGAAAGTGATTTTCCAGGGCCACCAAGAAAATCTCTTCAGGAGAATTTCACTTGTTTGGCTCTAGGGAGAACAGAAGTTAGAATACACATGCACACTCTATCGTATGCATTGGGGAGAATATAGCACTAAAGAAATCGAAGATTGACTTCAGCTCTGTGGATTGTATAAGCCATTTTTTTTACCATGACTTTCTCACACATAAAGCTAAAACTCACTAAAATATTTTGGTTTTTCTTTTCAGTCCTAATTACTTTTAAATAAACTTTATTTAAGACCTGCTTTGCATGAAGACTTGACCTGCTCTTCTGAAGAAAAGTGCTTAGGCTTACAGAGTAAAGTGGCCAGAAAGCCATCCTTGTATCTGCCACAGTCGTCACGAGTGGCTACAGTCAGAAAGGTACCGTCCCAATGCACTGAAAGAGGCAGAGCTAAGGGATACTGTAAGATAAGAAATAAACAACAGAGAAACAAGGATCTTTTATTACCTATTATCCTGAAACTGGCATAAGTTTTTTATCCATGTACTGCCTTCCTGCTGTACGACAACCTGCCTCTGCTGTGACTTGGGTACTTTGGCAGGTCACTTCTCAGCCCACTTCCTCTGATGCTGTTGTTATCAGCCTTCTTCTGCAACCTACAAGTAAGATCTCTACACACACCCATCAGCACTACCTCTGGATACCATGATGAAACCCTTCTTTAGGCTCTTTCAAATTGTAAGACCTGTGGCATGGCTCTTCCTTGATTGGTATGCTTTATCAGAAACTTACCCTGGAAAGTTCTAAACTAAAAATTGATTTGTGCATCTTCTATTCTGGCTAACACTTCCAGCCCTACCCAGGCAGGTCTCAGAGGTCCCTGTTCTTGCAAAGCAGCCCCTAATGGCGCCCCAGACCTTCTTCTTTCTTAGGGCAAACCCCTGAAGTCAGGACAGCCTTTCATAATCACGTTTTAATCTCAACTTCCTACCTTCCTATGGTTTTTCTTTTAACACCACTGCAGGAATTCCAAGGAATGGGGTTTGTGTTCATCTTCAGAAACAGCAGTCCAGACTCTTATTAATTTGTGTCAGCCACTGCAATGGTTGCACATTTACTTATTTAGTGCCTCTATTTCTCAAAACCAACAATTTTATGAAAGAAAAAAATAGTAATTCTATAGATGATTAGGGTGCAAAACTTAAAAAAAAACAAAAATAAATTTGCCGGTCAAAATGTCAATTTTGGTCTATTCCTCTGATGCACTCTATCAATTTATAAGTATGTTGTTGATTATGAAGTAATTTACACTATTGTCTTGTTACACCTATGAAGATAAATAAATTGTTAATGTACGTAGATTTCAATGATGCACACATTTTGTTCCATTAAAAGCTAGCAGCAGGATAGATTGCTGCAGTGCTAATAGAAGCACATTGTTCCTTCCTCTTCCCATTTTCTTAGTTCTAGCAGGAATCTCTCATTTGACCTTGAGCAAGGCATTTAAATTCTTTGCACCCATGTTTTCTCATCTGTAAAATTAAGGCCATAATACCTACCTACTTCACAAGAGGGACAGTGTTAAATTTAATGTATTAATACTTTAAAGTGTTTTCAGACAGCTGGATCAAACCCACTACAGAATGTAAGTTATTATTAAATTATGCTCCACGGAGTTAATGCTGTTGCATTACTGTATCTGATTAAATACGGAAACATATTCAACTGGCACCTCCTGGATTTCTTTTTTCCAGAGGATGGAACTGATGCTCTTTCAGCCAGCCTACAGATGGACTTGAAGGCTTATTTTGGAGAAAGAAAGAAGGTGAGGAAATGTAGCAGTCAATAGAAGTGAGAGAGTCCTGCTGAGCAGACGATTATGAGGGCATTTAAAGCAAGCATGAGGTAGAGCAGAAGGCAACTGAGCCTTGTGCCCCACTGTGACACATCAGTCTCTAGTAGCAATACAGTCTCCATTCATCTCCATACCAGTGGGACAGGGACATCCCCTCAGTACCATCACATTAACTGCTGCATTTGGCTTCCACTTGGAGAAATGAAGTGCAAGATCTGTAGCCTGGAGTCGCTTTCCATGTGGAGCCAAGCAGCTCACAGGCACAGTTCGGGTAGACTTTGAGTCTGCTTGGTCATGGCAGCTAATCCATCTGTGATGAATGTGGCACACAAAAATGTCAGTTATAAAAAGGGGGTTTATCGCAGGAGGGTTGTTCATACCTGATGCCTCTCCTACATCTCCTCTTGACCTGATGCGTAGATGCCTGGTCTTGTCCTGTGATCTCACATCAGGATCTTGTTGTGTGGGGGGAAGGGGAAGGAGTGTTTGGAGCAAGAGCTGCAGGAAGATGAGAAGGGTTTTTGACAGCATGTTGAGTTGGATGTTGTACTGGTGTTGATGCCGCTGGTTCCAATGCCATCAAGGCATTTCTTGTGGATGACAAGGAATCTAGGAAAGTAGTGATTAACATGCATATCAGTGTGATTGACAAGCTATGTTGTCTGCTTTGAGCTAATGTATTGCATGGACAACACCTATTCTAGGCATATCAGAATCAGCATATAGATTTAGAGTACAGACTTAAATCAGAAATATTTAGCGTCTTTCCCAATAAATAAAGAAAAACTGTTTGATGGATCCATCTGCTCAATAGACCTTGGAGATCAGATTCTGTATGGTGAGGGAATGTTTTCTCTGCACAGGGTACAAATGGATAGTAGACAACATTCTTTCAGGTTGCAGAAGGACCAATGAATTTGCTTTCCCATTCCTCCATCCCCAATTCATCACTCCAAAGGCAAGAGAAAAATAAGTACAACATTAGGTTTGATAACCTTCTGATAGCGTGCGATTAAATATACACAAATCAAGGAGCCTGAAAAAATATAAGCAGGGAGCATATTGTCTTCCATATTTGCCAAGAATACTGAAATAGAGGTTGCCAAGTCTAAGGTTGTATATATTTTATATCATTTCTGACACTATGCTGCATACATCAAAGTATCCATTGTTGTTAGCGTTTTTCTTTCTTATCAGATTTATAGAGAAACTAGACTACATGTTTTATTATACTGCACTGTAACAAAGATCACACAGCTTTTTAAACAGCAGTGATGCTATTTCAATTTCTTAAGAAAAATCTGCAGGATGTGAAAACTTACCACAAAAGCAGTAATGTCACTTTTGTTTGCTTTAATTCCTGCAGAACTGCTGATGTGTAAAATGTGCAGCAGCTCCTAGGGTTAACCCTCTATGTTAACTCTACTTTCTGTTGGTATGATGCTTGCTCTCGATTTTCCTCTCTTCACTAAGACACGTGAAAGACTTTCACAATGACTTTGCTTTTTTCCCTCCACCTCATATTTTGTAAAATCTAAGACAAGTGCCTGAAGTTGATTTCAACATAACATCTGTCATATTTATTTGTTTATTTGGCTGACTGTGAATTTTTAAGTAAGTCCCTGTTTTAACTCTAATACATGATCATCCAAAAGCAGCCTTCTGTTGCCAAAAATTTTCTGTGTCCTTTGATTTAAAGATCATCCACTTCCTTTGGCATTTTCATGCCAAATGTTAACCTGGATCCTCTGTCAGCAGCAAAGAGGTAACATTTTGCATGGAATAGGCTACCTCTGCACGTTGCATGTAATTTTTATCAAATGATTAATGAACTGAATAACCATATTCCTGAGTGGAAAGCATAAGAATGTATTGTCAGAATATCCGCAACTGGGACATCACTACCTGATCACTACTGCAGCAAAACCTCTGATTTCAGTGATGCCATATCTTCTAATATTTACAAGTCTTACCACACAGCCAGGCTGGCTGGAGGAACAATGATGTTATTTATATGAGAAAGCCATTTACCCAAAATAAACTACGATAAAATAAATTATGCTCAAAAGCATAATTTAAGACTACTATTGTCATGAGAAGATAAAGTACATAAATTTGTATTTCATTTAGGAATAGCGCAGCAATCAATGTTTCCGGTAATATTCCAAGTGACTAATTCAGCAGGCTGTTGCAGGGCAGTGGGGCGGTGTAAGCAGCAAGCTAATTTCCTGATATTAATTTTATATACAGAATATAAAGCGTCATAGATAACCATCTGTCTAATAACAAGGGCAAGGTGAAATGGCACTGTGTGTGAAAGAAAAGGTGTTGAGAAGGAAAGAAAGAACTAGAGAACAGATACAGTGAAAAGTAAGGATGTCAAGTTATGAGCAGAGTTAGAACATGGGGTGCTGCTGTCACAGGTGAAAGGAACAGGAGGAGGTGCAGCAATGATGACCTCTCTCTGAACAGGTAGAAGCATAGTCTCCTACTGTGGATTTTTTGTAACGATTTAGAAATTAACTGATTCAAGAGGTTTCCCTGTTTCACTACTCTTATCACAATAAAACCCCATTCTATTTAATACTTTAAGTTCCACATGTTGAGAGGTCTGTTCCACAATTTTTGATCTTTGTCCTAGCTGTTTCACAAGACAAAAAGGAGAGGGAACATGGGTTTGTTTGTTCTGTGTGATGCAGCAAGTACATTTGTACCCCTGGCATTTCCCTTCCTTTGGCAGCTCCTCTACAGAGCACCCTGCGCATGAAGAATATAGAAGCAGCAGGACATAACTTCACAACAATCTGTATATCTGAAGCTAATATAGTATCTCCAGCACTGAAGCTAAGAAACTATTTCAGTGACATCTGGCAGAATTTGCCAGATGTTTATACATGAATTCATGCATGGTAAGACAAGAAGAAATGCAGATCTTCAGTGAATGGGGTGTACAACATTGAAGAACTGAGAAAAAGCAGCAGAAATGAGCCATAAAGTAGAGAAGCATAGAGAAAATTAAAAAAAAACAGTAGGACCTTCATATGATCATTTCTCAAGCATATTTTTGATTTAAGTGGATGTCATTATATGTCTTTGTTCTTACCAGATGACAACTTGTCATAAGACTTAGGTGCATTTAAAGTAAGACATCTTGACCATATATACAAAAAAGAAATTAAAAAATATATGAATTAAGATTTAGGAATGTGTTATAGCAAATGTAAATATGAGAAAATTGGTGTAGAAAGAACTGATGGTCCCAAACCCTCTCTAAATATCTTTTTGTTAGAATATTTATCTCCTTGTCAGTAATGAACAAAGATATATTTAATACCCTATCCAAAACTGAGGAAAACTGACAAATTAAGTTACACACATCAAAGACCTACAGACTTGGGCTATTGCTAAAGCTGGAAATCTGCGCTTATCTGTGTGGAATTGTACCTATATTTTCCAGACTGTTTCTCCAATTCATCAAGATCATATTAAATTTTAATTCCATCCCTCAGCTAAAACCAAGGAAAAGACATCAATACAAATTACAGATCATGTCCTGAACTTCTGTGCAGATGTCAAATAGGAAAAGTATGTTGCATTTTTATTTTAGATTCCTGCAGAAATGTCCATAGATTACAGCCCCAAGTTTGCCTGTTTCCGACTTTCAGAAAGATTTAAAATGTAGGAAAGATTTAAAATCTCTAAACTACTCAAGTCACTTCAATAACTATGGAAGTCCTACTGCAAAAGCAACTTGAAGCTACAGGATTCCAACAAAAGTCAGTTACCAGACCTGTTATCTATGGAGTCTTCGATAAGCAAGCAAAGCAGCCACTGTTCCCACAGACTCTGTTTTGGACCAGGCATTCTCCAGACTGGATACCTCTATGGACTTTCAGGCTCTGGTCACACCAGTTTGATTTCCTTCACACAATTTCGTATTTGTTTAGTGTCTCATTGATGCACCTGTTTCACTTTCCAAACACTGCCTATGCAAGCTCTTACCAGACTTGTGTAAACCCGCTGTTTAGGTTCTCATTCTCCAATGCCCCACATGAGAGTATCAGATCTCACCTCTAATTATACCAGATGATGGCACCATCATTGCCATATGCAGAGCACTGTATAACTGTAGACTTCTGTGGTCTATGAGAAAGCCTATGAAAGTATTCACCCGAGCGCCTGCTTGCCAGCCAACACATGCCCTGTATTTTGGGCTCCGCTGTACAGAGAAACTGAACAGTACTTGTCTGATGGTTCAAGATGATGGGGAATTGGACAACTGCTTCTCCCCACAGCTGCATGCTGTGTAAGAATATACTGCTGCTGCTGCTACAGTACTACCAGTACTCCCACTCGTACTAATGCCATTACTGCCCGAAACAATAAATATGTAATAATGATCTCCCTTTACACTGAATGCCATTCCTTCAGATCTGAAGAACCCTGACTGCCAGACTAGAGACTCTTCCATAATAATCAGAAGAGTTTTGTTTTGTTTTGTATTTCTTATATCTTAGTTTTAAATAATAAAGATTTTTCCACAGTTTTGGTTTTTGTATTTTTTTCCTTGATGTATCTCAAAATTCCTACCCTAAAAACATTTAGAGCCTCATGATGAGTAACTGTGATGATACCACTGTTAAGCTTACATATAGACATTTGAGTCAGGTTTAATACAATAGATGAACACAACTGCTGACCAATTCCAGTTATGTTAAGGTGTTCAGTGACTTTTAAAAGTTGGAAAAAATACTCTAATTCTCTGGTAGGCTGAGGAATTAATGGCACACTGAAAGATAGAACTCTTTTCAGGTTATTTGCTTTGTTGGAGAGAGCTTTTCATCCACCTGTTATTAAGAGAACTTGTTTATCTGACAGATGAATATTGCAACACTGAGTGCAGGAGTAGTGAACAATTAACTCATTTATCTCACTGTGCTTTTGCAAACTATTTATGGCAAAATGCAGATTTTAATATTGGCAAAATGCAGGTTTGCTCATTAACTGATTAACATCAATCCATTTTCATTTCTACCATTCTTACGGAATTCAAGTTACATATGGATTAAAAGAATGCAATGTACCTCCTTGTGTTCACTTTCTTATGCACTTTTCTCCCTGATCTTGCCATTTGGTTAGGTGTTCAGTTTTTTTAAAGTATCACTATTTCACATTAATGAGACTTTTCTAATTTGAAGATGGGAAGGGAATGGGGTAACATGCATAACTTTGACTCTTTAACATGGTTAAGTGAAATATTCAATCCTTAGCAATTTAAATTATCTTTCGGGTTTCCTATTAAACAGCAAATTCAGGTACCCTCATAAGAACCTCTTATACAGCAGTTTTCACCACGGACAAAACAGGAAATTATCAGTCTGCCAATGCTTCATACACCCAGATATTCCTGAAATTTCTTCAGTGTTTCCTACTCAGGCTCAACCTACCTCATCTTGCTAGACAATCACAAAATGGATGAGGTTGAAAGGGACATATGGGGATCACCTAGTCCAACCCCCATGATCAAAGCATGGTCATGGTGTTTTTGCTCTCTGGGGGTAGGACTTTGCACTTCTCTTTGCTAAACTTCATGAGGTTCCTGTCTGTCCATTTTAATACCCTGTCAAGATCCCTCTAGCACACCCACCTGGTATATCAGCCATTTCTCCCAGTTTTGTACCATCCACAAAGTTTTGTATCATCCCAGTTTTGTATCCATATCCACAAACAAGAGGGTACAGTCTACCCCATCATCCTTATCATTAATTGAGAGGGTAAGCAATACTGGATCCAGTACTGATGCCTGGGGTACACCAGTAGTGACTGATCTTCAGCTAGGCTTTGTGCAGCTGATCTCTACATTTTGAGCCTGCCAATTCAAACAGCTTTCAATTCACCTCACTGTCCACTTCACCAGCCCATGCTTCATCAACCTGTGAGCTGCTTCTTGTTGTTAGGATGTTATCACCTACGCTGTCCAGAAACTTCCCAAGCTGCTCATGCCCTTCTGTGTTGTCTCTTCAGCAGACGTGAGAGTGGTATAAATCACACACAAGATGAAGAGATGATAGCTCAATACAATAGTTGCACTTTACCTTCATACCAGTGACTCACCAAATATAATCTGTTTTGCCTTCCCTTACATACAGTTATGAAATGAAATTTTAACCTAAAGTTTGTACATCAAGTGCTCCAACCCACTTGGTAACCCTCTGCTGGACTCATGTCATTATGTCCATGTCTTATACGCAAGAGTTCCAGGTTGGTTGCTTTCAACTTGATCTTGTTGAGCTCCCTCTGTATAGAGCTCTGTCTCCAATCATAAACCATTCCTCTAATCTGGTATAACTGACAAACTTGCTAAGGGTGCACTCAATCCCATCTTCCAGGGCAATAATATACGCATTACACAAAATCAGCTCCAGTGTTTCTCAGCCTCAGAAGGACACCACTGCTAACTGCCCAGTCTTCTCAGTCTATAGGGGAACATAGTTAGAGGAAAAAGTCCTAGGTGCCATGGTTTAGAATTGAAAAGGAGAATTCATAAGTTTTCAATTTAGGGATCTGTCTGTACTTTTACTGACCCATAAAATACATTCACTATAGCAAAGTTTATGAAACATTACTACACTACATTTCTGTTTTCAGAAATTTTGAGGACTTTTATCTGACCAACTTCTGTGAAGTTTGTTTATAAACTACTGGTTCTGTCATACACAAAATTTCAACGCATATTTGTGCTTTAGCACTATCAGACCTACACAAATTGCAGTTACCAGAGGTAAATTTAAAAGCTTCTTAAGAAATACATGCTCAATCTCTTACTATTACAAAGAAGAAACACAAAATAGAGTTTCAGATAGATAACTACATTCATCAAGATGAGTTTGAAGTTGTTAACAAGGTAGATTTCTTCAAAGTCAAGGGGAACAACAGAAAGGAAACATCTACTCCACACAGAAGAGCAGGAATTTAGGTTCCACTGCAAAAGGGCTGACAGGTACTATGCTCCTTACTTGAATGCTACACATTATGAATCTCTTTCATATTTTTCTAGTATCATCCATTACAGATATTCAAAAGCCATAAGTCAGGCTCCAAGATACCATGAAACTGAACCTAATCATAACGGATTTTTATTGCTTGGTTGTCTTTTGATTTCTGAATGCATGTCTTTTGCCTTTTCAAGTTTTATTCTGCAACCACACAAGAGGCTGCAAGTCTATTTTTAAATTAAAGCATTAGAGTAGCTTCCTGACCATTCATCACACCACCTTCCTCACTGCTTCCAGCACTCACTTCAGAGCTCTCTCCTATTTGGTTTTTTTCTAGTATGCTGTGGAAAGTGTCCAAGACATCAGCTTCATTTCAAGGTCCCAGAGTTTTCCCACATTTCCTTATGCTCTAAAATAGATCTGTTTGGGCAATCCTGTGTCAAAAGAAGGAAAGGATGAGCTGGGCTAGCCTTTACATGTAATAGTAATAGGAGCAACAATTTTATATATCAGTTCAAGCAAATCAGAGGAACTGCTGCAGGACAGACCTGTCTGGGTGGTGTGACTCCCATGTGCATTATGCGTTGGGTGATACAAATAATTGTCAAACACAAAAATATGACCAGAAATACTAAGAATTTATGTGGATACTCCAGTGAAAGCAGAAACCACAGTCATTGTGTTTTACTTGTGATATCTGGGTGAATTAATATTTAATTAACCCAAGCAAAATGCAACAGTAAAAAAAATGAAAATAAAAAAAAAGAAAAAGAAAGCTTTGTGGGTTTCTTTTAAAGGGAAGTCAATAGAGTTAATCTCCTGGAATGTGGTACTTGGATTGACCTCCTCTTTCGAATCAGGCAGCATGGAGTACAGCTCATATGTAGATGTGTCACTGATTTATCTAATGTCTGTTTATAATATTGTATCCACTAATTTCCTTTTCATTTGTTATGCATTGCATTTTGATTTTACTGTACTTGTTTTCCCGATGCATCTGCCCACTAAGTGGGAATTTTAATTGAAAACTAAACTTGAACTCACAATAGTTGAAATCTAGCATATCATTTTATATTATCTCACCAAATTAATTACATACGATTACATATGTGTGACAGGATAGTCTGAACTGTGGCAGAAGTACCACAGTGATGCTAAGTTTGCGAAAGCTGATTATGATTAGACTGTCAAAGGTTCAGTGTCAGAACAGTCCCATTTAACATTTTAATTTTTATATGGAAGGGATAAACAACTGGTTAGTTTGCTGGAAATTTGCTGATGCTATTAAACTGGATGCTCCTGAGAATACTAATGAAGACAAAAAAATAATAGCAAGGAACTTGGTTCAGAAACATGTTGAGAAAATAATGAGATTAAATTTTCAAAGCTGTAATATTATTAATTAGCAAAAGCATCCTGCAAAATGAAGATACTCAATTAAAAAACCCAGTCTGAACACAGTGCTAGAAACAGCACTGGAAGCAGAAAATTAGACAAACATGAAATCCACAATGGAGGTAAAGAAAACATGTATTAGGTAGCACAGGCAGATTCTGGAAGGTAGCAGTCCCTCATGTGCAAAGATAGATTACCATTAGTGGGTTTAATTCTCACACACTAAATGGATGGTCCCTCAAGTAAAAGCCTACATGGTATCCAGGCACTCCATTACCACACACAGACTTGACGGTATTTCCCACATTAAGAGATTCGTTCATGAATAGAATAAGGTAAAAAAACTATAAATGCACAACTTGCAAAGCAGCTGGTCAACAGTACAGTTGACAGTATCTGAACAGTACAAACAAGAAGTCTCTACCTATATATCCATATACACAGTGTGATTCATTTGACCTTAGACAGTTGCTAGATATTCTTGGTTAGTTCTATAGACAGAGGAGAGAAACAGACTTTTCTAAGACAGGATTCATCTCATCCTAAAGCAGACATCTAAATGTCTTGACTATGAAGGTTGACCATCTCAGACACATATATCTAAAAGTAGGTATGATGAATCAGACATCATCTTTATGTACATCATCACCTGTCAGTTCAGCTCATCTTTGATGGATCCTATCCATAATATGGATCCAGATTACGGATCAGGTCTTAAAAAGGGAGAGGAAGTATTTAGGAACTTTATAAGGCTAAATTAGAAGTAGTTAGATAAAAAAAAATATATTCTCCATAGCCACCAATGCAGAAATCCGTACAAGCTAAGTGTATTAGAAAGCAATTGCTTAAGTAAAAAGCAATAGAAGCTTTTGAAATGTCATCGTTTCAAATTAGATAAGAGTAGCTCTTTTCCAGAGATTTAAAGAAATGTCTATAAAGCGCAAGAGCTCTTATACAGAAGAGGTGAAACTAAAGAAAGAAAACAGTCATTTGGATTTTGTATTCAGGACTAGAAACAATCCCACATCTTTTCCTGTGGTACTCGATAGGTGCACAGATTTACGCATTCAGGCTTTTTAGCTAAGCTTAAAGTATGCAATATGTCTGTCATATCATGTCTGTTGAGAGAACTGCATATTTATATACGCAGTGTTCTGTAAATAAAGATTAACTATCTTTCATAGATATCTGAAACTGTAAAATCTTAAAATACCCTCGGTTTCTCATGCTAATGAGTTTTTTGTCATCAGGGAGAGGGTTTCAAATTTCTCTCAAGCAGAAAAGGTCATACTGCAATTGTCTATCAAGAAAATTCAGACTGAAACAATTACAGTTTAAACTCCTTATACTTCATGAAAACAGCCTGTATCACAGCATTATTCCAAGAAGGGAATTGTCAGCACATTTCTATGAAAAACAACTGAAGAACGTCAGAATTGCTACAGATACTTTCATATGCAATTCATACGCAATTTAAAAATAAATTAGGCTCTTTTCCTGTATCATATTTGCATCCCTCCTGTTCTTTGGACCTCAGCACATCAGTAGGAAAAGTAGAGCCAATGGGTGTGGGACCCACGCTTGTAATACATGAGGGTGAAGTGGGAGTCAAGTAGGGGAGATGGAGAATGGTGATACTCTTCTGTTCTCTCTTCAGAAAGCTAATTCAATTAATGATGCAATTCCTGGAAATACTGCCTTGCAGGATGGAAATAAAAGCACTTTGCCGGTTTATCACAGCAGATAGGAAGTGGTGAAATGAACATGATCCACAATTCATGGATGACAGAGATGACAGTATAATCTTAAACCTAACACAGAGAGCATTATATATTACAACTGATATATGAAATCAGCAGTGTTTAAGCAGAAATAACATGTGAAATGGCCTACTGCTGCAAACTTTGCAAAAATGCAGTAAATTCTTCACCCTTGGAAGACTGAACAAATATTGCCCATCTGTCTAAAAGATAAATTACAGTTCTGAAGGAGACTGGTAAACCTGACATAGGAATTACTTGATGGATAGAACAAGTGGTCCATGGAACTTTGGGCTAATGAAGTTTGCCATATTTTGCAAATTAATCTACTAGTAGGTTTTGTCCAAGTTAGGACAGGCAGCAGTAACAACAAATATTAGAAATGAAGAACTAGCAGTTCTTGTTATAAACATACCATACTCAGCCTGCTGACACCTCTTAACACCATGCCTATCATTGCCAAGATTACTATATTAACACTGTTACTGATACATTAATATCTACCTGCAAATATCCCTTTTGTCACCTATATGTTTTATTTTGCTTTTCTATCATCCAGTTTTCTCTGCTGTTTGGTTTGTAGGTTGTGCTACAAAGGAGACACTTTCCCATATTCCTGCCAGTTCCTCCCATGTTTTCCCATGTAGAAAGTTCTTATGATCTTTTAATAAATAGATCTTAGTCCAAAGGATGGAGGCTTGGCACTTCATTTGGCTTAAATGCCTGTATTTTAGTACCATTTTATCTGCAGCTACCAGCACACCAAACTTAAGACAAGTGACCCTCTAACTGTTACATCTTATCATTGCATTTCTACCCACCCCACAGGTTAAAGGTCTTACTGTTTCTCAAGTTTTGTGGAGAGATTACACTGAAGTTTATTCTGCTGGTTGTGGCTGTGGTTTCTGTTCTATGTAGACTTAAAGATTAGACCTTTTTAAGGCACTTTTCCCTTGTCAGGATTCAGTAAAACAATCCCTTATGTAAATGAGAATTGGATCAAGAGTATTTTTCCCATTGTAACAAGTATCTACATGATTGCATGTATCAGTAAGGTTTTAATAATTCAATTGCTTTTGCATAAATATGATAAACCAATCCCAGTTACCTGTAAGATCTTCATGCAGGTTTTCTTGAGGAATTGTTATTTCTATTAGCGTTGGTTCAGAATTGGAACATCACTGGAACAAAATAGTGAATTCAATATCCCTGCTTTCATAGTTAAAAATAAACAAATATTTAACTGAACATCATCTAATCACAAAACTGAGAAAAAAACACCAAAAAAAATTATTTTCTTTAACATCTTTTCCAGAAAATTTTCCATTCAGCCTGCAGCCTATGAAATATATTTGGTAAAATGCTGTGGCAATTTTGGATCCACTCAGCAAAGAGAAGCCTATTCCAGACAAAATGTGAATGAAATGTGTTTCTCTCTTATTCCTGCTGCTAAATACCTCTGGATTTAACATGCCTCACTACATCTTCAAACCCCACCTCTTCATATACAGCACCCTGTTCACAACATTTGGGTCTTTGCGTTTCTTGCGGTTTTACATGGTCCCAAGCCATGCACTCCTAAACAACTCCTATGCTTGAAAATTGTTCATAAGATATTGGAGAGGCACTTCTTCCTGTTCCTTCTCTTTTTAAAACCCTGTGAAATGCCTACTTCCTCTTCACAATATTTCATCAGCCTCCTGGTGATGACTCCTCTTCTCTTGGATCCCTGCCTCTCCCGCTTACTGTGGGCAGATGAGAAATCACAGAGCACACAGAGTCAGTGGTCATAAGAGGGAGAAAGGAGCTCTGGAGCAGTAGTGATGTGAGCCCAGGCAATGTGTATGCTAACTGTGAGCAAGAAGACTCCTGCAGCAGGAAACAAGGATAAGAGACACAGATGGAGGAAATGGACAGCAGGACTCAGTACTTTGACTATGATGGACCTAGAAGATTTGGAGAATAATCAGGAAAATAGTATACAAATAGCCTCAAAGAACAGTGCTTCATTTCTTTTTTAAATTCAAGATTCATTCTGTATTTTTAAAATGTCTACTGTGTCTTTGTGTCAAATAAGAAAATGCTTCTAATGGTGTGGTATCAGTTGATATCTGTCATGGATGGATGGTTCGTGAAAGTGAAAGATACTTTTATTTTAAAAGTTTGCCTATCCAAAATGAATAAAGGTAATGCAAAACCAAAATGTTTACTTTTCAGTGGAACTACTCAAATCTGCTAAGTACCTTGACCATTTCTTGCTTACTTTGAAAGAAACCCTGATTTACTTCTCCTAATGCTGTATTAGTTGCCCAGCAGTTCACCATTCTCAGAGCCTGCCATACTTTAGCCTTGCTACAGATGATCCAGAACTTCACAATTATTATTTTTTAATCCCTTGCCTTCAGAAGCAAATCAGATCCCTGCATTATTTTATCACTGCTCTACAGTGAAATCAAGATGTGTCTGAGAATAACAGCAGAATAAAGACATCACTGGTGGTATTTCTTTAGAGACAGACTGCACAAGTCACAAATCAAAATCATGTAAATTGCCCCAAGAGCAATAGTATTCACCAGAGACTTGATTCATTCAAACACTACACACCAGCACAAAAACTTGCACTAAAGTTGCAGTAAACAAAGTGTACTTAAATGCACTAATTTTCCCAGAACCTTGTTATTTTGAGAGCTTTCCATTTTCATTTTAGAATCCAAAAAGAGGGATGTTATGAAACTTTCACCATAAAGATTCCATTATATATGTCTGTGTAGAATTTCATAAGGGCAAAACATCCATGAGCAGAGATGAGCAGGCAGGTGGAGAACAAAAGAAAGTGATTCTGTGAAGAATTTTGCAAGGGGTTTTCACGTTAGTGGGAACATAAAATTCCGAACGTTGAACTTATCCATGCAAGCGAATTCTGAAAAGAATCCATTTTGTGTTGACTGAAATGTTCAATTTTCATAAAAACAGTAATTTAAACTTTGACTTTTTTTAATTTGAATGTGTAATATAATTCAGAACTCTCCCAATTTAAATTAATTTTGAGAGGAAAATACAAGTGCATGTGATTTAGCCTATCTAAACTATCCTTCCTTTGGCTTTTGAAATTAAAGCTTGGCGATAGTAATGTGATTTCACAGTCCTTGTGATTTTGAAAGAAATTGTGCTCTGCATGAATAGTTCTCCTCATTATTTTCTCCTTATTCAAGAGTTAAAGGCAAGTCCAGAGGGCAACATCACCAAATTTCATCTATAAATGGGGAGATATACCCATACAACAGCCATGAGCTACATGGCAGCAGCAAGCCCTTCATCAGTTCAGGTGAGGCGTGCCTACAGGAGTGGCTCAGAGGAGCTTCTCGGTCTTCACTCCTGTCATCAGTGCTGCCTCCACCACAGTTCCTAGCACATGACACAGTTCTGCTGACCTGGTTTTCAGGTTTTCTGGCTAGATGTGAGAGACCAGAGAGGGATTTTTGGAAACCGATGAAGATGAAATGGGGGTGGTGGGAAGTGAGTTCTCTGGAAAGCCTGCTGAAATCCCACCGAAAGCCAGAGGTGACGGAAATGCACTGTTACTACACTGTTTTACATGAAGATTCCCACAGAAAACTAGGGTAAGCTCTAGCTGATGGAACACAGATTTCCACATAGGAGACATGTACATCTATACTAGCCATTTGAGGCTCCCTTTATACTTCACAGTGAGAAATAAGCTTTCTCTAGGATACAATTCTTTTTGTTTTAAAATAGTTTCCTAAAACAGGCCACATGAATTTTTCCACACAGAAGTGCCTACTTCTGGAGAGAAAAGGAAACCCTGCCACACTAGCGAAAAGAGATATCCCCAGCCTAGACCTCCAATCCCAGGTCAGATAAAGCACAGTCCTAGCTGAGCCCTTCTACCCTGCAAACACACCCTCGTTTCACAGCACCAAACTCCGTACCTAGGTTGTCAGCCCTCACTGTGTCCACCAACCAACTCCTCTGTTAAAATTCCTTATGGCTCAGAAGCAGTTATAGGTATGCAAAAAATGATTTGGCCAAGCCCAAATCATTTTTCTCATATCAGATGTCTGCATATATACCATCCATATGTATAAGGTGCATTACACCAACCAACTTCAGGGTAACACTAAGAAAACAGAATAAAAATACAGAATTACATCAATCAATAAAGACTGAGAGCTTTAGGGGCAAAAAGTAGGAAAGAGTGCATTTCTTTTTGCTATATGAAAATTAGCTCAAATAATACACAGAAATGGTTAACGTGAGGTAACTGTTGTGTTCTCTTTGTATATCTCTAAACCTTTGCTGCACTGAAAAGTGAAACATCAGAATAAAACTGAAACTGGATACCTTTTTGTGGCAGTTCACAAGAATAGCTTATAAGGAATTTAGCCAGGATCATCTACTTACTCTTTTTTCTTAAATACATGATTTAGAAAACAAAGAGCTCTTGCCAAGAATCATAATAAAGACTTTTTTGTGGGGAAAAAAAAAAATCATAGATAATAGAACACCCTTTTTTCTTGTTTTCAGTTAGACAGGTCTAATAATAGGGATAGTAATAATGGTAGTTTAGGAAAGCTAAAATTAGCATTTAACAAGTATTTTATGGTTCCCCATTTTAATACCTACAATACTGTATTGAGAAACTGTATTCTCTAAGAGGCAAAATACAATACCCTGCTCTCGTGAATGTTAGATATCAAGAACTGACTTACCAAACACATAGTCTTCTAGTAACTTCCTAGGGCACCAATCTAAAGTTTCCAAAATGTCATGTCTTTACCAGACATGAATGACATGATGCTTTTGTTTTCTGTGCCTATCCTGATGGTTTCATAGAGCATCTCAGAAAGCATGAATGTACAAGATGGACTTACAGATCACACGCAGTGTTGCACACATGAAAATCAGTAGCTGGTTTTTTCTTTTTTATGAAATAATACTCAAATTAATAAGTGAAGTTGTATGCCAACACCATCACAAAATGTCTTTTTTTCCCCCTTTCTTTTAAGCAGAAACTCCTGTACACATCAATCCAGAAAACAGTGCAATGTTTCATTTTACTGCAGCCCAAGTCTGCAGCAAAATATTGTTCTTGTTTAGGTAGGATGAGAAAACAAGCACGCCTTGAGATTTTCCCTGTAGAAATAATTTGCTTAGCAATGTCATGTTCAGTGACTGTTCCATTGCTGTTTGTGGGGTTTTTTTTTGAATAAGCACATAAAAGATATGCCTTAAGTAAGCTGACACACAGCTATTGTGTTATTGTGTCATTCCATTACCAAGGAACCAGTTTACTACCAAAGAAAAGACAACCAGCCTTTAAGTCAAACCAGAACATGTTGTATCATCTCTGTCAGAGATGATACACATTAGGATAGACTCAGCCAAGTGTCAATAAGCAATATGAGTACAAATCAGCGCTACTCAGAAAATCACAGTGGTAGAGTTAAGTCTATTTGTATGCTCAAGCCATGTCCTAGTTACAGCACATGAGTTTCCTGTTAACATCATCACTAACCATAGCACTGACTACACAGTTCTTGTACTGGCTACTAGCTCACAAAACCCCTAGGTAAGAACAGAAAAATAACTCTGAAGGGCTAAAATGTTGTTATTTATTCACCAGTAAAACTATTTTTAGATTCACCTAAGCCTGAAAGAATCCACCAGCCTGGTCACCCTGAGGAAGGCATAGAAGGAGAGCCTCCAGATGTCAGCCATACGGTGAAAGACAGAAATAAAGCAATATGCAGACAGCTCAATTATACCTGGCTGCCCTCCCCCACAGGTAAAAATCTCAAGGGCACAATTTCCCTTATTACACTAAAAAGCTGCTCCATGGTTGAATTCACAAGTCTGCAGAAGTATTTTTTCTGCCTTCCCACACACTCTGACCAACACTTCACAGAGCAGGGCTCTCCACACAACCAATTCAGCCCTGCTTCAGTTAGAGGGGGGAAACACATCACACCCCTCTTCAAGATGCCCTTGCTTAAGATGGCTGGAAAATAGGGACGATCAGCCCTGTTAGCACTGTCATTCTGGCATAAATAAATAAACCTTGCAGGCATAGATGTAACATTTCAGGGATAAGCAGCAATCTACCAAACTAGAAGATCATTTTCACTTGCTTGCTCTCTATTCTCAGTGAATATTTAAGCTTTGTATTTTGTTTTTTTTTTAATGTGGAAGTGCTACATCATGAGTGTTCAAGGGATTCCCTCTTGCAAGGAAATGGCAACACAGTAATTAGGAAACACACAGTCAAACATGGGAGACCTGAAAGAAATCAGTCACAAAAAGTATTCAGTTCTCAGCTCAGCTCCGAAGCCACCAGGTTATAAACTACTCTGCTTGAGAAAGTTTTCCCAAAGGCTCCTGCTGAAACAGCTTCATTTAGTACAAAAGAACTCAAACAGTTCTTGCAAAAGTACTCCCTTTGCCTCATAGTTACCATTCATATTCCAGAATAGTGAAGGCTTAATTAGTTGAAATAAAACAGTAGCAAAGCAAAAGGCTGAGAACCCTCCCCAGAGCACCCTACTGCGCAGTAGGGCAATGCTCTCTCATGGGAGGCAGAGGGCATGGATTCAAAACCCCAGGGGCACAGGACAGAGTGCAGACCTACTCCCCTGTGCTTATAACTGAAGCTACAATGCTGTTCAAGCCCTCTGCAACATCATGTATTGAGTGATCCGATTGTTTTCCATTTCTTTTTTTTTTTGGCAAAATCAACACACTAATATTTTTGGCTGTAACTTCTCTCTGTTCCTAGTTAACTATGCCAAAAAGCCAGTTATCTGTCCCACTCCTGAAAGTTCTCACACCCAAACAGCCAAACATCTGTATTTTCTACTTTAAAGAAAGTGAACTGAAAGGTTGCATAAGGTCACATATGGCAGATCTGGGCTCACAACATTAATAAACCGAATCGTCTCTCTTGTATCCACACCGTCCCTGAGAAACTATTAAATCCAGCACCCTCAGTAGCTTGTCTGTAATCAGTATTTAAAACTCGAGACTGTGCGCTCTATCCTCAGAACCATGAAGTAAAACCAGAAAACTCAATGCCCTACATTTTAGTAATCTCTTACAAGTCATCAAGACATGTCTTTTTCCAGGGGCTGATTCAAAAAGATAATTATAGATTACTTCAGTATTTCAATTCAAATCATAGAGGTCAGTGCAACAGAGCTGAAGTTCTGCAGTTCAAGCCTGTTGAACATTTATGCAGGAAAAATATTTTGGAGCTGCTCCTAGAACCGGGAACTATGCAAAGACAATTAAAAAATAAACATCCATTTACACCCCCCAGACCAAATGAAACTGGATTAAAAGCACTGAGTATGAGCAAATACCAGAAGATTTTAAATGCTGCCCACTTAAACTCACATCTACACTTCCCAGTTATTTAATTTGAATCTTCATCTTTTCACATGAGGAGCTAAGTAAGATGTATGCATTTTTCAGGACTGCATATCTATAATTACATTTACAGTAGGAACTTACAAATTAATAAATAAACCAGTGAATTGTATTAAAAGTAATTTACAAGACAGACATTTTCTTAATGAGTATGTGCAGTTGATACATTTGTGTTACATTATTAACCATGGAAGCTATCCTCAAGTAACTTTATAGCATATGGGATCATGTTTGTTATATGTTAAACACTTCAAAAATTACACATAAGTGTTTATGAACCAAATGCACAATTAAAATTACATTCGAATTTCTCCCTTGGATAATTTTTAGAGCTTCAAAAGAAGATATATAATACTTCTGTCTCATTATAGTACAAGTGTTATTGGGGTAATAATGTCAAAATTTAATAACTTAATCATAACGGTATAATCCATGTTTAATGGTTTACAGATAAGCAAATATTTTTCAAGGCACTACTTTGCAACTTCCAAATATGAAGTGGTTTTCTACTACATATGGAGCCTGTACACACATATGCATGTAAGTGTGCATGAGCCTGAGGTCAGCCTCTCCTCACTACACACCTCCAATGAAGGAGACAGAAGTTCAAATTAATGAAAACCTCCTAAAGGACAGGTTTGCAGCCTTAGATCACCCTGTTATATGAGTCCGTCCTCTTTTTTTGGCCAGGCTGAAAGACAAGCCTTAGAAAGTAATCGTCTTAATTTCCGCACAGAAGATAGAGATATCTCAGTCCTAGAAGGAAAGGTAAAAGCCACAGCTTTTCTCAAATTTAAGAGCATTATGATGACAGATATCATCTCAACACTCTTTATTGAGAGATATCTCAGAAACCTCACCTCTTGGCTCTTAATTTTTCCCCAACACAGAAAGCAAGGTTTTACACAGGCACCTTGCCCTGATGGCTGAGCCCAGACCGCTCCTGTGCTTATGCAGAAGCAGAAACCAAGGGCAACGATTTACGGAGCTGTTACCCGGGAAAGCAGGAAGAGTAAGACACAACAGTGCAAAGAACAGAGCAACTCAGCAAGCCATCGACTTCAGGAATGCTTTCTTTGTTCAGAAACACCTGAAGAGCAGCAGGTGTTTGCTATCCCTCCTGATTCACACACTCTTTATTTCTGCTTTTACGGCCAGCAGGGCACAATTGCACTGCAAGATCCCTGTCACAGACAGGCAGCCACCTAAGAGCGCAAACTTTTCCAGACAGCCACATTTGCTGTATTTCAGCTGAATGGGTTTCACCAGGAAAGGAGTCAGCTGCAAGCTTTCAAAAGCAAGCTCACAGAGGAGGCTCAAACATTACACAACTCTACACCTACGCCCATTTACCTGTGTGTCATGGAAGGACACCTGGAGTTCATAGTTCCTCAACATCCACGAATGCTTGTATAAATGTTTCAAGGCTAAATGGACAGCGGGCAACACACCCGCTGTTAGGTTTCTCCGATCAATCAGGCAGCTGGTGGGTGAAAGCCCAAGAAGAGAGAGGCGGGTGCGATCCAGTTCCTCAGAGCGCCTGACTATTAGTAACACAAACAGCATCAGTGTGTTTAGTTTCCAGTTCCAGAACTCCATCTTTCCTAGTGCTTTTCTCCTTCTTCCTTCCCTTCCCCTGCAGCCCACATCCCTGAGGAGCAGGCCTCAGATTCTCTGGTTGCCCGACATTTTGCAGCTTTTCTTTGCTTCAGTCAGCTGTGTCCCTCTAAGAAAGGAGCTAATTGCTATTAAAGGATAAAGACCTCTCTACGGCTGGCTTTTCCAATTTGGATTGTAATCCAGCTCACAGCAGTGCTGTGAATCAATACTTCACAAGAATAATCTCTAAGCAAATTGCTCTGCCAAGTCTAATTTTAAACATGTGTCATTTTAAACATTTCTATAGCAGAAATATTCATCCATAGGTCACAAATCAATAAACAAACTAGTATGATTCCTTTGAAAATAGATGTTCTAGGGGCTGATCGAAATGCTTGCACACTGAACTCTCTCATTGGCAGCAATCTGTATGCCTCTGGGTCAGAAGATTGCTTCAGTTTGTTTTACCTTGCACAGAACACATATTAAATTGGCTTCATATAGGCCAAACAAAGAATATAGTCTTGAGTACTGATAACACTTTATATACTTCTAGTGCAAGAGCTGCATTATCTGAAGGTTGTATATCCTCTCCCTGATTCTGCTTTTCCTAGAAACCCCATGCTTCCCTTAAAATCAATGCCAGCTGTGAGCACATACAGAATTCAGGCCTGTTCCTGCTATGTACAGTCGCACAGTTTTTGACAGGCATTTCACATATTGTCATGGCTAGCTAAGTAATGTCATCACACTATTTGCAGTTTTCCAAGTAATATGCCAGGCTATGGAATGGAACAGATGCTGTGCATGCCTAAATGCAGAGAAAATAGTAATGCTGGAGAAAATCTTCTTTGCTAAAGGATAAACAAAACTCAGCAGGGTGAGAAGGGAATATAAGCATCACCACATCAGAAAAGAACCTGCACCTCTGTTCTCCAGCATTCTCAGCCTACCTCATCCCTCAGGAAAGCCACATCCTCCCTGCCTCTTTCACTGCAGCAAAGCTACTCTTCTCTCCTGTAAACAGGCACCTGAATGATCCTTTCCCCAGGGTTTCAAGCAGCCAGCTCTCCCCATGCCCAGAGAGCCCTTCACACCCACTGGGATGCTGCCATAGGCAGGGGATGGAAATGAAAGAGCCAAGCCCAGGGAAACGAAAGAACATCTGGCCTGGGAGATGCTTGTTTGTCCAGGGAGAAAAAAGCTGAGATTTTCAGCACAGTGTTGTCATACATGCAGCTGAATAGCAAATTGTTTTTCCATCTTGTGGAAATTCAAGATTTCAAAAGAATGCCCTGTGCCAATCTGGAATGGAAACCCAAAAACTCAAAGGTTTTCATAACTTAATAATCTCAAAGGAAAACAAATGGAAGGGCTCAAAAGAAGAAGTTTAATTTGGTATGAATCAAATTTTAAATTATTTGTTCAGAGCTTGGCAATTTATTTTGTGAATAGTTGACACTTCAAAACAAAGTATTATCTTGCTGCAGAAAGTAAGGGTGATTTTTTAATTTTCAGAACACAGAGTTTCAGGTTAACAAATTATTCTGAAACTGATGTGCTACTAAAAAGCTTCTACAGAAAATCTCCAAATAAATCTAATTATTAACATTCTAGTTGATAATTACAATCTATATATTGCATGACACGAGTCATGGAAGTAAATAGATAAAGTAAAAAGAGCAAAATAATATTAAAGAAAGAAGTGATAAATGCCTGCCTTGGGTGCAACAAATAGCCCTGAGCAGGAGATATGCTCAATTTACTACTAACTGCCCACAGTGACTTTCCTGTGCAGTGACTTGTGCAACTGGGTGGGCAAGGAAAAGAGCCCAATCAATTATTATTCCTCTCTGTGCATTCTTGGACACAAGCATGAGATGAAACAGAAATACCTGATGCATACCCTTGCTTTTATTTGTCACTATTGCCTACAGTCAGAAAGCCTACAGTCAGAAAGCAGCAGGGCTGTACAGCGCCCTTCATGTGGGGAAGGAGATACTGGTTTTTTTCCTGTACAAGACTATACAGCAGGGTCAGTATTTATTGTGGGAATTCTCTAGACTAAGAAATCTAGCACATTAGGTGGGCACAACACTAAGTAGGAAGCACACTCTGGTAGCACAATCCAACATAGCAGTAATTTAACACAATGACTTGACAGGTATTTTTTGTTTCTTAGTCTTATGATTCTATAATGTGATTACTGAAAACATGTTTTTTAAATGTTTTCTAAACTTAGCTGAAATTCTTCTGTGAGCAGAGGGCCAGCGTACACCAAGATGTTGCTTAAATCCCATTTAATACCTTTCTTAGAGGCTTAAATAGGATTTTGTTGGTGACGAGTCCTTGGACCAGCCTTATTTCAGCATTGACTACACTAGGGGAGAGGAGGGGAGGAAAGCAGGAAGCATTCATGCTGCCAAACCTCAGTAGCTAAGGTGGTCTGAACTGCTCTTCTTCCTGTCCCTAAATCTTTACACTAAGTGGGAACATAGGGCTCCGTTAGTCATAGCTTTGGCTCATGTCTAGGTAACAAAAAAATATATGGTTTGAATATCTAATATCCTCTTCTATATCTAAAGACAAATCTGTCACCACACCTCATTCAACACCCACTGCCCAACCAGTGGCTTTAAATTCATAAGAGAATTGTCATCAGAGGCTATGAAATAATTTTCAGCACCATTTGGGTGGGCATCCCTTCTGAGGACATACATTTTTAGGGATCATCACCCCATTCTATATATACGTGACTGGATTGAACTTAGACCAGTGTTTTCTCCTCCTTGTGCTACTTCTGGGTCTCCTTAGCATTGCTGCATTTAAACCATGCCTAAAAAAGGACCAAATAAGATCATGTATTAGTGCAGCCTTTGTTACTTGCTTCCTTAAAATTTGCTTCCTAACAGAAACATTTAACTATCCAACCAGACAGTTGTTTCTTAGTAGTACTTTTATTGCTAATTAATTCTGTAGTACTTGTGTCAAAACATGCCCATAAATTTTCACTCTGATGAAAAAGACAGTCATGTTTCCATACATGTGACTGATCATACAGGTACAATTTGCAGGTTTAGAATAATATCTCCTGAGGCTTAATACCTACAATACCTACAAATTAATACCTTAATACCTACAAAAGCACGTTGTTACGCCCCATCACACATTCAAAGATGGAGTCTTTCAACTGAGTTTAATCGACACCCTAAGAATTTACTACCAAACATAACAATTGTGAAATCTTAATCTGATAAATCAGCTCTCTGCATCTTATATGCATTTCTCAAATGTGAAGCTGAATTTCTATGATTATTTGAAATAGTATTAATTTTGAGACTTGGATTCAGGGTCAGACAATGAAGGTCACTTCGTTTTAAACCCTGCCTTCCCCTCGATTTTGAGAGGCTTGGGAGGTAAGTAACTGTTCTTCAGCATGGTAAGGATCACTGTAGCTGCTGTCTGCAAGAGCTAGCTGAAAAACCTCAGGACAGAGCTGGTGACCAGATGACTCACTGTTGGCATCTCCTCTGTGAGATCTGCACAGAGTAATTTTCAGAGAGGAAACCTGTAGGAGGAAATTGTGCTCCCCTGTAGGAGCACAGTCCCTGAGAGCTTAAAAAGGAAAATACCCAAACACCTGGCATAAATGTACTACCTATAACCAACACTTTCCAAAGGCAAAAGGAGAAATCATTTCTGTTTTGTCCTCCTTACCACATTCTCCTCTGCCTTTATAGCATTTTAAATTGAGTTCTCAATCCCCTGATCAGTATTTCTGAACTATAAATCACTCAAAGAGTTATTAGTTCATGCAAAAGGTTGACTATAGACTGTATTAACTGTGTTAAAGACTGGCTATATATTTAAGCTGTATGTCACCTCCTACCTCCCACACAAAACTTCCTCCCCCTTGAGTAACACCCATTAACATTTATAGGATGTTCTAATCCCAGCCTCAAATGTTATTTTTTTCAAAGTAGGTTATCATTCACCCTTCTTGTCCCATGTGTCTCTGTTCTTGCTGCCTAATTGCTCAGTGTAATTAGAATATAGAGCACTCACACATCCTAAGAAACCTCGGTAATGCACTGGAAACCATTGTGATTTATTTTGGACAGCAACTCCTGTAGTTACATCAAGACCATGCCTCTACCTACGCCAAGAGCAGCCTCAATACTGAGACACTATTTATCTCCTCTGACGTGTCCCAGCTTTTTAAGAAGCCAGCTGTTCAACTAAAATTATGTACCTCCTACAGCATCACCCAAATGACCAGACTATCTTCTTCAAACTGCCAGACTGACCAGATTTGCTTGTAGCTAGCGACAGTCATCTGAAGAAGGTAAATGAAAACTTATTTTTGCTGCAAATCCTAATGTGTCACTCCTCATATGTAGCCTGAAAATTTCATCTCTGCTTCCTCACCCTCTTCCCCAGCATTGCAGCACAAAGATCAAATTCATTTCCTTCATTCTGAACAGAAGGCTTGAAGAAAAGAGATAAAATTGCTAGTATATACAGCATCAGTGAGATTATTCCTGAAGTAATAGATCAAATTCTAGTGGCAGCACTTTGAGAATGAAGATTACAAACTGTAAAAGATTCAGAAGAAAGCCACAGAAATGCATAAAAAGCTGGGGAGAACAAAAAACAAAACAAATCAAAAAAAGGAGCAGCAGTTTAGTCTATCTAGTTTAATGTTCAGAGGTGGCTTGATCTGAACCTTGCTCTATAATGGACGAAAAAGTAATTTCTAATAATACCAAACATTTGAACTCATTGGCCAAGGAAAAGACACTTCCTACCCTTCAGTAAACTACTCTTTTCAAAAGAAATAACTTCTATTAGATAAGTTAACTAAGCACTGCTGCTGATACTGAGATAACACCTCCTGTGTGACATGATTGTGCCAGTGGTATAGGCCTGCCTTGAGTAATAAGGCCCTGGGGACTCAGTACTCCCACATCACTCCTTTTGTTTACATTAAGAAGCTGTTATTTTTGCCAAGGTCAAACATAAGGTTTTCAGATATGTGTTAATTACAAAAATGACTATTTATTAAATGACAGGTTTTTAAAAATACCCAAACCTTGCATATTACTCAACTTCAAGGTCTTTGAGATGCAATTATCTAATTCTAAAGGACATTTAATTTTGATAATACTGACACAGACCCTGAAAATATCTGTATCCCAAAGGCTGAACAAAATCAGCATTTTATTCCGTGAGGCAATTTGAAACTTACATTACTTACTTAAAGCATGTAACTATGAATACCTTTGTTCTTAATTAGAAGTGGCAATTCTAGGTCTCCTCCTCATGGAAGCACGTTGCATTTTCATAGGTGGGCTGGCTTTCTAAAGTGCTGAGTATTCAGCAATTCCCACTGATGTCGACAGAAAATGCAAATCACTCGGTGCTTTTGCTGCAGCTGAGGAACCTAACTTGAAAACCTTCTTGGTTTCAAGAAGTGATCTGAAACTGATACCATTAGCATTGTTCACAGAAAGAAACAGAAATGAGGAGCAGAGGGGAGATTGTCTAGGTTTAAAGACCTAGAATGCAAAACTTTTTGGATCACTTTCTCTACATAGTGGTTGCTATTGCCCTTTAATTTCTTTTACTACATTACACAAAGTCTTCCTTCCACTAGCACGTTCCTTCAGGTTAGATTCTCACCACCAACATGGAATTTGGTCCTGCTTACAATTTTTATAAAGGGAGAAAGTGGAAGGGATAAAAAAAAAGAGAAAGTTTACTTTATTTCAGTGAACCTCGTATAAATTATTAATACTTAGGGCTCTCCGAATTCACAGGGAAGAGGGGAAAGCAAAACCCACAGTGCTTTTACAGAACTTTAACGTTCTATCAAAGACCCCACAGAAGTGCAGAACTTAATATTTTTATACTACATGTGTATTCTAAACATCTGTATATGATGCTGTTAAGATACACAAGAGTGCACATCTGCTAATCACACCACTTGAAAAATGTTACGAGCTATAATTTGTAGCACACCAAGTGTTAATCTGACAAAACCTGTCGCCTTACATAGAGTAAAAATTGTAAAGTAAGGTATGCCTTCTCTGCTACAAAAACCCCACATTAGATTCACTGTGAAGGCAGGAGCAGTAAACAGTGGAAAGGAAGTTAATTAGCATTCCAAAAGGGGACTCTTACTACTTCTCCCGGAGGTTTTGTATGTACAATGGTTACTTAAGACAGCTATTGTGTATATGATTCTTCACATAATTCTGTAGTTCACTGAAGCTTCAGCAGAAGCTGAGGCCTAGTGTAGGCAAACAGTAAATTAAAATACATAGCTACTTTAAGGAAACAAAAGATTGAACAAATACTTTATTTTAAATGTATATGGTCATGATTCTTTAATCCCCGAAAAAAAAACAAGGTTCTGGAAATAATCAGGCATACAGGATGAGTTCCTCTAATGGGGACTGCTGTCAAGGAGCACGTGAACCCATCAGACCCAGCTTGTCATGAAACAAGCCAACAAGGTCTTCACATATGGTCTATGACAATCTGAGGAAGGGCAGAAGACTCCTGACTCCAGCAGCATCTAATCTACCAGAACTCTTCATACAAGGCTGGATCACTTGGATAGCCATAAAAAAGCAGGAAAGCCTTGGTCACCCTGCACAGCCTACCTTGCAGTGATTTCCGACCTCTGTAGCCAGGAAGGAATTGCAGGGAGAGCAGCTGTGCAAATGCTGGGAGCTGCTGCTCTCACAACGGTTACAGGGGCAGCAGTTTAAGCTGCACATAGGAATGGACTTTTAAAGGGATTTCAAGCAAATCACAGAGAAAAGTTTTCAGGGAGGAGGATTTTGGGGGATCCTGAAGACAAGAGCAGAGGGTTTTCTAAGGTATGTATTCTAATTCACAGTGGAGCAGGCAGAAATCCTCAAGTGAAATATATGGCCTATATTTTAAGATCTGAATAATCCTAACGGTCCTCTGATCTTAGAACTCATTAATTTCTTGAAAGAAATACTATAGCCATAGCAGGAAACCTAAGTTTTCTAATCCTATCCCTCAAACTCGTGATGTTCCCTTTAAAGCAATTAGTCCATTATCTGGGCCTTCATGTCTCAGGAGCCTCAATAACAACAATTTGGACAGCTCTGCTGAATTAGCCCTTATGTTCTTAGTTCTTTTTGACTATTATTTTCAGAGAGAAGGTGGATATTTGCCTTTAATTTGTTAGCTTTCATTTTTGCTTTGAGAATGCTTATTTGGAAAATACTATGCACAAAATTGTCAGAACTAAAGGCCACTGATAATGAAAAGCTAATGGCACAGGAATTGGACATCAATCACTGGCTTGGCAATGAAAGTACGTGGTTATTTTATCACAAGGGAAAAGAAACAAGTGTTGGCTGGTCAGTATGTCCTGTTTCCACTCAGCAGGCAGTATGAAGTAACCCCCAAATCCAACAGATCTCACTCAGAAACAAAACCTCTCCAAGGAAGACATCCCACAAGCGTCAGTGTTATAGCAAGGGGAAACACAGCATGACTGAAAATATATCCCAGCTATTCTTAGAGGCACTACCTTCTTTAAGTTGGAGCAATGCTGTGACTGAACTACTTTGCTTCAGGCAGGAGTCAGTCCTGGTACATTAATGCTGGAGGCAGGGGACCTCAAAAGTACTGCAGATCTCATTTCTAGCTCAGCTAGACCCACGAATCAAAGAACAGTGCATCTGGCTCCTGAAAGGCTTCTGTCACTGGTTTAGTTCCAGGATTCCTAGTACAAAAATAAGTTTTTAAAAACTATGATGTATGTGCAGTGTACCCTCTCAGTTTGGAATCCCACAGTCTGAAATAGAGTTCTTTCTTTGGATAAATGGGGCTGCCGCATACCAACATGCATCTCCACGGTCACAACTGCACTGACTGGCCTCCGTGTACTTCTCTGTAGCGCCTCAGCAGCTCCAAAAATTATTTGAGCCAAAAAGGATCATGGAAGGTTTTGCTCTGCTAACTTCTAACACCCAATTCCCTGAGCCAGACTGCCATATGCAGTGGTTCAACCCTTCCTAAGGAGAAGTATTTCCTTTCCTGTGACAGCGATGACCTCCACTTGAGTTTCATGAAAGAGCTGATTGGCTCCCAGCTTCTGCAGTTTGCTCAAATGCATTGTTCTTCTATCATACACCATGAAAATGTCCATAAGGCAATGAAACTGAAAGCAGAGAACAGAGCTCAAGACACACATGCACCATCATGCATAGATCATTAATGTGAGGTGGCGCTTTGTTGCCTTGACATGTGATGCTATTTATGTTGTCATCCCAAATAGTTAAGTGTATTTAGTTAAAACAGTATAAATATTACATTGGCAACTTTTCGTGGGAATACTGTCATTAAATCTCTCTTCTAGCCCCTCCTCTCCCTTTTTCTATCGCAAATATTTCCTTCACAGTTATCACAAGGATATTACACCCCATCTTATCCACATACTTGAGTAATTCAGTCTGGTTGATAACCATATCAGAGGATAGGGCCTCCTCACTCTTCCTCCAAACATAAACGGAAACTCCTTCCTGGATTTATTCAAAAAATATTTTTTCCCTGCTGACAGAGCATGTTTAGCATTTGAATCAAAAGATTCCATAACAGTGTGTTTTGCAGTATGCATAGGATAAGTTATACATGAAATTGCAAGACATATGCCAGAAAATGATACAGTGGGTTTAATCTCTTTGCTGAGATATTTAGAGGCTATACATTCTGCAGGTCTGGGATCTGCACACAGAGGAGTGGGTGCAGTGAATACATGATTTCTCTCCTCTCCCCACCCACATCTTAGCATCAGCAGAGAAGCCAGCATAAAATTAACATAAACACTTAACTTTCAGATTATTCCCTTCAAGTTTATAAAACTCTAGAGCAAAAAGAGGTTATGTCACAAATGGAGCCGTATTATGCGAAAGTCAAAGGGGACACTGACTATTTAAAGCAATATGTCCCTTCCAAGCAGAACATTGCCAGCAGAGTAGACAGTGATCGTCATCCATACACACAGCATACTGCATTTTAATGCTACACTCTGCATATATCAGACAGTGCAAGTACTTGGTAATATTTAAAGGTAACAAATTACCCAACTACTTCAACATATGCAACACACAAGGTCATCTAACATGACAATAACAAGTATCAGCCTGATCAGTCTGCTGTAAACTGGACCCTCTTTCATACCCTAATATCTCCTTTATATTCAGCTGTTACTCTTAGATGACCCAGCACCACCTTACCTGTCCCAGTTTGAGCACTATCTTAAAAATGAGAATAAAGCTCCAGACAACTTAGTACTCAGAGCACTCACAAGCATGTCAGGGATCACTCCCAACATCCCAACTTGGCTTTGGTACACTTTGCTTCACCACACAAAGCCAGCTGCTGTCAGAGTGACTTGAACCTATGCCTCCTAAGACAAAGGGCCTAACTAATACATCATGTGTGCTTCTTTCTAAGAGTGTGCCCTTACTCACTTCTATTAGGGCAGAGTTGGGTAACTGGTAGCTGTTTGTCCCTCTCTGAGGACCACCAGCTATGATTGAATGCTGTGATTCATGTTCATGGACAGACACCTTATTTTGCACCGCTGACAACAAACCCACTCTCCTGTTTCCAGAATATGTTCCCCATCCTTAGTGAAAGTAAATATGATTCTTACTTCCACTTGCAGGTGGAAGATATGAGTCAACTTTGTCAACACCATTCATGACAGGACTTTCTGGAAGAGGCATCTTTATTTGGATGCTGAGGGTGTTTTCTAACATAGAATAGATCTAGGAATGACCCAGACTGGTGCACGGCCTGCAAAACTTTCTTAAACTTTGAGGGAAGAGGGTTTGACTGAAAATACAGTTAACTTTTTAGTAAAAGAAGAAAGTAAAGAGAAGGTCTATTCATACTTAGCCTGTAACTTCTTGTCAGATAAATTAGGCAAGGCACTTTCTACTTCATTACAGAAGGGAAGGCAAATATGTATTAAATGTCAGTAAGATCACATTTTCCTTCAGATTATCTGGAGTCCCATGCATTTTCCAGAGCTCACCTTTCTATGCCAACCTGCTATTTAAAGGTATTAGAGTGTATTATTACACAAAGATGAGATTATATCAGGATTACAGATTATTGTTTGTAGTAGTTAGAGAAAATTACATAATCTCATCCCCATAGCATGAATATTCTTCCCTCTTTGTGATATTGTACCCACTTACTTCTGGAAGGTATTTTTTTCAGCTTGTCAAGGCTCACTTTGGTCTTCAGAAACAAGTGAAGGAATTCTAACTTGCATACAAAGCTTTCTTGGCTATACGTGTCTAGATTCAAAACAAATTCAGCCTCTCTGTGCACTGCTTGCAGCATTGCTCCTACAAGAGATCAGAAAATACATTTCATATTTGAGGGAAGATGTCCAGCTGTTGAAAGGCAGACATCCAACTTCCATTAAAGCCCTTGTCTTCCACTATGCCTCTTCCTCTAGTTTCTGCATAGTCAGTTTTTGCCTGATGCAAATGAAATACTGTTGAAATTGATTATTTGTCTACTAGGATGTTTAATTCCTTTATTTTAGGGTTATTCTGCTTTTTTTGCTGTAACAGATGTGTGTCAGGTTCTCAAGCAGAAATCATCTTTCCTGATTTACATGAAGTTACCAACTGCATCTAGTTTATATAAAGCCCTTTATTTCATTATTTTTCAAAACACTTATTTGCATTTTTGACCAATTAAAGGTACAATCACAGGGACAGGAAAAGGAAGAAATATAATACCATGGTTATTGATCAAAAGCCATAAACTATCAAGCACCCTTAACTTCTAGGACCTGGTCCAAGGGCAGTTGTAATCAGTGCATTACTGCCATTAATTTCAATGGGTTTTGGATGAGACTCTTCACAGATGATCACTTTATAAATGCTCTAGTTTCTAAAATAATGCTATTATGAAATTTTGCCTAAGAGTCTCATCTAGAGTTTGCTCCTGCTCTCATTGAAATTAATGGCATACATTAAAGCCACTAACTCAGACCAGAGTTTTGCAAATGCCGGCACCTGAGCTTTTGTTCTTATTGACTGAACCTACATAGAAATGTCCAAATAGATAAAGATATGCTCATGGGGCAGCAAAGCACAGTTCACTGAACTGGATCAGGATCACACTCCAAATACATTTAATCACCAAAAATACTCAAGATAGAAGACTGCATTTTTATTACCAGTGGCCATATTTTGTAACAAAGACGTAATTCACACAATCACAACTGGTTGAGACATAGATTAAGGATTGTACTTAAGTGTTTAATTTAGTTCAAATGCTTTGAAAAACACTTGGGATGTTCATGTACTCAAAGATTAGTGTGCTCAAGAGCTGACAAATATCACTCAAACTTAGAAGGTCTGCAATTTTTCACATGGTTGGTCAGCAAGTAAAGGCCTTATAAAGCTTCATTATACAAACCAGAAGTACCAAACAAATGAAAACATTCAATTCAATGCTGACAGAAAACTACCTGAATGCATAATAATAAAAAAAAAAGAAACCAAAACAAACCCAAGAAATCCAATGGTTATTTTAATTATTATTTGCAATACAAATATCAGTGGGAGATTTTGGAAAGATATGAGGGAGAATATAAGAGTTTCTGAATCACTGCCATGCATTTCCTATAAAAATATACTACAATTATTTCTTAAGCTATTAAAAGATCCCATGTGTTCAAGTCTCCACGTTCTCTTTTTTCAAGAGCCAGCAATGTCACAAGCACCACCTGTGAAGCCCAGAGTGGAAGAACTACTCCCTAGTCTGTGATTATGCAATGATAAAGATCCAGACCCTTCAGGCATATCTGTTTATTGGTGACCTCGGAGAATAGGCTCAGGACCTAAGTGGGCATGATAAGCCCTCTACCCTTCTGCTTACTGTAAATGCAGTGAAGGAATAAGGTAATGTCTGAACCCAGTGAAAAAGTTTATGCTGCCATTATGTATTTAATGGCTAATCCAGCCATTAGTCTGTTCTGCTTTGGTGCAGTCAATCTAGCACTCTTCATGAATGCCAAGTTATTTACTTGTCACTACTAAGCATGCAATCATGAGCCAGCCATACTCCAAATATATACATTCGCCTGACTTAGCATTCCATAACCATCCATTTATTAATTGCTTAAAAGCATTCAAAGCTACAGAGCAAGCTGGCAACATGACCCTGATTCTTTATGTCCCTAGAGTACAAAACAGTCAAAATGCAATTTTTATGAAACTGATACTCATTCTAGAACAAAAAGTGCATTTTTTCCACTGAATATTTTAACAGTAACTACCTAGTTCAGAACCTAAAATCTGTATTAAGAACTTCAAAATATTTTGACTGCAATAAAATGCAGCACCTTATTGATCATGATGTTACTGTATAAAGAAGGAAGATCCTGTCTAAGCTTCTCTACTTTCTATGACTGTTATTTTTGTAACAATTCCACCCAAGTGAAGGGTTTAAACAGAATAATGTAATGAAAACAGACTTAGGAGAACTGAGATTTTTGTCTAACATGTACCTCACTTTATGAAACTGGTAATGCCATTCAGAAAATCCCCCATAATTCTTTTCATTACGATTGCAGAGTTCCCTGAGATTCACTCTTTTTAAGGAAACAAGCGGTTACTCTAAGCTGTTCTTGCCCGTATTCCCTTTCAGTACTCAGTCTTGTTCCCACAACGCAACATGACTGCAGCACGCTCTCTCCTAAATGACATCTTCAACAATATTGCCCTCCATTCATTTATGCTCAGAGGTACCTGAAAAATTACTGTGATGGATTTATGTCAATAAAAAACCACCTTAGATGGAGAGGCTTCTGCAGAATTTTTTGGGATGGAGAGACTGTCACACGGAGCAGTACAACCTGTCACTGCAGCTCTCGGCTTTACTCCCTTCAGATCCTGAGAACCGAAGGGCAGATGACAGGGGCTTCCTTAAATGACAACCAGGAAGATTTTCAGTAGTCATTGGTTTTACAGCGGATTGTCTTGGAAATGAGCACCCGCCGTCAGTATTATACGGGGAACGACTGCCATCTTCAGGAACGCCTCGATATTGAATCACCACGTACCCTTCGCAAGCACACGGTTACCGAAGTTGTGACCAAAACCAAACGCAGATGTGAGTGGTTGGTGGTGGGAACCAACTCCTCGCCTCTCTCCCTGCCTCTTTCTCGCCCCCAGGTAAAGCAGAGATGCTTCCTCTCACCGCACCGCACCGCGCAGGGCTCCTCGCCCAGCTCATCCTGCCCGCTCCGGGCAGCGCTCCGGAGCGGGGCACCCCGCCGGGCTCTTCTCGGGGACGGGAACTGCAAATTTAACTCTTTCCGAGGGGCACCTCTGCCCCCCGCCGTGCCAGAGGACAGACGGGGAGAGAGGGAAGGAGACCCTGGGGAACCTGCAAGACCCTCCCCTCCTCCTTCTCAAACACGGCTGCTGCCGGTGCCCTTTGCGTCCCGGCGCTTCATGGGATAAATCAGAATGCCCGTTGGCGGGGAGGGGGAGTCAAGCGGCCGGCATACATCTGTTGCTGAACGGGCAGCTGCGGAGAGAGGGATGGGATGCGGCCGCAGCTTTACTGGGCAAGGGATCGCCTTCCTCCCGCTGTTGTATGTGTGTGCCAAGGGCAGCGGATCCCGGTCTCCGCCAGCCGTCCCTCCGGGCCCAGCGGCGCGCTGCCAGCGGCCGGGCAGGGGCGCCCCCGGGGCGGCGGGGCGAGCCCCGGCTGCTGGGAACCGGCGCGGGATGTGGGGGGAGAGGAGGACACGGCCGGACAGCTCCACTTCCTCTCCCTCCACCGCCGGTCCCTCCACATCTGCGGGGCCCGGCGGGCAGGGCGGGCTCGGAGCCGCCGTACACGGCCCCGCCGGCAGCCGCAGCCCCGGCCCGGGCGTCCGCGCTGCCCTTGCGCCCCGGCACCCGCAGCGCCCCGGGACCGGGCGGCGGCACCTCCCCCTGCGCCCGGCGGCGCGGCGCCCGCGGCGGTCCCTACCTCCGTGTCGTAGAGCCGCAGGTCCAGGAAATAGGGGTTGAGCAGGGATTCGTTGCGGATCTGATCCATGGCAAGCTGCACGGCGGGCAGCACCCCCCGGCCGATCTTGCTCTTCTGGTCCTCCTCGGACTGGCTGAGCGGCATCAAGCCCATGATGGAGATCGGCGTGGTGGCGTTGGGGGGCAGCCCGGCCGCCCCCCGGGAGCTGCCCCGCGGCCAGCCCCAGCCCGGCGGCGCCCAGCCCAGGCACAGGAGAAGCAGCAGCATGGCAGGGCTGGAGGTGGCAGCGGCCGGTCTCCGCGGAGAGGGATGCATGCTGCTGGATGGGGGGGAGGAGGAGGAGGAGGACTGAGGGAAGGGGGGACGGGCAGAGCGGCGGAAGGGAGCCGAGCCCCTCTTAGTCCGGGCGCATCCCTCGGCTGCAGAAGCCAAGGCGGGAGGAAGAGAGCAGCCTGTCTCCTCTTCCCCTGGAGCCTCGGGGTCTCCTCTCTCTTCTCCCCTCTCCCCTCCCCTGGCAATAATCCTTCTGGCAATGGCGCCTACTCTTTCTCAGGTCTGCCAGCTGCAGCCACCAGGAGCAATAAATAAATAAATAACCCCCACCACCACGCACACACAGGCACGCTCCCCACCACCCTCCTCCTCCTCCTCCTCCTCGCTCCTAGGCGGCAGAGCAAGGGAGCGGGACCTGCCTCTGCCTCCCCGGCTGCTCTCCCCCCTCTCCGCTCAGGGAGGGACAGCACCTCTCAGGCGCGGAGGGGGGGCCCGAGCAGCCCTCATTGAACACCTCCCTCCCTCCCCCCTCCTCCTCCTCCTCCAAAAGGGGAAAAAAAAAAAGGGGGGGGGGGGGGGGAAGGATGCTCCGGCACAGCAAACGCAGAAGAAGCCTCCCCCCTCTCCCCGAGCGGCGGAGGAGAGGACGGGAGCGGTGCCGAGGAGCCTGGGCGGGGGTGCTAGTGCCGCATTCCCGGGGAGCTGGGGCAGCGCAGCGGGCGTCCCGCTGGCCGGGCAGACCCTGCCGCCGGCGGGAGGTGCCGCCTGCGCCCGTCCTTCCTTCGGGTCGGGGTCGGGCAGAGCCGCCGGGCTGATGAGCGCAGCCCGGGAATGAGGGCAGAGCCAAGTGTGCGGCGGCGGTAGCGGGGCCGGGCCCGCGTTCCCGCAAGGCACCGGCTCCAGGTGGGGCTCTCGGCGCGGGGGGGGTTGGGGGAGAGCAGCTCCCTCCCTCCCTCCTTCCTTCCTTCCTCCGGGCCGCGGGTGCCGCGCGCACCGGACCGCGCGTTCCCCGCGCGGAGGCGCGGCCGCCCCACGCGCGACCCGCCACTCGCGCGCGCGCAGCCCCGCGCTCACCCACCGGCGGGCTCAAGGGACCGGCTCCCCCCCCCCGGCCCCCCCCGCTGCCCGGTGCACCCCCCCCCCCTCCTCTTCCCCGCGCACACGCGGTACGCGAGCAGCCTCCCACGCGTGCCTTGGCTCCTCCGCGCCGTTTCCGCACACACACGCACACGCGAGGCGCGGCGGGCGGGGGGATGCGTGTGTGTGCCCGCTTCTGCCGCTATCACTTGCCCGCCGAGCCCCGTTACCGTGATCGGAGGCCGTAGTAGGACTCGGGGGTCCCCCGCGGGCTGCCCCCCTCCCCAGCGGGTCACTTGCGTGTCTCAGCGGATGCGGGTCGTGCCCCACACACTGCCCGGGGCTCTCTGCCCCGCTCTGGCGTGGCCTCCCGCCGCCCCCCAGGAACACGTTCACGTTGGCCACCCTGCATCATGGTACGCAAAGTCCCCTAGGAACGGCGCGGTGTGCTCATTTGTCCCGAGGCAGGAGGCAAACAGGGAAACTTTCCCTAACCCTGCCTTAGGCACCTCGCTTTTTATACATGTTCCTAATTTTTCCTGAAGTCACTCGCAACAAACCTTTGAAGATCAGCCTAATCCATCTAGTATCACATATGTGGCAGCTGTGAAGTTAATTGGAAGGAATATGGATTAAATAATTCTAAGATCATTGTGATCTGACTTGAAGGTAAAAGGCCTTGTAGCACTCGCTGCTTTGCAGCCTTTCCCTCAGAATGGCATCCAGCAGTGTTGACTTCAAGACATCAGTGATGAAGAGTCCACCACATCTCTTGATAAATCCTTTCAGTCATCAGTTTGCTAAGAGGTGCTTCCTCTATTCAGTAACAATTTGGCTTACTCCAGTATCTAATCACAGATTCTCGTCACATCTCTATCAGCTTAAGGGGACAGAGCATCCATGATCCTCTTCTGTGTACGGGGGCTAAGATTAACCATGGCATTTTGCTTCCGTGAAATAATGAGACCAACCTTCCCTTGCCTCAGAAGTCATTCCTGGGGGCATTCCCAAGGCACCTCTTCTTTTCCAGATTTATGTGTGAACTGGTCTGTGAGACACAGCAACCTGTGAGCACTGGGCACTGGCACACCTGCAGCACCTCCCTCAGCACCAGCCATCCACCCCTAAGGGCCAGCAGGTTGGCAGAGCTCACCCTGCAGGCAAACCAGCCAGCTGGCAGGCCTTATGTGGCTACCTCTTAATGGAAGACATTTAGTACCTACAGGGGGTTGACAGGAAATCTAGAGAGGGACTATTTACAAGGGCAGGTAGGGATAAAGCAAGGGGAAATGGCTTTAAGCTGTCAGAGAATAGATTTAGATTAGATATAAGGAAGAAGTTCTTCACTATAAATGGTGAAGCACTGTCACAGGTTGCCCAAAGAAGCTGTGGCTGTCCCTGGCAGTGCTCAAGGTGAGGTTGGATGGGGCTTAGAGCAACCTGGTCTAGTGGAAGGTGTCCCTGCCCATGGCAGGGGGTTGGAACAAGATGATCTGTAATGTTCCTTTTAACCCAAACCATTATATAATTCTATAAATAATCTACACCATGTTTTTAACCTGCACTGCCTAAAAGCATGATCTACTTTTTCCTTCCTGTGCACACAATCTTGCTTTATCTGCACAGATGACCCGTCCAGCAGTTTGTCACCTGAAAACTTACCAGTATCTTATTTTCCCCCAGAAATCTATCATGACACCAAGAACAGATCTTCCTAGGATGCCAACAGGAATAGGTGCCACACAGAATCTGTATAATGTTATTTTTAATCAGAACTTCATATGCTAAATGATGTTTCACCATTCTCAGCTTTCTTTGGAATAGATACGAAGTTTATTTGTCAAAATCTGTTTCACAGAAAATTGTTCTTCACCGCTTGTATTCTGTACCATTCTGTGATCTTCTCCAGCACTTGGCTACCAGGACCACAGCTACTTGGATCACTATGGTTATCATTTTACAATACTGGCAGCATATTAACACACATACACCGTGTCTGGAATGTCATCAGCTTCCAGAGCTTTTTTGTATTTTTTAAAAGCCATTTCCCAGCACTCAGTCTTTCTGAAAGGAAGTTCTGGGGCACAACAGAATTAATACCTTCAATATTAGCAACTGCTTGACATCCTTCTTTGTTACTGATGCAGCAGCAGCAAATGTCCCTTTGTTACTTTAAGAATCAAACGCATCTCCTCACTTCTTTCCAAACATAAGGTATTTCATAGTACCATTCAGTGTACAGGTTGAGGCTTGCCCTCATGTGGGAGGCAGAGCCCAGCTGCCAGGAAAGGAGAACCTGGGGAGGAATACACTTAGGAAGTGCCATGTCACAGAGCTAGCGCTTACCATGGATTACAAAATCAGTTCCAAAATCAGGCCCAGGAGACCAAGATTTACCTTGCTTGCCCAGAAAGTTAAGGTGGACTTTTCAGAGGTAGTCTCTGATGATACCTTCCTCATTTTGGATTAACTGGGCAGATCACAGAGTCATAATCGTAGAATCACAGAAAGGTTTGGGTTGGAAGGGACCTTAAAGATCATCTAGTTCCAACCCCGCTGCCATAGGCAGGGACACCTCCCACTAGACCAGGTTGCTCAAAACCCCATCCAACTTAGCCTTGAACACTGCTGAAGATTCATTCACAGCTTCTCTGGGCAACCTATGCCAGTGCCATTACCACCCTCATAGTAATCCTTTCTATACATCATTCTGTGCAGAATGGGAACCCTACAGTGGCACTTCATCTGTGTGTGCAGATCCACCTTTGGACAAAGTTCCAGCTCCTGTGGCTGACCTGCAGAAGTCTAGAGTATTGCTGGATGTCATTAAACCCAGCAAAGCCACACTTCAAATTGCAGTATTTAGTGAGTAATGTGGTACTTCTGACCTTACTCTTTTTGTCATTGCATTCCCTGTCAGTAAACTAGGGGTGCTTTTCTTTCACGGTCTTGCTGTGAAGATGGAATAATATTTGGGAATATTATAATTTGGGAAAATTATAATATTTGGAATAATATTTGGGAAGGGCTAAGACAGTGTAATATTCAAGTTCCATTAGAAAAACATGCTAAGAAAATAACCTTTATTTTTCAGGCTAGGGATTTACTATGGGGAAGTAAATAAGGCTGTATATTGAACAATGAAGATTAGGCAAAATAAGCCTTTCAAAATCGTTCCTGTATACTCAGTGAGGCATGAAAAAGACAGTCTCCCCATCTTTTGTAAAAACAGTAACAGGGAACATGCTGCAAGAAAATCATGTAGTTCAAGACAACAGTATAATAAATGCACTGAGGGTAAATTCAGATTCAACAAGTAACTTTATTTGTGACACTTTCAGATATTCATTTGCAATCCTATAACAACTTTTATGTCACACACATTAAGTTTCCAACGTGATGTAAACATGTATTTTGTAAACCGTGCTTCTTTTGAATTCTCAGCACTGTGAAATTTCTTCTTTCATAGGTACTGTCCCTTGTTTATGCATAACAGATGCCCAGGGAATAGTTCATTTTAAATACAAAGCCTAAAGGAGAACTCCACTAAACTGCTTATTAAAGATTGTGTCAGACACAGCTGCCTGCCCAGATGCCTTTTTTTCTTTTTTTTCCCTAGAAATCCAAAGAATATTTCGCTACCATGAAATTGGTAAAGTGCATCCCATAGGATGAAATCCTTTCAAGTAGCATACATCCTTTACCTGCTACAGAAAAAAGCTTTATATTCTTATTTGGTGGCCTACACCAGACACCCTCTATATCTGTTTACTCCTTGTTGGCTGAAGTATCAGTTCACAAGGATTGCAAACCCTATTCTCTTTGCTCAAAACTCAATGTCATTTTCTTCCTGGCATGTCACCCAGTCACTTCAGCATTTCAATCATGATTCCTTCAACTGCAGTTCAGTAAAAACAGTTATGTCAAACATCTTCCTGCTAACGATCATGTCTCATTTCTCTATTAGTAAGTCTTCTCACAGTGTACACACAGCTAAATTTTTGGGATTTCTATATTCTTTATATTTGCTCATCACAGAGTACCTAATTCATGAATTTCAGGTCTAAGTACATGTATTAGTATGAGTTCCTTGACCGCCTTTTCTTCAGCTGCAAGTATCTTCAGAGCATAGGTAAGTCCAAGAAACCCATAAGCTGATTTTCCCCCTCACCATCAAGAAAGAAAATGTATTTTCTGCAGTCCTCTCCCACTCTGAGAGAGGGTCTGATGCTACAGGAAACAGGTCACACTCCCCATCAGGCCAGTGACTCACTTCCTGCATCTTCCATCCTCCTTCTTAATGCTTTTGGAGTTAGAAAAAGTCTCTCAGAAGGTCCTGACCTGTTTTTGTCTCCAACTGCTTTTGGAATTCCTGGAAGCCTCTAAATGTATGTCACCTATACCTACGCCATTCCTGACAGTGCTGACTAGGGCTGGTCTAAACAGGCTTTGCCTATTTGTATAAATGTCAGTGAGAAATGGACTGAAAGATTGAGAACATACAGGCAAAGTAATTTTAGTACTGCATATACATACATAGTTGTTTTTTTTTTTCTCTGAAAATGGGAAACTGAAGAACAATGCAATGCTTTAGTTCAAATCAAGCTACCGCTGTTGCACCCCAACAGAAGGCAGGGAGCTCTGCTACCTCTCTCTTCTCTCCTTCCCAAGAACTTTTCCACTTATTTCAGCTAACTTGCTAGCATAGCCATTATTTTGTTTGTGACAAGCCTGCACAGCATTCTCCACCAGTAGCTGCAAGCATGTAGAATCATAGACTCATAGAATCAACTAGGTTGGAAAAGATCTTTAAGATTCTCAAGTCCAACCATTTCCCCAGGACTGCCAAGACCACCACATGTACACAACTGCATGATCCTAACCCTACAGTCCTCTCTCTGGATATCCATCTTTACATCAGTGTCAAAACAAAGCTCAAAATCAAATTAATTCCCTGATATGAAGGCCTTAAGAGAGCCAGTGTAATTAAAACATCAGATTCTGAATTATCAACCTAGCAGTATCACTGGGTAACTGCCCGTGTTGTCATACACAGGGAATAGGAGCACAATTCCATTAGTCCCAGTGTTACTGACCAACATGCATCTTACCTTCCAGTAAATCTTACTACTTCCTACAACAAAAATTGAACACAGTTTTCAGCCTTTGTTTCAGCAGAGCTAGCAAGAAACACTGCTTCTAATTCATGTTGACTGATGCATACACAATGATGACTACTGTTCCTGGGTGTTTGTGAAAGCTCTAACAATCCTCCATTATAATGGCTTGGTCAAAATTGCACATAAAGAGGTTTCAGTGGTTTATTTCTTAGAAGGAAGGTTCATATACTGTCTTATGTTGATGGGAAAATCCAGTAAGTTCTAGCCCATGTTGAAGAAGCACAATGTTTAAATGAAAAGACAGCAGCGGAAGAATAAAAGAAAAACAAAAAAAGCAAAATAGTTGCCTGATGAATTCAAAGAAATATGATAAAGCATTAGGCACCGGACTGCAATCTGGGTTGCATTTATATTTTTTAATAAAAGAATACAAAGCCTAAGAAAAAGGATTTTTTTAGTACCTTTTCTAAATTATTGCTATTCAACAAAAAAAAAAATCAGCAAGTTCCATTATTACTTACAACCCCAAATTCTCAATTTTGGGGATAACAGCATCAGGTAGTTTATTAAAAGTTAAATATTCCTTACATATTACTATTCCCCCAATAGGGTGTATTCAGCATAGGATATTGAAAACTGGGAAATCATTTTTCACAGTTTTGTGAAATATTTCTCCTAGCTTAATGTTTTGTGCCTCAACCATGACAAATGGCCCATACCCAAGGAACTTCAGACAAAAGGAGGGGAAGGAACCTGGGAAAATACAGAATCACACTGACCCAGTATAATGCCTAAAAATAGGGATATTGTATTTGCAGCTTCACAATGAGGAAGGGCTAATACCTGTTTGGAGGACAAATTTCTTCATCTTTATCCTAGAGTTTTATTTGGTGTACTTTGTGCTGGCATGATATCTTCTTAGGACAAGTTGTTCGGTTAATCTCTTCATAGCTAAAGAACATCCTTTTTTGTTTTGAACAGTGATGGTACAAAATGGAAGAAGGACCCTTGAAATTTCCCAGTTTGCCCTGCCACTGTCCCACTGTTTTAATCTAAGATTATTACTAGGCTTGAGTGAGAAGTTTTGGGTTTGAGTGCTTCACACAGTTAAAGACAAAAGGGAAAAGAAACATGTGGCTCCAATACTAAGAAAGGGGGCACCTACTGGTTTTCAATTTGTACTATGTGGAAAGTGTTTCTCCCTTCTCTTTTTCAAAGAGAGCTCTAGGAAACCAGAACCAGATGAAGTTCTGATTTGTGACTGAAGTCCTCCAGTTTTTTCGATTTCTGTGAGGCATCCAGCCCCTTCTCTGCCTAGGAGAAGCCCAAAGTCCACAGACTACCTCATCAGGCATCAGCCCTGACCTCCCACAAAAGGAAGTTTGAAGATGTGCATTGCAACAGAGTCCTTCACCCTTCAAACCTAAAGCCAGACATTAATACAATTCCAGTGAACTAAGAAGAAGAAAAGGCTATCAAGGAGAAAAAATGCTATGTAGGTTGACTAAAAGGCCAACATAAGGGAAGAAAGCAGGTGATGTTGGTAGATTTAGTATCTGCTTTTAAAAATCAATGTATGTTTGCTTGCCTAGCGAATGTGTAACTCAGGCTCTTAGAAGGTTTGCTGGTATATGAGAAAACAGCTCAGCTGCATGTAACTAGAAGCCCAAAACATTAGTACTTCCCTCTAAACAAGCACATAGTGGGAAGACATATGGAAAATAATTTCTAATTACCAAGGTTCACTTGCATACCACTGCCTGATGATGAAAAATCCATAAGTCTCAAAACTAAGAAAACCTCATTGATCATGGAGGTCAGTGAGAGTTTTGCTTCCAGTTGCAGTAGCTGGGCTCTCATTAACTTACTAACGTAATTCAATCAACAGTAAGGAAAGCAAAGCAGAAATGAACAAAGAATCCTTGCTGTGTTGCTGGAGCTCTCATGGTTCTCTCATGCAGCCCACCAGTTTTGATCTGTGGCTCCACAAAGTGCACAGCACTGCTGCTAGCAGGTGAACAGAAGCATTACTAAGTTCAGCAAAGGGAACTTGAGAGACCATAAAATAAAGCTGTCTCCTTTCAATTGCTGAAGGGATCAGAACATAAGTATCAGAGAAATAAATGATTAAAAGAAAACCACTGACCATAAGAAAAAATGTATTTGTAAAAATAAACAGATATAATATATATAAAGGTAAATAATAAAAAACAGTTGTAAAGACAGTTCTCGCTCTACTGAATCACAAAATATTTTATTAATTCTAACATCAATTTCATCAGTCCAGCCCACAGAGACAAAACTTTAAAGGTGCTCACAAAATCATTCTATCTACATTTGTTTAGATAGACCTTGGAAGAACCTACATAGGCATATCCTACAGGCAGAAACCCTCCCCCCCCCCCCACCCTAATCATATAAATAGGTATGCCAAAATGGCACAAGCTTGTAAGGTTTCAAAGGAAAAGCTATACATTTTTTATAAAAAACATGAACAAAGGCAGGTAACAAAATACATACAAGACTAGTTGGAACAGATGGCAAGACTTCTGAGGGAAAAAAGGCTGACATTTTCATGTTTCTACACATAAACATACTGTCAGCTGACCGGAAAGAAACTTTCCTTATGAGCTGAAACCCTTTTAATCAACATTATAATGTCTGATGATGGTCAATGACCAAGTATGTTGCTAAACATGCTACTTGTTTGTTCGAGTAAAGCGGATCCCACATAGCACGGATGAACACATGTTGTACTGGTGCAGATCGAACCTCATGTTTTCAATAAACTGTATGTGTTGACACAGCCAGCTCACCAGAAAAGGACTTCCCAGACAAAATGCAAGTTAAATCCTAAAGACAATTCTTTTTGTAGTAATATCAGCTCTTTATCATATCAATTAATTGCAAATCAATTTTTATCTAATAATTTTTTATACTAACTACTTAAACATTTATAATTTAATTAAAAATACAATTTCTTAGATTCATTTTCTCGAACTGCAGTTTTGAAAGTTGACAGAAGAATTATAGCTAGGTCTGATCTTGCAAGTTTTACACATGTTGGAAATCCACTTAATGTTGAATTAAGTTGTGCAGTCTGGGACACAGCCACATAACTAGATGCATGTGAATGTAAATAGCTTTCCCTAGAGCATCACCTTTAAATATTGTTGCTATATTTCTTTAAGATGAGAAAAATCACCATTTTACTGCAAAACCGGACTTAAGCATGTTTAGAAATTTGTCAAGTGCCATTAGAATATGAAATTTCTGCAACATTTGATGTACAGTATTGTCAAGAATGTGCAATCTGTAAGCATCTAGATTGTTATTTGTGCAAATACATGCAGACCTACTCTGCCTTCATGTGCAAATCCACAGTCTCCAGTGACAGTTTTGTGGTAGTCACTTAGGGAAGAATCTGGCTTACATTTACCTTCTTGGAATTTAAAAGACAAGAAGAATGATTAACTACTATCTTCTAAAAGGCCCAACTGCAGAATGCTTTAGTAGAAAAATAAACATTTTAAGTTATTGGCAGATAACATTAGTGCAATTATTTTGACTGCCTTACTTTCACACAGTAGATTAAAAAAATATATTGTCACTTGTGAAAAGAACCTAAGACACTTCAGAAGCAGTTATGTAGCTGCCAAATAAAGAGTAAAGAAGAGGAATGATTCTGTGGCATAACCACAATCTCTCACTGCCTTTTAATGCTCCAGAAAACGATATCCAAGGCTTGTAAACTAATTACAGTTCTTTCTGTACAAAAATGCATCATTTATGTGATTTCCAAAAGGCTGACTAACTGCTGAATAAAAAGAGCACATTTTCATATTCAGCTATAGCCTAGACCACATCTGGATCAACTTCTTTCTTTGAAGAACCATTTTTGGTAGTCCGAGTCTGTACATGGTCGTAACAATGGTGCTGGGTTACCATTGTAAGCATTTGATTCTGCTTGTACGCACTTCTGGGTTTGAAGATGAAACAAGGTACCATCCTACAAAAGACAAGAATAGGTTTTGCTTTTCAGGTCTTAAATGGCATATCACTGTGTCTTCAAAGTAACAGAAGACATTCGCTACAAATAAATGTCACACATATCCTCATGGGGCCATTCAGCGAAGCCAAGAAGTGTAAGTAGAAGATCTCTGAAACGTTATCAAAAGACCCTGCTTTTAAACTTATATTACCATTGCTTCAGAGTGATTCGTGTCTTGACATCTAAGCCCATAAAGGATGTACTAACTTCATTCACTTTCATTGTCTTTTGTTACTGTGCTTGAATATGGGCAGATAAAACCAAAGTAAAGTATAGGCATTACCCAAATTCACCAACTTACTGCACATCTTGCAAGTAAAATGTGTTGTTAGTTAAGTGTAGATGCTGTTTATATTTTTAGCAAAGAAAATTCCTGTTTCTTCACAGAGTATATTTTTAGTGGAAAAGGCAAAAATATCTAAGCTTGCCCCTTGCCTGCAGATATGTATGGAGTTAATCACACCTCAAGCTGCAGCCCCTGATGCCCAGCACCCTGTGCTTGTTCATGGCTTGCTGACAGGCTTAGCTGCTGAATGACTTTTCTGTTTCCATTGTGATAATTCAGATTTTTGAGTGGACTAATCAATATCTTCCTCACTCATTTTTGACTCTGTGCCCGTAAGAACTTAATTCTTGCCAGGCTGCTGGGAAGGCTGCTCAAATCTTTGATTATGCTACATCCATAACGACAGCTTTTCCAGTGTCTGAAATTTCTCTGCACAAAGCAAAAGAAACGTGGTATTGACACCTCACCCATCACTTACCTTGAAAAGTAGGGACCAGTCATTTTGATTTATTGCAATAGATGAGAGGAATTGGAAAAGAACAAAGTGCTCAAATCGCACACAGGCAAAAAATGGTCACGAGAAACAAAGAAGATTTGAAGTAATTCCTGAAGTTTCATATGAGAAACAAAGAAGATTTGAAGTAATTCCTGAAGTTTCATATGCTAACAGCTAATGGTTAGGAATGCAGTGGAAACAGATGTATTCCAAAACTGTGTTTTCTCAAGTAGTTCCTGAAGTGACTGAAGGTCTTTCAATACATGTAATCTTTGGGATTTACAGACATTACCTTGAAAAATGCTGTTAGAAATCAGCATTGAAAATGAAATGTCATTTATTTATAAAGTCAGCCTTTCAGATATTCTGTTTTACTAATCCCACTATGAGCTTCAGACTGGACTAGATTCAGTGAATGGACAACAGTTTTCATATTTTTCTTTTTAATGCACCCTGCCACCTATCACTGGTGGTAGTATCCAAGCATGAAATTTGTCTGCCTGTAAGAGTTTAGATATATTATGCAGATACATTATGTAAACACACCATTTTCATATATTATGTGACCTTTTCCCTTACCTAAATAATATCACTCCAGAACCTGACCAAGGCCATCATTTTTCATCCAATTTATTTTCTCTTGGGCATCCAGGAACTCCTTCAGAGATTAAAAACTAAACATAAGGTTTTCTAAGGTCACATGATATGTTTATTAAATATACTCCCATACTTCTTAGTATTTCTCCCCTTTGGGAGTAGGCATTAAGGCTGAAGAAGAGAAGTATAGATTTGCTGAGTGCCCACAGCCAGGAAGATTTTTCCTGTGTAGGGGCAGGAGTATGGCAGAAGGTAGTTTTTTGATGGTGCAGCACAGTACCAATGACATATAACACTGCAGAAGAGCTCAGGGAGCACTTCTGGTGCTCATAGGGAGGGTCACAAAAGATGGTTTGAAGAGGAGAAGCAGCAGAAGCAGCAGCTCTCAAAAGCAGGGAAGAGTGTGAAGTAATAGTGGTATGTGAAGTGTCATAGATATATGGGAAATAAATGAAGTCAACAAAAAAAGAGCATAGACCAGCCACAAGATTGGTTGGGAAATTTCTCCTCAGCTCTCAGGAAAAGGCAGTAGCTGTGAGATGCAAGAGAGCTAAGCAGCCCAGAAAATACTAGATATGGACGAGGCAAAGAGAGACCTCTTTCAACATTCCCAACTCCTCTCGGGTGAAGAAGGGCATTTTCCTTTCTCTCATCTTGCTATTCTTTATGTTGGCATAGTCTTCACCTGCACAACTGCTGCTACCCTGCTTCTGTGTTTACATATTATAAGACAGCAAATCTCAGAGATCTCTACTGAGGTTGTGGCCTGCATGATGTGTAGGCAGTAAGAGAAAAAGAACCTCAACAATTCTCCTTCCAGCTACTTCCAGAAACCCCAAACCCAAGCAGACACACTTACCTCTCTGAAAACAAACTTCTGGTTTTCAGGAATATTGTGGACATTGTCATGACACAAGTACATTGTCAAGTAGTCGGTCCCTGAATCAACTGCTGCACAGACTTCTGGCTGTCGGGTATTGTAACGTATTTCATTATGGGATGTGTACTCGAAAAACTACAAACCCAAAAGAAGCAAAAGACAACAGTCATTTCATATGTACACATGAAAGCATTTATAAGGAGGCTATATTAAGATACTGTAATTAAGTTCACATATTAAACTTGCCACTGTGAAGAGAAATTCTGCCAAAAATAGTCAAGGAGCCTCAACTTCTGCCATTTGCTAACTATTTTACAGAAAATCTATCTTAGTACAGCACTGCTTTACTCTGGTAGCACTTAAAATGTATGAATTGCTGAAAAAATGCCCTGGAAAACAGACTTTCCAGCATTAAAGAACTTACAAAATTCGATTGTAATATTCTACTTTCACATTCTAGATAATGCTTAAAAATAGGATGGAAAACATTTTATAGTCTGGCATTTTGCCTTGTTAATTCAGTTGTCGCAAAACAATGCTACTTTTAATTAAGGAGTTGCTCACTGAATAGTTCAAAGCAGTTTGGTCAAGGTTCATTTCCAATTAGAAAGTGCTCCAGAGGCAGAGTGATAAGCATTTTATTGTATAACATTTTTAGATATTATTTGAAGCAAATCAGCTACAGTTGCTTTTAAACACAAACTTTATTAAAGAAATTTACTGGCTTTGCTTGCTGCACAATATTCTACAGAGGTGCTCTGAACATGCTCTAAAACATTTTGGCTTCTGCAGCAAAAAAATCATGGTTGAAGACTTCCTTGAAATTTTTATATTTATTGTGGACATATGCCAAATTTTGTACTTCATTAAAGAGTGGCAGAGCTTGAGAGTTGTTTGTATTTAGCATGCTTGTAAATAATTTAGATGGCTATAGTGCACGGATGTGTGTTTAGATCCAATTTAGATTATACTCAGTAGAGGAGAGTTTTATACACATCAGAAAATTGCTTTTTACCAATAGTATAGGTGCATTAGTGGAAATCGATAAAAGGATTGAGGGACAGAAGGAATCCTCTTCTGTTTTGTTTCACCCCTGGAGAAAGAGACTGTAAGGCTTTGTGAAAGGGGTTATGCCAATTCAGAAGTATTGCGTGTACTTGAACTTAGTGCAAAGCCATCCTTAGCAACCACCGAGGCTAATTAACCTTGAAAGAGAATCGGGAAATGGAGTTTTAATGTAAACAGAACTGTGTGATTACAAAGTCTGAAGTCATCCATTTCCAGGTGTAAGAGCTCTGATTTAGACTATGCTAGTGGTAGTTGTTTCACAAAATCTGCCCCTCCTTTTAACACTATCAGGTATTTCTCTGCTGAGGTGGCTGTCACAGCCATACTGAGACCAATGCTGGCCCATTTCATCAGGGCCTTGGGTTTTTTTTTTGGCAGTGGTGCAAATGACTGATGCCTATAATTAACCTGTTTGCCACCATTCATTTGTGCTATGCCACAAAGGGAAGTGAGTGTTTTGAGAAAGCAGCTTCACCCAGGAGACTGATTTCACCTTGAAATCTATTGCTAGGACCTGTTCCTAAGATGTAGGCTGAACTGCCTTTACATTTGCTTTATGCCAAAAATGTCACCTCATCAACAGAAGTCAACTGTGAGAACACTGGCCTATTATTATTACTATTATTATGAAAACCAACAAGGTGCTTGGTGACAGCCAGCATGGCTTCACTAAGGGGAAATCTTGCCTGACCAATTTGGTGGCCTTCTATGATGGGGCTATGTAAATGATGGACAGGGATGGAGCAGTTGATGTCATCGACCTGGACTTGTGCAAAGCGTTCGATACTGTCCCGCATGACATCCTTGTCTCCAAATTGGAGAGACATCAATTTGATAGGTGAACCACTCGGTGGATAAAGAACTGGCTGGATGGCTGCATGCAAAGAGTTGTGGTCAATGGCTCAATATCCAGTTGGAGACCAGTAACGAGTGGTGTCCCTCAGGGATCGGTGTTGGGACCAGTCTTGTTCAACACCTTTGTTAGTGACATGAACAGTGGGATTGAGTGCACCCTCAGCAAGTTTGCCAATGACACCAAGCTGTGTGGTTCGGTTGATACGCTGGAGGAAAGGAATGCCATCCAGAGGGACCTTGACACACTTGTGAGGTGGGCTGATGTCAACCTCATGAAGTTTAACCATGACAAGTGCAAGGTCCTACACCTGGGTTGGAGCAATACCAGGCACAGCCACAGGTTGGGCAAAGAAGAGATTCAGAGCAGGCCTGCGGAGGACTTGGGGATGTTGGTCAATGAGAAAATGAACATGAGCTGGCTTCAGTATGTGCTCGCAGCCCAGAAAGCCAATCGTATTCTGGGCTGCATCAAGAGGAGCGTGACCAGCAGGTCAAAGGAGGTGATCCTGCCCCTCTACTCTGCTCTTGTGAGACCTCACTTGGAGTACTGTGGGCAATTCTGGTGCCCTCAACATAAAAAGGACATGGTACTGTTGGAACAAGTCCAGAGGAGGGCCACAAGGATGATCAGGGGACTGAAGCACCTCCCATATGAAGATGGGCTGAGAAAGTTGGGGCTGTTCAGCCTGGAGAAGAGAAGGCTGTATGGAGACCTCATAGCAGCCTTCCAGTATCTGAAGGCGGGCTACAGCGATGCTGGAGAGGGACTCTTCATTAGGGACTGCAGTGATGGGACAAGGGGTAATGGGTTAAAACTTAAACAGGGGAAGTTTAAATTGGATATAAGGAGGAAGCTCTCTACTGCAAGGGTGATGAGGCACTGGAATGGGTTGCCCAGGGAAGTTGTGAATGCTCCATCCCTGGCAGTGTTCAAGGCCAGGTTGGAGAGAGCCTTGGGTGACATGGTTTAGTGTGAGGTGTCCCTGCCCATGGCAGGATGGTTGGAACTTGATGATCTTAAGGTCGCTCCCAGCCTTAACTATTCTATGATTCTGTGATTCTATTTACCCTAATAGGCAGGGTCTATTCCCTGGCCTTCAGGCTTTTGTTCCCATGTTCAGTATCTGATTGGCACATGGAAAGGCTTCTACTTGAGGCACCACAATGAGCTAAAAAGGGCACTCAATCATTTTAAGCCTATGACTTGTGAATAATGAAAGAAAAGCTTCAATCCCCCTCATTTGTGTCTGGGTGGACATTTTACAGCTGCCACTTTTACAGGGCCACATGTAGAGCCTTGCTCGTTAGTATATTTATTAGATATAATAACTCCTTTTAGCAATTTGCATTCAGTATCAGTGAAAGCCTGCAAACTGCCAATTGTACTAGATGCATCAAGAGTAGATGGAACAGCTAGTAGGACAGAGTGCTCCTTACTATTGACATCTTCCTTGAATGACTTCTCAAGGACTTGTACCAGATTTTGAAATAGAAGAGCAAGTAAAATGGTTATTTCTGAATAACATTAATGTTATAATAACAATAATAAGAATGTTATTTCTGGGTAACACTAGAGACTGGGGTTGTAGAATTACATCCTGCCTCCTTGTCTAATGAATATTATACAGTTCTTTAACCTATACTCCTTCAAGTGAAGTAAGTACTTCAGGCTTTTTCAAGCTCCAGTAAAACATGTGATAAATCTCTTTGTCCTCAAAAGGTAGTGTTCTTTAGTGCCCTTTCCTCGCTCAGCTGGTTCTGTGGACAGAAGGGAAGCATTTTCAAACTGATCCATAGCTCAGCAACTAGTAGCTATGCAGCAATTCTTTGCTTCAGAGAACCATCAGACTCCTTTAAGTGCTACTGGGAAGCTTGATGAGGTCTTTTACCCAGTGCCTAGCACTTCTGGGTGATCTATGGGATATGCCGAGCTGCATCAGTGCTCTGCAGAAAAAGCAATGGAGGCACCTGTTAGCTACCTCACCACACCCTGTAACCTACTCTCATCCCTCCCTGTGCCTGGATACTGCTCTTCTGCACATATGAAGAAGTTTGCACTTGATGGGTAAAACCACTAGAGAGGATACCAGGTCTGATACCCCTTTCACAGAAAACCCAAGGACTTTACTAAGCTATTTGTTTGCCTCTTCCTATTTGCCTCAAATCTATCAGCTGAAAATGGGAATATTGGAGGAGGTACTGCCAGACAAAGCAGGCTTTTCAGTGGTTTCCCATCCTCCTACCACATCAGATCAGCTTCCTGCCATCATATTGTGGGTGCTCTCCATACTGCTTCCCAGCCATGCCAGGAAGGGCAGTGGACTTTATCAGTGTTGAATTTCGAAACCTTCATTCTCATTTACTGGGGATAGACAATCCCATAAAACTCCAGCAGCCTGAGTTGCAAGCACCAAGTGGCCAAGATTTTGTGTATTTTCTGTCTCTCTTCCACATACACACAGGTCCTACCCTTGCAGTTGTATCCTCATCTTCTTGCTACAACAAATTCACTAATTTTAAACAACCTACTTACACAACAACTCCCTACACAAAAGCAACTCAAAAGGACTAGAAAGAACAGCCTCACTTAGGCCATGGATTCAAGGAAAAATAGCAACAAACTACCAGGGACCTTAGTTTTCTCAGAGTAGTTAGTGAGACATAATATGGGAGCAGGTGCTGGACTTCATAAATAATCAAGAACACAGAGCTCTCTCCTCTCGGCACAGTGCACACAGATATTCAGAGGTCACTTTAAGTGGAGAATTGCTTCCAGTGAAAAAAGCTTCTGCAGTTGTCCCCTACAAAAACAGCCACCTGCCGGTAGCATATCATGCCAGAGGATGGGTGTACTGGAGTGTAAGACACAGATGTCTTCCCAAGTTATCCTTCATTAATGTTAAATCCTATCAAGATGGTTTTGGATAATAACTTTACTGAGCTGTACTCTGGAGAATAAACTTCATTCCTTTATACCATGAAACAGTGAACGGGCAGCAGGGAATACTATATGAGGAACAAAGTGAGGAATCATGGAACAAACATTGCAACTAGAAGAAGAGATGAGAAAAAACCTAAAGGATTCAAAATGGGAGCTAGCCAAGAAAGAAGAAAGGCATGTGGAAAGGAGCAAAACATGACCTAGTCTGGGTAGTAACTGGGGAAGAATAAGTGAGAGGAGAGACACAACAAGGGTGTTAGCAAAAGGCTGTGAGACAGCCAGCATGGGAAAGAAAGTGTTAAGTAGCATGGAGTGAAGAAACTGCAACTGTTAATGATATAAGGTGCTGGACAGGGGACTGTCCAGCATGGAAGGTTTGTAACAAGGGTTTGCTGCTAACGCTGTATATAGGTAATGAGTGATGAGAATAGATTGGAGAAGTACAGGCAGAAGAGCTCTGTATTAGGATGCCAGATTCCCTTCCATGGACAATCAGAAATTAAGGGCTACCTGCTGTTAGCAAACATCTGTGAAACTCTGAAATGCCCTGCTCACCTTAACACAACTAGATGACAAACCTGGTCACCATCAGTTCCATCAGCTGACAGTGATGGATGTACATGTGGGAGATTTGACTGTTTCAATCCTGCCACTGTCACCTGCCAACTGAGCTAAGGAATTCACACCACCAGGAACAGCCTGCTACCTTTGAAGAACGACTGTCAAAAGGTGGGGGACAGGAAGGAAATAGAAATATCCTGCTGGTAGGTTTCACAGCTATTTGTGAGCCAGAAAAAGAAGGTGCAAGTTCAGCAACCCTGACTTCCATTTCCCGTCTCACTTGTGCTTCTATGTCTTGTCTTATTTTAGCCTCCCTCTATTCCTGCACCTGCAGTTTTTCCTGCTGTTCACTTCTACTCCTGCAGCTACTATCATGCCCCCATTTGCAAATCAGTATCTCCACTAAAGGGCTCTACAGTGATTCTGCTTGTTTCATGCTCCTTCATTGTCTTCCTCCATCACACATGAGGCTCCTTGCCTGTTGCCCTACCTCTGTCACAAGCTTCTTCTGCCCCCTGTCACCTTGGCCCCCTTTCCCTGGTTCCATGCCTTTTGCCCATTTCCTGTGTTTGCATTCCCTCCTCAGGCTCTGCAATTCCCCGTGTCACCTCCTATTTTCTTTCATGGGTTTATATTGCAGTCCGGCAGTTTCTCCATTTCTCCTGCTGCCTGGATGCCAGCAGAGGGAGCGCTAATTGCACCGCTCCCAAAGCATCGGTGCTCTCAGCCCGGTGCTGCTATTGCAGGTGTGTCGCACCATCAGCAGAGATGTTAGAGCCTTACTATCCAGCAACGTGGTCTTTGTAGCAAATTCAGTTAATCTTTTAGTACTAGGTAAGCAAAGGATAACTGTAAAAGTGTCCTCTCATGACAACTTATCTCCCAGTTGGATTTTTCCTTTCACCTTTTGTCCTATATCATTATTTTTTCTTGGTGGAAGAGAAAATTCAAACATACTTTTTTTTTTTTCCTCAGAAAAATACAAAAAGATTCAACCCCTCTACTCTTGTAATCTAAAAAAAAAAAAAATCTATAAATACCTTTTGTATCCGAGTATGCAATCCTACACTTGAAATACTTATTAATCTACAATAGCAATCATCTCTTCTTCATAAGGAAGTGGTTTAACTCTGTTGTTTGATTATCAACTTATCTTCTATATAGGTGTATACAAGTGTACTAACCTGTGCATGGAGCTGAACTGGAGGGGTAAAATGGGGTGGGGTGGTGTGACTTAGTGCGCTTGACATACATCTGTCAGTACGGAGATCCTTTGGCTTTTATGATGCAAGATTCTCTGCCTGCCCTACCTTGCATCCTGGTCTCCAGGATAAAAACATTAGGAAAGTTGAGACATAAACTGATAAATAATACTAAAAACCAGCAAAGTTTGTTGCTAATACTTAAGGCAACAAACTTGCTACCAAAACCAAATCTACTTTCTTCTAAGATCCAAAGCACAGTGCTAAGACTATTGTTTTCATTTTCTTACTTAAAATTCAATTCATATTAGAAGCTTCTTTCTTAATACAGACTTGCTTTTCACTTCTCAAGTTTGTATATATTTATAATGCAAAGTTCAGAGAGATAACAAATACACTGCTTATCTGCCATCACTGGTTCTTTCCCAAACTTGTTTTTCCTTTCCTAACTGGATGTTTGGGTTAATTACCTGAAGAAAAAAAAAATCCCAAAGAGTAAAGTCACCCAAGCTGTCAATTTTAGGTACTTACTCTCAACAAAGACCTTGGTTATTTTTCTACCCCTCTCCACTAGAAGCATGCTATATAGTCTAATTGGGGTTAGAAGCCAAAAATCAAGCTAGATAGGGAAGTACATGTTATATGCCACAGAAACACCAAACCTTAATTCTAAAAGGTGGCTACTCAAAGCCATGCAAAACAACCATTAGAAATTGGCACATGGTGCCCATAAACACTTTTAACATGGCATTATGCAGACAGCTTTATGGGTATAGTAACTAACCACGAATGCACGCACTTTCAATCAGCAGGGAGAAAGACACCAGCAAGCATTTTCAGCTTCAGAAGTTAAAACCAGGAAAGAAATAATAAAAGTGTTAGAGGGATCCCTGCTCCCCAGGATTCTGAAGCACAAGCCCAAGATGCCATTTCTCTACTATGGAGTTCAGGAGAAGATGCCATCCAAAAACACTCGCATAGTTAAGACAAGCACGAAGAGGAAAAGACATGATGACAGACACAGGCAGAACTAGGTGAGGTTTGCAATATTATTAAGGGCTTTGCAGACATGGACAGACAAAAGTTCAGATATGTGCTGGTCTGCCCAAGACCAGCCGGAGGTGAACAAACACTGGCATAATAAACACTACAGCTGCACTGCTGTGCTATTAACTCCTGCTAACGAGCTCTGTGGAAAGGCATACTTAAGGTATGCACGAGTTCCCTCATCTGGGTAGACACATCTTCAGAATGAAGAAAATCTGACCTGGAGATATATCAAAATTACAAGTATTCAGTGCAAGAATCAAAATCAGACCTAAGATTATCTCATTGTGGCAACATATTCTCTCAGCCCTACTGCAATGCCTTTACCATACTTTTTTACATTACAACTGTGTTAGTCAGAATTAAAGTAAACCAAATCTTACCTGATTTTGTCCCATGCCATGACATGGGTACAGTATGATCCTGTGTCCAGTTACCTGGTGTTCATTTGTAGGGTTATAATCAAAACAGAAGTTTGCCATTCCTCTATTCTTCAGCTAATAAAAAACAAGAATATTTTGAAGTATTAAACTAAGGAAAATATGCCGTAGTCACTTTACACCCATCCTGCTGGGCTGTGAGGTTTATATCCTAGAGCTAGAGCAAATTAACTTGACTAGATCAAATGGATCCAATGGCAACATCTCTCTGACTAATGTGAAATAAAACTGTTGGGACCATCTTGACTTTGGGCATTGAAGCAGCCAGGCTTCCCCTAGGAATGACACCGTATTCCTGTGTATTTGCAAATGAAGTAGATAGGAACTATGAAAAGCTGTGTTGAAACCCAGCAAGCCAGCAACTCGCATGGAACAGAAGAGTCAGCCATGTCTTCCCCCACCCAGAATGTACTTGTTCAATTTTTCTTATGAAGACTACATACTTTTCTGGGTTTGTCAAATGGGAGATATTACAGGGATTTGTTCTCAAAATTATTCCAGTACCCTCTTGGGGTTGAACAAGCAGACAGATTCTAAGACAGATTTTAAGAACAGTATCTTACACCTCAAAGTGGGTAACATACATCTTTGGAGACAGACACTAGGTGTGACATTAAACATTCTTTAGCAGTGTGGCTGATCTCTGACACACGAGGTGCACAGCTTTTAGATTAAATTTTAAAGTATTAAGTCACCTAATTTTAAAAACATCAGGCTAATTAACAAGGACTTGCATTTAAGTATTCAAGAGGCAAAAGTGACTGAAAATAAGTTATACAATGTCATAACAATTACTGACTCCTAGTATTAGCCACTTAACCGAATTTAAAATTACACAAGGCAAAAGAGGTTCTGTAAGCATAGGTTCAAGCTGAATGCCCCCATTACTGAATGTAATTATATCACAGACAAAAAGAATAAGCATAGTAAATCTCAGAAGAGTTAGCTCAGTAAGGTGTAATTTCACTGCTCTTAACTAGTCATGATAATTGCATCCTCAGTTCTCAATGGGGAGAATGGATAGACATGAAGGGACTGCAGAAGGCTAAAACCAAACAAACAAGACAAACCCTGCAGGACCCAAACCCACCACAGAGCTAACCACACAAGTTGAAAAATTAAATATTTGTGTTCTACATACATTTTGCTTTCCTAACGTCTGTTTTTATTGCTACCCAACATCCTCTTTCCAGTGCTTTGTGCCTATTCCTGCTGAATGACAGCCAAGCTCTCGGTACCCTGCATGCCTGGGCTGCTGGCCTAAGGCAACAGTAATACATAGGGGCTCGGGAGGACCACCAAGGGCTTGGGGCCCCTTGCATGCCTGCTGGGGCTGTGAGGCTCTCCTGTCAGAGCCAAATGTATAAATGTAGGAGTGAAGCCCTTCCCTTACAGGCTTTGCCTCTTAATTTCTCTCTGAACATGCTTCCACTAGCCTTCAGCAGAATTTTTCAGTACATATAAACCAACATGTGAATTTGGTGTTTGATAAAATTCATCCTTACTTTACCAGAAGCAAAAGAAAACCTCCCTGGGCACCCTTTCTACAGAAAACACTGCTTGGCTTGTTGGGAACCCACTAGGCTGCTGCACCCCTCCCTTGAGCTGTTAGAAGACATTTCATTTACTTTCATAACACGAGGCAAGCACCACACCTCCAAAAAGAGGAAAGTTTCTTTTACAGATGATCTTTAACACTACTGTGTAACTACATAAACCAAACAAAAAGTTTCTCATCTTTCTACATTCTACATCAAGAACATGCAGACATATTCCTAAACATACATGGCCCATATCTCAACCTATTTCTTTTAGTTTTTCTTTTTATCAGACATCAGTAGATGTTCTTCTATACTCACACTTCATCAGGAAGCCTAATAGATATTCAAGACATAATTTGTGAGAATAGTCCATACATACTAAGCTGTCAGATGACCTGATCTGAAATGATAAACATTTGAAAATGTGACCGCTGCACCATTTAGGCAAAAAACTAAAATCCACCCTCTGTTCCTAGGCAGAAAAAAAAAGTATGAGAGAATTTGTGAAAGCAGTGTTTTTCTCTTGTTATATGAGAACACAGTTTAAGTTCCCCTTATGTGCAACAGCTCTATCAAAACAGTAATCATCCATTCATTTCTGAAGCTATCTTTATTCCCATATCCACCATAAACACATCATGCAATAAGAACAAAATTTTCTCTGTGACTTACCTTAAATCTTTTGCAGAATGCTGCATTAGAGAAACAGAAGCAAGAAAAAATGTTGATCACCTTGCCATTAGAACACATAGATTTAAAATGTTCTACCCATGCAGGATTACTGGCTACTTCTTTCTACAGTGTTTGTCTCCTGTTAAAACATTGCAGGTGTACTCTACCACCAAGTTACCACTCATTTGCAGTCTGGGACACGTAATAAACAGCAGCTACTGAGATATTCACCTCAGACCTTTAGCCTGTACTGCTTGGAGAAATTCAAATCTGTTTTTTCCTAACATCTGCACACTTGCATATATTGAGAGAATACAAGTATCAATCCTGTTTTGGGGTTATTTTGAAGATAAAATCTGTTCCATGTAACTGTAAGCAGCACATCAACAACAGATCTTTGACATTAAAACTTCATTACATTAGTTGGTAAGTACAGTCAGTGGAGCACAGCCAACTTCTCATCCACAAAATAGATCAGAATCCTCTTTATTCCACCACAGTGGCATTGCTGCTGATGCATTAATGGAATGGGCAGATGATACTGTGGGACACAGTAAGATACAAATTTGTAGCAAGCAAACAGCTTCATGGTACTGACCAGTCATAAGCTTTTACCTCAGAGGTAACCTGAGCAGTCAGAGGGGATGATTTTTCTGAGCATATGATATTTTCATATCATGCTTTTTTGAATTAAAAATAGTGAATATCTTCAGATTTCTGTTAACTTCTTAAATGCAATACTGAAACGGGTATACAATGCTGATGACTAAGACCCTTTGAAGGAATCAAAATGACAAGACACTGTTAGTGGAATCCAGTTGCTCACTACAGCAAATCCAGATCTCCCTGGAAAACTCAAGAACATACGAGCACATGGCACAAGTAATGCTGTATTCACTTGAGATTAGTATCAAACACTTGAGCTTCTCCCAGTTCCTTTAAAAAGGTCTGTCTCAAGCTTTCAGAGGCTGCACAGCCAATGGAGTGGTGCATATTTTGCTATGATGGCCATTAGATCTCCAGGTCTAGTGAGCCGTAACACTGGGTACCAATTCAATCTCAAGTGGTACAATTGAAATTGTATTATAATGCAGTTTTAGAGGTATGCCATAGAGGAGGCTGTTTAGGAGCCTGATGCCTCTGAGGACTTGTAACACCAGACATGCAATAGTCTTCTTGATTATATAACTTAAGTCACATAGCGAAGATCTCTTCTGTAAGCTTGTCCATATATATCATGTGTTATTTAGATAATTTACAAAATTCTCTCCTTTATGTCACAGCAAAACAAAATTCTTTATAGTTTTAAAGGCTTAAAATCCTTCTTCCTGATTTTTTAAGGTTATTTCTGACCTAAATTAAAAGAAAATTATGACTAAGCATTTGGAAATTCACTGAAGATTAGACTGTCTTGAGGGAAAATGTGGAAGGAAACAGCCAGCAGGAAACTTAAAGTTTTTGATCTCCCAACTGATTCAGTCAGTCTCAGATGCCTTTAAGGACAGATGATGAAAGAGCCATCAGCTAGAGAGCCACAAGTATCTATCAGCTTAGTTGCTTCACATCAGCTGGAATAAAGACCAGACAGAAACCGTTTGAGAAGAACACAGGAAAACTTCTCATATTTGAACATAATGTGGTCTCACTGTCAAGTAATAAAACTTACAGAAAATGAGATGTAAAATCCCAATTTTTATGTCAATGTTATGTTTTTAAAACAATCTGGACGTCAAGTTCAAAACCAAATTCACTGGCTAACCATAATCTTCAATCTCAGGTATGCCAGCAATACCTAGTATGAGGGGAGAAGAACCCTGGCTATTGAACCCTTGATTTGCAGCCATGCATTTTCACATTCATCAACAACATGAAAAGATCACAAAGCTGTCCGGTTCCTCCATTTTCACCTACCCGCACGATGCAGCAATGTCACAGTACTAATATTAGAGACATAAAATGGCTCAACCTTCTTCCTAGAGGTGTCCCACCATCCCATCCCATCCCATAGCAGCTAAGATTTTTAAGCAGACCTAGTCTGGGCTGTGAGGGTGGGCAAACTGCAGAGGCCTGGGGTCTTTTTAAGACTTCACACCAGCTGCAGCATAAGTACAGTATACACTTCACTGGTAAGTACATGCTCAAGGATAGCCAAATCAGGTGCTACACCAGCAAGAAAGAGACATCAGTGCTCTGCGCAAGAACCTGAAAAGGATTTTCAGCCTTTCCAGAAATGCCAACATCTTAATATTTTAACCCACTGTCTACCAGCTTCACTCCCTCCTCCCCCCCAAATAAATTCAACTTAAAAGGTTTAGATCATGTCCCACACAAAGTTCCAAAGCTGCATGGAGCCCAAGGACAAGTTAAAAGTGTTTGCCTCATTTCTAGGCCTCAGACAGTTTATAAGAATGCAAACATAGTTTGGGCACAAATATTAAAAATTTGGTATGTTTAAATAAAATTAACACCAGTATCTATTTGTCAGTGCATGGCACTGAATGCTACTCAATAATTCTTGCATTTATTTCAGTAACATACGGCTGACCTATGGGTAACCTTAGAAAGCTTTTCAACTTCAGTGTAAAGATCTTTAAGGGAAGGAGAAATCCCCATATTCCTTTTCAGTCTCTTTGAACAACCGAATAACCTCACACTAAGCTGTGCTGTTAGCAAAGCCAACACTTTGAAACACAGTATTTTTGTGAACCAGAAAAACACTACACAGCTAAAACAAGAGTAAAGAACATGATCAATGATTCACTGAAGTTAGCAGATGGGACTCAATATCCACAAAACAGTTGAATCACTAGGTGTCATTTTTGCACTGTCACTTTCTTAGAGTAGAACTGTACTTTTAATTGCATTTTAAACTCTTCCTGAGAAAAAAAAAAAAAGGACATTCTTATTCTGCTCACAACTAGATGACAGCATTAAGGACTGATAGAGCACACCTAAATTACACCATGGATACCTCAAGAAGCACTGAACAAGAATTGTTTCTAGGTATTACAAACACCTTTGCTGAGGATGACACATGCAGTTAAATCGTAAAAGAAACGGCACAAATCCCTTTCCGTCTGAGGGGGTTGAAGCACTGTCACTGCCACCAGTCTCAGCTTTGCTTGAGAGGGCAAAGGATGGAAGTGGAGGGGAGGATACGGTTACTGAAATGCTTGTGGAAGGTAAGTCTCAACATGTTGTTGCTTCAGCTGTCATTGACCTTGTCAGTTAGCGATCCAGCACAAAACAACTGAAAACAAACTAGTGTTGTACTTGGGACCATTCAAAGTACTTGAGTAATGGTGGATATTACCTTTGGTGTCAGTGACTACACAGAAATACCAACTCAAGTGCAAGCTCCAAGACAAATGGAGGAGGGTGGCTACTCTCTTGGAGGCTCCCAAGGGCTTTGCTGGCAGCTGATGCACTCCCCAGGGGAGCTCCCACAGCTCCCCAAGGGAAAAACCGTTCTCTATGGAAAACTGCAGCATTTCCACATCAGGATCTTTTCTGTTCAACAAGTAAAAAAGCTATTAGGGAAGACTGAGGAGAGATTTGGTTCTTGTGTGTTTTGTACACCCACAATGATCAGTTTTTTTTCCTCCACTGAAGGAGATCCAGCAGAGAATGAGTAATTGAAATGCAGATGGCAGCAAGACAAGACTGTTGTGACACAGGCTGGATGTGATGCAGCAGTGTGGGAATGCAGCTTAGCTAGATATGCAGAGTGATCGAGTTACTAGCAGAAGTACTTCTAAATCAATGTGGCACTGGTAATCAGGAAGGCAGTTTATACAGCTTTGCCTGGCAGAAAGGTGCAGTCTTGTCTTGCTAATAAGACACGCAGCAGATATCTACTCATTTTTTAGACAAGCGGGTATTTGCTGCATCATCTCTGCCTTCATCCCTTTCGAATGAGATTACAGAAATGTGATATACAAGGAGCTAGTTTGTATTTATTTGTAAGTTGCAAATAGCATAGAATGTTGTCAACTCTTAAAAAAAGGAGAAGGGGATTCTGATATTGAACAAAGGAAAACTATGTGTGAACCTGTGCTGGTCTGAAGTGACCTCCACATTAAAAATTAACACATTGGTTTTGACATGTAGAATCCTGTATGATCTGTGAGCTCACAGCACCAGCTCCCTCTCCCATCATAATTTTCATCAGATAAAATGTTCAAATACATGTTTCAAAGCACTTTCTATTCGAAGTGGTGGAATCACTGCCCCTGGAAGTGTTCAAAAACTGTAGATGAGGCCCTCAGTGGCCCCTGGCAGTCCTGAGGTAAAGGCTGGACTTAATGATCTTAAAGGTCTTTTCCAACCCAGTTGATTCTGATTCTATTTTCAAGTCAACAACTAAAAAATTAAACACTTCGGTGTTTCAATGAATTAAGAGTCATTTTTTGTTGCCTTTAACACTCCCGAAGTGTCAATTGGAAGGTGTAATTCATGGCCACATTGCCTGTTCTTCTCCCTTCTCACAGAACTCCTTCATGAACAGCAACCCTAGAATAAAATTTTGATAGAAACTACATGTTAAAGCCTACTAATTTTAACTGAATTTGACCAAAATCCCAAACTGATTTTAGCTTAAAAATACCTTGATACTGAGTTAGTAGGAGAGCTCAGAGAACTGCAAGGAGGCCCCTTCTCAGCAGTCACATACCATTCCAAAGAAGCCTGGTCTGTCCTCAGGTACATGAAGCTCTGGGTACACATTCTCCAAGAACCATTTGAAGTCCTTACATTTCAGCTTCTCTCGAAGGAGTCTCCTTTCTGTCACATCTCCATATGGCTCCTGAAAGAAGAAAAAAAGAAAAAGAAGGAGGAAATGATTAAAAATAACCTCAACAAGAACAGATGCTCTCTTTTAAATTATCTTTATACATTATTAGGAACCGTATGTTAAAGTGATGAGTAGGACTTTTAGCCAGGAAAAATCCTCATGTTTGGGTGCTGGATTTGATTTCATTTCATTATCCTTACATTTGTTAAATGTTGACAGAAAAAGAATTGGAACAGTGTACGTAAAGCTTTAAAATATTCTAAAGGACAGTTTGTCTGAGAAAACTCCTCAAATCTGCAAGTAAGGAAGTCCTTGAATACAGATTTCTGGGAACTGAGATGACGTATTGGAAAATAAAACTTCCTTTAGATGGATAATTGAAAATCTCAAAAGCAGTGAATGAATCTTGAGAATTTTAAACTATTACACCATGCATTTGCAAATTACCTGTACCATCAGTTTTACAATTAACTGGTGAAATTTATAAAATCTGCTACTCTTTCCTTAGAACTTCACAGTTTTGGTGGGTGGGGAGTTTGAAGTCTTACAACTTCAGAGAAAAGCTTTCATGGCAGAAGTTTCCCTGTCTATAGATGGAGCAGAGTTCACATCTTTTCATGTCTGTCTTCAAAAATCTGTCTTTATATTGACTAAGGACTTCAAACAGTCAAGCATGAGATAGCGTTTGCAGCCCCCAGATTTTTATAGGTCATTCGACATACTCTTTCATCAAACCACATATATATTTGCATTTCTCAAAGATGTGGAAATATCAGTGGAAACACAAAGCTGATATGGAACAGAGGCAAAGATGCGTGCTTGAATAAACAAAGAGCATGACATATTAGCTCCAAGGTCTGAACATTAATCTTGAAGCGAAACTTTATGGAACCAAAGTCTGCAGCCATAGCATCAATCATTTTTTCATTATGCCATGGAACTGAATATTTGGATTAGAAGAAGTAAAAGGGTCTGAACTCAACCACTGCAACAACTGGTGCAGAGAGTAAGTACTATAGAAACCAGAGCACATCAGCGGTAGCTATGATACATGCAAAAATCCCACACAAGTCTCAGCTCACATCCACACTGTTACAATAAGCCAATATGCATAATTCCCAATACTAACACACAAATATCCTTTAAAATTCTGTCATCACAGACATAAGTTGCCCAGAACTTTACAAGAAAAACTGTAAGCATTTATTGTTGTTTTCTCATTGCATATGATAAGCAGAATCAGGCTGGCACTGCCTGTGAGCTCCTGTCTTCAGATATACAAACCCCATATTTCTCATAAAGTCAGACACTAATAATAAAACCTAAATGGCTTTTATGATGTTAAACAATTATTACAAATGCATGAACTATAATAACCTAATTATCCAATTTAATCCAAAGGAACACAAGATGGAAGCTAACCAAATTCAGCTTCCCCAGTGTCCTCCAGCACATTGTTTTAAAGCCTAATGGTTTCAAGAGCACTTTTCCCCCCAACACATCTATTGGGGTAGACCACCCAAACATGTGGGGGGCTCCCTGGCTCCCTGCCTGGTCCCTAAGCTCTGCTCCAGCACAGCCAGAGGCGGGTGCCCAGCAGCCCACCCATCACATGCACAAAACCAGAAAGCCAGCACTTAGAAAACTTGCTGTGCAGAGAGAAGTGCCTGGGGAGATTAAGCACCTCCAGAAATAAGAAACAGCAAAGAATTATTTCTTTTAGGCCTGAATTTTGAAATCTGTGCCAGAGGTTCATTTAAGGCACTATGTGGATATTTCAGTGTTAGTCTCCCAGCCTACGGGCCTTTCATGATAAGCATATCCAAGCTATGAATTTGCACACTCATTTACTGTTTTGATCTACTCAGTTTTGATAGTATTTATCTCCTCAAAAATACAAATGATCTTGTATTTTCTTCCTCACAGACAATAATGATATTAACTACTTGGGTTTTTTTTTAAACCCATTAGAACTGATACTTCAGACATTTTATTAGGGACATGCTCATCTGAGGTCCCAGGACTGACTTTGATTACTTTAATCTTTGCAATATTGATTTTATTGGGATTTGTTTTTAATCAAACGTCATGCAGCAATAAATCAAACAGGAAAATCCATTTTGTCTTACATCAGTCCAAAGCTTTTCAATTATCACAAGTAATATTGCTAAAGATTATTACCATGCTGTTCACTTAGAGAGCTACTGCTCATTGAAACTTGATGATTAGCATTCGTTAAGTGTGTGTCTCTTCTGTAATTCTTTATTGATAGAATCCTGTATGAGGTGTTTCACACAAGTGCACATTTTAGGCTAAACAGCTCCACCCTCCACCTCACCTGAGTCACCTTGCTTAACTTTATTCCTTCACTTATTCATTCATTCATTTAATATTGACAGAGATTTAGCTGCCTTCTAGTCTTACAGAGTTTCTGACCTTTTTTCTATATTATTATACATACACTGACTCTATGCTTGGAAAAAGTTTCAGAAGAAATAGGAAGCAAACATAACAAGCACTTTATGTTAAATATTAGCTTAATTAATACTTATTTCACTGAAAATAAATTCTACTGAAATTCTAAGAATAAGGGACTTGAACTCACCAGGCGAGCGTGTGGGTTCCGATGGTAATAAAGTTCTTTATATTCATCCATCCACACTTCAGCTGCACGCACACTGTTTGCCAGAGCTTTGGACCGTGAGTAGGGAGCTTGCTTGGGGAAAACGTGACCTACATGAGAGCAAGGGTGGATCTCAAGACTCCCTCCACACTGCCATATCTGAACAAAGAATTGACATTGTGAGTTGTTACTTTGAATCTTTGCAAGCAGAAGGATACAGTAACAGTAACACCCCAAGAATATCACAGCACACTATAAGCAACATTGACAATAATTTTGTGTCTCATTTGATGAATAACCCTTGTGAACTCAGAGCAAATCGCTGGGAGTAACAAGGAGATAAATCCATCTCTGGTTTTATATGGTGTGCAATTTTGCCTCCTTAGCTTTATTTCTCTGAAGGCATGATAAGAAATGGTCCACAATATTTCCGCAGGTCTCTGGTCTACAATTCAAGTTATACAGGCCTTATTTAAGCAAACAAGCAAAGAAAGAAAGAACAGGAAAAATATGAGAGGCATGATTCTTGTCCAAATTAACCATGCAAATAGCAACCTTAGAAAGAAACTGATGATCAGTAACTGATTTCTTAACAGAAATCTTTGCTCATATTCTACTGGAAGAATAGGGTAAGGTTGTCATAGCATTGGAGAATGTTGTGTTCCCGTTTCTATATGCACTCTTCAGAAGAGAGGCATAAGTACCTGGTCATAAAATAAAACTAACTTTTTTTCACTGGAAAGCTAGGAAAGGAACAGAAGACCCAACACATGAAAAGAAAAAGACAAATTCTGTAACTAATTCATGGTGGTTAAACCAGCAAGAGTGAAATAACCTCCCCTATTTAAAGCAATATTCCTACTTGCTGTCAAGGAAGATACTTGAACCTGAATGTGGCATTGGCAGAACTCACTCTGTCCTTGTGCTCATACTCATGCCTCTAGCTCCCCAGGTCAAGGAAATTGTACACCCCTTGAGATAAAGCCCATAAATGACCACTGAGTGAATACGTTAGCCTCAGCACTCTACAAATTTTTGTAATTGTCTCTTTTCAAAAAGAGATTTTTGGCAGTCCATCTATACACCTATACTCTCCCATCAGCCATTCTGTTCTCAAGTTTGATGTAACGAAAGGAAAGCACAGCTAGGTATTTCCTATGTAACACTGTCTGCGATCACAGTTTTGTTTCTGAAGGGTGCCCAAAACACAGTTTCTGAAACTTAGTCATATGGAAGGAAAGGCAGAACATGCCATACTCCTGAACAAACTATCACCAACAGCTCCAACAAACGTTCCACAGAAGATTTTTTGAGAACTAGCACTCCAGCAAGCTAATTCTCCTAGTATATTCAACCATGCACAGGTGGCACCTCAGCTTTCCTTTGTAACTGGAGGACACAGGAAATTAGCTGGAAAATGCTTAAAGGGTAGAGGTCTGACAACAATCTTGTATAATGCATACATTTCTAATTACATGCTATTCAAATAAACACAGCAGGAGTGAAAGCTATGAGGAAGCAAATAAAACTTCTCTACCTAACAATGACAAAAGTTCAGTGATGGGACTCTTCTCACCTCTGTCCCTGGGACTTTCAGGGGCCTAGAAAGCCACTGCAGTTGAAGGTACTTCTTAAGTTACTCATGATTTCTATTTCTTAATTTAGAAATCAATTAACATCTCCATTGATTTGGTTTTGGCTAATGACATCGGACCTTCGTGTATGGCACAATACTGTGCTTAACAAAACTGTAAGTGCTCTAATACATCTATTTACTTTTAAAACAAACCACTTCCTTAAAGGTATAGGAAATTCATTATTCAACTCTAGGAAGCACTGGATAATCTTTACTTCCTTGATTTAAAACTTTAATTTCTTGCTTGTCATGTGAGGTTTCTCTCATCTTTGGTTTTTTTTTATTTTTGTTGCTTTTTAGGTAAGCAGTATATTTGTCATTTGAACTGGAAGATAATTAAAGGAATTATACAAGAAATACAGATTTCTGTATTGATCTTTTGAACAATCTGCGCATTTGCACATATAAGTTACACTACTACCATTTTGAAAGCTGGTATGAAACCAGCTACCTGCTTTCACTTTAAGATCACCCTTTTTGAGATTCATTTCAAAACAGTAACTTTCTTACGTTATTTCTGTATCCAATGTTACTTTTTTTGACGCTGAAATTTATCACGCATGGATATGAGGAACAGACAGATCATGAAGACTACTGTAGTAAAATTGTACTGAAGTTAAGAGGAAAGCACATTATTCTACTCTCCTGTGATAAAGTCTGATTTAAATGGAGTAATATAGGCTGACCATACCTCTGTTAAATTGCTGGCACGAAGAGAATTTCACAACAGCTGAATTTTCATTAACTAAAATTCTAAATTTCTCTACAAAATAACCATAGGTTGCTAAGCAATGCTTATTTAATTCTGCTTCTTTCATGAAAACAGTTCAAAACCACTCATCTTCCTATTACCGAAAACACCCAAATTACATATATTTCAGCTAAACAATCCCCATAAAGGTTTATTTTTACTTTAATAGAAAACATTTTGGCCTCTCTCTAAGATCAGGTACGAATTAACAGCCTTAAAATAAAGCAAGGAATTCAACAGAGAAACTAAAGTTGATCACTAAATGCTAAGTAAGTGATTCTGAAGATTTTCCCCTAAAACAATTTCAATCTTCTGTAACAAATAAATACATTAGATTTAATGTATACTTCCATGCTCATGTGCATGCAAATGTGTTTCTTTACTAGGTCTGGCTACCTTGCAGCTCTCATTATAAAAGCGTACTTTTTCCTTCACTGTACAACGAAATGAAGGTGACATTCCTTTTTACTTTCACTTTCATCTGGACGCATGCAGACTATCGATATTTTCTTCTTTCCTTTTCAGAGACAGAAGGTGGCATTATGAAAAGCTACAGTAAATGCTCAGGTCTTGCCTTGGATCCCCATCTCTGCCAGGGTCTCTGGACAGCTGACCTAATGCTGGGTCAATGAACTCCAAATTAGAGCAGATCTGTAAGCTCTACCATCTCCATTCTAATGTTTTAGGACTCTGGAAGAATTAAGAAACAAAAAATGGATGCCGACTCCTGAACAAACTGGGAAGCACTCAGTTCCATTCCCCCTCTCTGCTGCAATATTGCTGGCTGGCTGGTGGCCATGGTGCTCACCCCTGATCTGCTGGGAGCTGGGTGAGCAGAAGGGCCTCCTCCCCAGCCACTCAAACCCATCCTGGCTGCTCCTGTCACAAGACAAATTTCCAGATCCACGCAAAAGGAAGCAATATTAAATACCAGAAAAAAGACAACCTGAAGTGATTGGAAGCATATGATCCAGGCTCATGGGCTATGAAATTCACTTATCAGTAAATAACTTTCCCTTTCTGTACATGCCTGGTTTTCTCTCATGCTGTGATGATGGGTTGACAGACAGACCACAAGGGTATCAAGCGCTGGTCCCCAGAAACAAACTCACACTGCAGTGCTGCTAGCAGGAACGAGAGTGGGGGGGAAACCTGTTTGCAGCTTCTCCCCCCCTTGCTCCATGTACAGGAAGGAGAAGATGAAAGGGCATGTTTTGCATCCCTCAAAAGGAGACATTTCAATGCCCATTATGCTCATGAAGTGAAATTTTATCTACCCTAATAGCATTAAGCAATCCAAAATCAAGGCACATTGACTCGATCCTGCATTCAGCACGCGGATTCCATCTCTCTTAGTCATCATGCTTTTAGCTGAAGCTGTGTCCTTGTTGCACCTCTCAAAACCACAGATAATTTCTTCAGTTTAGAATAACTGAAGTATGAGGAGAGGCTTGAGGAAAAGTCCTTTCATATCATCAGGAGAGGGTGGTGTTTTCAGAGACACAAAGAACAATAATTTACCATGGTTTTAGTACACCTGCTCCTAATTTTCAGTTCTGGTAGGTGTAGGAACAATAGAATTAACACTGATTTATCCCTCTTGACCCTCTTGAGCACTGTGAGCAGTCAGAAGAACACAATTAAGCAATACCACTGCTCTCCTCCACTGTAATCCTCACTGCAGGAAGCACAAGTACAGGGGCTCTATATCAAACAGAAGAAAGCATGGTGTGTACAATGCCCACATTCTACTGGCAATCTGCACTAGTAAAATTAACACACCCAGGCACATTCACTGGCCATCGCACAGCCTGTCCTGCAGAACTCCTGGCCTCCCAGAAGAGCAGCTCAGTTCACCTGCAGCTCACAGGCATCCACACCAGTCTCTCTGCTTCCTTGTTTGAGCACTTCTCTTAGCCTTTGTGAGCCATTTTCCCACTCTCAGCCTGGTGCACTGCATGCCTGTGGAGACTGGAGGACTGTCCTGAGACCCCAGGCTTTAGCACCCATGTGCCATGTGGTCTGCCTCTGCGGGGCATGGCAGTGTGCTCGTGCAAACCCCACAGTTCACTGGCTCCTGGATATTCTGCTGTTGCTCTTTTTGTGCTTCTCTATGCTGAAGGAGTAAAGGCACTGCTCAGACATGTTGCTCACCCCTTGGGGTCTAACACCTGGTTCACAGGAACTCATGACATCAAAACTGAGACTTGCTGTCTGAGCCTGGTAGAAGTCAATGGATGATGGTACTTAGGGTCTAAAGCAGCAGCCAGTGCAGGGGCACTCCATGTCATGCAGGGCAGGGTAAGACCTGTCCTGTCTGCAAGCCTTGGTCTCCCTAAAAGCAGAATGCCAAGAACTGGATGCAGAGAGGGCCACCTTCAAGGCTTTCCACAGGGAGCTGTATGAAGCTCCTACAATCCATTTCAGAGGAGAACTACTGCCATCTAGGGCAGTGCTACTCCTAACCACTCCTAGTTACGGGGCAACTGTATTGGTGCCACCAAAACTGTGACAGCCAGGGTCACAGAAGACTGCAGGCATTTCAGAAATGTTAAGTAGATTTTGTGATGAGTTGTCACCTGTGGCTGTTGTTGTTTCCAAGCTTGCTGCTTTGAGAGTAACTTATGCATTGGTGCAAATTTCTGCTGAGGCAGAGCATGATTCTATGATTCTATGCAGTACCACTTTCAAAAGCAGCATCCTCTCCACTTCATGGGTGCTTGGTCTGCTTGCATGTGCAACAGCAGACACAAACAAGAGCCTGCAAGAGCCAATCTTGCTCAGGAGATGCACATACCCAACATGCTTGCTACTGTTATACTGTATTTGTGGGTGATAACATCATGCTTTCCGATGTAGGTTGCTGCTAAACTGGCAGTTTCCTGTCTCTGCTTAGTTATTTGCTGCACGGTGTCATAGCTGAGAAACCGGAGAAACACAGAAAGCACCAGGTTGGTAAGCATCTATACCCAAAATGTGCAACTCTCTCATTGTCATCACCCCTCCCCATCCTTCAGTAAGCAAGAAAAACAGGGATGGCATGCACCATCACGCTGCTTTCCAGATTTAACCTACCTTGGGTTGCAACTGATGATCAGCACAGCTTCTTTGGGCTCCCAAGTATAAGACCAATCTATTGCTACTCTGGCTCCCCGAGCAGCCTCTCAAAAGGAGGTATAACAGTAACTTCATCAAGAGATATTTCACAGATCCTGACCCTGCAACTGAGCAAATATCCCATAGAAAGGAAATCCCTTCCAGTGGAAAGAGGGGACCCACTGCAACAATCAACGTGGGCTGCACCAGAACTGGAGACAGCTGGGAGACTCTTGCTTCAGGAGGTCACAGAGCTAATGGAACTGGATAGGCTGTGCATTTGGACTTAAAGGCCAGAAACATTTCCCTATGTGAGTAAGTAGGTGGTCATAAATTCAGATCAAACAGCAATTCCAGCTCAGAAATCCCCCTCCAGACAGAAGCCATGTCAACTCCAGGTCTGTACTTATTATCCTCCCTTATCCTTATCCTTTTCTTTCCTTATTCTTGTGTCCTCTTTGCTAGGATTTCTGCACTACAGGCAGCAAGAGACAGGAACAGCAACCAGGAAGACTCCATGCATTTCTGGTTAACAAGCAGACATCAAGTGAGACAGCCTGCTGATGCCTGCTTTCTCAAGGAAGTGGTTTTGTAACATTACAGTACTACTTAGCCCTGAAATCTGGTGTCAGCTGGTAAAAAAATCAACACAAAGACATGAATCTGCCTTACACCTGAGCACTGGTCCCCAGTGGGGTACAGTTCCTGGAGATTTCCCCCACCATCTTTTATAGCCTTTATACAAACTTTTCCTGAAGTGAAACAGAAAAAAGTCTTACAGAAGTGCAGGGATTGGCACATCCTGCCCCACTGGTAACTGCCACCTGCTGCCTCCTGCTAACTCCCATCAATCACGGTGAGAGCCATGAGTCACATTAGAAAATTATACACATTTCTTTCCAATGATTCTCTTCAAGCTGCAGAATAAAAGCTTCATCTACTTAACATCACACCACTACTCAGATTTTACACTGGTGTTCAAAACAAAGACATGTTTTTAAAGATTGTTTTTAAATGGCTATTGGGAAGGAAAAACAGCTACAACAAAGTGTGGGAACAAGGAAAAAATTCATATAAATATCTCCCAAAATACTCTCTTAACACTTGCTTACATTATAGCGTAAAAGAGCGTGAAGAAAGACACAGGAAGCTTGTTTTTATTCTCAAGGAAAAAAACCCTTTCAATTGAGCCACTTACCCTGAATGAGAATTCAAGGTTTTCTCCTCCCCAGACTTCCATTCCTGTGTCATATGAACCAAGGTAATCAAAGTATTTCTTGCTCACAGAAAATAATCCACCTGCCATGGTTGGAGACCTACAAAATAGAACAGTAACTCTGAACTGAATAAAAAAGCAAAACAATTAACAAACCAATGCAACAGATAAAAAATACAGTATATTTTTATTTCCCATTTTCTGTCTTTGCTGGACACAAAATAACAGCTATCGACTGGTCATCATCAGGCCATTTAAGTTTAATTTTGTAGTTAAAAAAAACTGTATCTGAAACAATGAAATCAGAGAAGATAAACATTGTGTTAATGTAAATTTTTGCAATCACAGTGTCTTTGCGAGTGACAGTAATTGACTAGTTTCTCACCTTCACCTAGCAAAACAAACTTTTTCTGTGTGAGAATTATGAGTCAGCTCCGACATTTTAAGTGCAATATCTTTATTATTTTACTTAAGTAAATATTTGTGCTTTAGTAATTAATAACAACTTTACTGATCCCATATCAAGTGGAAAATCTCTCAGACATCAATTAAGCAGGATTAAGTAAATATAACCCTAAAGAGACTTTTCTTTCTAAAAAGATCTGCCCATCTGTATTTTTTGTGGGGGAAAATCAGGGGTCAAGACCAGATCCTCATCAGTCATCATAAGGCCCAGAGCTACAGCACACTTAACGGATGTGCTTTGAGTAGGCTACTGTGTGCATATATATACATAAATTTGTATTTGTTCAGTATTGTCCCTAATTGTTTGCAGTCTTAAAAAAATTACCCTCTTTAACATGTCAAGTATATAATGCTGGTTGGAACTAAATTCATCTGACACTTCATGTATTTTACTGAACTGCTGTAGAGGTAAACACTAACAAATTCTATGTGCAGTGATCAGTTACACTCTTAATCTGTCAAAACTAATTTTACCAGCCATCTTTTTGAAGCAACACTGTCTTACACTGTCATATGTCGTTTCAAAGAATGGAACGAGATGAGGTGAGACAGAAGGAAAAAACCCAAACTCCATAACCAGTCAAGCTCTTCTGTCTCACTCCAGATTTCATCTTTCCAAACATAGCTGTCAGTGACACCACTCTCAGCACTGCTGATTTCTCCAAACACTTGCTGAGCTCACAGTCCTTGGGCTAACCATGAAGATTTATCCCTCATCATTTTCCCCTTGGCATGCCAAAGATAGTTCTTCTTGTCATGGAGAATAAAAGCATCATATTTATATCAAAGGCTTTAAAAACATTTACTCTATTTTGAAACATTTTTTAAGGAACATGTACACTAATATATGTTGAGAAGGATTAAATTACTGCCTCACTTTTTCAACTGAAAAAGCCCCCTCAGTTGAGGATAAGTTCATTAATATTTGTGAAATACTGGGTGTTATTATCATCATAAGTAACCCGGAAAAGACTGAGAAAAAATAATCATTCTGTATTTGTTGTAGTCCACAAGATATTATAAATAAAAGCAAAGGCTAACAAAATCATGATGTTAAAAATGCCAACCACATGCTTAATTTCTTACAATACACTGCTGAATACAGGAACCCTCAGCTATCAGGCTTTTGTCTATAGTGCCCATTTTCCAGATGCACTGCTTCTACTCTTACCTCTCCTAAAAATACAGCATGGATTGACATAATATTGACTGACTATAACTTGTCTTAACACAAAACTAAAACCCCCAAGACCGACATCCGTGTGAGCTCCTGAGCCCCTATAGAAAAAATGGTGGGTAGAGCTGTACCATTTTATCTCAATAAAGAACTGGCAAGCTAGTTCACCTTTGAAAAGAGCTCAAGAAACCACCACTATTACTACAGCTTAGCTAAAGTCTTTGAACTACTTCTGCCTCCTTACTAGTTGATGATTTTTGTCCCTTTTCATCATTGACCATGATACATTTTCTACAACATGGGTTAATCTGTTACAACCTTTGCATGTTTGAGTTTGCCTGCAGGAGCCAAGAGGTCACTTGTGCAATAAAGATTCTATATGGAAGATTACAGAGGAATTTCAGCTTTAAGAGAAATATTTTTCCAGGAGTATGGTATGCTGGAGTTATTAAAAAAAAAAAGTGGGGGGAGGAGAACTAAAAATATGTAATTTTTAGTAATATGTTCATTTCTCAAACATTTTTCAGCACCTGGCATTTCCAAGTGAAATCAAGAACACTTGCAACATTCACAGTTTCAGAAAATGCAGAAAATGTAACCTTATCACATCGGTCTTGGACTTCCGCCTCTTCTGTTCTCTTTCAGGTGTACTATGCCAAGTGAAGACCAGTCTCCAGTCAAATCCACCAATCTGTGGCTCACCAGCATTTCCCAAGTACTCAAATGTATTCCAGTCAATAACATCAATAACAGGGCAGACGACAGCCGATTCTTCTTCTGCAATCCTAGTACGATTTTAAAAGAAAAGGGTGACTTCCATTAGAAACTTATCCCAAAAACTGTAACTGTCAAGAACAGAGAATGCCTGAACACCAAAGAGAAAGTTTTAACTCCTTTACAATTCATGCTGCAATACAAGGAAATAACAGCTACCAGAATAACTACCAACTTCTTGCTGAGGATGCATCAGGAAGATACATCAGGATGAACTCAACTGTAGGCACCTGGCAAGCATCATTCTTCCTGGACAGTGGAGGTAAGGTATGCCAGATGACTTAACACATTCAGCATCTGGCTTGGCTGCCATTGCCAGCATCACATTCTCAACAAAAATGTCTATTTTGTTTTGTACAGGCAGCTGTGTTTAAGATATTAAGAGAGCAGCATGATTATATAGTCCTGCAAAGTTGAATAGTTAGCTAGCCTCTTGGCCCTTAAAGTCACAGTTGTTCTTGTAGCTGTGATCATCTGCAAAAAGTTATACTGAACACTACCAACAGTAACTTAAAAAGAAGCCATGAGCTCAAACAAAAAGCCATACAACATGGGAATTAGATCTCCAACAGTGAAACATACACAAAGGAGGCCTCCAGAAACCCTGGCAACACAGGTGATAAAAAGGAGAAACAAGGTAGTGCTGCAGAATAACATACCTATCAGCAAGGCTGATCTAAAGATAGTTAAGATCTTTATCATACTACAAATACATCAGAGCTGACAACATTTCCTGCAGGTCTACTTCTGCAAGGACATAAACCCCTTCCTCCCATTTCTCATTACCATGTAGGGCTTTCTGGATCCCTTTCCAAAAGCATTTCCCTTACAAAAGGCAGTGGGATTCTTTGCTTTCACCTCAACCTCTGGAAAGGCCCCTCCTAATACTAGGAGAGAGAAACTTTGAGTATGCAAGCTCAAACTAAGTTCTCTTAAATCACTCTTTAGCAACCTTCTCTACATTAGTCTCAGACATCTCTCGTTAGTTCAATGAAACAAAATTACTTATTTGATTTTAAGATTCTTGTACTTATTTTAGCCCTCATTTTCTGATATGCATATTCCAGGGAAGAAGAAAAACTAAATGCATTATATTGCCAAACAAGGAAGAGATGCCAGGTATCTGTCATTCAAAAAGAGCTAGTTTCTCATGAGATTATTAAGCTTAAAACCCGCAGGCTGACCAAAGGGCTCCAACTGTGAAATTAGAGCAGCTTGTGATGGTTAAATGCATCAGAGAAAGGCAGTGGCTCCAGAGAAGTATTGTCTGAGCTGAGACAGAATGCCTTAAGTATGAAATGGTCTCTTGTTGCCGGAGGGAAGATGCAACACAGCTGTTTTCTTCTTTAGAAACTCCCATTGAAATCTTGTTAGGTAGAGCACACAAAAGGGCTTACACAAACATTGCTATCCCTTGTCTCACTTGCATACAACTTATGTACAAAGCAATGAGAATGATACATACACAGAGGAAAAAAAAATCCCAATAAAATGTAAAAATGCTTTGTTGCTCCTGTAAATGAAAAGGACTAAAGATCAGTAGCTGGCACATTATTTCAGTTATGAATGGAAATAGATAAGTGAAAAGGCATCACCTTTTCTGTAAGTTAAGAATTAACTAGATGATACAATGCATAGGCAGCTTACAAATACAACTATGTTTGCACTGCCAAATGCTAACACTGCTGTACTGCTCCCACACATTTGAGTCAGATACACCATGCAAACATCCCCTTAGAGATGTATGTCTGCATCTGCAGCTAGAAGGGCAAAAATTCCAAGACACATCCTATGCTAACTTTTTACAGCAGGTGAATTATTGCACCTAAAATTATCCCAATCCTTCCTCAAGATTGCCATCTAGTGGTTTGCTAAAGAAGTGAATAAATTACAGAACCAACCCCACAGTTAGGTACTGGTATTTTTTTTTCAGAAGACAGCCTTTAAAACTATGCTTATTCTTTGCTTTTTACCCCTTTTCCTTTGTTCACAATATCTAAATTATTCATAGCTAACCCAAAGTAATCTGGAATACACTCGGTGTGAAATTCAGAAACAAATTAAATATGACAATTTATAAATTATTCCAGATACAATTTCAAATGGGCACGGAGAGTTTGAGAACACAAGTTCCGCTAGGAATCAAAAAGACTTGCATGCCTCAAGACAGTCTCTTCTTTTGAAGATCTCTCTCCAGTTTGCACAGGGCTGTTTTTAACAGTCCTTCTCTGAAGCTTACAGAACCTGGTGGGAAACATTATATGATGCAAATCGAACCTCTGACCTTGAGGAAAGGATTGTACTGTACCTATCAGTATCTACTGATAGCATTAAAGGGGTGAAGACACAAGCTTTATGCTTTCAGCACACAGGGCAAAAGCAACACAGCCTTGTGCATGTGATGTAGGTGCAGCAGGGTGCTGTGGTGAGGTGTAGGAGTGGCTGACTGCAAGAAGTGTACAGCTCCTGATTACACACGAGCAAGGCGTTAAGAATATAGGAATTATTCTGAGTTGTAATAGAGAGACAATATTCTGTTTTTTAGGGGGTTTTGCTGGGCTTGAAAGAGCTCTTTGTGTTTTGGTTTGGGGGGTTTTGGGGGGTTTGCTTTTTCTTTTTTTACTAATGGAAATTGTCTGAACTGTCCAACATATCTGCAGTAGAGACAAAAAACTGTACAGTGTCTCAGGACAGATGGTGTCCAAGCAGAAATCAGTATTGACATAATATTAACTCCTCCCTGTCCTATCAGTTCTGATGCTTCATATCAGAACTGGTTTGGAAAGAAGGATTTGCTCAGGACTTGGAAGATGAAGTTTACCGACTTCTATTCCAATCTGCTTATGTGCATGTTGCACTGCAATATGGGATGGATCTTTCCAGACCTTCTTACCCACCATCCAGCCTGAGAGAAGAAACTACACCTCCCGAGATATTTTCAAAGCTGGGGGAGCATTCCTCAGCCTCAAAATAAAACTTTTCTGAAGAAAAAGAAGAGGCTGGAGCAAACAAAAATCCACTTCCTGATCTTCCACACTTCCATTTGCTACCCGACCTCCAGGAGACAAACACTCACGGTGCCTCAGGGACCAGACTGTGGTAACCTTCAGTAAATGTCTGCACAGAGTCATTTTTTCCACCTCAGAAGCATGCCAAACTGTCTCTTCTCCCAGAGCATCACCTCACCTTGCCAGCAGCGGCTCCAGCCAGCCCTCGTGGCACTCACAGTGGCAGTCCAGGAATGTCAGTATGTCTCCTTTTGCCACAGACGCACCCAGCAGCCGGGCTCGAACCAGCCCTTCTCGCTTGTTTGCACGGATAAGACGCACCTTGCGCAAGCCAGCCACATAGTTTTCCAAAGTCTCCTTTAAATGTTCTGGAAAAAGCAGCAACAACAAAAAAAGACAAAAAAATTAGTTCTGGAACGATTGGTTTAGGTCATGCCACAGAAAGCTCTTTTTTTCAGTAGTATATTACTTACACAGTGCATCTTAAAACTCTGATTCTGCTACACTGTCCGTGTTAGGAAGGGACAAGGAAAAAGTACAGAACTTGGATGGATGCAGATCACTGTTACTTTTAAGAAACTGAGTGCTCCATATTCTCCTCTGTGATTAGTCTTCAAATTGTTAAATGCTTGTCAAACATTATGTGAAACTTTCCACATTTAAGTTCTATTCTTAACACAATTCATGTGTGGCAGAAAATGCCACCATCGTCTTATGTCCCACAATTGAAAAGAAAACCAGGTAGCTCTCACTATACTAGACACCAGGGCAACCTTAGAGCAATTGAAACTTGCCTGAATTAGGAAACCTGAAATGCTATGACTAGCCTGTAGGTTATCTATATATGCAAGCAGTCATGTTACAACACAGAAAATGTGCTTCTCTATTCTAAACTTGGTCCAGAAGTGAAATATTTCACCAACATACTACAAGAAAAACTATTTTTCCAGTGAGATGCCCATTTTGTACCATTTTATGGCACATTACTCAAACTACCTATCTTTTTCTCCCATGGACTGGCTGACTAAAAAAAAAACCCACCAACAATCAACATTATTTAGGATTATTCTTCCTACCTTTGTCACTGTAATCATCTACAAGGATAATTTCTTCCAAAAGTATATCTGGAGAAGTCTCAAGAACACTATGAACAGTTCGCAGAAGTGTTGACCAAGCCTCATTATAGAAAGCTATCACAACAGAAGTCTTCGGCAGGCTATAATAATCATACTTTTTCTCTCTGCATCTGTAAGGGAGGGGATTACATTTAGTACAGTGCAAAAGCATTTGATAATCTTCAGAGAACTATTGTCAAATGCAGATTTTGTATGCTACTTATTAACTGTAAGCAAGAACATATAAAGATTATTAAAAGAACTGCATGTACACGGAGAAATCATGCTAACACCTTCAGGAAGCTGGTTTTCCAGAAGTCCCAATTCTGCAGCACCTTTATGACTAAAATTCTGCAATCCTCCCGATGTATAAAAAGAAAAATAGAAGGAGATATTCTGGGCTGGTGTATGTGCAGTAGCTGTCTTTGCACAATATTACCTCAAGTAGAAGAACAAGCAATGGCCAAAACATGCCTCAAATTACAGAAAGAAAACTAAAACCAAGGTGCAGTAAAAACAGTAGCATTAATTACGGATAATTTGTGTTTTCGAAAATAAAACAAGTGCTAGATGGTAAAAATATAAATTGAGAAAGAATAACAACATAGAAATCTAGCAACAGAACTGAGATGTATGTACACTGAAGCAGAATTTTGGAATACCACAGAACTGCCAAGATATAATAGTGAAGTCAGCAAAAATCACACAGACATAAAAATGTATGTTTTGGCTCTGCGGAGAGCCAGGAAGTTTGCAAACCTTTGGATTAAGCTCCAGAATGTATTTCCTATAAATACATACATATATATGAATTTCCCTAAATGAACATAAGGATGCCAAGAAACTTACAGCTGCAACAAATGTGTAAATTGATAAAGATTATCCTTGTCTGAAAGAATTTTAAAATAATTACAGTATTTATTACCATTTCTTCCTTTTTCTTGAAGCATTCTGTATGAGCACCTTTCTTTAACGCCAAGAGAAATGGTTTAGAGGTGTTTGATTTTTCTTATACCTGAAGCTTTCTGCCTGGACTCAGTGGGGATTGTAAGGGGCAGAAGGACATCAGCTTCTTGCGACTGCTAGATCACAATAGGTACTGAAGCAGGTAGGACATCCCTCCTACCAAACCAGAACAGCAGCAAGTCCTCCAAAAGAACAAAGACAGAAACCAGAGCTGATCAGTAGAAAATGTGACAGTTAAGACCCCTTAGGTTGATTTAGGGGAATCAAAATCAAAAATTCCCCAAAACACTCAGAAAATTACATTAAAAGAAAACTGCTTACTAACAGTATGTTGAGAATATATTTGCTAGCTATTTAATGCTGCTGTGTTTGCGATAATGACCTACAAGTGTCTGTAAAGATTAAGCAATACCTATTAACATTTGTGGTGGAGAAATAAAGTCTGAATATTCCTAAAATTAAAATTCTTATGAGGAAAATACCTATTGAGTACTTTAGTAATATATACCTAAAATGCCATCCAGAGGGACCTTGACATGCTTGTGAGGTGGGCTGATGCTAACCTCATGAAGTTCAACCAAGCCAAGTGCAAGGTCCTACACCTGGGTCAGAGCAATCCCATGTACAGCTACAGGTTGGGCAGAGAAGGAATTCAGAGCAGCCCTGAGGAGAAGGACTTGGGGATGTTGGTCGATGAGAAAATGAACATGAGCCAGCTTCAGTGTGCACTCACAGCACAGAAAGCCAACCATATTCTGGGCTGCATCACAAGGAACGTGACCAGCAGGTCGAAGGAGGTGATCCTGCTCCTCTACTCTGCTCTCATGAGACCTCACTTGGAGTACTGTGTGCAGTTCTGGTGTCCTCAACATAAAAAGGACATGAAACTGTTGGAACAAGTCCAGAGGAGGGCCATGAGGATGATCAGGGGACTGGAGCACCTCCCATATGAAGACAGGCTGAGAAAGTTGGGGCTGTTCAGCCTGGAGAAAAGAAGGCTACATCGAGACCTCATAGCAGCCTTCCAGTATCTGAAGGGGGCTTATAAGGGGGGGGAGGGACTCTTCATTAGGGACTGCAGTGATGGAACAAGGGGTTATGGGTCAAAACTTAAACAGGGGAAGTTCAGCTTAAATATGAGGAAGCTTGTTACTGTAGGGGTGGTGAGGCACTGGAACAGGCTGCCCAAGGAAGTTGTGAAAGCTCCATCCCTGGCAGTGTTCAATCCACGTTGGACAAAGCCCTGGGTAATATGGTTTACTGGGAGGTGTCCCTGCCCATGGCAGGGGGTTGGAACTGGATGATCTTTAAGGTCCTTTCCAACCCAAACCATTCTGTGATTCTATAAAGTGAAGAAGTAATAAGAAGAAAAGACACTTGGGCAGAGGAGGCACACAGAAGGCTGCTTCTCAAACACAAAAGGAATGCTGTGCAACAACACTCATTGTATATGATGTGTATGCATGCATACACCATACAGATATACAGACACAGGTAAAAACACACATACACATTGATACAATGGAGTACAGAATTCCCATCCCTCCAAGCTGTAACCTGTCCTGAGGCAAATAGGGACATTCACACAGAGAACTGCTTCACACCAATGCCTGGTGACAGAAGTGACTTATTTTGCCAAATGTTCCTGTATGAATACATGAAAAAGGAGTGACATTTTAATTAACTTTTTTTTTAACACAGAAAAACCTACTGTACAAGTACAGTTTTAGAAATGCATGTTTACTTTAGCCTACTGAAAAACATTTATATTCTGTTCTGCCAGGAAAAAATTCTTCTTGTATGTCACAGTCACTTATACCCGGTAATTTCAGTTAATTTCTTGATGAAAATGGGATAATCTTTACCTGAAATAAATCAAAAAACTCCAGGAAAGCTTTCTCTGGCAAATACATCAGAAAGATTCATGGAATAATAAGGTTGTATTCCATTATTTAAAAAAGGAAATCCAGAAGTTCTAAAGAAGTTGATAAGCCTAATTATAGACTAAAGAATTCAATGGATTTGCCTGAAAATTATATGCTGGAGATGGGAAACATAATTTGGCACAGAATAAAGCAATCCCCAAACTGTTTGTGATTCACTGTGCATAGCTGCCTCCTTCACTGTGTATACACCACACTGTGGGAAAAGGTCAGCCTCCTGGGGGACATACCAGAGTACACGTTTCTTAGGTTTCTGAAGCCAAGAAAGAGTACTGTTCAATAGCTCCCTGGTGGAAGGCAGCACACAAGTACAGAGAAGCATCTCTCCAGGGCAGCAGGGCGGGCTGCTGGCTGACACAGCAACTCTGCATGGAGGTGCTGCCTACTTACCCCAACAGGCTGGTGGGACAAGGCTGACAACAGGCTGAAGAAAGAAACCATCTCTCACCTTGCTAATTGAAATGCAGATAGCACAACTGAAAGCATAGCTCTTTAGTATATTTAACTCTATTCTGGGGAAATACTGCATTCAGTTCCCAACATAAGGAGGACATGGACTTGCTGGAGCAAGTCTAGAGGAGGGCCATGAAGTGATTATAGGGCTGGTGCACCTCCCCTGTGAGCACAGGCTGAGAGAGCTGGGGTTGTTCAGACTGGAGAAGACTCTGGGGAGACCCTAGAGGAGCCTTCCAAAGGGGGCCTGTAAGAAATCTGGAGAGGGACTTTTTATAAGGGCAGGTAGTGACAGGACAAGGGCTTTAAGCTGAAAGAGGGTAGAATTACATTAGCTACGAGGAAAAAAAAACTTTACTGTGAGAGTGGCAAGGCACCAGAACAGGTTGCCCAAAAAAGATGTGGCTGCCCCATCCCTGGCAGTGTTCAAGGTCAGGTTGAATGGGGCTTGGAGCAACCTGGTCTACTGGACCATGCCCCTGCCCATGGCAAGGGGGTTCACACTAGATGATCTTTAAGGTCTCTTCCAACCCAAACCATTCTATGAAAACTAATCATCACATACTGAAACTAAAACTGCAAAACTTTTACTTAAACAAGAAAAAAAACCAAAACCCAAAAAATACAGTTACTCAACTCCTATGTATATTTTCATGTTTATCTCATAATTAATTTCCAAGGCATATATTCCTTCCTAGATTGATACAAGTTCGCAGTAGTTTGCTGAGAGTTTTTGTCATTTAACAGATAACATTTTTGTCATTTTTCAAATGTTGTTGCTGAAATGAAGCACACTTTTCTTCATCTTTCTCTACTGAAAGAAATTTCAAAGACTTTTGCTAAATCTTAAAAACTAATCCCACTGGGGAGATCACAAACCAAAAGCATTTAAACCCTGGAAAAATACTAGTGTAAGAAAAATCTAAAAACCCCTAAGGAATCCCTGAAATGGAAATACTTAGAAATGTTGTTGAATAAAAATTAAGCGGCATGCACACGGACACTACACGTTACCACTTCACAAGATACACAAGCTTCAAAAAAAACACAAGTACAAAACCTGACTTAAAGCTCAGTAGTCATAACTCATCTTTCCCATTTCCCAAGTCCTATTTACAACAGAACTACTTTAGCAAATCTGTATCCACCCTAGCAAACTTCAGGATGTATTTTTATTTTCTGTTTGTATCCAAGCTCCTACTTTCCAAGTGAATCTTTTCACTCCTACTTCAGGTTATTTAGGAAAACAAACACATTAGGAGTTACAGTATGTCATTAAAATGACAGGGAGGATCCAAACTAGTAACAGCACTCACAAAGTATGCTTTTGCAGATACCGGGAATGTGTATTTAAACTGCCTGTATTGCAAGCTGCTTCTGGTTTCTGATTAAGGCACTCTTCAGTGCCACCCTTAGATGTGTAACGCTGTCCTTTCCCAATACAGGGAATCACGTTAAGACAGGATTAATTGCATCTCACATTAGGCATCTAAAAGCTAGGTGCCAACTTTGATCTAATCATCTGGACTCTGCATGTCCTTAATGACAGATCCAGAAGGCAATTCACCTCACTCTCTTTAAGCCATCGGCACAGACAAACACACCTTTGTGGATTCCCTTCTCCCCCTTGTCTATAGAACAGATAAACTTAACTTTCCTACAGCTAAAGTTAAATGACAGGAAACCACCTTATAACCCACGAAACAAACACCCAAGTGAAAAAATGTGTGCATGATGAGTGAGTTAATTTTCTTCAGAGAAGTACGTATATCTCTAGTTAAGCTGATTTTGGAAAGTTACTAGGTAACAGAATCAGTCACTTAGGAAGATCTTAATGTTATCACACACGAGCAACCTTTTTTGAAGCAAGCAAAAGAAAGGCATAGTTTTAAACAGGACTGGGATGTCACTGATACAGAACAGATAACAACAATAACAGAAAATGTGACGCAAAGGAGTGACACCTGCTCAGCCTCTGCCCTCCAACAGCTCCTGTTCTCTGCTGCCCCACAAACAGAGTCCTTGTGCACAGCAGAGTTGCACCAGAAAAAACACAGCCAGGATGGCCTTAACCACTTCCCAGGGAATGGGCTGGGACACTGCCCTGCTCCAGCACCAGCCTGCTTCTGAATCTTCCTCCGTTTCCCTCCGGCACTCTCTGACACACTGGGTGGATGTTCCAGGTATCCTCCTGCTTGATCACTGCGGCTTAAAAGATGGGTATCAAACAAGAGATGCCAAAAAGACACAGCTTTTGTTTATCAATGTATACTAAACCAAACACATCTACATTTTTAAATTCTAACTGTAATCATCCACAAATCTTTAAAACTCTAGATGGTGAAAGGAAAGAGAATAACCCAGGTTCACACCCGAACACAAACTTAAAACCACGTTTACTACATGCCATCTTTCCTGGATCCTTCACTATAGCATCTACTCAAACATCTAACTCAATAAAATACAAACTGAAGCAAAGCATGTAAAGAAGTATCATCATACATCCACATTCCTGTGGGTTGTTTTATCTTTTTACACTGCATTTGCAAATCATGGTCTAACTAAGACTGTAAGACTGACAAGTTTAATAATTTAACCTTGGAATCTACTACACTACAAAGTCTTCCGTTAGCAAGTTTTAAAATAGGTTATTTATTAGAAACTGAGGAGACATCATCAGGAAATGCCTAAACAAAATTAAATGGGCTATTTTGAAGTACATTTGCGTCAATTAATGTAATCACTCAATTTATTTCATTGTAAGGAGCTGTTTCTCTTAGAGATGTGTATCTATCTATACACAGGGAGAGAGAGTATGAATGCGTGCACACTGGGCATGCTGCCATGAGTTAATTAGGAGTGGTTGCTGACATACTTTTATGTAAGACTTTCACCACAAGTGCAACAATACAGCAAGAGAAAAAACATTTTTAATCTCCAGATTTGATGCTCTATATGCAAAGTTCCTCATATTTTAAGAAAAAAATATTAAAATTTTTGTGAGTATCTGTTCATAAATTATTTAATGTTTTCTAAAGATGTGCTGTAAAAGTTTCAATGCAAATGCCAGAGAATACAGGCGAGTTCAAGACTGCATAGCTTCTCTCAAAAAGATCAAAACAGATCGTGTCACTGCTGTATCTGATTTAATGTGATTTAAGTGACTAGGGTATGTGACATTGCCATATGTGCACCATCACAGTGTCATGTAGCAAACACTGCTAGGGTCCTACTTCAGGCTGGATTTCACATGGTGGGCTAGGAAATAGGCTTGCTGGGTTTGTTATGGTGGGCTGTGGATATGCTGACTCACAACAAAACCTCCTTTTCCTTTGAACACAGTTAAGGCATTTAAATAAACAGCAGATGCCCTTTTAGTAAGAAGCATGCTTAAACATGGCATTTTGTAGGCTAAAAATTAATATGACTTATCTAGAATAATGGCAGCAGCCATGGGCATCTCAATCTAGTTTTACCTTATCACAGAATCATTTAAGTTGGAAAAGAACTTCAAGATCATTGTGTCCAACTGCTAACACAGAACTGCCAAGTCCACTGCAAAACCATGTCCCTAACCACATCTACAAGCCTTTTAAATACCCTCAGGGATATGCACCTTCTCCACTCCCATCCCGTAAACTGCAGAGCCAGCAATGAGGACCCAGGGGTCTGCCAGGTATCTTCACCCAAGAGAAAACACCTCTTCTCCCACCCTCACAAAGCCACAGCAAAGGAAACAGCTGTGCTGGGGTCCTCTTCTCCCCCTTTCTCTACTTCTCCCTTCCTGCCTGCTCCCAGCAGCTGCTTAGGGTTCAGCAGGTCTACCCACGAGCATCCTCAGCTCACCAGCACAACACAGGTCACAGAGCTGGTTTCTGAGCCACCGTGCAGAGTTACCAAAGCCATGTTATCTGCTCCAGCCTGACCATGTGTTTGAACAGCCACTCCTCACCCCTCCCTGGGGGAAGGCAACCTATGGGTAAAATCTAGCTCATGAGCCAAAAGCAACACAGCCCTAGTACATCAATACCCGAGATATAGAAATGTGGTGTTTCCAGTGAAACTGGAGGTTATGATAAAGCAGATTATTCTTATCTCCTCCAAACACTACTCAACTTTTCATCCTCATTTATTTTTCACATAAAAACTACCTTGAGCCGACTGTCAGTCCTGGGGTTTGGGAGGGGGGTATACCAAACCCAAAAAATGTCTTAACTGAGCATGGAAAGGCTGCTGCTGGTTTTACACACCTGCTTACCTCAAGCGTGTTCAGGTATCACAGAAAAAACTAATGACACTGACAGAAGGTGTGTCTTGGTCCAACTGGCAAAGGAGATAGCAGCAAGGTGCTAATAACTGACACAATGGTCGAATTGCTAGGGGAAGGCTGGAAGACGTAAGCAGTGCCAACTACAGCAGTGCTGGCCCACTCTTCCCCGCAACTCAGTCCCAGCCTGGGCAAATGCTCCCCAAATTGTGTCTGCTGAAACAAATCACATTAGGAAAGAGCCCCCCAGTAGAGTCTATGACACCATGACACAATCAAGTCTCTGAAAAGAGAGGCTAGACCAACTGTGAAATGGTTTTCCAGATTATTTGATGTTTTAAAGAACAAATCTCCCAGTGACAGTAAGATCTTGACAAGATAAACTGACAAACATCATTTTAAGATTTCAGACAATAAAGGGCTGCACTGGCTAATAAGAAAAAAGCCAAAAACCAACAGCATTATGAGAAGCAAGGAAGAAAGTTGGGAAGCCTGAAAGAGAAGAAAATATTTGCAAATAAGATTTTTTTTTTTAATTATTGTTTAAGAGAGCTTAAAAATGCATTAAGAAAAACTTGTCTAGAAAGCTCACTTAGGAGGGTGGACTAAGTCTATATCCTAAAACTCACAAATTCAAGAAAAACACAGTTCCTCCTAACTTGAAATTGTTAGGAAAAGGCAGTGGAATTCCCTAGCAGATGTACAGATAAGAAGGAATTTCTGCATGGGTCCATTTTTGTGGGGTTTTTTTTCTGTTGCTGGTTTAAAACAGTGGTTTCATTTTGCTCAAATGGTCAAATTGGTTTGCAATTTTCTTCCCAGGTAGTGAGATACATTTGCACAGAACCTTACAATTTCCTACACCTACATTCAGAAACGTACTTTCATGCAATTTGATTCAGGGCAAGAAAAATATTTTGCAAAGTAATATAGTAACTGAAACAAGTTACTGTACCTGCCACTAACAGTAGGGTGTGAATGCACCTGATCCTGACAGGAAATTGCACATGGCAAAGGCACTGTTTGAACAAAGAAAAAAAAATCTTAACTTGTGGTTACTATCACTGATCCAGGAACTTTGTCAGGTTAAAAATGAAACCAATCCAGACATCAGAGGAAACTAACAATCTACCGGAAAGTGTAAAAACAGTCCAAAAGAATAACCATTTGAGCTCTTGTGGAAAATGTCTGCAGGTGACTATTAAATGAAAGCACAATGACAAAGCAAACTGACATAATTTTATAGAAGACAGGAAACAAAAAATAGTAAAATAACCTAAATATCATTGTGCTTTGTGTTTTGGAGGGAAGGGATGAGCTGGCAAGCTTGAGCTGCTGCAGATAAGTTCTCCAAAGAGCTCACTTTTTCCTACATGCATCATTAAAAAAAATAAATAAATATATATATGTATATATATATATAAAGCTCTGCAGTTATTTCACCTCTAAATAACAGATGAAAGAGAAGCTCCTGAGTGAAGTCAGGCAGTCAGGGTGGGCTGAGGAGGAAACACCCGGCTGCTGCGCCAATTCTTGGAACAGGTCAGGTTAAACTCCTGGCAGGAGCAGCATGCCCATCAAATTCAGATGCTGTGATTTTTGGAGTAGAAGAGGGACCAAAAGCTAGTCTTGAGGATTATTCTAGGAATTGGCTAGCGAGATAAATCAGATGAGTAGGTGTATTATTGGGTATTTACAACCCAGTAAACAAAACAAACCATGGTAGCAAGACTGTGAGAAAATGACACTCAAATCTGGGAACAGATAGGAAAAGCAGTTTTGAAAGTCAGACAACTCTTAGCACAAGATTGTTACACTAAACTCAAAATATCCCCAAACCTAAATCATAATATAAACATAAACCACGGTGACAAAGAAATTTAAGCATTTGTGTATATCTATTGATATACAGACACTTTAATTATACAAATACTTAGGTATATATAAAAACATACACATATAAAATATATATATAAAAACAAACTCTCTCTCCAAGACATACAAAATCATCTAAAGAACAGATCTCTAAAGCTTTTCTTAATAACTGTTAATTATTACACAGACCACATTCAATATTTTGGGGGCCTCTGTGGCTATTCAAAATCATTTGCCAGGTAAGGAAAGACAGAAAAGACATACAAATCCATCTGCTTGTGAGTACAAGTGAAATGATGCCAAAGGGCTGATTCAGGCTTCTACCATTACACAGCACAAAATGCTGAGTCGGCAGAAAAGTGCCTATCCCTGCCTTGTTCCTATTGTAACAAGAGTCAGCCAAAAGAAGGCTGGTGTGATTTTACAGAAACCATTCCTGAAACAGATTTGCAATGGAACCCTACTGTGAGAAACATATTTAAAAAAAAAAAAAAAAAAGAGAAGGCAGAATGTCTAAAATCAGGAACAATGCTTGAAAATGGTCCTTTGTCTAAAAGAACCCAACCAGAAAACCAAGAAAATTATTTCTTACACATTGCAATAAACCATAAAAGGCTATCTAAAAAACCTTATCAGTTTTCTGCCTAATCTTGCAGTCCTGTAAAATAAGCATGCAACAAGAAGCCGCACAGGACAGGATGCAGTTAGGATGTTGCATGGGGCAAGCAGAGCAGCAGTGGCCAAAATGCACAGCTCAGAGCTCATCTCGGTGCACTTAGAGGGCATGAGTCCCAGCAGGACCCTCAGTAAGTCAATGTCTGATGGGGGATGATTGCTTGGTTTAAACCTGCTATTAACTGCTGCTTCCCATATGGCATAAATTCAAGAAATGAAGGATAGACACTGGGAAAACAACCGGGGCCATCTAGACAACAATACAATCAGGAAGTGAAATTCAGTATGGCAGTGATGTAGTCTTGCAAGAGATGCCTAGACAGGCTGCTGAATCTCCATCCTTGGAAACTGCTCAAATTTGACATGACAAGGATGGCCTTTAGCAACATGCTCTACCACTGAAGTTGCCCTGCTGAAGAGGCTGAAGTAGACACTGCAGAAGTTCCTTTCAACCTCCTTCATTATCTGATCCTGTGGCATATTTCATTTCCAGCACTGTACAAAATGCATCACTATTTAGTAATTTCCTTACATTCCTACGCATAAGATTTTACCAAAAGACCATTTTTTATAGTTTATGTATATATTTAATTTGGTTATATGCTTAAATGTGTATATTTATGTATACATGTAAGGACATATATGCATATATACACATACATAATTCTAGACAGCAATAAAATTAATGAGTTCCTGTGTGATGAAACACAGCATTATCAGTTGCTGACCTTGAGTGCAGACAGTTAAAGGAAGCAGGAACTGTCTAAAGGAAACAATAGAAGTTGTCGAGTTCACCATATCTGTGTTTCAATAGAAACAGGATTAGTTCTCAGAAAAAAAGCCAAACAACATTACAGCAGTCTGAGAACAAGAAGAAATAAAGGCCTTCAAATATTTACACTGGCAAAAAATATATTAGTAGGAGAAACATCTGAAGCTGAAACTTTATAATAAAGTGACATTTGTATAGGTTTCATAGTCAAATATCATCAAACAATACATTATTTGGGGAAGTAATCTCAGTCAAACTATTCTTCTTTTCTTCCTGCACAGTATTAGCAGACAGAGTATTAGCAAATAACTACCAACAGCATCAGCAAATAACAGCGTTAGCAAACAACTACTGCCACATTTCTGGTCTGACAGCAGGTCCAGGATGTAACTGTAGCAAGGGAAAAAGTCTTCTGTCATCTGTTTCTGATATAGCAACACCCTGTAACACAGTGTCATAGAACCCATTTAAAGGCTTACTGGTTCAGATACTCTCAACCTTATCAGCAAAATTCTAGCTTCCTCTAGATTGAAATATTTGTGCTTTTCTCAAATTCACATCCAGACAGCAAGTTCACTGACGACTGTGGGAGGACACTAAGGTTAAAAAGAGCAATAGGGCATCCAGGTGGTGGGGACACTGCCTCTCTTCACTTCCCTTTCTTTCATCCTCCCATTTTCCTGGTATCTAAAATTTCCAGACTCACTTCCACACACATAAGAATATGCTGAAACAGACAAAACCCTGTAGCCCAGAATAAAGTCTCCAACTATAGTATCTGCCAATAGCTCATGAATACTTAATTTAAATTTTCTAGTCAATAGGCTTCCTCATGCTTTACAGTAAACAGATTTTAAGAACAAGGAAGCTGCAAAATTTGGTTCATGCATTCACCTAGTATCGCAGCAGCTCGGCAAAAAGGCACCCTCTCAGTAGCCTGTCTTTCAGGCTGAAGCACTGCAGATCAGTCACTTCTTTATGGAAGCCAGGCCTAAGCTGAATGTCATTGGGTTCAACACAGATTTCTGTGGGGCTCTACCAAGGGCCCTCCGCTAAGTAGAAAATAACAAAAAAAACAAACAAAAAACCCAAACAAGCGCTTCCCAGCTTTTATCCAGTTATTATAAATGTGGGAAATTTTCACTTTATTTTACAGCCCTTTAAGGAACTCACCAAAAACCTCTGGAAATAACACCACACTTCCTTATCCCTAAAATTACAACCTTTGAAGAACTCAAACAGGTGTGAGAGACATGTCATCCTTGATAAAAGCCAGGCTGACTCGTAACATATCAAACCTACCTATGTGCTGTTAATTCTTCTCTTACCACCACTTGTAAATAACATGCCTGGAAGAAATCCAAGGTTTGGCAGCACATAGTTCCCTGGTTCCCCTCCAGGACTGCACTAAAAAAAAATAATGGTGTATCTGTCACCTTCTGGCCTTCAGGTACCAAAACTGCTTCATTGATCACATCTCAAAACTTACTGCCTTTGCATCATTTTTGTGGGCAGTTGAAGCCTAGCTGAAGTCTACCATTACTACTTATTTCCTACCATTGCAGCCTCACCCATCACCAAATTAAAGATCACAAATGGTCCAGATTTACCAATCTCAAAATAAAAAAAAAAAAAACTTTAATCATATTTTCCTTAGAGGTGACATTTCAACCTGCATAGCCTCTAAATGCAGTGAATTTTCTATCCCTATGGGCTTGGTGATACTTCTTTCAATACTTTTTTTTTTCCTTCCATCTCTTACATGGTCTTCCTTCTTAAAACAGGTAATGAACCAACTTGCAAAACTGCCTTTGTGGAAGTTATTTTTTATATCTGCTGTGTGAGTTGGATAGATGTTCAGTGATGTTGCTGCCATAATTTAGATTTTTTGTGTGAAAAGGCATGAAGCACCTGCTAGCAGATACTACAACATTACAATACAGCCCAACCTCAGAAGGCAATTGTCTCTGAGATTGTGTCACTGATGCTTTGAAATCCTTTTGGTTTGGATACATTTTGTCATTTCAACATCCAAATATGCAAATCAAAAAGGGTATGTCACTGTATCAAAACCCATCTGCCCATTTATTTTTATTTCAAGAATTATGTCCCCTGCTCAACAACTATGATCTCCCATTTCCTCTAACATCCTGTCATAGAGCAATGGCAGGAATCCAAAATAATGCATTGAAACGATTTAAATTCTTCCCACAGAAAAGCAACTAAAACAGACCTTTTCAGCCTATGGTCTATGGACTGCTTGTAAGTGGAGAATAAAAGATGACTAAGAAAAACAAGCCTTCTGTCAGGCTTAAACTTACAATAAAAAGGCCTTGCATTTTCACTGCAATTTTTTCAGTGTTATCATTGGATTCATGTTCTAGATTCGGCATTTATAACTACATTTGGGTGAGCAACCAGACAGGACACACAGACATCAAGTTAACACACAGCAGAGACAGAGCCCTGCTTTTTCCACAGCTCTCTGCAACTATACCATATGAGCCCATTCCAATGAAATAAACCGGCTGAAGCCAAGCTCAGGTGAAACCGAGGAGCAGGCACTGAGGATCAGTAGCAACCCCAGCTCTGTCCTGTCATAGAATGATTTGGGTTGGAAGGGACGTTAAAGATCAATGTAATTCCACCCCTCTGCCACAGCAAAGGGCACCTCCCACTACACCAGAGTGCTCAAAGCCCCATCCAACCTAGCCTTGAACACTTCCCCTTTGGCTGAAGGCACATACGTGTAACCAGCCCATTTCTCTCAGCAGCTGGCTGCTTGCTCACAGGACGGCCCACACTGAGATGAACCACTCAGCTAAACCAACAATTTGCGTTAGGCCCAGTCAGACTTGCTCTGCAGCACTGACTTCATAACTGCACTGAACCGCTGCCTGTAAACTAGAATCATCTTACCAAGCAACACCTAATCCTTAGATTCAAATTGCTTATGCCATCATCTAGCATTTATTGTCATAACTGTAAATGTAATTTGTAAATGTAAACTGTCCCAGCAACTAAGACAGAGGAAGACGCAAAGTGCTAGTTTAGAAGAAAGTTATGCATCTCTGGGAGCATCATGCTCCTTGTAAATCTGATGATAACCTGCTCTATTCTGTGTGGCATAAGACATTTGAATACAATGCAAAGCCAAAATCTGGAATCACCACAGAATCATAGAACAGCTTGAACTGGAAGAGACCTCTGGCGATCATCTGGTACAACCCCCCTGCCAATGCAGGGCCACCTAGAGCACCTTGCACAGGAACGTGTCCAGGTGAGTCCTGAATGTCTTCAACCAGAGAGACTTCACAACACCTTGGCAGCAGGCAGTGACTAAAAAAGTATGCTGCTGCCCATTGGGACTTACCCTGGGAGCAGCAAGAGGAGAAACAAGGCACTAAGCGGCTGAACCACCGCTCTGGCTTCCAGATGAAAACCGCCTCTCCCGGCTCGCACACGCACCACCAAACACGCTACTTTTCCTGCCCTCTGGAATAGCGGGAGCCAGGCAAACCCATGGAGGGTTTTAACTCTGTGAGCAAACGCCGTGATCTGAAAGCTTTTTTGGGGAAAAGGTTTTAAAAGTCTCCAAAAAGAGTGTTTCCGAAAGAGCCGCAGCTGGGACGCGGTTATCCCCCGCTGACCACAGTCACCGAATGCTCCTCCGCTCGGAGACCCACTCTAGGAGCAGGCACGGCCCCCGGCTCGGGTACTCGCGGGACCGCTCAGCAGCGGGGCAGCAGGTACTCACAGCGGGTGCCAGCGCTCGGGCAGCCGGCGGTGCAGGGAGATGCGGTCGCTCAGGTAGATGTTGATCTGGTGCCGGCGGATGCTCTCCTCCTGGAGGCGCTTCTCAGCCGGGCTCAACTCCAGCCGCACCGCCCGGCCCAGCTCGCCCAGTGCCCCCGGGTCCAGGGCCGGCTTCGTGTACACCGGCTTCCCCAGCAGCTCGGCGGCAAGCGGTGGCTGCGGCGGGGCGCGGCGGACGGCATGGCGAGGCTGCGGGCCGTGCCGCCAGGCGAGGAAGCCGACAGCGGCCAGCACCCCCAGGGCGAGCAGCGTGCTCCCACCACGGCAGCCCCGGCCCCGTTTGCCCCAGCACACCCCGCGCCCGAGGCGGCTGGCCATGCCGAGCAGCTGGTGGCCTCTCCCGGACACGGAGGCGGACGCGTCTCCGCCCCGGGCGGACTCAGCGAAGTTCTCACGGGGCTGCCCACACCGCGCCAACGCTGGCCCCGCCAGGAAACCCGCCCGGCTCCTCCGCCGGTGGCTCCTCCCTCCTCCCCGCCCCGCAGCCGGACAGCCCCAAGGGGTGCGGCGCGGAAGAGCCGCGCACGGGGCGCTACTGCGGGACGGGCAGTCCCGAGCGGGGAAACAGCGGGGGATCTGCGGTGCACCCGCCCCAGCAGGATCCTCGGGAGAGGTGTCCCTCAGTTTCATAGAATCGTGGACTCAAGTAGGTTGGAAAAGACCTTTAAGATCATTAAGTCCAACCTTTACCCCAGGACTGCCAAGGTCACTGCTAAACCATGTCACTAAGGGCCTTATCTACACGGTTTGTGAACACTTCCTGGGATGGTGATTCCACCACTGTCCTGGGCAGCCTGCTCCAATGCCTAAGCACTCTTTCGGTGGAGAAATTTTTTCCAATATCAGGTCTAAACTTCCCAGCACAGCTTGAGGCTGTTACCACTTGTCCTATCACTTGTTACTTGGGAGAAGAGAGCAGCCACCTCCTCTCTCCATCCTCCTTTCAGGTAATTGTAGGAAGTAATAAGGTCCTCCCTTCTCCAGAATAAACAACCCTAGTTCCCTCAGCTGTTCCTCATCAAACTTAGCTTCAGGCCATTCGCCAGCTATGTTGTCCTTCTCTGGACCTGCTCCAGCAACTCAACCTCTCTCATAGTAAGGGCCCCAGAACTGAATGCAGTACTTGAGGTGCAGCCGCATCAGTGCTGATTCATGGTGGTTAGTGAGCTGCTTGGCCCCAAGGGTTGCAGCAAGCCCGGAAGACACCCAGCTCCTGCTCAACTCAGGCTCCTGTTGGGAAAACAAATGGTGGAGCCAGTCATGACCTTGACCCAGCCTCGGGCATTTCCCCCACAGCTTCCAGAGCAAGGCAGGGCCAGCCTGGTGCTGCTGGGTCATGCACATCCAGGATGTGGGGAGGAGGGAGGAAGGCATGTCCACTTCGTGTGCTTGCTGTCACCTGTGAAGGAACAGGTGAACTGGTCACCTTAAAGACTGAGGGACTTTCATGAACACTGGTAGCTGTATGACAGATATACAGGGGTACCCCCAAAAATGTGAAAGGTTGGCTGGCAGTGGGCTGGCATAGCCACAGCAAGCTGCTTTGGCTATTGGAGATCACAGGGATGCCCCCAAGGCTTGCCATCTGCTGACAGAGGTAGCGAGGGCTACAGGAGGACAGCAAGGGAGGTTATTTGCAAGGGGCCAGGAGGCCATGGGAGTTACTGACAAATTCTGTCACTGAAGAAAGCAATGTTCTTGGTGGAAAAAATAAAAATCAACCAATGTGGCCTCAGAGAGAAATCCAGAAGACAAGTGAAAATCCCAAATTTATTACCCATATAATGGGCAGTCCATTTTGTGGCTTGACAAAATTACTGGGAAAAAGCAACTGTGGCATTTAATCAAAACTTTCTAATTTGCTTCATACTCAAGAGCACATCCATACCTCTTCTTTAGTCAGCCCCTTAATAGGATGCAGCCTTATCTGACTAAGCTTGTGATCTTGAGGCCATGAGATTACATGCAAATTTGTAATTTTACATCTGAAAAACCTTAGCATAAATGTAACATAACCAATACAGTTTCTCTCTCACTTGCAGCAAGGAGCTGAAATTGTTTTTAAGTGTCACTTGCCCTATCCATTTAACAAAGGCTGTTTACTGCTCTGTGCTGTAATGTTGGAGGTCTGTCAAGATCCGCCCAGCAGACTCCCTAGAGAGGGGCTGCAAGCGGTATTGGGCCAGCGCTCACCAGCATTGCTGAGGAATGGATGAAAACATGTCTGACACCAAGGAAGGGGAAAAATCTCATCACTGCCAGACAGGGTCACAGCATACAGCTATGAGCTGTTTCTAGATTTACATGATAATAAATATGGTATGTAACAACATAGAAGATGGCAACTACAGTGGAGGCCTTGCACTGGACAGAAGGGTGCTGAATAATAATGAGTGATCCTGACACTGGCAACCTAGTCAGTCAAGCAGTTTAGGTGGATTTGCAGATGAGTGTGTGCGTAGATATATAATTTCATTATTTCTTATTCAGCTATCACAGATGATTATATATGCATAACATCTAGATTCAAAGCATACATACTGGCTGGAATAACTTAAGCATAATAGTAGTGAAGTATGTGTGTGTGAATATGCACTGTAGACAACTACAAAATACCAATATTCTGGACACGACAATATGCACTGTATAGAAAGGAAGCCATGCCTAGGAAGGTTGGGGACTGAAAAGTTGGGCGATACTAGTAGTTGTAAGCCCAGTGACTTCACTCTTTCCTTGCTTATCATCCTTCCTGCATAAAGGAAGCCCAACTGGTGTTGTTAGCATTGAGTTTATAGCAGGAGCCCGCTATTTTCTGGCTGGTGTAGGGGTAAACCCTGAAGATACAGCCAACATTTCTGGAACATGCTGCTGGGTTAGATTTGGTTGTCTGGAACAAATATTCTTTTTTTTTTTTTTTTTCCTTTGTGTAATGTTGCAAATTACTTAGAATAGGGTAACTGCATTAAGCATGAGGAGCCCAGTAAGGACTTCCTGGAATGAAGGAGAAGATCTTTCCAGGCTCTCTAAATAAATTACTGGGGGGGGGGGGGGGGGGGGGGGAGGGGGTGGATTGGGAAGATGTAAAGAGCAAAATGTAGGATTGAATGTTAACTAAGAACAGTGAGAAAGAAAACAGGAGAGTTCTGCTGCAGGGGTTCTTAAGTGTTAGAAGGAAAAGTATTTTGTTTAAATATTTCAAGTATTAGAGCAATATGGGTGAAGCATGAGAATATGATCACGTGACTAAAACAAGTTTTGAGATAAAAAATATGGGAATTTGAGAACAGATTGAGACAGGACAGCAGGAGGCATGCAGGAATCAGTGGCAGAGTAAGATCAGACCAGACTGCTAAAGAAGATAACCATAGCAGTCAGATTTTGAAAAGGAAGAAGGGCTTGAAGAAAAGGTTGGAATGCATCGGTTTGCTTCCACAGAAGAAAGAAGGTTATGGCTGGTGGGAAAGCACTGGAGGTGGCGCTTAGCAATGATAATGAAGTGAATAATATCAGTGAATGGGAGCTCCCCAGGGATGATGTCCAAGCACATAAATCTGAGGAAATTCAGCAAGGGAAAGTACAATAAAGGTGTTAATGCAAACATTAATAAGAATAGATCAGTTGCACTGACAAATAAGTTTGGACAAGATGTAAAGAATGTGAAGTCAGACACTTCTTAAATCTTTTTAAAAGTTTGTGGTGTTTAATTAGGATGGGAAGACTGAAATTTCTGAGCTGAAATACTTAAAAGTATAAAGACTTCTGCTCTTAATGTAGAATTAGGCTCCAGAAAAGAAAAATCTGCACCTAATAACATAAATGAATTTCCTGCTAATCATAAAGCTTGTAGCAGCGTTTTCATAGAAAAGTTCCATTTAAGAAATCCTGGTTTGGGTTTTGGGGTTTTTTAAAGGTTTAATAACAATGGAAGTTAAAACAACTGGGATTTAGATTTTTTTTTAATATTAGTAGAAGACTTATTGAGCTGCAAATTGAGTTGCTTCAGGAGTTTCAGTCAGAAATAATTAGAGTAACCAGACAAGTCATATAAAACCTGTAATTACTTATCTAGAAAGATCAATTGTGCCCTCAGTTCTCAAAATTAAACCAGAAGATCAGTAAATTAATAAATTTCTAAAGTTTATTTTTAAAAAGCTAAATCTTACTTCCCCCCAAATAAAGTAAAAATCTTAACTGAGCCTTTCAAAAAGAGCTAAGAAGACTAAACACAACAATATGTAATTGTCCATAAGGACTTACATTATAGCAAATGCAATAGCTGAAGAAGAGTGTATCCGTTGCTCACTGAAATACCCATTACTGAAGGAACTGGTCTACAGACAAGAAAAACTTAAAGAGGTAAGTTAAGATGAATTATTTTACATATCTATTATTATTTATTCTTATTTGGTAGTGATGGCATACACATTACAGGAAAAAAACCCAAAAGTATTAAATTTGCAAAAGCTTTTAAAAAATAAAATATCCAATGTTTTCTTTTAGGCTTTATTTTGTTCAGTCTGTATTTTCAGTCAAAACTGTAAAATGAAAATGAGATGTAGAGAAGTATCACCTGATAGAGACTACATTTTTAATGCAGATGAAAAGAAAGTACCAAACAATGTGTTCCAGAATAATTTTCCTAGTTTTAGTAACTAGGTAGTTACAGCCAACACATATTCTAAAAAAAAAAAAAAGATTATCAGAGGAACATGATGTACAAATACAGTGTAGGACATTTGTTCAAGGAGAAGAAGGTTCAGACAAGTTATATAATATATCCACTGGAGATAGCTTTGGACCTATGGGTGATTGTTCACCACCACCTTAACTGGCCATAAAATAACATTGCCCTACAAAGAAACATCCCCCCCCTTACTCCTACCTCGGCTGCTCTTCCTCTCCTATGTCAGCACAGGTGTATCTGTATTTTTAAAATATTATTATTCATCCCATTGTCCTCCCAGTGCCAAGGATTTTTTTATTAATGTGTCTGTGTTGAAAGTGTTTGTATTTAAGACATCTGTGTAGCTCAAGCAAAAGGTGAAATGGGCTGCATCTGCTTTCCCAGCTGCAGGTCTGTCCCAAAGGGTGGGTGTTGAGCTATTTGGTGCTTCAGTGGGGACCTTGTTTTACAGGATAGGCTTTGGGACAAGAGGGAAGTTGGGTGCTTAGTGCAGAGGTAGAATATATCAGGAACTTAGATGAGAGGAAGACAGTGGGTGCAGAAACCTTAAAATAAAATAAATTGAAAACACAGACTTGATGAGTGAGATAGAAACTGTCAGCTATTTCAGGGATCTTTTACCAGATTGATGAATGCTCTGTAATTTTCATACGTTGACGCCAATAAAAACGGGCGTCATTCAGTGGATTACTTGGGCAAGACCTAACCTGTACCAGTTTGCAGATCCCTGTAGTACATGTACACATGTATGTCTACATATATATACATGCACACATAAAAAATACCTTGTTTGAGAGGTCATATGCAAGCCCAGGTAGCTTAAAGGTAGGAAGAAGATGCATTCAGTTGGTATATTTGCTTGCTACAGATGTTCTCTTCAGCTAAATAGCAAGCATGAACGACGGGCAGTAGAAGACGTGTTGTACATAAAGGAAGCCATGAGTAGCAATCTTAGCTGTCAAAACTATTGGAACTAAAACTGCAGTTTTATGTACAGAATATGGTATGACGTGACCCGTTACTGTTACATTGGAAACCTCACTGATTTTTCATACATTCTTTTGTGGACACAGTGAATTAAAATACTGAGTTGCAAATAACTTTTGAAAGCTTATTCAAAATTATGGCATATTCTGAGACATATAAATGAAGTGAATTCCTCACAAAGTTATAGCAGATGGTTATAGTAGACAAAGTGGAGACCTGCTATATACACCATGACTAAAATTCTGAACCAAGAACTCAAGGGGATATTACATTGTGGAATTAATCTTAATAATCCTATATTGTAGGCACTTACCACCATTTTTATTTTTTTAGTAATTTATTCAAGGTTATTTCTGTTTCTATGCCAGAAAGGACCAAAGTTAACATACATGAGTCTTAGGATACTGGAGAAGCATCTGCTTTTCTATGATACTATTTCTAATATATGTGCCTGTCTTTTTATAAAGGCAGAGATAATAGTCTTCACACAAAACACATGTTAAACTTTTAAGTTTTCTTTTTCTCAGAAGAATGACTTCCTTGTGATTCACAGCAGTAAGGTTTTACAGTAGAAAATAAGCCTTTTCCTCCTACAATTGCATGAAAATAATGCTGTCATGTTCGGGGATTAGAGATACCATTATCCCCAGATCTTCATAGTGAAGATTATGACAGTCAGCTATCTCTATTTTTCTGGATTTCTTTGGAACAGATAGCTTGACTACTTGCATTTTCCCCTTTCTGAAATGCTTTTGATTATAATGGTAATTTTATACTCTTTCATATTACAAGATCCTGAATTATATATGGGGTAAAAATTTGCTCATGTGTCATAATGTAAGGATATAGAATCATAGAATCACAGAATGGTTTGGACTGGAAAGGACCTTAAGACCATCTATTTCCAACCCCACTGCCATGGGCAGGGACACCTTCCAACAGACCAGGCTACTCCAAGACCCGTCCAACCTGGCCTTGAACACTGCCAGGCATGGGGCAGTCACAGCTTCTCTAGGCAACCTGTGCCAGTGCCTCATCACCCTCACAGTAAAGACTTTCTTCCTCACAGCTAACGTAAATCTACCCTCTTTCAGTTTAAAGCCATTCTGCCTTGTCCTGTCACTACCTGCCCTTGTAAAACGTCTCTCTCCAGATTTCTTATAGGCCCCCTTTAGGTACTGGAAGGCTGCTCTATGCTCTCCCCAGAGCCTTCTCCAGGCTGAGCAAGCCCAACTTTCTCAGCCTGTGTTCATAGGAGAGGTGCTTCAGCCCTCCAATCATCTTTGTGACCTCTGCTCTGGACTCGCTCCAACAGGTCCATGTCGTAGAGCTGAATGCAGTACTCCAGGTGGGATCTCAAGAGAGCAGAGTAGAGGGAAAGGATCACCTCCCTCAGCCTGCTGGCCCTTCTTCTGATGCAGACCAGCATACAGTTGGCTTTCTGGGCTGTAAGTGCACGTTGTTGGGCCTTGTTGAGCTTCTCCACAATCAACACCCCCAAGTCCTTCTCCACAGGGCTGCTCTAAATCCATTCCCCACTCAGCCTGTATTTGTGTTTGGGACTGCCCTGACACAGGTGCAGGACCTTGCACTTGGTCTTGTTGAACTTAATGAGGTTGGCACTGGCCCACCTCTCCAGCCCTGTCAACTTCCCTCTAGATGGCAGCCCTTCCCTCCAGCATGCTGACCACACCACACAGCTTGGTGTCATCAGCAAACTTGCTGAGGATGCACTCAATCCCACTGTCCAAGTCATGAACAAGAACCGGTCCCAACACTGATCCCTGAGGGACACTACTTGTCATTCGTCTCCACTTGGACATCGAGCCATTGACTGTAACTCTTTGAGCGTGGCCATCCAGCCAATTCCTTTTTCACCAAGTACTCCATCTGTCAAATCCAAGCCTCTTCAGTTTAGAGACAAGATTGGTGGAACAGTGTCAAATGCTTTGCACAAGTCCAGGTAGATGTCAGTTGCTCCTCCCTTATCCACCAACACTGTAACCCCATTGTAGAAGGTCACCAATTTTTTCAGGCATGATTTCTCCTTAGTGAAGCCATGTTGGCTGTCACCAATCGCATCCTTATTTTCCATGTGCCTTAGCATAGTTTCCAGGAGGCTCTACTCCCTGATCTTGCCAGGCACCAAGGGAGACTGACTGGCCTTCATTTCCCTGCATTTTCCTTTATTCCCTTTGTAAAAATGGGTGTTATGTTTCCCCTTTTCCTCTTAACAGGAACTTCATTGGACTGCTATGATTTCTCAAATATGATGGATAATGGCTTAGCCACTTCATCTACCAGTTCATTCACAACCTGCAGATGCATCTCACAGGGTCCCATGGACCTATGCAGCTTCAAGTTACTTAGATGATCTCAAACCTGATCTTCTACAGTAGGTGGTTCTTCATTCTTCCAGTCCCTGCCTTTGACTTCTGCAACTTGGCTCATGTGGCTGGAGCTCTTGCCAGTGAAGACTGAGGCAAAAAAATCATGGAGTACCTCAGCCTTTTCCATGTCCCAGGTAACCAGGTCTCCCATTTCCTTCCAGAGAGGGCCTGCATTTTCCCTCTTTCTTCCTTTTATCACTGATGTATCTATAGAAATTTTTCTTGTTGCTCTTTATGTCCCTGGCCAGATTTAGTTCTATCAGGACTTTAGCTTTCCTAGCCTGATTCTTGGCTGCTCACACAATTTCTCTGTATTCCTCCCAGGCTGCCACCTGGGAGGTTTTTGCTTCCACCCTCTGTTGGTTTCCTTTTTCTGATGGAGTTTGTCCAGGAGCTCCTTGTCCATCCACATTGGCCTTCTGGCGTTCTTGTCTGATCTCTTTGTCGGGATGCATTGCTCTTTAGCTTTGGGGAAGGTGATCCTTGACTATTAACGAGCTTTCATGGGCCCCTCTTCTGTACAGGGCTTTAGCCCGTGGAACTCTACCAAGCAGATCCCTGTAATGGCCAAAGTCTGCTCTCCTGAAGTTCAGGGTAGTAAGTTCGCTGTGCACCCTCCGCTAATGCTGTGAGCTTGCTGAACTTCCTCAAACTCCACCACGTCATAGTCATTGCAGCCAAGGCTGCCATTGAGCTTCCATTCCCCACCAGTCCCTTACTGGTGAGAACAAGGACCAGCACAGCACTTCTCCTCATTGGCTCCTCTGTCATTTGGAGAAAGAAGTTGTTTTAATAGATAACTTACAGGGACATAACACATTCTTAAGTGACTGGTCAACTGCAGTTCGAGAGTTATTCCATCAGTGCTTTATTTTCTCCCCTCACCTTACCTGTTGTCAGTATACCTTGAAATAGATTTCAGGTTGCCTGGGACACTGAAGCTATAGATAAGATAAAATCTAAAGTTTACTCTCAAGCTCTTAAAACTGAAAAACTAACTGATCAGTGCCATTGGAGCATGGGAAATACATGTTTGTTAGGGAATTATTCACCTTACTGAGGTAACTATCTCAGTGAAGGAAGAGACCAGTTTGGAGCTGAAAGCCAACGTAGGAAGGCAAAAGTAAAGGATGAAGTATCATGTAAGCGGAGTGGGGCTGACAGAGACTGCACCAGGTGGCACAAATCATATTGTGAGGCAAGCAAAAGGGGCTGTTCTTGGGACAAAGCCGAATAAACGAAGACTTGCTGCCATGACCCTGTAAGCGGGGGGTCGGTAATGATAGCATGAATACGGTGTGGAAAACGGGTGCAGCCAGTGGAGTGAATGACATAAAACACCTGAGGAAGGGAGCAGGAACCGCAGTGACCCTGGCGCTGGGGCGGGAAGAGGTGACACCGCCGGGACTGCAAGCGGGGGCAGTGAAGGGCGGTCGGGCGGAGCTGACCCTCACCGGCTCCGAAGAGCGTGGCTCAGCGCTGCTTCCCCTCCCCGCCCTGCGAGAGCGGCCGGGGCGCTGTAGCCGCCTTCGGCCGGCCTCCTCCCGGCGGCGGAGTCCCCTCCTCCCCGCTGCCTTCGCCGGCGGCGGGGCGGTGGCGGGCGGCCGAGCTGCTCGGGGCCCGCCGGCGCTGCCCATGGGGGAGTGCGGGGTGCCCGCTCAGGTCCAGCTCTTTCTCCGCGCCTGCGAGCAGGGCGACTGCGAGACCACCCGGCGGCTCCTTGGGCTGTCCGGCCCCGGCACTGCAGACCCGGCGGCCCCCTCCTCCTGCGGCACCGAGGAGGCAGCGGTGGCGGAGCCCCGCGGCGAAGTGTCCTCCCCGCCGGCCCCCGCCGTGCCCGTGGACTGCACCGACGAGGCCGGCAACACGGGTCTGCAGTTCGCTGCGGCTGGGGGCCACGAGCAGCTGGTGCGGTTCCTGCTGCGGAAGGGGGCCTCGGTACAGAGCACGAACCACTACGGATGGAGCCCACTCATGCAGGCAGCCAGGTAGGGCAGAAATCAGGGAGAGACAGATGCAGGGGAGGGGGACTCTGGTCGCCATCCTGCTTCTCCATGGGGCACCGGCCTAGTCAGCGGCAGGGCGGCTGCCCCGGGCGGGGGAGTGCTCCCAAGGCGCGGCCCTCCTTTCCCCGCCCCGGGGCTGCCGGCAGCGCCCGGTTCCTTCGCCCTCAGAATCCCGCTCCCCAGGCCGGGGGAGGGCGCCCGGGAGCGCAGGGGAAGCTTCAGGGATGTGTGGGAGCGGGCAGGGAGGCGCCATGTTGTAGGCCGCGGCTGGTCTCTGCCGGTATAGCTGTGGTTGGTTGTTAGGGGTATCGGAGTGGTCACCTGTTACCTTATCTGGGGTGGGGTGAGGGGGTGTTGAGTTTAAATCTGGATAACCTTTATGCTGCCGTGTTAGGTTTTCTTTTTCTGTACTATGGTTGTGGTTATTGGAGCTGTGTGTGCTATTTCTTGGGTGAAACAAGTATAGAATCACAGTCGGTGGCAACCTGAGCATGAAAACACTACTCCTCTGTTATGTGGAAGTAAGATACATGCACACCCTTACTTCATTCTTTGTCTTTTTTTTATCTTTAAATTTTTGTGTGCATCTTACCTATGTGTTGAGAAGTCTCTTTTGACATAAACTATACTGAAGCAAATTCGTTGCACTGTGCTTTTCCGTGTTTTCTAAGTGGTTTCCTGGATGATGAGGAAAATCGCTGCTGAGGGTTTTAATGGTGAAACTGGGTTTTCTGCATCAGTGATGCCATGCTTTATGTAACCCGCTGCTGGGTTGTGGGAGACCCGTATTGCAACACCCGTACTGCTAATGCTGGTGTTTGTGTTTATCTTTACATATAAAAGCACCCCTTGGGTTTACAGGATGTGTTTACGGAAGTTGGAGGGCAATGTTTGCCTGTAATAGTTGAGAAATATTTTTGGGGTTTTGTTGGATTTGGGGTTTTTTTATTCATAAATACTTGGAAGAAAGGAGTCTGTTTCAAAGTCAACATTTCTCTTTTCAATTAAAGCCCACAGAAAGTTCCCAAAGAATGAGTCACATAGCTGGTTTCCCAGTAAGAACGAGACAAGGTTCAACAATTTTGTTATTTTATGAAGGTTAAAAAAAAAGGGGGGGGGTTGAAATTGCAGTAACATTCTTAGATTTATTTTTTTCCTTAATGAAAACCGTACGCTTCTTCTCTAAAAACAAGCTCAAATAACTATAATTCTCTCACTGTTACTAAGAATTGACTTGCTGACATTTGAAAAGTAGTGTAGATATTGCTGAAATCTGTGGAGAAAGCATGAAGTGAAAGAGCATGCTCCTTTTTTCTTTTTAATGGATAACCAGAAAGCAGACATAGTGTTTGTACAAAGGTGGGTTTCATGCACACATTTAATTTTCTAGCTGAGGCTAGTCCTATTGAAATTGGACAGGAGTTAGCATATATATGTAAAATTAGTTGTGTGTACAGGGGTTGCAGGCTCTACTGAGATGACGCAGTGAAGCCTACCAGGATAGACCTAGGGACAGGCCCTGGAGGCTTCCTTCTGCAACTGTATACTTTCTGAAAGGAAACCAGGGAATTCTGGTCTCATGTCTACTGTTAATGGTTAGTAGCATTCTTTGGGGTTTCCTCAACTAACATTTGCTTTACTGCAGTGTACATAGGCCGCTTTGAGGATCAGAGTTTGATTGTGTTGCGCACTACACAAGCATATAGTAATGCCTGATATTTGCAGCAAGAGCATGAAGTATGTGTTTTGTGAATGTATTGTGTTTGTTAACGTGTGAAATTTCTCGGCTGAGGATAGTTAGGGGTTTCCATTTTCTCACAGTTAGCTAGCCGGTTGGTTATGGCTTGCATGATTGCGTTTGCTTACTGACAAAACTACCAGCACCTCTGACAATCAAATGTTATCAAAGCTGCATTACCAGGGAAACCAGTGTCAGAGTTCAGTACTCTGACCAAGTACTGTTAAATATTCCACATAAAGACGGTTTAATGCTTTAATACCAAGTTTCCTTATTGGATGATACTTGATATTACCCAGGATTTTAATTCAGCCTACTGATAACACCAATCTCCTGAAATTATAACACAAGCCTAACGTAGCAACTGCAACACACATTCGAACTGCAGGACAAATGGCATGTCCATTACCAGTCCCTGTGTGGTCACCAGCATCATGGTGCTGGGTGTCCCCATTTATGAGAGAGGAATATGTGACTGGAAGCCAGCTTAAGCCTTCCTCTCTTTAAAACCCCATTTGTTGTGTTGGGCTGAGCTCTGTAGGCGCTTCCCCCATGCTGGCTTGGTCTGGCTGACTCAGGGGGATAATACTTTCTATTGATCATTTTGGGGAATGCCATTCATGCAGCCACTTGTCCCACTCTGCTGATTGAGCAGTTTCTCTAGATCAAAAGCCACCCTCTGGTACCCTTTTGTGTTGAGAAGTTCAGCTCACTACAACAGCTGTGGCCGCTGCCTGTGTTCTCTAAGTGTCATGGGCACATGCCAGTCTTCTCTGTACCTTCTTCCATTCTGGGGATTCACAACTAGAAAGCAAGGAATGATGCAAGCACAAAAGATAGGGTATCCAGTTTATAAAACATTTTTTTTTTTTTATTTGGCATTGACTCTGAAGCTTTAACTCATTCAGTAGTAGTCACTGTAGTCAGTTAAGATCTCTGCAAACAAACTGGCTTTGATTCTTGAATGTGATGCTGGAAATAAGGATTAAAGTGACTGTAGTTTATGGAGGTCACATGTTAATGTCGTGCAGTCGAAAATCAGGCTAGCATGTTGCTGCTTTGAACAGAACATTCTTTTAAATAGGTGCCTGGTTTATGAGCATGGTCACTGGTTCATGTGAAATGGTTTAGTTTACAAGTCCTGAGCTATTGATTGGTCCCCTCCAGTAAGGTGGCCATTATCACAGTCAGTGATGTGTGTATGATCCCACATAGCCTATTAGTCAACAGGCCAATTTGGTAACAGTTTCTGTGTTCAGAGTATGTCAGTTTTCTTTGAGAAGCCTCTGCCATCTAAGGTGTTAATTCTTCCCGTTGTCTCTTTCTCTCAAGGTTTGGACACCTAAGCGTTGCTCACATCTTGCTGGAGAATGGTGCTGATCTCAATGCACAGAATAAGTTAGGAGCCAGTGTCCTTACAATGGCTTCCAGAGGTGGCCACGTCAGCATGGTGAAATTGCTGCTGGAATCTGGAGCTTATGTAGACAATTACGATCATTTTAGCACAAATGCACTTAACAGCAACAGAGAAGACTTTCCTGACATCACTCCACTGATGGCAGCTGCTCAGCATGGACATGAGGCAGTGGTACATATGTTACTAGACTGGGGAGCTGATTGTAATTACACTGTGAAGACTATGGGCTGGAGTCCTCTAATGCTGGCAGCTGTTAGTGGAAAGGTGAGCTTGGCACAGCAGCTCATGGAGAAGGGTGCCAATCCTGATCACCTGAATGTGCTACATAAAACACCTTTTGAAATCTCTGTTGGCTTAAAACACAAAGACATGAAGGACTACCTGGAGTCTCTCACAACGATCAGACCCCAGGCAGGTATGGAATGTTAGTTTTTTATTTCACTTTCTTGAAGTTTTGGTTGCACATTTAGAAATTAAAGAGGTTATTTTGTGTGTATGTTTTCTTGTGATTAGACTCTTTTGAAAGTGTTGGAGTAGGTACACCTTTGTTGGGTGAGGCAGAAATGCCCAACTTCAGCAGATTACCTTTGCATGGCAAATTCCTGTCCTGCAATAAAAATCACATGAAACATTTTAAACTGTTAAGATATTTTAAATGCTTTTTTTTTTCTTCTAAAACACATGATCCAGGTGCTCATTGAGGAAGAAGATTACAAAGACCTGCTTAAAGTGGCACTAAAGAATGGGCATAAAAACCAGAATGTCAAATAAAGGGTATTGCTGAATTAAAGACAACCTAGAAGATCTCAATCTAGAAAACCTGCCTTGTGAGGAGAGACTTAGAAAGTTCAATCTGTCTAGTTTCATGAGGAAGTGGTTAAGAGGAGTGATTATTAAAGTCTTCACATTAAGAACAGGGAGTCCAATACTGGAGGGCCCTTATGGCAGCCAAAAAAAACTCCAGAACTGTAAATTTAAAGTTAGAAGAATTTGAATGGGAAATAAGACACTACATTTTGTGGTGAATCTTAGTGACTTAGTGTGCAGTCTCTGACAGTCTCAATCAAGGTTAAATGCCTTGGTCAAATTAATCTTTAAATTGTCTTCACTGGGTGTCGCATACAAGACTTGTGACATTCAGAAAACCAGATGAGATTAACCTAATGTTTTTTTTTAATACCACTCTCTATGAAACCTCTCCAAAGTGCTTTGATATTGGATTGTGTGTTCTAAGAAAACAAAGTATTAATGTTGATGAATAGTGAGTTGACATGTCCCTTATTTTCTGTTCCTTGCAGGAGAAGGTAATACTTAGTTAACTTCAAGGCTTCATAAAATTTATAAGCAACCTTCTCCCTTCAAACTTAGAATCATAGATTCATTAAAGAGTTAGGGTTGGAAAGGACCTTAAGATCATGTAGCTCCAACCTCCCTGCTACGGTACGGGCAGGGACAACTTACACTAGACCATGTCACCCAAGTCTCTGTCCAGCTTGGATATGTGTGCACACACACAGAGGTAGGCATGCACACTGCTCATGTATGTACAAAACTAGTTTTAAAATAACATTATTTCAATGCAAATCTCAGTTAAAATGAAGTTAAGAAATGCTGCTTTTATGGTTTTTAGTTTTGCCCTGTAATGCATTTGTTATGTGCACTGAATGAGATGAGAACTGCTAAAGAAACATTTTTGTCACAATGTGATTAAAGAATATGCAGTGTTCATGTAGCTTTAGCCATGAGCATGGAAGGGTGTAAGAAATCCAGGGTTTTGTAATTACCTTATACTAGGGGATGTGAAGGCTAAGGAAGGTATGAGCAAACCTAAGGCTACAATATTTTCCATTCCATCTTAAGTGGTATATCTATTATCATACAGTCAACCAGAAGGACAGAATAGTATATTGTGTGTCTTTACCAATTATTTCCAATTACTAAAAAAAAACCCTTGTACTCAGTTAACAGACTTTTTTGTATTTAAATTCTAGGATTTTTGCTTAGTAGTAGGCTTTACCTACTTGCTGTCATCTGTCTAAAATGTTAATGAATTTAGTTTTTAGACATTTTTTACTTGTTGCAGCTATCTGTACCAGCTATCTTTCCAAATTAGCTTTTTTTCTAGCTGGTTCAATAACACAATGTTATGAATGCCTTATGTTAGTGTTAAAGTATTGTGGATTTGCTTCTTTCTTTCTCCAGGAGTTTATGTTAACAGAAATGCATTAAATCTGTTTCTGAAAGCAGATAGTTTAGTTTGGACATTGTGTTGGACATCTGAGTGTCAATAAGTGATTTCAGAGATTGAGACCTTTTTCTGTACGTGGCTGTTGGGTACACTTTTCAAGGTATTTATGCTTTATGATGCAGACCAGTGTTGGGAGGTGCTTAACAAGAAGGTTTTGAAGAGTAGCATCTGGATTTTTCAGCTATGGAGTCATTGCTATAAAATCTAAGGATGTGGGTAGGCCTAGAAAGAACCTTTTCCAGGTGCTAGCACCCATCTAGCCATGGTGGCAGAAAGCCTGTAGAGTGGGATAGTTCCCTCTAAGCTCTCTGCCACTTATGAAAGATAGGCTTATTTAAATCTTGCATAATTATGTCAATATTACACTGCTATGTGGACATTTTTACATTTGCTGTCATTCCTGCAGGCCAAGCTTCTCTTTTAAGAAGAAAGGAAAAAACCTGACATTTGTTTCTGCTTTAGAGAAGGTGTTAACTTAGTCAGATGTTGACTCATAGGTTAAGTTGGAGCTAGGGCTTTCATAGCTGTGCTACCAGCCAGAGCTGGCTGACTGTAGACGTTTGCTCATGACCACTCTCTGGGGAATAGACATCAGTTGGTTGCAGTACACAGGGAATCAGACATCTCTGGGATTCACTAATGCAGTGCTTTATGCCTTACTCGTGCATTTGGATGTACAGAATCTGTAAGTATGTAAAGTTGGCCTGATGAATCTGGAAAGTCTTCTGTAGTCAGAAGACTTCAAATGTTGGAGATGTTTGTTTAAGCTAGGAGAATGAGCTTGCTTTAAAGCAGATGAGTGAGTGTTCCTGTCACCTTTGCCAAGGGTGAGTTTCTATCAGCAGAAGGGTAGTAGGTAATTGGGGCAGAGTTGGAAGTAAAGACATTAAGGTTCCACACAAATTTCTGTGTTGGTTTTTGACCACAGCTTCAGTCTTCTAGCACTGAAGTCTTCTATATCCCGGGAAATAAAAAAGATTGTTTCTCTCATATGGAAGGCAGCAAATAAGGAACTTGTCTTCTGATCCATTGCTGTAAATAACATGAATTGCCTCCCAAAAGAAAGCAACTCATTTATCAGGGCTGTTTTCAGTAGCAAATTAAGAATGACCAGAAATAGTGTGGGTGTTGACTGTGTTCTGCTCCTGTCCTTGCTTTGGTTTACCTGAATGGCAGTTCTTCCTTCTGGCATGTCTTCATGGTCTCCTGCTCCCTGAAGCTGCCTCTCTTCTAGGTTTTTCACATGTGAAGTATGGAGTCTGGTCCTTTGCTAAACTAGTCTTTTGAAATCTGCTTTCCAATGGTGAATTCGTAAGAAGCTCCTTCTGAGCTCAAATGAGCGCAGTTTCTGAAACGGAAGAAAATGTAGGACCCAGTGTTCTCTTTCTCCATCTTAAAATAAGAGGTTTGCATGTTTTTTGAGGGGCTTTCCAGCAGTTACATTTGTTCAACATTTTCAGATTACTTCCTTCAAAGTCAAGCTATGAAAATTAGCCTTTGCTTGTATTACCATAATAATAGCAGAGTTTGGCTAGGGAAATCTCTCCAACATCTTGTTTCCCTTTAAGTCTTTTTTACCCCAATGGTTCTGTAGTGTCAGTAATGCTTTGGAAGATGGAGGAGGATATATTTTTCTGGCTTGTGGAGAAGTGGAAGGTGCAAAATATGTCACTGTTTTTAACTTACTTTAGTGTCAGCAGTTTCAATGCCCTTTGGAGGCATATCAAAGGAATGGTCCTTCACTCAAAATACTAAAATTTGTAATAATTGGTGTTCTTCTTATGGGGATGGTGATCTGGGAGCTGAAAGATACCTATTAATGGACTAATAGCAAGCTGTGTAGTTAAATCATCAGTATTATTTTTGTGACCTTCATAAATTAACCTGGCAGTCCTCAAGAGGAAATAAAAAGACTGCTTGTAAAACTCCTTTTGAGTCACCTTTCAAAATAATCCTGAACTGAATGTTTGCTGTTGTACAGAGGAGTACACCAGACCACAGAACCATACTGTGTGTTTTTAATTGATATTTCAGTCTTCCAGGCAGGAAACACCAAAGTTTTCAAATACAGTTTCCTGATGGAGAATGGAGGTTGTAAGGAAAAATCCTATACTGACGCTTTATGGTAGTTTGTAGCTTTAGCTTTGCACAGAAAACCATAGAGGTGACTCATTATTCCCCAAAGAATAAAAAGGTTATCAGTGCTTTCTTTGTTCTTATTAAATGCGTGTCTAAACTTATGTTTTATAGTACCTTTATGTTTTTTTTTTAAACAGGTTTTGCTGTCAAAACTTTAATAGATTTTTTTTTCCTTTTAAAATGATTGCTAATAGATATACTTCTGTTTATTCCAGATACTGAAAAGAGGCAACCTGATGTCTTTCATGCTTTGAAATTGGGTAAGTGCTGACAGGATTCTTCTATCATGTCTGGTTCTTCAGAGCATGTTTGTTAACATGGGAAACCAAAACATGCTCTGTTTTCACATGTGACTTTGGTTTTTCCCTTGTTTTGTTTTTAATTTTAAAAATACATTTGTTTCTGTAATTTATTTTTCTTCACGTTCCAATATGAGAAAATCTTTATGTGCCCTTCATACCAAAATGGTGTGATATGGTAGTTCTAGTTATTCGAAGACCATGCTACCTTTAATATGATTTTTCTTTTTCCTCCTCATAAACCTGAAGTATAAACGGAAAAGTGCTAACTAATGCAAAATATATGCTGGCATCTACTCTGTATGAGCATTGTAATTGCTCTTTAAAGTTGCTTCAAGAAAAGAATAAGTGTCTTGGATCTTGCCTGTTCTCTTATGAGTAAGAATGACTTTCCTGAGCACACAACTGGTAAAACTGCTCTGCAGCAGACAGAGCCAGTGCCATCCTGTTGATTTAAATTTGATGCAGGCTCTGATGGATGTACCCCTAGTGGATGGCAAGCTGCTTTGTGGTTACCTATTTTCCTGGATCTTCCAGCATAGGAAAAGGTGCTGAAATGAAGCATTCAGCCTGAGGCTTGCTGTGTGATGGCTTTAGCATGGGAAACAAAACTATACATTTTCTGCTGAGGTTCCTTATAATGTCACAGGTCAGAAAACTCTTTGCAATCTCTTTGGCAGGTTAGAGAGATTCAATATTTGAACCTCTTCCTGCTCCTACTGTTGGTATTTTGCCATTTGAAAGTTTTCAGCAGGTTTGGAACTGGATGATATTAAGGTCCTTTCCAACACTAACTATGATTCTATGGTAGAACATTTTGCCTGCTGCTGGCAGTCCTAGCAATATAGGTAGTTAGAAAGGAATAGTAATAAAATTTCTGATGGAGCTTTTTTTTTTTTAATAATATTGGAAGATGTTATTCCAGTGTTAGATGAAATTTCATATCCAGTGAGGTCCCATGAGACCTAAGCAGGGCTCTCTTCTCCAGTCAGCCTGCACTTTGTTGGGACTTAAGGATACCCAGGCAATGAGGAAACATAGATAATATAGCCTTGCACATGCAATGGACCTCATAATCCTTACTGGTATGGTGCTTTCTATGTCTGTGGCATAGAAAGTCTGATCATAGCACATTGAAAGCTGGCTCTGCCTCTCCTGACTGTGGTATGTGCATATGGAGTAAGTAGAGTTGAGCACAACTACCTTGCATTCAATTTTTTTGTCCATGTACCCACTCCACTCCTGACTGTAACATAATCCTGAAGCCTTTGGTATGCTTCACCTTCTTGCTTTCAACTGGGAACTGCAGCCTGAAGAGTTCTGAGTTAGCAGCATTCGCAGTTTCTGATGGATTTTTAGGCCTTTTTGTATTACTGTTTGTAAATGAGTGGTTGGTTTTTGTATTTTTTTTTATTGGGGGGGTGGGTGACTTTGTTTTGTTTTGCTTTTGTGAAGGAAAATGCCGTTTTTTTCCTGAACATCTGTCCAAATGGATTTCAGTGTTGCATCGTTAAATCAACGATTATTTTCCAGGTTTTATTGTTGCTGTGTTCCTTTTAGAAGTTATAAGTGTGTTCTAAATGGTCAAGCCTGGCCTCAGTGTTCAGATCTCATCCTAGGTTTAGTACAGTTGGTAACAGTTGGTTTTTGATTAACCATCATAAGTCACCTGAGGAACTTCACAGCTTTTCAGGCTACCAGAATGGGAATGGGCAGACATAATATTGGAGAAGAAAGAGGTGATAGGTAGCAGTAGTGGAAGCTTTCTCTTAAATGTTGTCTCTTCATATATAAGCTACCAAAAAATCTCAGGTGTGTCAGATTTTCTACTTCAGCTGCTCTTTTTCTACCCCTGTGACTTCTAGTTTGAGTTTTATAAATGTTGATACTGGGTCAGGAGTCTCGGAGGTGTGCCATATCAGCACCCCAGGTCAGCATACTCCTTTAGGGTTTGGGTTTTTTTTCTGAAATACTTGGCTATTGTTGGCAGCAGTGTTAAAACGCCCAATGTGCTAGGTCAAGAAGTGTCCGTGCCAAAGTTCAAAGTCAATTCTGGAGTCTGTGTAGGTTCTGGGGTTTCTGTTTAACAAAGTCTGTGATGCAGGTCTGTTAAGAAAGCCACCTGCTGTCTTTTGCTAAACTGGAACATGAAAAAAGAAGTTTTGTGCTTTTCTGTCTTTCCTGTTCCAAGAAATTAGCTGGGTGGTGCAGGTGGGTGTTAGTTTTTAGTGAATGCATGCAAGTAACCTGCAGTTTGGGGTTTTGGCTGGCTTTCCAAGACAAATGTTCATGCCTGTGATTGAGTTGAAGGCAGCCTATGTCATGAAGCCATTTACCATTTGAAAGTTTTTTAAAAGGTGAGAATTTTTCTGTTTGCATGGCAGTTGATAGTTTGCTGCTTCTTGCCTCTGTTCCTAGCATGGTAGATATTCAGTCACAGAGATCTTTTTTAACTCTTAACTTCTTCCCTGATTTTGCCTGCCATATGTCATGAAAAAAGTAGGGGAGGTGCGTGAGCTTAAGCTCTCTGCTTAACTTAACTCTGACTATCTCTTAAACTTTTTAAAAGTGCATGTTCCTACTTTTATTAAGTTTGGAAAAAAAACCTGGTTAAAGTATGTTCAGTATCATATTTTGTATTGGAAATGGAGCAGGGATCTTTGTCCTGCTGAAGGACAAATCATGGTGTCTCAGCATCATCAGTTGCCTTTGCACAGCACTGTCTTACAACAATTTTACAGAACTATTCCCTGCTTGTGGCTTCACATGTGAGGTACCCTTCAGTTTTTACAGCCTGAGTTGTTAATTTCAGAAAATGATTCTTTTTATAAAATCACTAGAGAAAACAATGAGAGAAAACAATGCCTCATGCTTATGCCACTGTTTTATGTAGGGAAGATGGACTGAATAGCTGAGACCAAAGATCAATACAAATATTTAGCTTTAGTGTTGCAATTGCTCTAGTACTTTATTTTTTTCTGTTTTCATTCCATTAAATGTAGACCAGTGTTGGCAAGTCAAAATGCATTTTAATTTGGTGGCTAAGCTGAATTAAACTCTGTTGCTCATGTAGATTGTTTTATCGCTGTCTTGCAGGGAACTTTCAGCTGGTTAAAGAGATTGTTGATGAAGATTCAAGTCAGGTCAATATTACTAATGTTGATGGTGCATCTCCATTGATGATTGCAGCTGTAACTGGACAGCTGCCTCTGGTTCAGCTCCTTGTTGAGAAAAATGCTGATATTGACAAACAGGATAATATTCATGGTTGGACAGCACTTATGCAGGCCACATACCACGGGTAAGAGACATGCTTTCTTTGGGTCTAGCAGTAAAAAAGTTTCTTCTATCGGGATGTAGGAAGAATAAAATGTTTTTTATACTGACTCTGGAAGCAGAGAGGTTTTAAAAGACTTTGAGAGGCTTATGACCTCAGTTTTCCATGACTCTTGCACTGCCCTCTGCTTTTCAGAGCAGACTTCAATGCCATTTGGATTTTGGAATGAGTGGCACATCTGGGAACTTGAAGCTTGGTCAGTAAGTGCTGGGAACATAGTGCTCCAGGCAGGCACTAGGAGCTTTAGTGCAGATTTCAGTTTCCATCCTTTGATGTTTTTTAGTCTTTTGTAAGATAGTATCACCCCCTGCCAGGTTTATAGGCCTACATCAAGTTGTGAAACTTTAAAGCAATGACCAAAGCAATATGCCATATTTTCCAGTCTTAAAACCATTCATATGTTCCCCTATTCAGTCTTTAGTTTTCAAGAAGTTTTCAGAATTGCACCCACTGAACAACTGATTGCCAACTTCTCTAAAGCTATGTTATACATGCAGGTAGGCACTTAAAAGTCAGACCCCGGAAATTGGCGTGGTTCTTCAGATGTGGTCTCTGTCATATACTTGACACTGTCTAAATACAGGATATTCAGTCTAGGAACTTTTCTCCATTGCTGTAGACAAGGCCCTCAGCAAGGTGAAGATTCACTTCATTGCTGGTTAACGCTCGCATTAATTGTACAAATGCAGATATTCTGGTCCAGCATTTATGTTTAGACATCAGATCTTATTTGACTATGAAAGTGCAACAGAGGGGAAAATAGGAGGTCAAGTTGTCCCTGCTTTGTGAAAATTTTCTGATGTAGTTCATGGGACCTACGTAAGATGAGATTCTCTGCTTCCTCTCTAATGCAGTACTTGTAGTAGCGATAGGCATTTAATGGGAAGTGCCTGAAAATTAGTTTTTCTGGTGTAGCCATTTTGCTCATCAGCAGCTACCCCAGCACACAGCTAGAGTAGGAGCAGGCACTTCATGCTGTCATGTCCCCTTCCTGGTACTCAGGCACTCCTCTTGTCTGTGGAAGAACAAAGTGCAGCTGAGTACTGTGTGGGTTCATATACTGCCCTTTCAGTTTCCTGGAGGGCTGTGTTATAAAAATACCCTTCCCTATTATATCAGTCAGTCTTTATAGTGTGAAATGAAGTAGACAAGTTGAGATCTGTCAGCTTTAGTATTAGAATTTGCAGTCACCTGTTGCTACTTAAGAACATTTTTTGCTCTGTGTTGCTTATTCATGTCAGAGTTTGTTTTTATACAAGGTCAGTCTCTGCTCAAGAGAATTACAGTATTGTTTTTAATTCACAAGGCAAGTCCTGCTTATTTATTCAGCTGTTTGAGAAGGGAGAGAGTCTAATGAGAACAGGATGGTGAGTTCATGCAACTAGTTTTTATGAGCCTTTGTAGGAAGGTATTTGTGTTGGTTATCATTTAATGCTGATTGGTTTTGCATTTTAAACGCCTCAAAGAACTAAAGTACTCATTAAGTGTTTGGAGTTTGTAAATTATCTTCAGTCAGTTTGGCTTTTCTATATGCAATTTCTCATCTGTTCTGAATATGAAGTTGTGTTGAAGTATCAGTGATGGTGTATGATGACTGCTGGACTGAACTTTGTCTTTTCATCTCCTTTTTTGCCCTAGGCATTAATGGCCTTTCCCTGAAAGGTGTTTGGCAACAAATTCCAGAGTCAGTTCTGAAAGGTCAGTTTAAGAAACTGACTATTCAGATTAGGGTTTTTGGACTGACTTTCTGCATGTTGATTAGTATAATTCGGAGTGAGTAAACAGTGATTAATAAAGGAATCATGGGAGCTTTTGAAGAGCTTGTGAACAAATTTTAGACTTGGTTAGCTATAGGAAAGGTAGAACTGATTTCTAATTGAGGAGTAATGATATAAAAAGATTAAAATGGAGTATTAGTGTTTTATTTTGTTCTGTTTTTAATACTACCAATGCCTTTTTTTTTCTTCCCTTAAAGAAACAAAAATGTTGTCAAGTATTTGTTAAATCAAGGAGCTGATGTCAATCTTCGTGCCAAAAATGGATACACAGCATTTGACCTTATAATGCTCCTTAATGATCCAGGTATGTTATTTCAAGGAGCACTGAGAAAACATACAACATAAACAGATAAACATCCTTTCCGATCTAGCATATGTGTTAAAGTTGTTAGGAGTATCCTCTGAGGACTGGACTGGACCAAGAAAAGATACTGCCTGAAAATGGTGGGTTTGAGTTAGTGGGTTAGATGAGTGTACACGCATTCCTCTTGCCTTTGCTTTTGAAGATGCTCCAAAATGTGATGTCTGTGTCACCAGGGCCAATTTAGTGGCATTTGACTTGTAGTGTCCTGGGTATTCTGTAGTGTCATTAGCACAGAGCTATGAATTGGAGCTAGAAATTTCAACTGGGTAAACAGCAGTAAAGGGACAGAACAAAGAGAGTGCAATCCGAACAAAACCAGTGAACTCCTGGCTGAACCTCCCACTAGCTCTGTAAAGGCTGAGAATAAATTACACTTCACGGTTCAGGCTTTTTTTATGGTAGTGCTTTGGAAAAAGGCAGCATGTCTTGGGGAAACTTCAATGAAACTAATTTACTTTTTGTTGTAGTTTCTTTAGCCTAAATAATTTGTTTAGCCTATGTAATTTGTTATTGTTAACCTTGCATGGCACCTGAATTGCTTTATCTGAAGCCAAAACCCACTGCTGTCTATGGAATTAATGTTTGTTTCCTCTGTATTTACTCATTATGGTGGTTTTGGTTACTAGCAGGTACCTTTTCTTTGTCAAAGTAAATCATTAATAGTATGAAATTTTAGAAAATAAATACAGTGGATTATTTTATAATTTCTTGTGGGACAGAGTAGTTTGTCTTTTTACCTGTCGGTATATATCTGTAAGTCAGTTCTGTCTGCCCTTCTGAAAGTACTGCCTGACTTACATGGTCTAGGGTGAGGTGTCCCTGCCCATGGCAGGGGAGTTGAAACTACATGATACTAAGGTCCTTTCCAACCCTAGCTATTCTATGATTCTGTATAAAATACAGATTTACAGAATGTTTTTTGCTTTCCTGTCCTCATATCATGCTCATTCTTTTTTCTTTCTCTTCATTTCTTGTGTTCTTTTTTGTCCTCCTTTTTTGTTACCATGTCTTTTTCAGTCCCTTCATTGTCCAGGCTGAACATCTCCTTTCTCTTTGGGATTTAATTTCAAGCTTCTTTTCTGCAACCTACACTTGAAGAAAGAATATTTGTTTTTCTCTACTCTCTTCTATGTCAGGTGAGAAAAGGGAGCATCACAATATCATTCTTAACTTCTGTGAAGTGTGACAGGAGGCAGTTCGCTTGGTTACACATGACTGATTCTAACTGAATAGCATGCTAATTTATATTTATAAATACCTTTACAGAGGTGATGTTAAGACTGCAGCCCACTGTGTGGGGAGAAGGTATGGGAAATGTAGCTTGAGAAAGAAGGCTTTGGGGATTCAGCTGCTTTGTATTTGAGAGATAGATCAATTGCAAATTATATGGGGATTTATAAGAGAAGTGTCAGTGTGTCAGTTATAATTTGGGAAAGCAAACCAGACTGAATGTTATTTTAATTTGTTTTCTTTTAGACACAGAGCTTGTACGGTTACTGGCATCAGCATGCATGCAAGCAGACAAAGACAGGAATAAATTGAACAACAGATCATCTTTGCCTTGTTCCAGAAGTAGGCAGTCCTTAAATGTTCCAATATTGCCAGATGACAAAGGAGGTCTAAAGGTAATATATTCACTCTTAATAAATAACCAATGCATTGTTTCCTGTCATGTATGAAGCAGAGAAAGTAATTTCAAAGAAGTACTTTGAATCTAATATGTAACTTTTGTGTGTATGCGTGTGTGTGTTCTGAATTTCCTGGGGACAGGTTGCCCAAAGAAGTGGTAGATGCTCCATCCCTGGCAGTGTTCAAGGCCAGATTGGACAGTCTTGGGGGATGTCATCTAGGGCAAGGTGTCCCTGCCCAGAGATGGTTAGGGTGACTCAGCCAGTACATAAATTTTGTGTCTGTATCAGTACAAATGATGGAATATGTGGTCTGCAGGATTGTGGAAATGTAAAAATGAAAGGGAACTTGGGAGACTCACCTGCTTTTACACGGGGGAACAGAATCAACATGCTAAGAATATCCTTGAGGGAAGTTTGTTCTCTCTTCCTTATCTGTGGTGAAGAAGATCCCTTGGTGTCATGATCTCCGTCAGCACCCAGTTCCACTGCTTGTTGTTTCCTGTGGTCAGGTTTTTTTTTTTTCACCTGATCTAATCTGTATGACTCTTGCTGCATATTAAGCTGATTGATTCTTTCTCAGTGGCCACCTCAATTTTGTAAGAACTGCATACTTAGAGAATTATCATAGTCTCTTCAATAGCTCTTTTTTTCCTTTTTTTTCCAGACTAAACAAAAATAATTCGAATTTCTTTATTTGCGAATTATTTTCCCTAACTTTTCTACTATTTCTAATTTGTCTTATCTATCAAGGTGAGGGAGCCAAAATGGGTCATGGGCTTCCAACTAGGATCTCAGTATAACATAGTAGTGTACATAAACAACTTGCATAGTTGTGAATTTTGTTTTCCATAAAATTTACCTTTTTTGTAGCAGTGAGATGCTGTATTTAGCTTGTGGTATGTTACAGCTCTTTTTCTCTTCAGTACAGGTTCTTTGCTGCTTATTTCTTTTTCTGTATTTGTACACTTGATTTCTTCTTCTTATATGTCAGCTTGACCCCCGGAGTGAATGATGCCATTTTGTTAGTGCTTAAAATTAGAGTATCTAAGTTGCTTACAAAACTGTCCAGATAGATGTTTTCCACAAAGTCCGTCCTCCCAGTTTGAGATCAAATTCTTGTTAATTTGTCTCCTGTGCTTACTCCATTTTGGGTTAGTCTGTGGTGTGAGTGTATGTTAATGAAGCAGAAGCACTGTGAAGAAGAGTAGCAAAGACGACAGGAACTTATAAGTGATCTTTGTTACAGAAGCAAGCTAACTTCAGGGAACAAAATCCATGTTTTGCAAGGTGTCTCTTTTGTAAGGTCATTGCACTCTGTATTAAAACTAGATGGATTTTTTTTCCCCTTTCAGTTCCTTTTGGAAGGTGAATAAATGCTGAATGGTGTGGGGTTTCTTGCTTTCTTGGAACTATTTGTCTCTTTTACCTTTTTCCATCAGTTGTTTGTTGTTGAAAGTAATGTAAATATTTTAGTTATGGCTCCAAAGAGGTACAAAAGTTTGAGAAGTCTGTCCATTATTAATGCTCTGTGGAGAGTTAAATCTTTTCAATGATCATCTGCTGGAAGGATTGATTTACAGGGAATAAGTTTACAGTTTATACTATATCTGCTGTATGATAGTCCGGAAGACATATCAGAAAGCAATTGAAAAATGTTAAATGCCCAGGAGAAAGGGGAATATGTATGTTGAGAAGGAATGGCCAAGAACAAAGAAGTGTGTATTATCTGGATGGGATATAAAAAAAAGCTGCCTCAATGAAGTATCAGCACTTTTACATAATGTCGTTATTTTTTTACAGTGTTCTGTAAAGGGAAGAAGCAGCTTCATAAAGAAGATATTTATAATCTGATTGATTTACAAAATGCATACTCTAATGCAGATTGCATAGGTCTTCTTACTATAGCCTATAGATCTCATATATTCTGGAGAAATGTCATGCTAAGCATCTTGCGCTATCTGATTATAAAAATGCATAACTTTGTGAATACTTTGATAAATTTTCTTTTGAGCGAAGATGACCCTTTTGTGTAACAGCTTTCATGTATGTGATACTTGTATGTTTGCAGGTTGTAAGTGCAGTAGTGCCCATCACAGCTGATACTTACTTGCCTTGCTCCTTTTCAATTTACAGCCTTTCCAGTCTGGCAGAGTTTAAGTTGTCTGTATAGCAGCACTGTATGGACTGTGGATCTGTAATTTATCAGAACTCTTTCATTTTGCCACTGATTTTGAAAATCTTAAGGAGAAGCTTCTTGCAGATCAAATAAGCTTCTATGCACACCTCTGAAAAGCAGAAAATACACATGCCAGTTCCTTGATGCCAGAGAGTGTGTAAGAATATATGGTGAAACTGGAAGATAATGGGAGGAGTAAATATTTGCTATGTAGCTGTAAAGACTTCCTGTTCAAATTCTCCTAAAATTTTTATTTACCTTAGGTAGTGTGGGAAAACACTGTAAGGCATTTACCAGATAAAAAATTAAGGGGAAAAATTATATTGCGCTTAGAAAGTATGGTGAAGGATTCTTTTGGTAATTGCAAACCACTTTAACATTGCTTTTGTAGTTGATAATAAAACTGTCTTGATAGATTTATCACTGCTGTAAGGATTACTTAATTGTGCATTTGTTTTCCTCTTTTTTTTCTTTTAGTTGGAACTAAATTGTTGTGTCTTCTTATCAATCTAGTCCTGGTGGAGCAGGATGTCCAATCGATTCCGCAAGCTGAAGTTGACTCAGACATTGCGCCATGGATTTCCTTCCAATCAGTTTGCACCTTTTCCTGATGAGCCTGAACCCCCATTAAATTCCACCATAAAAGCAGTTTCGCAGAGTGACACAGATACCTCTGGAAACCTTGATGCTGCTGCAGCTCGGATCACAAATAACAAAGCTAGTGGTAAAGCCAGAATTGTCTTGTGGGAAGCAAGCTGTCATGGGCTAGCTAAGATTATACTATTTCTAATCTACTGTTTTTGTTTTTATTTAGCTTAATATAACTGAAAAGGCATGTAATATATCTGTAATATATAGAAAGAAAGATGTTTGTACTCTTTATTGTTGATCGTGCTAAACGCTGAGCATCATTTAAGCAGGTAGATGCTAACATAACCATGGCTCTGTTCTGTAGCAAGTACTATTAGATTGGACAGTAGAGACATGTTGTTCAAAATCTGCTAGTATCTTTGATAAACTAAGTTATGTATTGAAAACCAATTTATTTAAATAAATAATTCTCAGAAGAAAGAAAGATTGGAAAAGCCAAAATTGTAAAGCGCATCTATGGAAATTGTAGAGGTCTCCATGCAAACCCCCCTCCCAGATTGTGATGGGAAATGAGACTATAGGCTTAACTGTAATTTAGGTACATGACACTGTCACTGGAAATCTTTTTTCTGTGTGCTTCCTGAGGGGAAAGCTGTTGAACATTTGAAAACAGTAAGTTATCCTTGAAAACAAAAGCAAGAGCATATAAACAGTAAAACATCATTTATGTATTTTTCAGGTGTAAACACTGCAAAAGGAGAAAAGGATGATGAATTATTGACAACGATGGTATGTCACAGTGTTCCTGGGGTGTTCAGCTCAATTCAGGTCATGAAGTTCCCATGATTTGAATTTTTTGTTTTTCATCTCATATTCAAGTCACCATTAGAAAGAGAACTATCATTTGTTTATAGTCACTAGACAGGAGCTGACAGGCTGTGATACATCAGTAGTTCATAGACTAGGAAGTACTACAAGAAGTATGGTATAGAAGCTGTTCACAAAAACTGACTTTTAAAAAAAGTTAAACTATACCTCTGTATGGTAGCAATGAATTAATAAAATAGGTAGAACAGTTGATTAGTTGCTGACATGCAGTATGTTGTGAGGAACATGGTACCAGTGTAAAAGTGAGAAATCATTAGTAGAGGCAACCATGAAATATTTAGTTAGGGATGTTTATTTGTATTATTCTGTTTCTTCCTTTGTTATGCTGTAGCTTTAAATTCCCCCATGGCTTAGTCCCTGGAGATGTCATTAAATTTGGCTGTTTATCCTTTATGTTCTTTTTTTAAGAAGATTGAGCAACTTTTGATGTGACTGACAGAACTCCAGGGAGCCAAATCAGTTGTATTGTTTATTTCTCTTTCTGGAGAATGCATGCAGCAGGAACAGGCAGCTATTCACTCTTTCCAGGTGTCCTGTCTGGAAATAGAGAGGACCACCTTGTTATTTCTTTGGAAATAAATTTTTAGCATTCCTGTTAAAATCAATTTGAACCAAGATTTAGCCCAATGAAGGAAGAGACAGTTTCTGCCACTTAATGAGCATACTGACGGGTGCTAGAATGTCCACTGGAATTGGTTATGTGTTGTTAATCTTCACAAATACTACTTTTGTGTCTTGTTTACATTTTATTTTATTTAAAAATGCCTACAGTTTTGAAGCTATATCATAAGCTCACAGTAATCTTTCTTAAGAGGAGGCTCTTTTTGTTTTTCCTTTCTTTGTGTCCCTCACTCAGTTGAGAAGTAGTGCTCCTTTTACCAGGCTGCCCAGCGATAAACTGAAAGCAGTGATACCACCTTTCTTACCACCCTCGAGTTTTGAGCTTTGGAATTCTGATCGAACACGACTTGGCAAAGATGGCAAAGCTGAACAGATGAGAACTGCCTGGCCACAGAGAGCGATCAAGCATGATTTTAACAGCAGTGGGAACTCTGACATAGTAAGCAAACAAAATACGTGCAAAAATACTGTGTTATGTCCAGGCCATGCTGACATGGTGGTAAGCCACACTGTGTTTCTGATTAGAAATTACTTTAAACCTACTGTCTCAGTAATAGGTTGTCCTTTTAAGTTTTGCTGTGTAGGAAGAATACACATCTCTATGGAAGGAAAATAAGTGAGCAAAAGTGTTGTATGAAATGACTTGTTTGCTGTTAACTAGAATAAAGTCAAGGCTTAACACAAACTCTTAATGTAGCAACTGGTTCCACCTGTATATTTTAATTGCCAAAGTAGGTACAGTCATTGGAGTATGGTGGAAACTGCTCTTATTTGGGAGAAGACTAGGGACAGAAGAAAATAAAATTTCTAATTTTTTTAGTCATTGGGCAGAAGAAAAGAAATATCAGTGAGGCATAAATATACAGACACAACATTCTGAAAGCTTAGTAACAGATAAATTTGTAGCAATTAGTAATCAAGTGGGCTTGAAGGCATACTGCCATGAAACTTAAGTACTGTAAAAAGAAACAAGTTTGAATAAACCCTATTTTTTTATAGAAGGGACTTGTCTGATTCTTCAGTGTTTCTAGTGAAAATGCAAAACAAAACACAAAAGAAAATGGCTTGTTTGAGACAGGAATCAAAAGAAACTCGACCACATTTACTTTCGTGATTACTGGGAGGAAAAGGAGAAGTGCTTGCTCCCCTGAATTTAGACCCTGATAGTCAAGTGTAGAGAAAAGTTTATTTTATTAGTCCAGAACTGTATTTTGTGTCAGTTCTAGAAAATGGGACAATAAAAACATTTTAGGAGGATTTTTTCTGTCTTCCCTCTTTGAGTGAAAATTAGCTAAATACCAGTTGAGGTAATTTAGGTGTGGACTAAGGGGAAGTATTAGATCACAGGAAGATAAGTGTTCATCATCCTAAAAAAGGGAATTATAATAACTTATGTGGATACTTGGCACCCATTTATAAAGTGAGGGAAGGAGAGAAACTTGGTAAATCAGAGTTAGAAGTAATTTGAGCAACAGGGTAAGAAACACAAAAAAGCTGAGTTGCAGGAACCATAGGTCAGATGGTTGGCAGTGGTCTAAAATCAAAAGAATTGGAAAATGTGGATTTGGCAGAGGATTTGGCTAGTTTATAGGTAGATCATTAGTGCTTCAGTTAACAATAATCAATAAAATGGTGCAGGGATATTAAAATGCAACTCGAGGAAAGTTCATGTTGCTTGTTGCAGCATAGTAAGAAACAAGGGTATGGATTATAAGTCGGTGGTAGCCGTTTTGTAAGATGGGAGAGTCAAAACCAGGATTCTGCAGGAAAGAAGTTTCACATATGACTATTCCCCCCACTCCCTTCAGTATTGTGTACATTGTATCTCTCAGATGTCTCTCTCATTTATAGTCATTTTATATTGACCAAAGGTTAAGGAGAATGAATGCCTTTACTATGATGTCATTTCTGTTGTTGAATATACATATTCAGAGGGTATATTTAGATTAGATATTAGGAAAAAAATCTTTACTGAGAGGGCAATGAGACACTGGCTACAGGTCGCCCAGATGAGCTGTGGCTGCCCCTTTCGTGAAGTGTTGAAGGCCACGTTGGATGGGAGGGTTGGGACACAATGATCTTTAGGATCCCTTCGAACCTAAACCATTCTATGATTCTCTGATTTTTATAACTGCATATTCAGTATATTTTTATATGTAAAATAAGACTACTTCTGATAATTTCTGTTCTTCACTGGAAGTTTCAGAACTTACAATAAATAAAATAGCAGTTGATCTTTATTTTGCTCAATTAAGAAAAATGAAAACTATTTTTCTTTATGCTTTCCAGACATCTGTTAGCAAAGGTACTAGACCAGTCAAATTACCAACATTTGCAAGAAGACCTGCATCTCCTTCAAATTCCAACAACTTCAACCATTCTCCCCATTCTTCTGGTGGATCCAACAACATTGCAGGAATTAACAGGCATGGAGGAGAACTGCATAACAGATCAGGTACCTATTTTAATAAGAAAGTCATTTGTATCTGGTTCAGCTAAAAAAATACTGTTTGTGATGATGAGGGCTCCTACTGCCACGTAAACAAAACTGCTGTAAATTTTTGTTGTATTGGACTTTGTACACCTACCTAAGGGAAGAAAAGCCTTACATCCCTTGCAAAAGTCTTGTAGGTTAGCCCCTGTCTCAGAAAAAGTATTTTGATGTTATTGAGTCCACCCAGGATGGATGAGGTGAATGATGGATCATTGCAACATACATTTTGTAGAGCTGTCTTAACCCATCTTGCTTGCTTTTTGTTTAAAAGAAAAATCGGTTTTTAATTAAAATAAAGCCTGCAAGCATTGTATCTGGCAGCTCTAAAGACAATATGGTGAAGCAGCTCATGAAATATGTATCCAAGAGTATGAAAGTCAGCTTTTTTTTGTGTACATAGACAAACCTGGCTTCTTTCTTCTCCTGCTTGTTTTTTGTTCTTTCCTGAAAGCTGCTGAACAGGTCTAAACCTTACAATTCTCTCTCTCTTACTATATCCAATCAGTTTTTAAAAGGAAGTAAGTAGTGAAGTGACTTGAGAATTCACAAACACTTCAAAATGGTGGTTTCCTTGACTCTGTTTTTATTTGATTTTTTTTTTTTATTATTTAGGTGGCAGTGCAGATAATGTTTTGTCTCAGATTGCAGCTCAAAGAAGAAAAGCAGCAGGCTTACCTGAACAGAAACCCAACCAGCAGAATAGTCCAGTCCAGACAACTCCTTCATCCACTCTGCCCGATTTGCCGTGTGCTCAAGTTGTTGGCAATGGACATGTTGTAAAGGTATAGAAAAATATAAATTTTTGTGCTTCCAAATTGGCTAATTTTAATAGGTCAAGTCTCAGTCACAGATGGTTGATAAATGTAACTGGAAGACCTCACACAGCCTAAAATGAATGAACACCTATTACACAACTTTTCAGCTCCACAAACCTTCCTTTTAACTGCAAGTCTACAAAAGATCAGATCTAATAATAAAACATGCTTTTGATACATTATTTTTTTCACTCTGTTAAAAAAAAAGCGAAACAGCAAACGTAATACTTTGGGTAGATAGATCCTCGCTGTTATTTTGATTTCCTGTTATGATCCTGACTGAGTCCTGTGTTTTATATTTGTGATTCCTGGGCTTTACTTCGAAGTGGTATAGACAGTTTCCCTTCAAAGGCACAACCTGAGTGCTCAACACTCAGTTTGTACCAGAATCTGTCAGCCACAACAGTATGTGTGTATCAAGTCTGCTCCAGAATGTGTTATTTTTAAACAGCATGGACATTAGGTTGTCATCACAGTCAGGTTTTGCTTCTGAGTACAAACTGTATTATCTGTGCTAACTTGCCTATGAATTTCCTGGGATAGCATTGCCCTCATGACCTCCCCATTTTAGTGCATGTTCTTTGAAGTTAACAACTGTTTTGTACAAAACTTTTTAAAGATTAAGATTTTAAATCTTTAAAATCTGCAGAGACACAAGTTAGAAAGCAACATCATCAGGGAAGATGTGATACACTATTGTGAAATGTATGGGTTTATTCATCCAGGGAAGCATTGCATTTCAGAGATCAAGAGAAAGAAGGAACATAATTTATGGGTTTACTTCAAATGTCTGGTATTCTGACAGTGTTAAAATACATGACCAAGAGCAAAATTTCTGAGCTTTTTGATTGTGTAATCTCCAAACAGCTTGTTTTGCTTTGTTTTGTTTTCTTGGCATCCTTTAATGAGATTCTTCTTGAAGTTTTGCCCAAAGAAATAAAAAATGGCCAAAGTATAAAATTATTACATTCGCTGTCTCTTTCTGTGATGTCTTATAATGACACCAGTAAGCAGTATGTGTATTTAATCAGTAAATATCAATGATAAATTAAGTTATGAAGTTGTTCAGTGATCTAATGGAAATTTCTGGAGGACAAAAATCAGAAAAAGTGAGCAATTACCAATGCCAAATCAGTTTCCATGAGTAGTCATTTTGTCTCTAATCTATCAGTCCTGATTCTGAAGGGACTAATGGTTGCTTTTCAAAGGTGAGATTGGGAGCTAAAATTTATTACTCTGCCCAAAAGCTATGGACTCATACTGATGCTTTGGCACATGATCATCTTTCCTCCCTTTCTATACCACATAGCTGCTCCTGGGGCTATAAATGATATGTCTCTTTCTTAAATGTAGACAAAACCACTTTTCCCTCATTAAAGTCTCCTCTACTGAACAGTTACAAAATGGGGTTTTTTTGGGTTTTTTTTTTTTCAGAGGTGGTCTGACCAATGTATTTCTAATTAAGTTCTCAGCAGTTACTCTCAGCTTATTTTTATCTTGGAAATAATTTCAGAAGAGCTGCTTGTGTGCCTCCCCAAATCTTATTTTTCTCCAGTTACATCAGCTAGCATATTAAGAGATAATACCTGTGCAGCTCTTGGGGCCTGTTACCACCACTAGGAAGTTTCACTGTTATTCCCACAGTGGAAGACATTAGGGGATAAAGAATAATAATGAGATGCAGTGCCCTGCAGATCATCTTCTAGGAAGGGGGTTCATCGTACTTCTGAAAAGATTGTTGAATAAAAATTATGCCAGTATGTTGGAAAAGCAACAGCTCTTTCAGTGTTCTTTGCTTAGATACCTAGGTAATTTCTGTTTATCCAATAATAATAAAACATGTAATCAGTGTATCACATCTGAGGTGATATTTGGGATTCAGTGACTGTTGGGAGTACAGAATTGTGCGTGGATCTACTCTAGTTGCAAAAGCTTAAATAGACTACTTTGTAATCAACATTATAAATGCTGAAAATTTAATATCCATTGTAGAAGTGCTTGTGCCCTCCCACTAGGATCATGCAACTGAACTTGGAAATAGCTGATCTAAAAATGTGTCAATATTTATACTGATCAATTTTGTAGAAGTTACCTGTGAGGGGTGGGATTGTACAAGCCTTAAAGGAAAACTGTGTAACAGTTCACAGGGTGATGTAGTTTAAATAAGTGCAGACAGTGCATTTGAGAGGGAAGACCATTCTGAATCACGAATGTTTAATAAGAGAATACAGGGATATTTAGGGCAAAAAAAATTGAAATGAGTTCACACTGCTCTTCAGAGACTTCTCAAATTTGTATCATGCTACATTGCTTTTAGTCGATATAATGAAGGGCTAAGGAGGTAGTACATTCTGGCATAGGATAGAGTAATAGAAACATGTTACTACTCAAATAAGTTTTATAATCTAATATGCATCTCTTATGTAGAAAAGTCCCTTTTATGCTGTCGCACAGAAGCAAAATTGTATAGAGGTATTTTCCCTTTTTTTCCCTTCTTATCTTGTTACCCAGCTCAACTTTGTCAATGTTTTCCTTGTAGCAGCCTGACTGACCGAAGGTGTGTTAAGTTAAACTCTTAGCAATTGAGGAGAAAATCACCTAAGACTTCTTTTTAGATCACATAATGCCAACATTGAAATTTATGAAGTGATACATAGATTGAGGAATTTAGAAGATGCGGGACATTAACTTGTTTTGGAAAAGACTGATATAGAAACATACATATATATACACATATACAATATACACACATACATATATATTCTTTTTCCTCACTTTAATTAGTGTATTTTCTGTGTCTCCAAATATATTAAATGTTTGCAGAATATTTAATAAACTTGAATCATTTGACTCATGTCAAGTTTAAGGTTTGACTGCATCATTCCAGTGCAGCAAGGGATTTAAATGCATAGAGTAGTTTATGCTTGCTACATATTGCTGGTTAATCCAGCATGAAGTACTACTTTAAATGAGCATCTTATGTACACTGAAAAGCCTTAATTGAGACTTTATTTATTTAATTAAATCTCTGAATGAAAAAGACCTGTTTTCAGAGTTAAAGTAATTTCAGCTTTTATAAAAAGAGTAATTGTGCTTGTATATAGTATTGCTTTATAAGAAATCATTTTCTCATTCCAGAATTACAGCCTTAATAAACGTACTTTTCTTGATGAATTTAAAGGGACAGACTCACCTGGGATAAATCAGTATTGCTCAAATTATTTCAGTATATATCAAACAGAAGCTTCTGATTGTAACTACATGCTCTGTAGATATTATAGAAAATTTAAGTAATATTGAAGCATCATATATAACATATAATTTAATCTATTTTTTTAATTGAAATGAATGTATCATTAACTACAGCAAAAACTGGAAATGAACAAAAGACCTCCATCTGGGACTTCATCTACGTCTAAAAGCACATCACCAACTCTCACACCTTCCCCGTCACCCTCTCCATCTCCTAAGGTTCACAACGCAGAGTCCTCTCTCTCTTCTCACAGGCAGGCCAAGAGCAATGGTTCCAGCAGTGGTACTATTACAGATGATGGTGAGTCAGTCACTGGAATGATAGGAGATTTATTCATCAAGATCACAAAGCATTTAAAGCTGTAACTGTACTGGGTTAGTGTGTATCTACATGTGAATGAGAACTTTTTTCTTTCCAGAAAAAAATACTTGGTGTTTCTTACTGCAGGATTGGCATTCCTGCAGTAACTGGCTGTTTTGCCCCATTTAGATGAAGACTGTTGCCACTCTAAAGCTAGCATAGAGCATGTAGGTAGGCCACTCTTATGTGGCCTCCAGTCTCCCCTCCTTCCTGGATTAAATCCTGTTTTACACCCTTTGCTGAGGGTAGAAAATGCACTTTATCCATATTCAAAATATTTCTGTGTTTTTTGTTTGGTGTGAGGGTCTTTTTGGGTTGTTTTTTTTTGTTGTTGCTTTGTTTTTTTTAATATATGTGGTGAAGCACATCACTACAGACATAAAATTTTAATTCGTAGCATGTCTTAGCTACATGCAAATTCTTTTTAAGAGCTGTATTGCATGTATTTTTTTTTTAATTCCAAAAGATAGCCTTATTTTGACCTTACTTTTAACTTCAGGTCATAATAAAGGGTAATGATGTCATTACTTTTCCAATAAAATTACTGTCATTTAAGTCAAACTTTCAGGTCTAAAGTAAAAACATTTTATTTTAAAATTTCTTATTACTGTATTGGAAACAGAATATCAATTATTTTTCCTTTTCCTTCAAATAAATTAGAAAATTGCATTGAGTATTACTGTGAAGGAACAGTGGGCAGCTGGGTTCAGAGGTGTGCATGATTTCTTTTTAGGCAACCACTTGGTGGATCATCAACAGCTTGTCCCTCTTCTGAGAACCAGTGATGTAGAGAATCATGACCGACGAAACCATGTGAGAATAAAAGGAGGCTCTGAAAGCTTGGAGAAAGGTAATCTTACCCTACTTCTATGGAGTAGTACAAAAGGAGGTGCTAAATAGGAGTAATACGGAAGAAGAAGTAAGAGCTCTGAGAACCTTTGCTTTTTCCAGGGATGTGGGTAGGAATGCAAGGTATGAGTAGTGCAAAAGAAAGACATGGTGAAAGAAATGGTGAAAAAGCCAAGGAGAAACAATACGCTATGCAAAAGTTGTAAAATGGAGAGGTTTCTGGTTTTGTTCAAACTTACTGTGTCATACAAACACTGGAAGACGGAGAGACTTAAACACGGAATGCTGACAGCTGAACACATTGTCTCTCTGTGTGAAGTGGTAAATATTATAGTTGTTCATGACAGCAAGACTCTGGGCTCAGACCCTGAATTTTTCTTCCCATATCACAACCTGTAATTGAAGCACACTAGTGTGATGAAAGAAGTCTAACAAACAACCTAAAAGAAAAAAAAAATTAATAATATATCTGAGGTCTTCTAATGAAGTTTTTACTTTCTTTCTGTAAGATGATATTTTTCATCAAACTGCCTGGAGAAGTTCTCATGCTGTTTTTAAAGCTGGTTACCTTTTCCCATTAGATTAACCTCAGTTAGGGTACCTAGACTTTTAGCTTGAAACTATGTCAGTGTTTACAAATTGTGTTAAGCATGTCAGATTAGTTGGCCTTGAGGTAAAAAAATCAAAACCCTGGCAGAAAATTAGACTTGCCTAGAATTTTGCACTTCAGTTTTCTGTGGAACCTTCTATGTAGAGAAGGGGACTTCCAGAGTGTTGCATAGAAGAGTGTGTCCATCTTAAGATACTGAGTGTCTTTTGACAAGCTTAAAGAGTGAGATTCTCTTCAAATTTCTGCTGATGATGAAAGAAAAGATAAAGTCAAAAGACAGAGAAGTGAAATAAGTGAAACTTAAATTGTGTCCAGGTTTCATCTTAGCTGGATTTCAGCTATATGTGTTCAAGATGCCTGAATGTCAGGCACTTAAAGAGAAGAGGGTCAGATATACCCTTGTTATTTTAGTGGTTTGAATGAGCAGCTGAGTAGTTGCTTGCTCTACACTGTGCTTCCTGGATCATAACATGGAAACGTGCCATTCGGTTCATGGCCTGCTTGAGGAGTTTTGCTGTCTAACCTGCATGGTCTGAGTTGTTCTTAGTGGTTTGGTTTTTTTAAGATACTTCTAATGAGGAAGAAAGGCCAATACAACATAAATGTTTTATCCTAGCAAGTTAAGACTTATGTGAAAGTAGGTAAGAACACCTTAAACCAGTATTTTAATTTCTGTTGCAGACTAAATGTGATTGGGTTTTTTGTTACTGTGTATGCAGAGATCACTAAAATGTTTCCTGATTCATGGAGGGGGTTTTGTTTTATTTTCTGTTATTATAGATGAGCTGACTGGAATCCTTAAAAAATTGTCACTTGAGAAATATCAGCCTATTTTTGAGGAACAAGAGGTATGTCTTTTTTTGAAAGATTTATTTTTTAGTTTTAGAAAAACTAGTGTGTAACACACATTACATCAGAACTGTGATCCAGATTTCAAATTTAAGGTTTTGCAGCCATTTCTGGTTCAGAATGGGCCTCAAAACATGGAACAAGTATTTGTGGCATTCTCCAGGATACTTCAAATAGCAACCTACAGTTTTGATATAGATAGACTATATTGCCTGATACTTCCCCCCCACCTCTGTTTTTACACTCTTCTGTTTCTGTATATGGTGAAACAGTTATAGGATACAGTTTATCATCCTTAGAATCACAACTGAAACATCATTTGTAGATGGAGAGCAGCAGGCTGTGAGTCACTGAAATGGCTTCTTTTCCTTTTGTGTCTGCTATGAATAAGCAACAGGAGAACTGGGGGACCTAAACATCATTGTAGATGAGGCATGCAGCAGTGATTTGCCTGAAGGATGCCATGAAAGGAAATATGGCTAAAAATAAGTAAAATTAATTAATTACAATGTTTAAGACGGTATCAGTTGTGAGCAATAATTGTATGGCCAAAGGAAGAGAGTAGTGAATGGACATACAATAAATTGTCATTGCTTCAGAGTTCAGGATTCAGCGCCATGAACACAGATTATTGAGCTGCATCACAATACACCAAGTTTATTGTTGTTCCCCTGCATAATAGGGAAGGGAGGGAGCATTTTGTAGAAATTAATATGCTCTGTATGTGAAGTTTATATCAATACAAAAAGTTTTGGATGTTTATTCTTACTACAGCCTCATGGATGCGTTGATACAATAAAACCTGATAGATGAACAAACTCTAGGTTTTCCTTAGGAAACACTGAAATAGTGCATACAATATTCTGAAATTCAAAAAATACTTGGTGGAGGGGAGAGGGAAGAAAATAAATGAGAGAAAACTTAGGATTGTTCAACTAGGTGCTGCCTTAAGCAGAGGAATTCTTGTGGAGAGTGTGTATTTTTTATTGATAGAGGTTATCTGAAAAGAAATGGAAAATAATATTTTAAATATACTGTCATAAGTAATTGAATTATTAACAGCCAGTTCAAAAGCTGACAGTGAATGGTAAAGTAGGTACCATTTGGTGTTGGTAATTCAGTAAAAATTGTGGTGTGCACAATATTTAGAGTAAGTCTATGCAATAGAAAAAGAACCAAACACTTAACCTGTAATAGTTAATCTTTGCCTAGGTAACTTTGCTGTGTCTTTTTTTTTCTCTTTTTTCCATGCAGGTGGATATGGAAGCCTTTCTTACACTTACTGACGGTGATCTGAAAGAGCTGGGTATTAAAACCGACGGATCAAGGCAGCAAATTTTGGCAGCTATTTCTGAACTGAATGCAGGAAAGGTAGATTTTCAAGTAGTGAACTTAGTAACTTAATTCAAGGCTTGGTTATGTTGTTAATTCGATACACATTTAAAGATTCGGTTTCTGATGTTAGTTAGAAAATACAATTTAATATTTTCCAAACAAAATATTCAGTGTATTTGATTAGTGAAAAATACCTTCCTTTGTAGTACTCCCTGTACTCTCTTTTATCAAGTCTTTCTAGTTACTGGAATTTGTACCAAAAGCAACTAGTAACACAAACATTGGAAACACTACAGTTACTGAATATTGATTTTTCAGTTTTTTGATGCTAAAAAGAATCAGCTGGCCACTGTGGTCCAGCTCAAAAATATAATGTAAAAAGAAAGGTATCCTTTGTTTTGCCTCGCAGTTCTTGATTTCTCTGTAACTAGGTAAATAACACTTCTGTCATTCCTTACACTTTTATTGCTTTTCAATTTTATATTGACATAAACAGATTTGCTAAGCATGGCATAAAGTGAGAAATGTTCTTGTCAGAGGGATTATGGACTGGAGCACCTAACTAAAGTTAGGCCTGCTGACACTTCTCAGCTGCTTTTTCAGTTTTGAGCTCCATTCTCTGATACTGGAAGCTCAGGTAAACAAAACATAATTTCCCAAAAGTTAAGATCAATAGCAGCAAGTGATGAGGCTAAAAATTAGGGAAGGTGGATGATGCGTTTGATGTGCTATTCTATAAAGAGATGAAGAAAATAATGAAAATCCTTGCATTACTGTCTGATAGTTTCAGGAAAAGATTACTGCAAGGTAAGGATTTGATATTATTCCTGGTAATACACTGTGACTGTCTGGGTATAGACTCTTGATACTTTTTTTTTGTGTGTGAACTCTTAATAAATTTTTTTAAACCAGAAATTTAATAATACCTTATTCTAATCTATTGTGCTTTTACAGGGACGAGAGAGACAGATCCTACAAGAAACTATACACAACTTCCACTCTTCCTTTGAGAGTAGTGTTAGTAACACACGACCTCCAGGTCATTCCCAGTGTAAGTAGCACCTGAAATGAATTGAAAAATGTATGGATACTTTTAATTAATACTGTCTAGAAGATAGGATGTGGCAAACAATCTGGTTAACTGCTTTCAGGGTTAATGATTGGTGCATGCCTGTGTCTTTTGCTGAGACTGTACACAAGATTTCAAGGTAAAAAGACAGATCTGTAAGATTTTTATACGCACTTCAGTACTATTTGAAATAAGCAGATTTTTGTTATGTGCTAATAAACACAGAAAATGGATGTAAGTATTGCAAACTGTAGTGTACAATATACTGTAAATTGTATATACGTGTATATGTAAGCAGTGGGAGGTACGTTTCTATATGATTCATAATTTACTTTTGCATACTCTATAGGAGACAATTTTATTTAGTGTGATCAAGTAGATTAAATACATTCAAGGTTTACAATTTGCTGGCTTACCTAGCTATGTTAATTATGTATTTATGTATGTTTGCATTTAGTTATTTTGTATGGGTAATATTTTACTGTGATTGTCTATAGTCGGTTTCTTTGGAATACATCTTTGGAATACATAAGTGTTAAAGTGCCTTTTAAGCTCCTTCAGTTGCTTACTTTGCAGTTTGCCTCCACTCAAAAAATCATTAAGTTCTTTAATGGTTATATTAAATAGTATTTCAGGTATTGTGTGCTTTAGGAGGCCTTAATAATGACCAAGTCCCAGTTGTTCATTTTCAGTCAGCTGAATATCACTAGGTATGTGAAAGCGGGCACTAACTGTGTCTTGAGGAAAACAGCATGCTGGGGTAGCTAGTCAGTGTGGGCTATTTTCTATAGTCTGCTTGGCTGAAAGCCACTGTCAGGTGTCACTGTGTGCATTGTGCAGCTTACTTCCCATTCTCAGAGTAGTCAGCATGTGTAGGAACTTCTGGATGTCTCTCAGTAACATCCCAGACTTGAAGAGCTGTTTCAGTAGGTACTACTAGGTGAGCAGAAGCTGCTATTTGGGATTTGCTAACACAGTGCAGTGAACTAGAATTACTTAAGAACTGAAGAGACATACAGATGTAATGTCTTCAAGCAGCTTGCTGAGTTTTCTCCTAGGGCATTTCTTAACCTCATTATGAAAAAAAAAAAAATCAGCAGATTTGGAGGTAAAGCTAACTGCCATTTAGCTTAGTTTACTTTCTAATATAAAGTTCATTGAAACACTTGAAAGAGCAAGATGAGCCTCATCACGTGGTATAGACATCCAGCTGCCTCCCCACCTAAACACAGCATTTCTCTTTTAACAGGTGGGAAGAGAACAACACCAACATCTAGCAGGGACAGTGAACAATGGCTTTTAGATATCAATAAACTAAGTGTTCTCCAGATACAAGTTAAATGAAAAGTAACTATGCCTATAATGAAAAAAGAATATGATGCCATTCAATCTATAATTCAGTGCAAAAATTCTGGTCTTCTGGTTTATTTTTACATATATAAAAGTGAAGAGTATTTTGCATATTGATACATAATTACACATATGTATTTGCAGATATAAGTATTTTAAATGATGTGACAGAATAAAGTGGATTCCACTTTTGGATTCAAAATCAAAAATATCAAAAATGGAAATTAATTATCCAGAAGAGGGAATTAAAGAGATTGTAGAGTGAGAAGTAAAAATAGGAGCAAAATCAATATAGACGTGCAGATAAATATTGTACAGGATTCAGGTACTCACTTGCTGGAAAGGTACACATTGAGAAAGGAATGATTCTGGAAAAGTTTGTGGCAGTAGATGAACTTTTCATATGTGACTTTGACTTTTCATACCTCCTCTGTACAGGAAAGGCCTTAAGGTGAGTAAAGTGAATTACAGAGTCAAATGATTGAGTCTGGTCTAATAGTGATACTGTGAAATGTGGTCCTGTTTAGTTGTGTTGTCTCTTTAAAGTCTTGTCCTTCTTGTCGCTGTTTTACAGATTTATTTTCTCTTCTTTTACAGCACCTGGCTGCTCTATAAAACCCCAAGAAGCTGTTTCTCCTAAAAGGTAGCTACTGGAAAAAAAAAATAGTTTTTTCTTGTGATGAAGTTTGGCATCTGCCTGAGTAAGTCCAAGTGTACAGATGGAAATTTGAAAAGGTAGCCCTAACTACACCTGCATAGGACTTTCTGCAGTAATGTGCTTAAAATTCAAATCCCACAAAGAATAAAAGAAAATACCAGAGATGCTTTTAATAGTTCAGCCTAAGTGTTGAATGGTTCAAGGCTTCAGTGGTCTGAACTTGAGAAGAACGAAGTCAGAAGAGCAGGAATAATGAATGATTATGTAAAAAAAGATTGCTGTTTTCATTCTACTCTTGACCATAGATGAAAAACCCCATAGGAGGCCGACCTGGGCACAGTCAAGAAAAAAAAAAGCTTGGAAGAAGGCATGAAAACCATCACAAATTATGAGACATGGAAAAATATGTAAACTGATCGCACCCCTATTGACTGGATACAGATAAAGGAGTTCAAATTGAAAATGTAATGGTTTCATGAGAAGGAATATGAAGGAAAAGTAATGCTGCATTCTTCATTAACCAAAATACACTTTTATCTATTCTATATTAAGAGGTTAGAAGAGCAGTAAAAGTAAATATAAAATACCTGTTTGTAAAAATAGCACCTTATTTAATGAAATGCATAATCTGTCACCAATATTTAAACAGAAATAGTGTTAAAGTATTTTATATTGCTGATTGGGTTTTTGTTTGTTGTTTTTTTTTTTTTTTGAGAATAAAAACATCTAACTGGTATTGGCTGGGTTTTTTGAACAGTGACACTATCAGATCCATAAAATAGAGATGTCTGTGAACTGATGAGTCAGTCAGATGCCGTTAGTGCCCTGAGATCTATGGAGTTCATGCTGTTAACATTTCAGGTGTTAAGCTAATGGCCCTGCCCCTTCCTGAAGAAACATGTGGATAGTTTTGGTTAATACACTTCAAAATCCAGCAGAGACTTAATTGTGGCTTCTGATTAAGACTAGGAGGCGATTGCTTCTGAGCCAGAAACCTTGGAGCTGCTGTCAGTGTAACCAGGAATAAGTAATCTGGAATCGGCGGAAACTTCTTGTCCACTACCTAGTACCTGTGGGCCAGAAGGAAGCACAATTCTACTGTACAGTTTTTGTGCTTTTAATGTAACAGGTGGCAATCCAGACATCCAGTTACACTGCAGAGTCACCTGAAGCTTCCTGATAGGAAAACCTCAAGGTGAGATGGGTTCTGCTATTCCCTTTCAGAGCTTGTGGGCCTTACTCTTTGGAAGAAGTACTCACCTGAATTGAGGGGGTAGGTGGGGTTTTTTTGGGATCCTTTTCAATAAGCCATGGAACAGTTCGGTATGAGAAACACTTTGCAAGGTTGCAAGATGCATTCTTTCTACAGTCTGAGAGGGTTCAAATTCATACATACCACTGCCCAGAAGATTGTAGGAACTTTAATGCCGTAAGGCAAGGTAGCAGCATGCTTCATTCCTCTGGCTAAATCTTGTCTTACTGTGCAGAAAATAATTCAAGATTCACAGACTGTGATCCCATATGGCAGACATTGGTCTAGGATGGCCTAACTGAAGGCTGTAGTTTCTCTACTTGCTATTTACAAATTCCTAAGCTATATAGTGACTGAGGATAAATAGTGCTATAAATTTGGAAACATTAGCCAAAGTGCATCAAAGCATGAGCAGCAAAGAGATTTAAACAGAACACAACAGTGTCAGAGGAGACCGTGCAGTGCACAAAGGCAGGCTCTTAGCATTTACACAACAGGCAGAAGGGATTCCTTGCACTGTCACACCATCAGCATTCTTTCATGTTTTCTGCTGCATTTATTTCTTAAATGTGGTCTATTTCTTCTGCCTGATTTAGCTGCTATCCCATTAAAACAGGTTGCTTACTGTGGCTACTTTTTATGCCTCTAAGAGGGGGTAAGTTTGAGACTGACAACTATGTGTCTCTGTGTAAGGGCTGTCATGAGCATCTGTATAGACTCTGCTGTAGGCAGTGGAGGTCAAGTCAATACCATCAATACCATCACTGGGGCACCAAAAGCCAGAGTCTGACCAGCCGAGACCACAAGCTTGATTCAGTCATCCAGGTATCTACTGGCATTTGCATGCCTTAGGGCATCCAAAGCACCCATAAGGGATGCCAGGCATGACACCATGTGGAAGTTATGAGCAGTTTGTTACAGTCACTTCAACAAAGAGACCATTCAGAGGCAGAGACCATCATTTCAGTGGCCTTTCCTGAGACGTGCAGGGATGAAAAGCTGTTTACTGTTAAATTTTGTACAAAAAAGTTCCTGACGACTGGAAAAAGGGAACTATAACCCCCATTTTCAAGAAGGGCAAAATGGATGACCTGGGGAAATGCAAGCCAGTGAGTCTCACCTCTGTGCCTGGCAAAATCCAGATTCTCCTGCAAGGCATGCTAGGGTACATGAAAAACAACAAGGTGCTTGGTGACAGCCAGCATGGCTTCATTAAGGGGAAACCCTGCCTGACCAATTCGGTGACCTCCTATGATGGGGCTACAGAACTGATGGACAAGGGTAGAGCAGTTGATGTCATCTACCTGGACTTGTGCAAAGCGTTCAACACTGTCCCACACGACATCCTTGTCTCTAAATTGGAGAGACATCAATTTGATAGGTGGACGACTCGGTGAATAAAGAACTGGCTGGATGGCCGCATGCAAAGAGTTGTGGTCAACGGTTCAACGTCCGGCTGGAGACCAGTAACGAGTGGTGTCCCTTAGGGATCAGTGCTGGGACCAGTCTTGTTTAATATCTTTGTCAGTGGCATGGACAATGGGATTGAGTGTGCCCTCAGCAAGTTTGCCGATGACACCAAGCTGTGTGGTTCTGTTGATACGCTGGAGGGAAGGAATGCCATCCAGAGGGACCTTGACATACTTGTAAGGTGGGCTGATGCCAACCGCATGAAGTTTAACCATGCAAAGTGCAGGGTCCTACACCTGGGTCGGAGCAATCCCAGGCACAGCTACAGGTTGGGCAGAGAAGAGATTCAGAGCAGGCCTGCGGAGGACTTGGGGATGTTGGTCAATGAGAAAATGAACATGATCCAGCTTCAGTGTGTGCTTACAGCCCAGAAAGCCAACCGTATCCTGGGCTGCATCAAAAGGAGCGTGACCAGCAGGTCGAAGGAGGTGATCCTGCCCCTCTACTCTGCTCTTGTGAGACCTCACCTGGAGTATTGTGTGCAGTTCTGGTGTCCTCAATATAAGAAGGACATGGAACTGTTGGAACAAGTCCAGAGGAGGGCCACGAGGATGATCAAGGTACTGGAGCACCTCCCATATGAAGACAGGCTGAGAAAGTTGTGGCTGTTCAGCCTGGAGAAGAGAAGGCTGCGTGGAGACCTCATAGCAGCCTTCCAGTATCTGAAGGGGGTCTGTAGGGATGCTGGGGAGGGACTATTCATTAGGGACTGTAGAGATAGGACAAGGGGTAACGGATTGAAACTTAAACAGCAGGGGTTTAGACTGGATATAAGGAAGAAATTCTTTACTGTGAGGGTGGTGAGGCACTGGAATGGGTTGCCCAGGGAAGTTGTGAATGCTCCATCCCTGGCAGTGTTCAAGGCCAGGTTGGATGAAGCCTTGGGTTTAGTGTGAGGTGTCCCTGCCCATGGCAGGGGGGTTGGAACTAGATGATCTTAAGGTCCTTTCCAACCCTAACTATTCTATGATTTATGATTCTACATCCTTTTAGTTTAAATAAAAATCTTTGTTAGCAAAGTTTTTTTTACCTCATAATGAAAAGTAATACCTTCTGGTTTTTGCCAAAGAAGTAAACACTACAAGAAACAGTTCTTATTCTGACTCAGTTTAGAATTATGGGGCTTGACTCATCTGTAGTTGTCAAACCTAAGATGTCTTACTTTGCTGAGGGGTAGTTATTTTACAAAAAGCTTCTATAAGGTTCTTTGAATTTAATTTCCCTTTTTCTGCACTTTGGGCATTAATCAAGATCATATTTTATATGAAGATACTTCAGTAGTTCTTGTGCTTCAGCAAATGTTTCAGAAGCCAGGTAGCTTCTCAAGGGAACAAGTTTTGTTTCCAGACTGAAGGGGAACACATGACAACAGAGTTCCTTAATACTGAGATTGTCTTAGTTCAGAATTGCTAGGCTGGTCTGACTCTGACACTAATAGCCTCAAACTTGCCACTTCAAGATTTTCATTTTATTTCAAAGCCCTCTTGGCAGTACAAGGGTACATTTAGTGGGAACAGGCTTTGTCCATTAAACCCAAATCTTCATATGCTATTTTTAAAGCTCATTTGGAATATTTAATTTTCAGTCTCTCAGAAGTTTGTATTACTGAAAGAAACTGTTAATGCAATGTCCTCCTTCAAGTCTAGGGCAAAGAACTGTTTCAAAGCAGTTTTTGTCACGTCACTCACAGCATTCTAGCGTGCAACATGCAGTCATAAAACCATATAAGTCATAAAAAGCAAATAGATTTTGAAGTATGATTGCCATAACCTCAACTTTGCATTTTATTGCATTCTAATTGGCTTCTTATTCTTCTCAACACTCAACACAGGTTTGTCTGCTTTTAAGAGGAGTGCCATAACATGGCTGTTAGTAGAGTGGCTAGTACTGTACTGGAGCAGGGTGCTTGATGGGGATAAATGGGTAAATGTGAATGCAGAAAAACAGGCCCGTTCAAGACACCTACTTATAAATGGTCTAAGAATACTCTGTGTTCACATGTATACTTGATATGCATCTCTGAGTTCTTGTTTTGAGTAAGCCTGAGTGATGTGTTACACCACAGAATCAGTGGCCTGCAATTAGCGGGAGCAGAGATTTATGTCTTGCTGAGTTGTGGAACAAAATCTCTGCACTGAGAGAAGCCAGTAGAGTGAGATGGATTTGATACTGTGGGTCTGATTTCTGCTGTTCTCCACAGATTTGTTCATATATTGTTTTTCCAAGTCACTCTCTGCTGTCCTAAGAAGGGGATGGTGGAATAAAAAGAAAATAATATAAAGTTCAGGATAGAAGCACAGATAGTATTTTTACTAGACTGGGATTACTGGTTTTCTTTCCAGGATCTGCCTCTCCTTTAGGCTGTTTCTTGAATAGTTAGAATTAATATTGAATGCCCTTGGATTCAATTCCTTCTGTACCTCAGGACTCCAAAGCATGCCACAGTCAAGGCAAAGCTGATTGGCTCTAGTTCCCTGCATCCTCTTTCTTGCCCTTCCTAAAACCAGAGATGTCATAGGCTTTCTTTCAGCCCTCAGGAATGTTGCCCAGTTATTGCAGTGCTTCAGAAGTATTCGAGAGTGGCCTTGCAATGGCTCCAGACAGTTCCCTGAGTACTTGTGGGTGCATTCCATCACATCCCATGGGCTTGTGTATATATCACACAACATCTCTTGGAATGCCAAGTAAGGATATTCTATCACCTGCATGTCCCCCTCAGACGATACCACAGGTGTTCTGTACACACCTCTGCTAGTCCTTTTCTGTTTTACAGATATCTTCTTACTTCATATGTTTGTCCACTATATTACAAGCATCACATCAGCTCAGTTGCACAGCGATAGTAGTTATGGTTCCCATTCTTTGGATATGCTGTGTTTGTTTTTAGCCTACACAGTGACCCATTGGCTTTGGGGTCATCTTTCTCGGAGAAAGTGAGTGAAATTTCCCAACTCTTTTTTTGTGTTACCAGCATTCCAGCAAATTCAGCATCATAATGATGTAGGTGAGGGTCTGTTTCAAAATGCTGAAACTTCTGTGGGCTCTGAATAAATTAAGGGAAAAAAAAAAACAAACAACAAAACCACAACAAACTAGTACATAATGAAGACTGTAATACCCTTTATTTCCTACACCATCCTAATACCATTCCTGGCACTCACAACATTGACAAGTACAAAAAAATGAATACAGAATAAATACAGAATTAGGATGTAAGCTATTAGATCATAGAATCATAGAATAGTTAGGGTTGGAAAGGACCTTAAGATCATCTAGTTCCAACCCCCTGCCATGGGCAGAGACACCTCACACTAAACCATATCACCCAAGGCTTCATTCACCCAACCAGCCAACGCTGCCAGGGATGGAGCATTCACAACCTCCCTGGGCAACCCATTCCAGTGCCTCACCACCCTAACAATAAAGAACTTCTTCCTTATATCCAATCTAAGCTTCCCCTGTTTAAGTTTTAACCCATTACCCCTTGTCCTGTCACTACAGTTCCTAATGAAGAATCCATCCCCAGCATCCCTATAGGCCCCCTTCAGATACTGGAAGGCTGCTATGAGGTCTCCACACAGCCTTCTCTTCTCCAGGCTGAACAGCCCCAACTTTCTCAGCCTGTCTTCATATGGGAGGTGCTCCCGTCCCCTGATCATCCTCGTGGCCCTCCTCTGGACTTGTTCTAACAGTTCCATGTCTTTTTTATGTTGAGGGCACCAGAATTGAATACAATAGTCCAAGTGAGGTCTCATGAGAGCAGAGTAGAGGGGCAGGATCACCTCCTTTGACCTGCTGGTCATGCTCCTTCTGATGCAGCCCAGGATACACTTGGTTTTCTGGGCTTTAAGCGCACACTGAAGCCAGCTCATGTTCTTTTTCTCATTGACCAACATCCCTAAGTCCTTCTCTGCAGGGCTGCTCTGAATTTCCTTTTTGCCCAACCTGTAGCTGTGCCTGGGATTGCTCCGACCCAGGTGTAGGACCTTGCACTTGTCATGGTTAAACTTCATGAGGTTGAGATCAACCCACCTCACAAGCCTGTCAAGGTCCCTCTGGATGGCATTCCTTCCCTCTAGTGTATCAACCGAACCACACAGCTTGGTGTCATCAGCAAACTTGCTGAGGGCACACTCAATCCCACTGTTCATGTCACTGACAAAGATTTTGAACAAGACTGGTCCCAACACCTATCCCTGGGGGACACCACTCGTTACTGGTCTCCAGCCGGACACTGAGCCCTTGACCACAACTCTTTGCGTGTGGCCATCCAGCCAGTTCTTTATCCACCGAGTCGTCCACCTATCAAATTGATGTCTCTCCAATTTAGAGACAAGGATGTCGTGTGGGACAGTGTCGAATGCTTTGCACAAGTCCAGGTAGATGACATCAACTGCTCTACCCTTGTCCATCACTTTTGTAGCCCCATCATAGGAGGCCACTGAATTGGTCAGGCAGGATTTCCCCTTAATGAAGCCATGCTGACTGTCACCAAGCACCTTGTTGTTTTTCTTGTGCCCTAGCATGCCTTCCAGGATAATCTGCTCCCAGATTTGGCCAGGCACAGAGGTGAGACTGACTGGTCTGTAATTCCCCGGGTCATCCATTTTCCCCTTCTTGAAAATGGAGGTTACGTTTCCCTTTTTCCAGTCATCGGGAACTTCACCTGACTGCCATGATTTTTCAAATATGATGGCCAGTGGCTTTGCAACTTCATTCGCCAGCTCCTTCAGGACCCACGGATAGATTTCATCAGGGCCCATAGACTTCTGTACGTTCAGCTCCTTAGGATGGTCTCGAACCAGATCCTCTCGTACAGTGGGCCCAAGGTCTAGATTTTCACAGTCCCTGCTTCTGCCTTCCAAGACTTGGGGGCTGCGGTCAGAGACTTTGCCAGTGAAGACTGAGGCAAAGAAGTCATTCAGAACCTCAGCCTTCTCCAAATCCTGTGTAGCCAGCTCTCCCAAAAGCTTCCGGAGGGGGCCTACATTGTCCCTAGCAAATCCTGTAATAATATGATATGTCTTATTAGTGTAGCCACAGGTGTTTTCCTGTGTTTTATCCAGATAACAGACAGTGAAGTCATGCTGACTACTAGCCAGCCAGCAGACTTGGGTCCAACTCTCAGGGAAGCCAATTGCTCCAGGTGCTGTTTTCCATTCATCAATAATTATTTGCAGCTTATCCTTATTTCCTCCACCTGAGGAGAGATGAAGTATACCAAAATACTAGCCTTGATAATCAAAGATGCTCACAATATTGTGAATTTGTTGCTCAGTTTAGAGAACAATGATGTTTTTGGATTAGGCAGTGTCCCTTGACAGCTCCTAAATGTACTGGGGCTTGTGATAGCACTGCTTAAACATAATAATGGTTTTCTACTTGGGGCAAATATGCTTGCTGAGAAGTTCTAACAAAAAAGAAATGTACCCTTATCACTTCCAGTAAATAAATAATGAACTAAAGAGCCACATGCTGTCCTGATTTGTGGTGGTGTAACTTCACCAAATCCACTGTGGATTTAAGTGCAGGAAATTGACAGAATCTGAGCTGAGGTAATCTAGAACTGGAAAATCCCACCCACAATGTTTGATTGCATCATTTCTGTGCAAGCATGGTGTGTAACAGGGAGACTTGTGTTCTTAGGTTTCTTTTTGGACAAGTAGCTGCAGAATGCGTCTCTCATGTTTTAGATACTGGTTTAATTTGCTGGAGCTCACTTATCTCCCTGCGAATTGGCATTCACTGTGCTGTTGTTTAACACCTTGGTAAGCCCTTCCAGTCTCTAATCTGATAAGTAGTAATTTGATAAAACAAATATTACAAATGTTAATAATAGACTTGCTTTATGTTGCCATTCTTTTCTGTTGGATCAAAGCAAAGCAAAGAGCAATTTGTACATAGAGATGGGTGAGCAAAAAGGACAAAAGAAAACTGAAGAAGAAACCCCACTGGAAAAGCCTGACTTAGCTGGATGTAGCAACAAAACTGAGAAACTGATTTAGCCTGTTCATTATGTGGAAATTAGCAATAGCATTGTCATGTGTTAGCCATTATGTACATATGTGTATTTTAAATTAACTTGGGAGAACTGTGCATAAGCACAGCGTGACTAACACCTTTCTCTCCTGGAGACAAAGCACAATATACAAGGGTCACACAGCTGTTTCACAAAAGCATTCTTGGCTTTCTGCTGCAACTTGCTGCTTCCTCAAAGGCAGGAGAAGCCAAAGAAAAAGCAAATACAGCAGCCAGAGCTGATGATAGGTTGGTGTCTTAGGTTCAGCAGTAGCAGTCATTTTTCTCCTTCTTAGTAGTTGGTGCAGTGCTGGGGTTTTGACTTTCAACCTGGAAACAGCACTGATAACACCAATATTTTTAGTTGTTGCTCAGTAACGTTTACTCTGACCAAGGACTTTCTGAGTCTCATGCTCTGCCAGGGAGGAGGGGAAGCTGGGAGGAAACAGAGACAGGACACCTGACCCAAACTAGCCGAAGAAGTATTCCATATCATAGCATGCCATAGCCAGTATATAAATTGGGGGCAGCTACCTGGCAGGGCTAGATCACTGCTCAGGTCAGTCTGGGTATCAGTCAGTGGGTGGTAAGCTGTTGTATTCTCTTCCTTGTTATTTCCCTTATCATTTTTATTAGTGGTAGCGGTAGTGATTTGTGTTATACCTTAGTTACTGGACTGTTCTTATCTCAGCCCGTGGGAGTTACATTCTTTTGATTCTCTTTCCCATCCCTCTAGGAGCAGGGGGAGAAGGGGGGGGGGAGGGAGTGAATGAGCAGCTGCGTGGTTCTGGGTTGCCAGCTGGGCTTAAACCACGACAGATAGAAATCCATGTTATGCTGTTTCCACCTTCTATGGATGGTTCCTTGAGTTATGCTGTGTTCCTTCTGGTGTACTTCCACACAGAAGCAATAAAAAGTAGACTCTCCTTTTCATGTCTTTAAGAGGACTTCTCACCAAGACACACTGGTGGTTTCTTAGATGGAGCAAGGATGATTCAGGAAGGGAGAAAGAAGATATTCTACTGTGCTTTTTTGCATTTTCAAATTAAAAATTGCATAAAAAGTTTTAAAATATGACTGACAGCTATGTAACTACATTTCTATTGAAAAGTAGTGTTTTTTTAATAAAACAAAACCCATCCACATTTAGAAATTTCCCATAAAGCCTTCAAATACAAATATTTTGCTTTCCATTTCCAACACAAGTTTTTGCCAGCTTTGCTTTTTTTAGTTCATGTACCTGATATTTTTCAGCCTGTCATCCTAGGTTTTTTAACATTCCCCAATGAGCTCATGTTCCCTGTAAGTGCTTATTATCAGAGCCAAGTGCATGTTACAATGCAGGTAATTCACTTCACCATTGCGTTGCTTTTTCTGTTTGTAAATTAGACATGTATATTCTAATGCAATGAAACCCCAGGCTGAGGTCAGTGGATGGAAGAAGCATTTATTTGTCTCATGGGTTTGAATGGAAGTGTGTGTTCTTGGCGATAGTTGTCATGTGATGGATTTGGAGATGAGTATGTGACCAGGGGGAGCACATCCTGAGTTCTGCTTCTGCCTTGAAAACAGACATGCTGTGTGGTGTTGAGTAAATCAACTTGCTGCGCGATTTTCCCTTCAGCAACAGTCAGCTATTAATATTTCATCCTCAGCTGGTTATTCAATAACCAGCACTGATGACAGAAAGCTCCAGGAAGAATTAACATTGGCATTAGTGGTAAACTGCTCTTTGACCTAGCTGTCAGTATTTTCTGTGTGTTGAAATGAGAAAGTAAAACCACTATAAAAACATTTGCAAGTGTGTTGATGCCCAGACAGAAACACCACCATTGCCCCTGGCTTTGGATCATACTCCTTTCCAAGATTTGGAATGAAACCTGGGAGAAGAAAGTGGAAAGGTTTAGCATGAGTTTACTGACTGCCTGACCAACCTGACTTCCTTCTATGACAAAATGACTTGGTTTGTGGATGCAAGGGCAGAACCTTGAATTTAGAGAGGCTTTTAGCATTGTCTCACAATATTATTATATCCAAGGTGAGATACCACATTTTGGATGAGTGGATAAATAGGTAAAATGTGGAAGACCAAGCTCAGATGTCAGTATTTAACAAATCATGTTTTACCTGGCAGTGAGCAGTGACATCCTAGGCTGTAATAGCCACAGGCTGAGACGCGTGGTTCTGATTTACCAGCTGGGCTTAAACCACGACGACTTTTGAAAACCTTGAGTGTCCTCTGGTCATCTCTCCGTACGCACCCTTACCAGTGCCCCTCAGCGACAATGGCTGCAATTACTCGCTGCTATTGACAGTCACAGAAATAAACTCTCCCTCGCAAAAGCCTCAAGAAAGAGCACTGCAGCACCCTGATAATAATGACCAAGGATTATACTCGATTACGGCCGGAGGAGCCCTCGCCGCCCCTCGCAGCGATACCCACCTTTCAGGCCCGACCCCAGCCCCAGGAGCGGCCTCGGCTCCGGATGGGAGGACCGCAATGACAGCATATGCCCACCAGGGGGCGCTGCCGTCGCGGCTTTGGAGCCGCGGCGCTCGCCAGCAGGAACGAGCAGAGGCGGAGGGGAGGCAGCGGACGAGATCCCCCGCCTGGGACTGACCTGGACCGTCCGCTGCGCCGTGTCCCGCACGGAGACCCCGCGTTTGCCGGCGGGGATGGAGAGGTTTAAGCACACTGGGTCTGCCATATACAGTGGGGGAAGCTGATGTGAACGTCTGCCCTGCCCCGAGCGTCGGGAAGGAGGCCGGGGAAGTGTCTACTGGGTTGTGGGTCCCGCGGTCGCCCTGGCGGCTTCAGGTGGTGAGAGAGCCTCATAAAACATTTGCAACGTCCGTCTTGTTGTACCCTGAATATAGACACAGAGCCATACTTGCAAAGGACCTTAAAATATCATCTGGTTCCTGGGAGAGGGTGGCTGAGGAGCAGCAATGCAGTGGCATTGTCCTGGTTTCAGATTAATCATAGATCACAGAACCACAGACCGGTTTGGGTTGGAAGGAACCTTAAAGATCATCTTGTTCCACCCCTGCTGGTTCTACAAGACCAGGTTGCTTTAACCCCTGTCCAACCTGGCCTTGAACATGGCCAGGGATGGGGCAGCCACAGCTTCTCTGGGCAACCTGTTCCATGCCCATGCCACCACCTGAACGTTTCTGGCTGCTGCTCTCCCATTTAATGCAGTTGCTGCACGAGAACTGATGTGCTGGCAGCTGTACGGGGAGCTGGGTGAAATCGCTGAACACCACCTGAAACAGATGAGGAGATCTAAGCTTCCCTCTGTTACATACAGGAAAGGAGAACCCACAGAGTAATACTGGTGAATGACAAGCCAGATTTTGAGCGCTGTCTCAAATTGCCCATGTGCATTCTCTACGATGAGTGTTTACTGTAGAAATAGAGTACAGAAAGCACAAGGAAGTGAAACATGAGAGGAACAGCATGTTATCATGTAGGCCCCAAATCACGCCAGGGTTGTTCTCCATGGCAGTCAGCATCCCTGTTGGAGTGGGAAGCAGTTTAACCCATCTGAACCCTCCAGCTTGAGTATCTGTTAGTTTAAGCTATATGAATCAAAAAAATTTACAGTAGTGAAAAATCTCTGATCTGCTTAAATTCTTCCGAATTTAGGTTCAGCGTTGAGTCATCATTATTTCCTGCCAAGTGGTTTTGTGAAGTCACCAAAAATAATGAGATGTCACTTGCCCGGATACATTAATAATTAGAAGGATTTATTGTAGCAGGCATCATGGGAAAGTGTAACTTTCCCATTAGATGTCCTTAATTAGAAAAGAATGTGTCAGATTTCAGATCAGCGTAGGGGAACTACAACTATCCATTAAAAAGAGAAGGACAAATAATGCAAGTGACAGCCCTTGCAGAAGAACAAAAATTTAAATACTTTATAAATTAAGGGGGTTGAAGGAGCTCATTTTCATCACTAAAACTCTATGACCTGTCTTCATCATTAAAAAGATGCAGTCTCCAGACTGAATTAAACAACATAAAGTGCAAATGCTGTATGTAATCCTGACAATGGAATATTTGTGTAATCAGCAATTATTCCTTTTTATGTCTTTCAGCAATGTCTCCTTAGGGTGGGCCAACTGCTCTGGAAAGTGTTCCATTATGCTAATAGGAAAATTTGATAGTGACAGTGGTATCTCTTGAACCACAAGAACTGGAGCTAGTACATTTGTTCAGCTGGTAGCAAGATGTGGGGTAGAGAAATGGTCTGACTGGATTTTAGATAAGACTTGGAGGGCTTTGAGGTAACTGTAATGTGTTACTGTAAATGTGAGGTATTACTGTAAATCCAAGCAGAATGAGGTGCCTAACTACTTGGGCATGGGTGAAGAGTTTAACTTAAGTACCCAGCTTTTGTGTCTTCCTTTTGGCTGTGGATAATTCCTCACAGACCCAGGCCAAGGGTTTTACTGGGTGGTACACAGAAGCTCGAATGTAAGTGTTATGATGCTTATATTTACTTAGAGTCATGAGTGGAGCCAGTTTGCACTCACATTTTTGCCAGGTGCTTGGTTAACATACAGGCATGTATTTTGTTTATGCACATCTTAAAATCATGCCATGAATTACATCAGAGCTGGAGTAATTTAAGTAAGGGAAAGTGTGTCTGCAGTTTATTTCAGCTTGCAAAGAGATGATGTTCCAAGATGGGGATACTAATATTTTGCATCATAACCAGCCTTCTCCCTCTGGTACATTGGATCTATTAATTCCATGTCAGTTACACCTGAAAGTTACTACAAACTAATGCTTTTTCTGCAGCCCCTATGAAATCAGTCAGTAACATTGGAACAGTGCCTAACTGACAGGTGGCCACATTACCAAGTTATCAGCTCATTTGCTGCTCTTGATAAGTGTTTCATTAGAGCTGGTTTTGGTAGGAAAGCTGAATTTGTTTCTTCTGGGGAAAGAAAATCTTTTAAGAAGTGGGCTGAGCTGCATAGAGCCTTGTTAGATAAGCTATTCACTTTGAGTGACCATTTTATGCAGCATTTTGCTTGCAAAATATGTCTGGTTTTTTATGACTGTTTATCTGAAGCATAATTATGAGCACTAGGTTTGGAATTAGAAAAGTGTAAATCTAGTTTGCCAGAGGGCCTGGTGAAGACAGGCACTCAAAACTTGTGTAGTTCAGTGGCACTGAAAAACGGGCATGTATTTCACTCAGAATTAATTAAAACATAAAGTGTAGGTAGAACTTTAGAGTCATGTCATAAATGTCCTTTTGAAGTACTATGTAGAATTCCTTTTTATTGTTAATTTAGCCTTTTCGTTTCTAAATTGAACCTTTCATCACATATTAAATCCTAAGAGGGCTAGGGAACACAGGGTGTGTTCCAAAGGGATACATAAAAATCACCTTCGTTCCATAAGTTGTTTGCATCCAGCATTTGTGCTTTTAATGAGCTGAAATGAGAAATCTTGTAAACTAATTTGAACAAACTATAGAGTCTTACAGAAGAATGCCTCAAACATCAATTGGCTCTTGAAAGTTTGTTTGTGAGATACTTCTCTAAGAATCTTTCATCCTAAAAATGACACTTGAAAACTCTGCAGTAGATCTTGACAAGATTCACCGTGAATGCCCAAGAGATAAGCGATGCATTGTTTCACCGTGAAAAGTGTTACAAATATTCCACTTCTGAAGCTAGGTCTAAACAAAGCGTACCTGTTCTTGAAAACTTAATGAAACTCGACTATTTTACATACTGCTTTGTATGTGAGATTTCCTGAAACACACCTTTATTTTCAGACCTTCTCTGCAAGGCCTCTGGGGATAAGCAAAGTTCAGTGTGATAAAAAAAACATTTTATTCAGCTCTAAGAGCTGGAATGCCTGCCTCTGAAGAGTGTTATGTAGGATGGCTACATGTCACACCATCAGTGGAGCTGACTATTCTCTTTCAGTAGTAGTAGTAGTAGTATTTTTAGTTTTACATTAAAATCTGCCTGAAGCCACACATAAGTTCTTAGCTTACTGCTCTCTGAGTAAGAATACAAATCAAAATTGACACTTCCCTCAGAAAGCCATTTTGAAGGTTAGCTGTCCACTTGGTCTGAGTGAAGCCCCTTTGACTTCAGGAACACTGCTGTGCTGCAGGAGCTCCCAGGCCTGGAGTGCTGTCAAGCACTTCATAGCAGGAGACTTCCAATGTACCAAACAGTAGCTTTTTCAACTCTGTAAATATGGGACAAGTTATGCTAGAAAAAGAGACAAAGAAACAGACTGAAGCCACATGACCTCCCATTTGGTTTGTTGTTTGGGTTTTTTTTTGGCAAAGGAGGGTTTTCACATATCTGAATATAATAATTTTAGGGTTTTAGCATTTTAAGAATCTGTCTCATGTGTTCAGGTTTATGAATCAATGCACCAACACAAATACATGCCCAACTTAATTTTGCCAGTAAAGGCAATGTATTGCGCAGATTATACAATGAAAAAGTTGCCCAAATCAAACAGATGATCTATCTGTGCCTGCAAAAATTAGAAATTCAGTCATTCAGGCAGTTTAAGGCTCCTTGAAATCAAATCCCATATGTCAAGTCAGTCCCGTCTGGTTTTGGTGGTATTTCCTGAACAGCAATCTTGAATGTATGTCATTACTTATGGGTAGCCATGTATACTCATACATTTATACTTTATTTATATATACCCATTTGTATGGGGTATAGATATATATTCATACATATATACTGTATACATGTATACACATTACTTATGGATAGCCATGTATACTCATGGCCAAAGTAATTGCTCATATACCAAACACATTCCCATTTACTGGGCTTTCAGGAGCCTCTTTAGGATTAACAGTGGTAAGAATGATAGTAAAAAAAGTCAGCAAAACAGGGCTTATGCATAGAAGACACTGAGGTACTGAATGCCATCTTCACCTTAGTCTTTGTTAGTAAGATACACCCCAGAGGCCAAGGGACAAGTCTGAGCAAGGAGGACTTCCTTGCTAGAAGAGGATCAAGTTAGAAAGTGGTTAATCAAACTGCACATGCATAAATCCATGGGCCCTGATGAGGTGTACCCATGAGTGCTGAGGGAGCTGACAGATGTCATTGTACTTTAGATAATTTTTGAATGATCATGGTTACCAGGAGAAGTGTCTGAGGACTGGAGGAAAAAAAATGTCACTCCTGTTTCTGAGAAGGGCAAGAAGGAAGACACAGGTATTGTGGTTTAAGCCCAGCCAGCAACCCAGAACCACACAGCCATTCACTCACTCCTCCCCCACTTCCTTCCCCCATTCCCAGAGGGATGGGGAAGAGAATCGAAAGAATGTAACTCCCACGGGCTGAGATAAGAGCAGTCCAGTAACTAAGGTATAACACAAACCACTGCTACTACCAATAATAATAATAATGATAAGGGAAACAACAAGGGAAGAGAATACAACAGCTCACTACCAACCGACCGATACCCAGCCCAACCCGAGCAGTGATCTAGCCCTTCCGGGTAACTCCCCCCAGTTTATATACTGAACATAACGTGCTGTGATATGGAATACTTCTTTGGCTAGTTTGGGTCAGCTGCCCTGTCTCTGCTTCCTCCCTGTCAGAGCACAAGACTCAGAAAGTCCTTGGTCAGAGTAAACATTACTGAGCAACAACTAAAAACATTGGTGTTATCAGTTCTGTTCCCAGGTTGAAAGTCAAAACCACAGCACCGCACCAGCTACTAAGAAGGAGAAAAATGACTGCTACTGCTGAACCCAGGACACCAGGGAACTATAGGTTAGTCAGTCTCACCTCAATCCCTGGGAAGGTGATGGAGCAGCTAATCCTGAAAATAATTTCCAGGCATATGAAGGACAAGAATGTCATCAGGAGTAATCAGCATGGATTCACCCAGGGGAATTCATTCTTGACCACCTTGATAACCTTCTACAGTGAAGTGAATGGCTTAGTAGATGAGGGGAGAGCAGTGGATACTGTCCGCCTCATCTTCTGTAAGGCTTTCAACACTGTCTCCTGTAAGATTCTCATGGAGAAGCTGATGAAGTTTAGGTTGGCTGACCAGGAAGTGAGGTGTACTGAAAACTGCAGTATCCAGTGAAGTAGTATGAAGGGACTATAAGCTAGGGACTATAAGCATGTACAAATTCCTGAAAGGGGGTACAAATAAGATGGAGCCAGGTGGTTCTGGAGTCTCCATCCCTGTAGTTTTTCAGGAGTCATCTTAACATGGTTGTGGGCAGTCAGCCAGGGTGGCCCTGCTTGAGTGATGGGGAGCTGGACATGATGACCTCTGGAGGTGCCTTCCAACCTCTGCCATGCTTTAATATGTGCATTTTGCCATACTTTTATTTCAGGTATGAAGACAGATTAAATAAATAATTCTAGTCTGTATTTACAACCCAACATCTGAATCACAAAGTGTAAAACTAAAGTGAGGAAAAGAGCTGCAGAGGGTCATGACACTGCAACAAGTTGGGTTCTACTCTCTAAAAATAACCAGTAGTTTTATTATCTCAATTTGGATTTCTTTTGAGTAAGTAAAATGTGTAAACAATTCCCCAAAACAATGGGGAATTAAGCACCAAAAAGAGAGATTTATTCATTACCATTAGTTATGGAAGGAGAATAAGCAAGATGTGTAAGAAGACAGAGGGAAGAGACAATACTTCCTTGAAGCTGTTTGGGTTGTGTCCAGAGTTTTTACCTGTTGTAGGCAGTCAGCAGAGCCACTGCAGATCTTTTCCTGCTGTGCCAACAGGGATGCCCTTATTGCCTACTGACCCAGGATGCTCCACACCAGGATTCTGAACCAATGCGGTGGTAGGGCAGAAGTTTGTGCATTCACTCCCTCCATTGAAGTCTTGATACTGTTTACTGAGTAATTGTGTGTTTTCACAACGAAGAAGAGGTCTGAAAAATGGTGCCACAGGAAGACTTGTGTAGACATATGGCTACACGATTAGCACAGTTAGCTGATGTAGTAGTTGAGCTACATCATTTTGCAATCATCTGCAAAGAGGGCCTCAGACTGTAGGCCAGATGAAGTGGTTAGGTGCAGATGGGGGTCAGTCTGAATCCTGTGAGAAGTGAGTTTAAACATCTGTCTCAGTTCTGTAGAGCAGGGAATGTAGAAATTAGCTTCCCAAAATGCTGTGGGACAAAACAGGGGCACATGAAAAGGATCTTGCAAGGAGACTGTCTTCCTTTGCACTGATTTGTGAAGTTGATAGCTCCTTGCTCCTCAATGTGCTGGCCAAAAATGGTCTCTATTCAGAGGTAGGGGAAGTTGATGGAAACAGTTAACATGTGCTCAGGCTCTTTTTATCTGCCTGACTATAAACATCCGTGGATATTAGCACAGTTTGTGTATATTTTTCCAATTACCATGGAAGTGAGCATTGCTGCAGTATAAAGCATTTTCATCCATTTGTCTTTTGAGCAAAACCAAGAAAAATAACCAATATCAGAACATAGAAAACGTTGCAAAACCAGTAAGCGTTCATTACAGACCATACAGATGTCCACTTTGACCTACTGTAATGCCTTGAGTAAAGATCTCAGTATTTTGGCAGGCTTCATTAACCTGGTTCCATTATATTTTCAATCAAATGAGATTTCAGCTGTGTATTTCTAAACCTGATTTTATTATTCTTTTATTTTATTCCTTTTTTTAATATATATATATATGAATGTGACTGGAAGGTTTGCAGCTTTTTGGTGTATCCAGTAAATGTGGTCTGAATTGTCTTCATATACAAAGCAGCTCAAATATGATTACAAACACAAAGTCACCAGAGCATTTTCTGTATTGGCTATCATTGTGCTTGATGACTGAAGCTTCTGCTTTGCATCCTCCATTTTTTCAAAGCATAATGCAGTTTCTGTTTCCCCGTTGTTATGATTGTATGAGACAATTCCTAGCTTTAGAAAAGGCAGCAGCAAGTCAGGGCATTAAAATTAAAGGGGAAAAAATCTACACAAACCACTTAAGCACACTCATTATTATGGCCCTTGCTACCTCAGGCCACTGGAGAACTTATAATTTAGTCAGCATTATACAGTTTGAAGTGTTTTATGTTCTGCATGGGAGCAGGCTGCAATTCAAATATCAGTGGCCATGAAAAATATGCACATACGTTTAGTATGAAAATCTCCAAGGGCATAACAGAAGAGACGGGCACATGTAGCTGCAGTGTGATGCAGAATTTCTGTGAATTAATCATTTGGACATAGTTTATCACCGTTTTATATTTTGCCAGAGATGCTTCCTCACCATTTGTTGGGAAAACTTATTATACATGCACATCTTAGAAAGATAATAAGGCCAAAGCCTTTGATGCTTAAAGGCAACAGGCTTTGTTAGATTCTGTTATGACACAGACAACTCCTCCACTGACAGAGCCATTCAGATAACAAGAGTAATTGCTTATTTTATCGAGTTTAGGGAATTGTGCTCATTCTCCCTTCTTGCCTATTACATCAGCTATTATAACCCATCTTCTACCATAATTTAAGGGGGTTGGAGTATGTGCATTTTGAAAGCTTTCTTGAAAGAATAGAGTGCTGTATTTACATGTTTCCTTCATTATCCCAAAGTGCAAATATTTTCATGTTTTCCTTCCAAAGAAGCAGGGTGGCGTGCATGTGCATGTGTGCATCCGTTTATGTGCCTAGGTGCTTGTGTGTAGTTTACTGTCTGCAGTGGGTAGGAGAGTAAGAAGGGTTCATTTAGTTACTTATTTCTATCCTCTTCTGACTGCAGACAATACCACTATAATTTGTATTAGAAAAACTACAAACACAGCAATCGCTTCTGACACTTTAAAAGAACTTTATTGACATCTCGAAACACGTGGAGAATTTTAAAGTAAACTTTTCCATCTGTAAGACTTCATATGATCAAAGGCCTGATAGCAGCTCCAGATTACTGAAAGTAAGGCTACAGACCAGATTCCAGCTCTTTTGGAAACAAAAAAAAAAGCAAACAAAACCAAACCAAAGCCAAAAGTTTTAAGTTTGATGCAGCCTAATCCTCACAAAACTTTCAGAAAACTAGCACTGCAAGGAGAGAAAAAACAAATAAAAAAAAAAGATTATTTTAAATTTTATATGCCATTCAAAGACTAAGAAGTACAAAAGCAAATGTAAGTGTAGGATTCAGTATCTTAAAATGCTGCTGTGGTGTACAGTTTTATTACCTAGAATAACCAGTTCTTCCCACTTCAAATTCTAATTCTGAAGTAGAATTTTTAAAGTATGACCACTCTAGCAAAATCATGAAATGGTCATAGTCTGACTTCTGAAGTAATACAAGACAATACTGATAACAGAAGGACAACTTTCAAATTGAAGTTGGGAGTTAAATGGAAACCAAAGCGAGTTCATAACTTTTCCAATATATAAAATATAATAATTTTTCAAAAGTGTAACCAAATACCAGAACCAGTTCTGAGCAAATTCTTTCAGCTATTTTAGGAAAACAGATTTCATTATTTTACCCCAACAGGACAGTGAACTTTCACACTCCAGAAGCACTGGTGGAGGCTGTGACTCATAAGTGAGAACTTTGTGTTTACTAACATTTGTTTTCTTGGTTTATGTGAATGCCCTGGTAGAGTATCTGAACTCACTCAGCTAGCACCACTGCTATCAGCTGAGTAGATCTGGACACCAGCTTCGTATCTCTGATGCTTGCTCCGTTTTTTCCATAAAAAGGTCTTCTTAATGCATCCATCTTTGTGTTTGTCATACTTAAGAGTGAAGCCAGATTCTTAGTTTTGCAAGGATCTTTTCATCAACTTTTGAAGTCCTTCCATGAGACTGGTAACAAGTGAGAGCTTGCCAGCTACGGAATGGGTATTAATGAATTTTCCACAGCAGACATTCATGTGTTCATCTTGTGACTGGCTAAGAGTACACAATTGCGTTCTGCACCTCAGTGGAGCAGCTGGTAAGATGAGTATCTGGATTAATATGGCCTGCTGCAATTTGCTCTGTAAAGAGGCAATTGGCCTAGGCAAAGGCCTGTGCTGGAGTAGTGAAAGCACACTTTTTTTTCAGGACACTGTATACCACTGGTTTGTGTAAATAGACCAACTCATTTGGACCAGCTTATTCATGACTAAACTATGCTACATTGTGCTTGGTACTTTGTAATTTATAACTGCAAGTGACATAACATTTCTGTAGACTTTATATCCTTGGCAAAATTAGACATAGCTGTTGATAACACTTTGTACTGAGATCAGATCATGTTTGATCCAATTGCTTCTTGACAACACTGAAATATTCTCTGGCTGTGTCACATTCTGCATTACATTGCTGGCTCCCAAGCTTCATGTACTAGGGGGTTCAGTGGTTGAAGTCCTACACAGAAATGGCATCGTTAGCTTTTTATGTTTGCTAAGAGTTAGTCATGGCTTCTGTATCAGGATGTCACTCTAAAGCAGAGCTACTTCAGGATTGTCTGAAATGTTGGTGATGCTTTATTGCAGGTACTGTTGAGTTGCCTGAGGTTATTTGGAGCACTTGCTTCACTATTTAACCTTCTCCTCAACATATTTCTCCTTCCCACTTCCCACTCAATTCTACCTTCCCTTCATCTTTCATATTTCCTTCGATACATACTGCTTCCTCCCTCTTTTTACTGCTGGTAATGGGACTAAATGAACAGCATTTAAGTACTGATTCAAGTAGCAAGCAGTGTAGGACTTGCCGGGGCTGACATTTCCCAGGCTTCCCAGGACAATGGCAGGGAGAACTGGACAGAATTTTTAGTGGGGAGCCAAGGAAGGTATTTCCCTCCACAGTGCCAACTGGTGTTCCAGGGCACTCGCAGCCCATGGGCTTTCTCATACTTTTCTTTTTACAGGCAACATCCAGTGAGTATATTTTGAACAGGAATGTTGGAGAGTTTATTAATGTTTCCATATTGCCACATCTTTTCCAGTTCATATCACTGTAGCCTCCTTGTTGGGAATACATCCTGGCTCTTTCAGGTCATATGTCTGGACTTTGCTGCCCTGTTTCCCATTGTTCATTTGTTCTCTGTTGGTAGGCTGAGCTCTAAACATTTTTTTATGCCTTCCAGTTAGAAGCTGAGTATTTTATGTTGCTGTTCCTTCTTCTCTCCAAATTAACTAACTGTTACTTTATAGATTCTCTGAAAAATGGAAAACCCACGTCACTTCTGTAGCTGAGTGTAAAGACTGTAGTCTGACAGAGCACAAGGCCTAATAGAGCAGAAAGCCTGTGGCCTAACTCTATTACTTAATCAAGGTTATATATATTAATAACAGAAACTGCAAAGGTAGCAGAAATTGCAAGTAGGGACAGGCAAGATCAAAATTTCTCTGGCAAAAGTTATTTTAGTCAAGTGAGGTTTTTTTTTAATTTATTGCTTGGGACAAAGTATGAACGCAAGCTAAAATTGCAACAGCAAATAACCCCAGAGCGTGGCGAGTTATACTTAGCTGGCATTAAGGTAATGTCATGTAGAAGCAGAATATTTGTGGTTAGCTAAAGTGACAAAAATACATCTGCACTGATATTAATCCTGCATTAATCTTGTAAAGAGATGGGATTTTGAGAAATAGAGGTCCTTGGAAGGGATCTACCTGCTTCCTCTGCATAGAGCAGTTTTCTCTTTTTAGGCATTAACTGAACTTGTTATTCTGATTTTGTTATTGATAACCTGCCTAAGTAGAGAGCTAAGCTTTACTGCTCACTTATCTGTGAGTTTTATGAGTTTATTTGAAATCCTCATAGCAGCCCTTAAATTTTACTGACCATTAGAGGTCCCAGTTTGAGAGTTTTACTGATGTTTTAATACCTGGTCAGTGATTCAGGATATGTTTTTAAAGATGCAGCTGCTGGCTAAATACTTTTCAATGGCAATGTGAAAATCTGCATGGATATAATGTGATTTCAGAAAACAGTCCTAACTCAGGAGAGGATGAAATGTATCCTATGAGATACCTGAGTACATAGACAGCAGTTGAATGCTTCCAAATTTAGTTTATATATTTTATAAACAGATCCTGGCTTGAAAGAGAGCATTGCAGGTGGTGTAATTCCATTCTGCAGAGGGGACTAGTCTATATATGTGTCTAATGCATAAATATGAACAAAATTAGTATTGCTCACTATGAAGTCACTTTTATTAAAAAAAAGGTGATAAATTGTATACTAAGCTGTTATTCCATATGGCTACAAAATTTTTTTTTACTGAGGTGTAAACAGGAAAATGCTAATATTTGAAATAATTTGCTATACAATAGGCTAAATTGAATCTGTGAGAAGCCAATCAGCCTGTGCGATTGATGTAGTGCTGTCATCTGTTACAAAACTTAGATTAAATTAGCAAGCTTTAATGTTTCTTTTGCTGGTATAGGAGAGGTGCAATAACCTGACCTTGAGAAGGGGCCTTGTATATTTGAAACAGAATAGCAACTCTCATGTTTTTACACTCTACTAAAGGGTTAATAGGATGCCATTTTGTTGTCATCTCTTGGCATTTGTTTTAGTTCTTTATTTCCCTGGGAAGTGCTTAGGTGAGAAATGTTGGTAGTGAAATGGAGACAGCTCGGGTAGGTCTAGAAACCCTTGAGCTCACATTACTGGACATCAACCTTTCTAACTAAATAACTACTGAGCAGTGTTTGCACTCAGTGGAATATTTTCCAATACTAAAAGGGGAGGAATCATGATCTTCAAAGTGTTTATAGCTTTGGCCAGCATCCTTTTTCAGTTTTACAGTTTCCACTCATGCCACTGTGCCTTTGCTTTTTTCTTTCCCCCCAGACAAACACACTCTGCAGTGTTTAAAAACTGTCTGCACCATCGTTCTCTGAAATACCAGTGGCTGTTTGCTTCAGATCTTTTATTTTCTGTATTACTGGGTTCATGGTTATTGTGTTACTGGATTACAAAAACAGGCCGGTGATGAATACCAGGGTGTTCATGACTTTTCCCTCCAGGGAAATATGGTGCTGAAATATGATTTCCTTTTAGTGAAGCAAATGTTGCACGCCTCTGTTGAGTTTTCAAAGGGAAATTACAAAGTTTTCAAAGGGAAATTACAGAGCAAATTTGGGACTTTTCATGCCTACACTGTCATTTTAAAAACTGTAGCATGGGTATCCAGCAGGGATGTTCGAATTTTATCTCAGATATCAATCCTCATGGAATTAAAGAATTGCATAGGGAAATGTTATTTGATTTGGAGCATGTGCCTTAGATTGTATCCTCTACAGTTTAAGTGAAGTAACTGGTGAAAGGTTATCGCATAGCCAACTATTTACACATGACTTCCCCTGCAGCCTCAGCTGTGGTGAGATGAAGCAACACTTGAGGTGGGGAGATTTTCAAGGTGATTCATGCTTTAGCAGGATAAGAACATTTTTCAGATAGCTGTACTAAAAGAAAAATGTAGAGGGTTTTTTGAGGTGTTGGTGCTGTTACTGCCACTTTCTAACCAGCTAGAGATACTAATATTTGCTTATGCTTCACCTTTCTGAAGTAATCTAATTGTTTTCTGAGTTAATTTCTTGGCTGTTCGTTAGCATCTGCACTTGATTTTCACTCACAATGCCATCTAGCACAGTGAATGCATACTCCAGTTTGTTTCTGTTTTGGTTTTGTTTCAATTAAATAATACGAAAATTCTGCTCAGCGCTATGAATCTACCACTGATTTTGAATTAAGGTTCTTTAAAAATGGAGGAAAGGAGAAACTAGGTTATTCCAGGTTGCTTGAAGAAGCATTTTAAAACCAGCAGATATCGCAGGAAAAGCAAGGATACTGTGGTAAAAATGACCATATGTAGACAGTTACTTGGACTGCTCTATTCACCCTTTTTTTCTTAATGTGGGTTTGGGTACTTGCCTACTGGTCACCTACTTCTCCACAAGGCAAGGGAGAGCATTTTTCTGTTGCCCATGTAAGCCACAGAGGCAGAAGAGAATGCCTTAGCCTTGGTTAATAGATAGAGCAAATGGCTTTTTTCTCATGGAGCTATTCCTTGTTTATCAGGCAAGGAGAAGAGAGATACTAAGGATTAACAATCAGATATGTCTGCAAATTGACTGAGTCTTCTGGAGGGACCATCCATTTAGAAATCATTTATATTCCTTGACCTCAGTGTCACTACAAGATGACCAATCAAGTTGTCACTGGTGTTGGTCTTGCAAAAGAAACACTTGAAAACTGAAGGAATCACCTTCATATCTACATGGCTAGCAACTAGTTTTAAGACTGTTGATGTTTTTTCCTAGTGTTGGTCAGTCTGAGCTAGATTTAAGTTACACATTTAATGTAAGCATCACAAAGGAATTTGAAAACTGTGTCTTGATACCAGTGGATATTAGAAGTAAAAATAGAATCTGTGGTTTGGTGTTACTGTACTTTGTTTATAACATAATATCCTAAGCTGGTCATGATATGATACATTATAATGCAATTGCAATAAGATGCAGTGCAACATTAACATCTTCAAAATTTCTAGTTAAAACATACTAATATTACACAGACTGTGTATTTTATTTTGTGTTGCAGATTGTTTTGTTGTAGGCAAACACATTGAAATCAGAGGAACTTGTGAGGAAAGTAAGAAAAGTATAAAGTAGTATTGTTAAAAAACAAGCTACAGTAGCTTTAGAGTAGATGGCTTACGTGGAGGTCCAGGTGGCACAGTAGTTAAAGTTTTCTTGTTTCTAGAATCATAGATAGAATCATAGATCAGATAGAATCATAGAACAGTTAGGGTTGGAAAGGACCTTAAGATCATCTAGTTCCAACCCTCCTGCCATGGGCAGGGATGCCTAACTATTGCTGTCTTATTTGTGTTTAGAGGCGCTGATTTATGCTTTTTATAAAATGTATTATTTTTCACGGTGGTTGACTGAGGGAAGTCTGATACATTCCAAGTGCTAACTGCACTGGAGGCTGGATTCAGCATAAACCTTTTGCAGCCATCTCATTACTAGAGTTTTTATATGAGAGTGTAGCAGAGCATGTAAGCCAGAAAAAATTCTATTGACTTTAGTGAATATTGGCTTATGCACAGAGAAGTTTGCTGTAAAAAACAGAGTCAATAGAGAGAAGATAACAGAAAAACTGAGAATGAGAGTTTTACCACAACTTCCCTACTCCAGACATATGAAAGGCCCATGCAGTGCTGACCTCTCCCTGCACATGATCCATTAAGGTTTGAGGTAAAAGGCTTAGCTGAGGAGCTGCAGGTCCAGCCTGCCCCCACTGTGTAGCTAAAAAGAGACGTGTTTTTCTCAGAGCTGTCAAAGCTATTGCTGTTCATAAGCAGTAAATTTATACAAATTAATTTTAAGAGATGGAAGAAGTTGAGTTTCCTCACAGGTAATACATTTGGACTTCAACAATGTGAAAAATTTAAGAGCAAATGAAAAGAAAAAGAGAGAGAGAGAGAGAGCAAGCTGTATTTTTTTCCTTATATTTAATGAAGCACTATGAATTTCTGGCTCTTAGGGAAAGGTGTATTACTAAGAGTCATTAATGGAACCTAAGCTTAAAATACACTCAGCTGAATTGCTGACTGAAGAAATGTCTATGTAATACTTAATGTTTTCCTTTTTGTGAATATTTTAGAATCTTTAAAAAAATTTTTGAAGAAAAAAAGAAATCAGTGTTACACTTCTTACCATTTGCTTTAAAAAGGATTTTCCACTTGCTCATTTCCAGAAGGTCATCTCTGAGATGTACAAGCTAGCCCTTCATTTAGGTCTCCTCTTACATTCATATTTAACTTTCTTTCATTCTGTGGCCTTTATTAGCTGAGCTCAAGGAGCTTGTAGCACATTTTAAACAGCAACACTGGGAGGATGTAAATGCAGAATAATGTATCAGGACTCAAATTTGCATGGTCAAATGTCAAAAAAATTAGGCCTTCTCCAGAACCATGTCAAGAGAAATAACATAAGTGGCCAGCTCAACAGCAGGCATGCCATTATCAGTTAGTTCAACCTGTCATCACTGACTGGGAGTGGAAGCAGTGGTCATTAGGTTTAACTCTGCCGGGGAAGGTTGCGCTTCTTTTTATTTTATTATATATATTTTACTTCATCTGACAGTATTTCACAGAGCACCACAATGTTATGGTTTCCTCCTTGACAGGGGAAGGGGGGAGGTGCAGGTGAGGGAGCAGAGAAGAACACTTGCAATCATCTGTTGTCACCTGGAGGAGGCAGGAATTGCATTGCCTATCGGATAAATACTCATTTAGAGTAATCACTTTATTTCAGCCCTGTAATGACATTAACAAGCTTGGAATACAGGGAATTACATGAGTCAGAACAAATAATTGAATATTCCACTGCTGGGGAATGCAGCACAAGTCTGTCTTAATGTCATGCCATCTCTGAAGCCAGCACTAGCATGCAATTAGATGATAAGCTTAAACAGCATATAATTGGCAGTACTAGTATGAAAAACATACTATTAATTGTTAAATTCTTACCTGCTTGCAACTTTCATGAAGTAAAAGTATCTTGCATGTCCTTTTAAACAAAAATAACCAGAGGAAACATTTCAGTAAGTTTTTAAGAAAATAAGAATTGCTAGCAAAGCAGAGGGGAAGAGCTGTAGTTCACGATCTAGAAATATAGAATCAACTAGGTTGGAAAAGACCTCCAAGATCATCAAGTCCAATCTACCCCAGGACTTCCAAGACCATCACTAGACCATGCCACCAAGGGCCTCATCTACACGGTTTGTGAACAATTCCAGGGATGGTGACTCCACCACTGCCTGGACAGCCTGATCCAATGCCTGAGCACCCTCTCAATGAAGAATTTTTTTCTAATAGCCAGTCTAAACCTCCCCAGCTTGAGGCTGTTACCTCTTGTCTTATTGCCTGTTACTTGGGAGAAGAGACCAACCCCAACCTCACTACAATCTCCTTTCAGGTAGCTGTAGAGAGCAATAAGGTCCCCCTTGAGCCTTCTCCAGACTAAGCAACTCCAGTCCACTCAGCTGTTCTTCATAAGACTCAACTTCAACATGAAAAAAACTACAAGACTTTTTTGGGGGTAATTTTTATTTTTTTTTAGACTTTTGATTGTGAGAAGGATGAGAATGATTTAGTATAGGAAATGCCATCGTATTTCATATCCAAAGAGAAAAGTCTTCATTTGTTCTTTTTAATTCAGTACCTTTGATCAGGCCACTGTTTTTTTCTGCAGATATTGTTGCCCCACAACATGTGTTTCATATCTCTTAGTGGTTTTTTCAGTCACTTATTGTTCTTGGGATGATCTTAAAGGTCTTTTCCAATCTAGTTGATTCTGATTCTAAGATGTGGTTAATAATGCAAAGGCCTATACACATAAATTTGCCAAAGTATCCAAAACAAGGAGGCAGAGGGGTCTTAAAGTGATTGATTAACACAATACCTCATAATCTGTCTGATTTATCACCAAATTCTAGGTTTGATTTTTGCCACATTCCTACAATATCCCAAGTCAGTATAATTTGGCAAGTTCCATCATTTTAAGCATCAACTAAACTGACTCAGTGCATCAAATTATACGCTCCATGGCAGAATATTAAAAGGATTCAGTTGCGTATATTGTATACTCCAAATGATTTGATAGCAGTTACCACAGGCAGCACAATTCCTGAAGTATGTGTCAATATAGGTAAAGACTAATGTTGAACAGATAGAATGTAAATGCAGAAGCAGCATCGTCTCCATCACCTACCTAGCCTACCTCTGAAAATCACAGTCTTATCCAACAGATAATACATTAGATTTGCAACACTTGAACTAAGCAAAGTGGAGAACTTCTCACATTTATTATAAAGATAAAAAGATCAGGCCATCTTAAAACTTAATTCCTGTTGTGGATCTTTGGCCACTGATTTCAGCAATGTTGGAGCTTTCTTATAGTTAAAACAATAATTGGCTCTGCAGCTGCTTTTTTTTTTTCACCAGCCTACCATCAGGGCATTGCTGACCCTTCCTATTGAGAACTGAGCAAAAGACTTTGCTGTGGGAGCATGGGAGGCCTGGGAAATAGCTTCTTTTTCTAGAGGGAGCTTGTGGGGAAGCCCAGGCCCTATGCAGTAGTTCAAGCTGTCAGGAAGGGATTTTTCTTTGAAAGGAGAGAGGAATCCAAGCTGACAGAGAACTGTGGGTTCTGATAGGTGAAGCTTTGCATGGATAGCTGAGTCTCAGAGATCTGAGACTTGTCATGTTGAACACCTATTTCTGTTTTCTTAACAGAATAGAATGACCCCACCTCTTGCTTTCCGGAAGATAAAGCACTCTGGGTGATCGTACTTCAGATTATCTCTGGCATTTGGAAAACGTGACCCATGTGTTTGACAAGTTGGCTGGAAGAAAAGCTGGCTGTAAAGTAGCAAGCGCAAGCTTTAGATTAGAAGGTCAGGTGAAATACCTACTAGAAAGGGATGCAGTTGATCCCTGAATGGAATCCAGGTATGCCATTCTAGCAATGGGGTAGGTTTGAAATATATGAAGTTTTTTTTAAAACAAAATATTTGGTGCATTGCTACTAATTAATAACACATTTTTAATCACATTTACGCTATTATTCCTACTCAACAGATGGCATACTCTCAAGTACTTCCATTTATTCTAGCATTAAGAATTCTAGCAATTAAGAGACCTCATGTCTCTTGATTTTAATAATGATACTGCAGTTACAGAATGTATTCACAATTTAATTATTTAACAAAATTTAGCTTACTAAAACAATCTTAACACTTAAAAACATTGCAATTACTATAGGCAATCTGAACATTTATATTAACTTGCTATAATTCTCTACCTGCTCATATGTGTATTTATTTTCAAGAAGGCAACATTTCTAGTACATTAGTATTACCCATGTTTGTGCCAGGATTTTATATTCTTACGCTGGTTCAGTTATTTCACCTTGGAACTGTACTAGCACCCCTGAAGGGGCAAATGAAAGTGTTAACTTTTGCCAGAGTAGGAATTTGCAGATAATATTTATAACCCCCCAAAAAAATATTAGGAAGTATCTACTGAAAAAGGGTAAATGAATGTAAATGACTGTTTTCCATGTCACTTGCTAAGTATTTGTTGGGTTTCTGAGTGTCCTCGCTCCCCACAGTGGGTTTTGGCAGCCTGGGCTCCAGGTGAGTGCTGATTTGGTCCAGCTGCAGGGCCTTGGATCCAACTGCTGTGAAAAGCTGTCTGTGTGAAAAAGAGCTGCGAGAAGTTTTACTGGGGTTTTTTCCTGATTTGCTTGAGTGCTCTATTTAAGCTTAGACCCTTGCTCATTGTTACTCCCTGATGTTTATTGCACCTATGCCTGCGCTTGGCCACATACGCCCTCAGGCAGATACTGACTTATGGACTTAACTGCCTGGTTTGGCTGTGGAACTGCTTCTGCCTTACAGATTTGTCCAGTCACCTGGACTTCTGCTTCCATTTGCTGCCACCAGACCTGTTTTGCTCTTCTTTTTCAGGTACTGTGAGTCTGTGCCTTTACTGATGAAGCCTCTGCCTCTTCCTGCCTGGTTCCTCTTTCCTTAGGAACAGCCAGCCCTTGCTGCTCCCTGGTGGTTGTTTTGGACCTTGAGTCCTGAGCCAAGCACTGTACAGCCTGGCCATTGGACCAGGTACAAAACATTTCCCACACCCTGCAGTTTGCACTCAGGTTTCTAACAGCATTCTTAAATCCTTAACAAAGCAGAAAATTTCGACAGAAATGCAAGTTTGAAAATTACTTCAAAAAGGCCAGCTAGTGCCTTTCCATTCATTCATATGTATCCTATCCCTTACAGATAACAGTATCACTTTTGTTTTTTTTTAATAAAAGCTTTAATGACTGGGACTGTAGTATCTCAGTTCTTAAAATCTCACCTGAGAGCTAACCCGGGTGTCTTCTTCTATCATTGAAGCTGATAGCTTTTTGTTTCCCTCCTGCTGAATACAAAACAGTATTTCTAATTTTATGTTTTACTACAAATCTTATGCTTTTAGAGTTTCTCCTCAAGGCTGGACAAACATAATTCCTTCCAGTCATCTTCACAGGCCATGTTGTCTAAACCTGTCACCATTCTTCTGAGCACTTCTCTCAGTTCTCTACTTTCTTGAAGTATGATGCTGGGAACTGGACCCTGTGTTCCCAGGCTGACTGAACACAGAGTAGAAAGACCTTTATCACTTTGGTCATGTATATGACAGTCCTACCATTATATGCTAAAGATTTTTCTTTCACAGCTGCAACATCACAATGCTGAGTCTGTCAATTTATGGACCTGTGTGCTCTAGCTATGCTGTTATTCTTTATATCATATTATGCACTCTGCTTCTTCAAGCTGCAGAATCTTCTTTGCATTTGACTATTGAATGTCTTCCTGACTTATTAGATTAATTTTGATACCACTTCAATCTCTGGTGAGAGGCCTTCCAGGTCAGTGTCATCTGCAAACTAGTAATTTATTTTTTTTATTCTGCCATTCAAGTTTTAAGTTAATGTGTTGAATAGCGTTTGGTCGATGGCTAAATCATGTTCTACTCCAATTGAATAGTATTCCAAATCTGACCCTTGTATTCCCTAATGTGCACATTTTTGACCGAGTGGTCACACTTTTGTAACTTAATCTCACTAATTTTGTTTATTCATTTACAAGACTATCATAAGAGAAATAGCAAGTTTTTAAAAAAATGGGTTTGTCACAGCTGCTGTTTCTCTCTTTCCATTATGCCAGTTATGCTATCAGAGGGTAAGTAGCTTGAGTTGGTGCTGCAGGTTCTTGATGTGTTTTCAAAGTCTCTGGCTTCTGTGTGCTTAAATGCTGACTGCTAAATACATAGTTCTATGGTCTTGAAATTGGGCTGTTCTGCAATTCCCTTCATCTTCCTTTTGCTTCCTTATAGGTACTCTATTTTTTTTGCTGCTTTACCAGTCTCTCAAAGTTCTCAAAAATGAGCAGTTTAGAGATCACACTGGCTCTAAATGTTGCAGGGGACTGATTCCTCATCAGGGAAGCTAGTTTTTCACCAGGCAGTGAGAGGTAAGACGGCAGGAATATGCTGAGGTGTCAGGAATAAGGTACCAATTCTGATCTAAGAAATCATTGCCAGATGCATTTTTGTGGTAAATGAAGCACAGCAGCCATGCTGAGACTGAGACAGCAAGGAAGGAGAGGCGAGGAATCCACCCTGCAGATGTCAGAAATGGTGCTAAATTCCTCAAATACAGCTTCTCACTTTGTTATTGTTGGGTTTTGTTTGTTTGGTTGGTTGGGTTTTTTTGCGGGTCTAGTATTCTGTCTTTGATGAGCATTAATTGTATAGTTTTGCGAATGACTGATGTTACTATGAAGAGGTAGACCCTACTCCCTTTAGGGGAACTGAAGATTCCTGGAGAGGGAATTAATCTTTCCTCCCTCCTTTTGTTTTGATGTTTTTCAGAGGAGAAGCCACCTACTTGTGTAGTTGTTCAATGTTCTGATTTCCTGCTATTTCTCCACCTCTCCCCTGCAGTAAGCAACCAGAGCAGCTTTGCTTCCTGCTTATCCTCTGGTAATTTGGCATTCAGTGGACTAATAATATGGGTATTGAAGAAGCCTGGAACAGAAAGTCTGCTTGCTGACAAAGCATAAATAAGCTTTAGCTTGATGCTTACAGACAGATGTGTATAGCAGCTGGATCTGAAAGAAGATTTGGAGAGCTCAGCACTTGTCTGAAGGCTGCATCCATATATGGTTTTCATGTCTGGATGAGCAGCATTTTGTGCTGTCAGATACTGCATGGGGGAGAGAGGGAGGTATTATGGCAACATTTGGTGCTTAGCTGTGGGAAGGCACTGATGCCAGAAAATATTTCAATATCAAGAATAGCTACATTTCTGTACAGGCTTGAATAGGATCCAGGGGGTCAAAACATCAGATTCTTGTTTTCACTGCAACTTGTGGAATAGTGGACATCAACACAGGACCAGAGGAGTTTTAAATTTATAAATTAAACTTTCTTTTTATTGGGAGTGACCTGTACAATCTAGTGTTATGCATGATTCATTATGAATCTTCTCTAGCTATTCAGCTGTTGATTATGATAGATGACTTCTTAAAGAGAAGAAGCTTTTGTTCTACAGCTTTTCTTTACTGCAAAGGTTTCTGTACCCTCATGAAAAGAAGTAGCTTGACTCATCACATGCCATGCCACATCCATCACATGCAGTTGTGGAGTTTTCTCCAAGAATGTCAACATTTTAAATTAAAGATACTTCATCTTAGAGTGCTGTTACAGGTGGAAAAGCCAAGTTTTCTTAAGTTCTCTTTGTCATGGAAGGAAGTGACAGTAGCATCTTTTCTTTCTATTTCCAGGCTGCGTGTAAAACCACCATTTCTTTATAACTCCCCAGGTAGTCTCAGATTCTAGTTGGTTGCTCATCAGCTAGCCCTGTCCACCAACACAGTGGGGGACTGAGGATGTGACCACAGACACAGTTCCCCTTGTAACCTTGGGATGTATCATTACAGTGGAGACTTGCAGAGTGATTCTGCCTGTCTGTATCCCCAGGCAGTAAGATGGAGGTCGGGGGAGTGTGCCATCATTCATTGAACTCTGCCTGGCATTAAGAATGCTGTGGCAGCTGGCTGCCCCTGCAGGAAGGAGTTTTATGGATCAATTTTGCTACGAAATTATGAGGATTAGAAGAATAAAAGGAAAAAGAGGTTGAGGACAAGGAATCTTAAATTAAGAGAATTGGGTGATCCCTGGATGAAAACAGAGCTGCTATAGGACTCATGGGAAAAGTCACATCTACTATGCTTAATAATGTTTCACCCGATATTTGTCTGTCTTGTTGAAATAATAAAAATACTCAAAATAAAAAATAATTTCCAGCTGGGAAAGAGGAATAACACATTTATATGTTTATAGTATGCCAGCAAAGTGTATCAACTTAAAACCCCCCAAAACCAATTTTGTAATAGAAACAATATACATATAATGAATATGGAGCTCTTTGTGCTCATAGAGACTGAGGATATGTTTCTAAGTAAGAGCTGGAATTTTCATTGAAATGGCAATTTTTTTATATCAGTGTCAGACTGGCAAAGGGCTGGTGAGATGAGAAACCCTGTTGATGAATTTGCCAGACAGATGTTTAAGAAGAAGATATTTCAAAGACATCTGCATCTCTGTGGCATTCTGAGGTGTGCTGGTTTAGGGCTGTTCTTCCTGCTGGTTCAAAAGAGGCTGACAAGGCAGATAAGTACAATATTTGGCTTACCTGCTCTTCTATTTTTCCTCAACTTGTAGTTTATTTTTAACATTTTTCTGACCTTGGGAAGACTCAGGAGAAGGGGTTTTAAATGCTGCAGTCCTCATCCTATCAGGTTGAGTAAACTAGTATGTATTCTTGCAAATGTCTTTGATATGTCATCATTTAAAAACCTGTCTATAAATATTTTTCATGTCTATACCTTAACATAGGTGCTGCTTTCTCCACTTCACAATTTTATGCAAAAACATAAGCCAGCTTTCTTCCTTTCTCGATTCCTGTAAACAGAAGAGTTTTATAAAACATACAGTACTAAAACCCCTGCTATTAAGTTGCTACCTGTAGATGCTAAAGAGATGCAATATTTTTCATGTTAATAATTTCATTAAAAATTTCATTAAATATGTTTTCATCCTCTTCTCTGGTGTAGTTTTATAGAACATCAAAGCTGCTGATATGTGAGTCATGGTCTGTTCTGTATATATTATCTCTGGCATTAGAAATTTTATTCTATGGCAGTGTTAACTATCAGTTCCAGGTTGGTTAATGATTTGAAGTAGGAACTCCAACACTTGGACATGGGGTTCAGGTAAAAGCTCTTCAGACATACTGATTTTATTTAGCCTAAAGTCCAAACCATTATTAAACTTGATTAAGAGTCAGCAGACCATTCCTGCTGTTGAGTCCGACTGATTTCAGAGTATTTGTGTAATGATTTGTCCCTTTTGAGATCCCCATAGGTTAACCTAGAATCCATGTTTACAGATTGTAATCCTTTGTACTGTACAGGCCTGAGTAATCAGATTACAGTACGCCAGCTTTAAAGAGACTTGCTGTTTAAAGCTGAACAAATTTGAGACCAGACTTTGGCACCAAATTTCTTGTTGATATTTTTCCATTGACTTGTTAAAGAGTTGTAGACAAGATATTGTTATGGTAGTCACAGAAGGAATACACCTCAAGAATTGTGCAGCCTGAAAATATTTTCTGTTAAAAATATATATTATTTCCATTTGTTTCCCATACGTTCTGATGTAGAAGTGCTGTTTGTGGGCATCTCTAATAGTTGTAGGGTCCTTTGAGTTATGGCTTGTGACAGGCACACAGGTAAAGATTCCCAAAGAATGGATTGCAGTGAGCGTCAAACACCCTGAATGTTTAGTAATATCTTCTGAGTGCACAAAATCAGACATTAATATTGGTACAAGAGGGTCTTCTTTCCACTGCCCTTCTGGTTCCAAACAGAATTAGGACATCCAGAGTTTTTTAAACCTTGATAGAACTGGTACCACGCTACAGATACGTTCATATAAATAACTGCAGTAGGGCCAGGCTTTCAGTCCCTTAAACTGCAAAATATTCAGTTCATATTGCTTCAGAACAAAAAAAAAAATAAATAAAGAGTTTCAAATCCCTCAGCCCTCCAAATTTGTGTTAATGTTTGAGAAAATGTGTAAAAAAACCCCAACTATTTATCACTGATAATCTGAAAGCACAATTTTTTGTTAAGGGTCCATTAGCACATGAAACCTTAGGTAGGTGGTAATGAGATTTTTTAATTAGTTTTGAATTACATAAAGCACATTTCTGTGTTTTTATGATTCAAAGGATAGTCCTTTGGGGGTGCTGCCTTGTCTGTGGCTCTTGTGGTTGCTTTCACTGCAGATATGGAGGCTTAGAAATACCAGCTTCCTGCTACATACAGTTCAGTCTTTCTCATTAGAACATGAGACCTTTTCAGGCTGTTATGCTGAAGAAAATGAGGGATTTTTACCCATGAGTAGCTTTAGAATGATCTCCAGTTTTTCAGAAATTAGTTTCTCATCAACTCCATTAATAATTAATTATTCTATTTCACAACAGCTGTAGTTTTCCAAGTTAGCATTAAAATGATCCTTACATTGTCTTTCTACAGTTTTGTTCAGCTGATTAACTCTAACTGGTTTATCACTGTGCCATCCATTTAAATTAACAATCTGCAAAGAAAGCAGATAAAATGCTTCACATGTCCCGTTACTGGGGTAGTAATAGTTACTCAATTAGGCACGGCTTCTTCAGTTTCCAATCTGTTCTTTAATGATCAACACATTAGTTTAAAATATTATTAACCAAAAAATCTATTTGAAGAGATATTTTTAGCAGGTAAAAGCATTATTAACGGTAAGAAAACATGTTGTTTTACTTACTAAACATCTGTACCACAATTGCTATCGTATCTGTGAAGCAGTACAGTGTTACAGACTTTCTAATCGTGACCTCTGTTTTCAAGTGTATAGCCTCATCGATTACCCATTGACTTTCACAGCAACGAATAAGGAACATTAACACTTTTTCACATCACATGGATGGGGGTAGGAGTGGGGAGTTGAGGATAGGGACATTCCCTGTCTTGCTATAAAGTTTATCTAGCATTTGATATGTTCTGGGAACTCTTGTGAAATAATGATAATAATTAATCTTTAACAGTTATTTAAGCAGCTGCTGTGTTAGCAATCTGATAACAAAATTGGTCATAGGGAACATACCTCAGAACAGGGAGACATTAAAAAGACAGTTTGATGACATATAGCAAGTCCTGTTCTTAAGCATTAACATTTTTACACACTGGAGAAAAATAAAATGGAACATGCTGACAGTCTTTCTGTCTCAGGAGCACTACTACAGAGCTGTATGTATACCCTAATCCACTTCTAGTATATTCAGGGCTGCATTAGCAAAATGGCAGCTCTGACTTGGAGAAATACTAGCATATTCTGTCTCTAAAATGTGAAAAGCATGACTCATTAATGATTTTAACATTTAAAACATGGAAATATGCTCCATTTTTACCACTGTGTCGATGCTGCCATCACAGCAAATAAAATGTGCTGGTACTTCCTACATACATGCTACTAGGATTCTGAAGCTGAGTGCTCTGTGAAGATTGATTAAACATCATACTAATTCTGCACAATCAGCATGTTACACAGTTTTTGTAGGTGGGTAAGCCAAAGCATGGAGAATCTGCTTTGCCCAGCATTACACAACTAAGTTGATACCCTTGAAAACACCAGAAAAAGAGTGAAGTAAGGAAAAATTATGTGGAAGGATGAGATTAAAAAAAGATAAAAAATTGCCACAGCAACTGATAACTGGAAAAGCATTTTGTGGTTTATTGAAACTAAAACATACAATGAAATTTTGTGATGAAACGAAAGGAAAAAAAAAAGTTAAAACTCCCTGGAAAAGATAGATATTGTTAGATCAAATTTGCTTTTGAATTTATCTCTCTGTTTCATCCTTGCAGGTATATTTTAAAAGTATGTTCTTTTCATCAAACACCCCATAATACTTTAGCTATAAAATGATTGGTACCATCATTATTCACAATTAAAACAAAACTGTACTTGTCAATATTAATGAACAAAGTGCACTCTGTGATGCAGTATCCTTGACTTTTTTTAATCCTGTTTGTTTATTTACACGCTAATTGCAAAAATTGATAATCCATATGAGGTCACCTAGGTCCATGCAAATGAGTTTTACTGTATGTTCTGATACTGTAAATATTTATTTAGCTGTCCAAGGTATTGGAACAAATCTCTATAATTTTTCTGTAAAGGGCAGATTTCACTCTACAAGCTTCCTCAAGGGGAAAAGACAATAAGGGAAGAGTTATTTGGGAAAAGAGTCTTTTTAATGTTAACATGCAATATTATTAATATTTTCTACAACTACAGAAATGTATAATAAGAAGATTGCATACTATTACCCACATATATCATGGTATTGATGGCTTGGCTTCTTGAGCGAAGATTTTGGGAAGGGCTCTAACCACACTTACTACAAGCACTATGACCAAGGGCGAGTGTGATATGCAAATCTGGTTTGAAAAGGGTGCTTAGGCAATCAGGGAGTGTCCGACCAGGACTGTCATCTCCTGAGTAATCTCGAGCTACCCCTGCTCTGATCCACCCACATGCAAGGTTGGATCTGCAGCTTCCCATGCACCTTGTCACCTACCAATTTGACCTTCACCTGTCCATACCAACAAGTGAGAGCCAAGCCCTTCCAGCCTGCGCAGGGGAGTTTTTAGGTGAGACACAGTGTGCGCAGAACTGGCACCACCCTTTACACCTGAGGTTTTACTCCCAGGCCTAGTGAGCTAGGACGGTGACAGCAAAGTCCGTGGGTCATAGGTTTTGTAAGAGTGTCCTTCTCTTAGATGGAAGACCATACAAGGCTGAACAAGCTCCATCAGCCCAGGTTTGAAGATAGGTGTTTTTGTTCTCCTAAGTTCTGAGCAATATAGTATTCCATGATATAACCAGTTTTATTTCCTATGTTCAAACAGCGAATTGACAATTCCAAACCAAATTGCAACCACCTTGAAGTTTTGGGGGAAATGCATGAAAATATACTTCAGAATATTTCTAGATTCTCCACCGGCTCATTTATTAGGTGCTATAGACAATAATTTTTACAATAGTCCAATGTAAATAAAGTCTCCAACATTGAGGAATGTAACTTTTTATCACAAAGTTGCTTCAAGTGTCACATATATTGGATGAACATACACTGATAATGGAAGATATTATTATTTTTAATAATAAATAATGTCTTACAAAAGTCATTAAGCTTTTGTTGTGCTTTTTGTCCACATTTCTATCTTGACAGGATGGAGTTCTACAGGAGATTTAGAAAAACCAAGGCTTCTTTAACCTGACTGATAATTACCCTTAACACTTCTGTTACAAATATGCAAGGTAAGTCATAGTATGTGGTTTATATTAAAATATGTCTATAAAATATGTCTATAAATGTCAAATATTATTTCTGAAATATTTCAGGCTTTATAACTTTAATGTGTTAATAGTGTAACTATGCAGAATGAAATTGGCTTAGACTTATGTTTGTCTCTATGTATACTCAGAAATTAATCCTTGAAGAAACTACAGTTTTCCTGTTAAAAAGAGGTGCCACATCTTCTTTTATTTAGGAGAGAGCATCAATCAGTTTCAGTCTCTTTTTATTAAATATCATATGAATTTGCAAAAATGATCCAGTGTAAGTATTTCTAAGATTAAGTTTATTGTAAGTTAAGTTTATAAAAGGGGCTTCACTGCATCTGCATTAAAATTTTTTAACTGCATGTATGTATGGGGAATATCTGCATTCATACACACAAGTGCACTCTCGTTCTGTAAAGTAAAGGCTGCAGATCAATAAGTGCCAAGATATTCCCCCTAGTTTTAAAGAGGCAGTGTGTGTGTGAACTCAAATTTGCTCAGTGGTAGACACATAAACAATCAGGCAAACATTAGCATTTGTGAATATTTTCCTTAACCTCTAAATATTGCAGAATTGTTTATGGTTATTTTTTGGTTCAGTTCTTGCTGGTAAAGGCAATTGCCTTCTTCCCCTTGGCTACTAAAATGTATTCTGATGGCCAAATATACACCGTATTTTCTCTTGTTACAGCTTTAAAATGCCAGGTGTAATGTTCATGACATTTTAAGTTCCATATTCAGTGTACTTAATTTATGCTGTTGACACATATTGGATTCAAGTGCCTGTCTTTAACAAAAATAGCTTCCAGATCCTCCAGCCATTTTCAAAGGTAATTATCTGTATGTTGTCTAGTCCTGAAAAGACATGGAATCTATACTACCAGAATTGATGTCATGCCTCTTGATCATGCAACCTAATATAAAGCAACACAGCTTTATAATATTTACATCAGTATAAGCTTGATACATAAAGAAGATCTTCTTTCCCTTTCTCCCCTGAGATTATCAGGGAAAACTATGGAAAAAAACTTTCTGCTAAAATCTGGTGGGGAGAAGGGGAATAAATGAATAAATGAACAAATAGGCATGAGTAATATATTGACACATTGTACTTTTTCAGGAGGAGTGAAATCACCATCTTGCATATTTCTTCTGCTAATTTTGTTGCCTTTCCTGGGGAAGATTTTAATTTTATAACTTGGGGTACCACAGGATGATAGTTGCAGGGATGAGACAGTAGACATTTCTTTTGCAGTCTCAATAATATTACGATTTGTTAGCTTTGGTTCATTCCCTGCTAAAGGCATCTCTTGAGCTGGAGGTCTGACATTTGTGTTAACTCTGATCCACAGAATCTTGTGTTGATCTTTGTGTGCTTCATGCTGTACTTGACTAGAGATAAGTTTTGGGGGTTACCCTTGCTGCTCACTGTTTTCTTGTAAACATAGGAAATTCCTTGAGAATGGTCTTAGACCCATACATTGACTTTTTCCTCCCCCATGTCCAAGCAGGGGTCAAAGTCTCCTTTCTGAAGCTTTTGAAGTTAAATTCTTCAAAATGGTAGGGTGCATAGGCTTCAAATCCTCACCTTCACAATTTCATTATTTAGCAATATCTTAGTTCCGACATAAATAATTTTGCCCCTCATGTGCAAAGGTCAGAGCTGTTCAGACTAATTTCTAACATGTAATTAATTCCATGAATTCTGTTTGCAAATTGCTGAGTGCAAGTTTCTTGGTTTTGGATATGCTTTGTTACATGGACAATTTTATATGAATATAAAATTTTATATGAAATGTTAAAGTACTTGCTTCATCTGTTTCACTCTGTGCTATTCATTCCTCATGCTGAGTGAGTGACCACCTCAGCTGCCTAGAACTGGGTTTGTTCCCTGACTGAATGACTGAAACTTTCAAAATGCAATGAGACATGAATAATATATGATAAATGCTCATGTTCACACATGGCTAGGCTGGTTTGCATGCAAATATTGGAATTCAGATTGTTATCAGTGTTTTAAAATATCCCTAGGAGTGGCCTGAGAACAGGGACATTCATTTTAAGCATTCATATCACATCACTGTTAAGTGTAAGTGCACTATCTATGCACCAGACCTTTGGTGGTCCTGCCTGTTTTAATGGGCTCTTCTTTGCTGCCATTGGAGATCCATATCCTCCATTGCTCAACCCAGTTAATAAAATTGCCTTCAGTTTTGTTTCGTCGTAGGAGATGGTAGAATTGCTGTGCTGCTACTTGAATATACAGGGGTAATGGCAGCACCAGAGATCAGGTGGCACCATGACTCTTGACTAGCGAGCTCAAAGTGGTATGCTATGTTATTTTGTCTTCTAGAAAAACAGCTCTTTTGTATAACCTCAAGGGAGAAATCTGGTTGATAAAACAGCAGGAATGGATTGAATTTTCCTACACCTTGAAATAGATAAATGCATATATGCAAATACATATTCATATATATACACATACATGTATAAAAAATACATATGCACATACACATATGTGTGTTTTTATATCTCTCATGGTGGAGAAGACTAAGAGGCAGCTATGGCTCAGCCTTCAGAAGCAATAAGAAATTCTTTACCCTCCAGGTAAATATCTAAGTGCACTCTCATGGGTACAGTGTTTCTTCCCTAGGTGTCCATCCATCCCTGATGGTCATTGATGGGCTTCTGGGGTTATAATGGTTGCAAGGCATGTCAAGGAAGGTACACAGTGCCTTCCCCAAGGTTTCTGCAGTGTGAAGATATTCCTCAAGATGATATATTTCCTGATGTTTTCATTATAAGCGGGTATTTTTGAGGTTTGAGCTGACCTTCAAGAACTTGTCCTAAAAATGCTTAATTAGCTGCAAGTTTGCAATTATTTTGTCTTGGAATGAATTCTCCTAGCTCATCACTAAATCTTAAATCTGCAGAGGAAGCTTATAGCAAGTTAAAGAATTTCTCAGCTAGTCTGGACCTGAACAAATGCTTCTGTACATGTTCAGGTTAGGCCAGAAATCCAGCTCAAGAAAATGAGAGAAAACTGTGTGGTAAAGAATATCAGAGGTTTCAAAATTCTGGCTCTGTAGTGTAGCCTTTGCCTTCAGAAGTCAGGTACAATAATGTCTATGAAAGCTGTTTCATCTTTTATAAAGGAGGCTTCGCTCCTCAAGTTGAGCGAAGTAATTATTCCCTGTGCATTCCACATTTTCTTACATTGAGATGTTTTTTTAAATTGAAAACGGTAAATAAGTCTACCCAGAACATTGGTATGGCACATGGGATTCCTATGGCCTTACCATCTCTCTTTATGAAAAATCTACATGATGCTTTACATTATACATAGTCGTGTATGCATAGTGCCAAATAACACCTTTATTATATCAGCATAAAGAGGGCTACAACAGCTACCAAACATCAAAAGTTTTTACCATCATGTGCATTCCTATCACAGCTATCTGTTGAATTCTTGGACTCTTTTTCCTTAGTACAATATATCTATATTCCATATGCAAATTCCACTGTGAGTGATTTGCCTGTTTTGTAAGCTAGACTGCACCTGTAACATGTGGGATTGAGTTAAAAATGACAAGCAGACAAGCACAAGGCACATTATCTTGACAAACTCAGGCTCCGAAAATTAGCCTGTGCCTGAATTATTAAAATAACAAGGAATATTTCACTCAGCTGTGGAGCAATGCTCCTAATTGTCCACTTTAGCCAACTTCTTTCAGACTTCACGATCGGTCAATTTACGGTAGCGGCTTGCAAATTCCTGAACTCCCATTAGAGAAAAGTGCAACAGCAGTCCAACACACCCTCATTTATTTTAATAACCTGCCAAGCAGACATGAAAATGTTAAAGTTGGAAGGCTATAACATGACAGGAACCTGACTTGTCACAGCCACATTATAATCTAGTTAAACTACTTTCTTTCTGCCTTTCATGTCTTTTCAGGTAAGTGGAAAACTAATTGTCAAATTACTAATTTTGTTGGCATTAATATCAATACTGAGGCTAGAGAAGCACGAACAGATAGGCCTGCGGTTTTCCTTTATATTGTGCTTGGATGCTGGAAAGCACTCTGAAAATATAGAAGGATAAAATTGGAGACCAGCCTTTCTATCAACACTGACCTATTTATTTTAAGAGGCATTGGAGCTCTATAAAAAGGGTAGTTAAAGTCTCTGGGTTCTTTTATTATTATTTAATGCTTGGAAATCTTGTTTACTTCAGTCTTGTTTCCTTTGTGCATAATAGTGTACCTGATGTAACGGGGCCAGTGTTCGCATCTAAAGTATTAATGACAGAGTCTGATCTTGCAGGAGAATACAAGGAACTGCACTACCAAGAAAAAAAAATCTTCAACAATGTCAGGGTCACACTATCTTTCAAAATCAACTGTAAGTAGGTCATGCTTCCACTGCAGGCAGGGTCAAGAACATTGCTGCAAAAAGTGCTTGAGATGGTTGAGGAGCACGTTGAGAGCCAGGGACAGCTCAGGTGAGTGAAAGGAGGACCTAATTGTGATGAACATGGAGATATGAATCCAGCTGCAGACATACTGCTAGACCCTTACACCTACAGGGGGTTACTTGCCCTACATGACATGAAGGGTCCTGGGTGCTTTCTCATGGCAGGACTGAATCTGTCACTTATGTTTTCAACCCAGTTTTCTGATTGAAGATTTTTGGTTGGTTTGTTTTGGTTTTGGGTTGGTTTTTTTTAAGGCAAGTTGCTTGCTTGTTTGTTTTTCTTGCCCATTTGATGATAACCTCTCTAGGGAATGGGTCTTGACTTTGTAAGTGTTTGCACAGATCTTTCTGGCCATCATGGCACAGATAGCTTTGTACAAATAATAAGCCCTCCACAAAAAAAGTGAGATGCCTTAATAAGAAGCACAGCCTTTCCCAGCACTGCATAGGTGTTTTCCCTACCAAGCTTTGTCTCTGTTTCATCTGGAACAGACCTCTTACACTGGATCTAGGGTACAATAGCAAGTCTTATTAACTGTGGCTTTGCAGGGAGCTGAGTGCTCAGATTGTAGAAACATAGTACTGTTTCTTGTACAATTTGGGACAACATTTTCTATTGTCTTTTACCTGTTCTTTTATTTCTCTGCTGCAAAGAAGCATACAGAAGCCCATTCCCACAGCCTCTTAGTATGTCAGTTCTGTCCCATCTGGAACATGAAAATGTAGCATTATTGCAATGAACAGGAAAAGAAGATGAGAAGGGAAGTAGGTCTGCTGGAGCACAAGCAGGGAAGGGTGAGCTAAGTGGTACAGTTAGAGTTTCTGTTCCTGGAAGATAATGACCATGTGCAAACTTGGGATGGTATATGAGACAGTTAAGGGTATAAGAGCAGGCAATCGGCACTGAGACTGGGTCTCACAAATAACTAATTTTCCTATGTTTCTGGCAGAGCAGGGAAATGTTCTGTAGTTCCCTGAGAACTGGGTCACCTGGGAGCCGATCTTACAAGGCTCCCCTCCAAGTAGGATGGTAGCTACTTTGATGTTAAACTGGCTTTTGAGAAAACTCAGATTCCCAGAAAGACTGATGGTTTTGAGTTGTATGGAATTTTTGTTAAATCATTTTCCTGCCTAATTAAATTTTTTTGAATAGTTAGAAATTAATAGAAATACAATGATTCTGTGTCAGTGACACTGCTTTTGTGTTCCCATGTGTATGTGTGACATGTACTCTCCTCTACATAGTTCTTCCTGTCAGCAATCTAAAAAGTACTTGTAAATGTGCTTTTTACTTTTCCCATTGTCTGTTTTAAAAATGTCTCCATTTTGGGAGACAAGAAGACAGCCGTGAATGTTCAACTTGCCATTAGCATCTATATTTTATGTTTGAAACATTTAAAAGCTTCTGTTTTAAATAAAGATAAACACATCCCCAAACAGCTGTGCAATGCATGACACGGAACAATTGAGTAAGCATCAAAGTGCTTAATAGATAAAACAGTGCTGGATGTGGTAAAATAAACAGGACTTAATCCCTTTATAACTTGAGTAAATAAATACAGCTTTAATTCAGATACAGTTTTGCCTTTAGGTTGCTCTGTTCTGTTAACACCTATCTGTCAGCGGTAATACCATGTAAATGAGCCACTCTGAGCCTTTCCCCTTGCATCTTGTTTAATCCTCTTCCATTCTTCTAATCATCCTACACACAGAGGTCAATATCTATTTTCATCTGGCAAGATAGGATCTCCTAAGGAATTAAAGACGGTTTCCACTTAGCTCCACAGTAGGCAAAGGCTGGGCTGTGATCTAGGGCTTTAGGGACTTCTCATAATGCGCTGGTGCTCGCTAGATCGAAGAATTGAGTTCTGGCTACTGGATTTTTAATCCTCCTGTGGCTGATGTTGGGAGCTCCAGTGATTTAAGATCTTTGATTACTCAGAGCTTGGCCCTTTGATTGAGTGAACTTCTGAAGACAGCGTGTGACTGATTTCAAGTTAGTGGTTTTAAGTAACTACTGGAAAAAATAGATAGGAAAAGCCCCATGATTAAGATGCACCATCTCTCTTTTTAATTGACTTTCTGAAGCTATCTAATGCTTTACTCTCTATACACAAAAGAAAAACTGTATTTGTTCTAATGAAGAACTCATATGTCACAATATTTGTCTGCACTTGTTTGCAGTGACATGTCTGTTAAAACTGTAGACACTAAAGGATATATTTTAAAAACATACTTCTCGCAGGGCATGTACTAGAAGTAGCGGCAAATGTAGCCTTAATCCACAGGGCTAAGTTAAGCAGTTGATATAATTTCAGCTTGCAATACATGTTTAGATACTATATATTTGCCAGCAGAATAACTGTAAATGCACAAAGGCAGGTAGGATTCATGGAAAGCTGTTTATGTTGGCAATTTAAAGTATTAGCAGTTTGGGAAACTGATAGTCAGTTTAATGCATCTAACCATATTCCTGCAGAAATGTTGAACGGCAGTCATCTGAAGCAGGTGAAACTTCTCTGCCGAGAAATGTTCCAACAATATTTGCCTTTTTTATAAATAAGCCAGCTTTGTTGTAAGCTACAATTTTAGTGTGGTTACCTTGTTTCAATGTGGCCCTCAAGAAAAAGATAGTGCAGATATCGGCTGTTTATATCTTAAGATGTCTGTTAAAAGCAACAATAACCTTGTTCAAAAGGTGAGATAAAGTATTTTACTGTATAGTTACTGTTTCAGTGGAAACATTGCAGGAAAATGCTTGTGTCTCTTGTTTGAAGGTGCAGCATCCCTACCGTGGGAAATAAAAAAGTAAGGACAAGAAAACTAGCTTGGAAAAAAGAGTGAATATGTTCATTTTATGGGTAAGGTTCAGGATTCTTAGGAGGCATTAGAGAGCTATGGAGTGGTTCTACATTTAGTTTTGTGTTCTCAGTAAGATTTTAAATATAAAGGAAGTGAAAAAGACTGTGTTTCCGACATATTTGTATCAACATCATTCAGCATTTAGGTTCACATTTAAGCAAGCCTGCACTCTGATCACTCTCTTGGAAAAAAAAGGGAAAAATCTGGGAAGTATGTTACCTCTCCAGGGGAGGGCTTGACCATGAAAGAACAGATTGCACATAGACTTCTCCAGAATACTGTACATCCCTTGTTTTCCTGAAAGTGGAACCCCGCAGATGCATGGAGTAGCTATGCAAGTGCAGTTCCTTTTGAGTCTGTGGTATAAAATCTCATAAGCTAAAGCTTGACCTTACCAAAACTGTTTAATTTTAACATTAGGATTATGAACTATCACTTTGGAGCAACCTTGCATATTCCTTTAATGATAAAGCTAGGGCTTCAGAAGTATCACAGTGGGTGGGAACAGTACCCTTATGCTAGCTAGGAGCTGAGTTTTCGTTCTCCTGTCTTACTTGCCTTTTAATTGTCAGGTTCAGAAAGCCTCACAGAAGGATGCCACTTTTGCTCAGTCAGTCATAGGGTATTAACCATGTTTCAGGACAGCCACAGCAGTTATAGATATCATTCCTATTCACTGGGTACGTAATTTCATTCTATTTCCTGCAAAGACAATAACATCAGGATCTTTTGCTTTACAGCAATACAGACATTTCAGGTATGCAACATGAAAAACCGGTTGCTTAAAAAAGCAAAAATGACACTGCATTTCTTTACTGACCTTTGATGAAGATATTTGGTTGGTTTTTTTTTGTATGTGTTTATATAGGAAATGCTATGTTTTGTATAGCTATAAATCACCTGTGTGCACATCCTCTCACTCCTCTATATGTGTTTACAGGAATTTGGAAGCTTCAGGAACTGTGGCAGTGATTAGAATTCCTCATTTAGTGAAATGCAGTCTTGCTTGTCTTCTCCAGTGAGGGTTTCTGGTGTACTCCCTTCGTCCATTTTGTCTGCTCAGAACAAAATGTCAGGGTTTCTTCCATTTTTCACTCCCTTGTTTTTGCTTTATGCAGCCTCTGTTAACTTACTGTTTTGGGTAGTTTTATGTCTTTCCCACAGCTTGCTTTCACAAGCTAATGTTTGCAATCCTCCTAGATTTCAGCTTTTGCACAGAGCTGCACTAAAAGAAGAATGGAAGTGTTTAATTCTGATATCCTTTTGTTCTATGTAAACACCCTCTGTAATCTTCTCAAGTAGGTTATAGAGAATACACAACTTTGCTTTTGCACTTGAAACTGGGCTGCGTGAATATGCTAATAAACATATGAGTTTGGGAATCCCATTCATATAGTGTAGACTTTTCTGCTGCATTTCTGATGGGCACATTCTTGGTCATTTGGGCATGCTTTTTTGTGTGCCCATGATATGGCAAATCTGCATAACCATATACTGAACAGTATAAAACTCCCTGTATAATCATGCATTACTTTTATTAAATGTGGGCTGGGACTGGAATGAGGAGTAATTAGAAAAAGTAAAAGGCATAATTAGGAACATCCATTTCCTTTCACAGCTTTCTTTTTCTCTGGATTCTTTTTTTTCTGGTGCCTGATTAATTCCCATTTTTTAAAATTCACTTTAATTTTAATTTAACTCTGCCTGGGCATGCGAGTGTTTCCTTTTTTTTTTTTTTATTTTTTTTTTCCCAAAGATTGATTGACAGCAATTTCGAAACTGTCACAGTGCTAATTAAAACCTTGAATAGATGTCTTTATGAAGCCTAAAACACTCCACACTGCTGCAAAATCCTGGATCTTGTGTTTTGAATAAGTTTTTTTAGCAGCTAATATGGAATCATTATAACTTGCCTTTCCTCAGCCTTGATATCCAGCTCTCTCTTTCACACTTTATTTGTCACTGAGTTTAGAGCTTGTATTGACAACACGAGAAAGAGAAGACCTCACAGGCAATACCTGCTCTGTCTAGCCAGTCTCATTTTACACATTGCCTTTTGTGCTTGGCAGAGCTGGGCAGAGTTGGCCCTTACTAAATGCAGCATAGTTTGATACACAGTCCTGTGGGTATCTGGGGAATTCATGTTACGGATACAGTTATCATCTTTTTCTGTCTCTGGATTGACTGACTCTACTGGAACTGTGTTGTGAGGAAAGTTCTACTTTATGCTTAAAAAATTAATATTGGCAGCATAAGGCATTGATTGCTCTGTGCATCAGACTTGGGTCCTGCTTTCTAGTTCGCAAATTTTCTAGGGACCAAAGTATTTCCAGACTCTTAAGAAAGGTGTGGTTGGAGGCTAAGGTGAGTATCTGCCACTAAGCCACAATTGTAAAGGCAATATGGCTGCAATATGGCTGTATTTCTGTCTCTACCCCTGTATTAGTCAGTTTTCTTGTAAAGTGGAGAAAACCATACGGAGGCAAGGTGAAGATTCTGCATCCCTTTCCTTATGGGTATCAGTAAAAATTATTAACTGAGCAAAACTGTATGATATATCCTTCAGCAAGCACACTACCAGTCCTGGTCAGAACATCTGGAGCAGGTCTTGCTGCTTCCCATGGTCACAGCAGCATTGTGGTAGCTCTTTGTAAGTATAGTTCATTTAATTCAGAATACTTCATGTGATAATAACTGAAAAATTAACTAATTTTCTCATTCTGTTTCTTATTGTCATATAAATTCTGAAAGGTTATTGTATTTAAAGAATGATCAAAAATAGGAAATATTATCCTTGTTTAGTGTAAGTATTCTTGTACTAAATTGTGTGACAATTGGAAGTTTGTCTTTGTTGAGTTGATTATTGCTACCGGCAATAATTCTTGCAGAAAGAAAATCGGAATTTAAAGAGTTTGCCTAAAAGATTTTTCTTTTCTTAGACACTCAACCTGATTCCTTAGCATTAACATTGTAACTGTTAGTTCTCCCAGCCACCATGAAGCTTAGGCCCTATTTCCCTGCTGAACAAGGTGCTGGCTTTTCAGTGCCTGAGACCTTTTTGAATGTGACGCATTATCTGTCAGACTCAGCCACCTCATCTGTGGGCCTGAATATCCAGTGTATCCAGTATCTTTTAGTGTGAGTGCTTTTGCTCTGTCTGAATGGCTATGTTTTCATCTTCTTCAAGGTCAGCAAGACCGTCCAGAGGGAAGGGCAGAAAACCAGCATAATGACAAGAGTTAGCAGAGCTCAGTATGAATTGATTGGTGAAGGATGATTTCAGAATATCTCAGCTGCTGTGAAACCAGCTACTGAAAACCCCAGCATCTCCTCCAGTTGATGATAAGGATGATCTGACTCTTGCCTTTCCATCCCCCACCCTATGCACACTCTTCCTGTGTATTCAGAATGTATGTATTTCTTAAGTCCCTGCCTGCATCACTTCTCTGTCACAGTAATTTTCATGGGAAAATTTGCTATCCATCAATTTGTGAGCTGTTGGACTTTTTAGGAATACATCATAAGCATATCAGGGTATAGAGGAGAGAGGTGAAAATGCATTTAGCTATGGAGGGCAAAAAGCAGATATCAGTGATACTTTTTTCCCTTCCCTATGCAGAAACCTTTCTAGCAAAATTATTAAAAGGTGCTAACATGGTTATTCTTAAGTAACTGCTCTTACCACATGTGTTCAGTCTTGGACAGAGTGGTTATTGCTTACACTTCAGATTTTAATATGAACATTTATACAAGAAACAGTGTCTGGTGATAGTAACTGCCTGCTGTGGCAGTGATTGTGCCTAATTGCAAACAGGAGGTATCCATAGGTCCATCCACAGTTAAAAGCTGCTCGACTGGATCCCTTCCACTAATAGAAGTGGAGTGGATTATCAGATTTTGTCTTCTTTTTACCTCAAAGGAACCTTTATCAGTCCCTGATCACTTTGCACCCTTTCAAATAGAAAAAAAATATAGTTGTTTAAATATAAACATTAATTTTGTTTTCCCCACTTTTGAATTATCGGTAGTACTTGTAATAAAAGTGCCCTGATTAAAAGGTGCGAGGCTCTGTATAACAGGAATATAAATACTCTTGTTCACAAGTGCTTGTAAGGTAATTTTATGGCAAGCACAATAGATTAAAATCAGCTAAATACAGGATGGGAAGGTGGTAGGACAGCACAATGATCTTGTTTTGTATGAAAAGCAATATTATTAGTTAGTCACACTCTGAGACAGACTATAGTTCCAAAAACAGTATAAGTGTTAAATAAGACAGAAGATGGTAATTTATTTTTCCTGAGTAGGAATTTCTTATCAGTGAGCAGACACTGGAGGCTCTCTTTTCCTCTTGATGGGTATCAGAGTGCAAAAGGTCTAGCTGATAAAATTCTTTAATGATCTAAAGGTAACTTTGGGAAATAAAGGATATCAGATATTGGAGGCTGAATGAACTATTGCTCTCTGTATAGTAGCAGTGGCTTATCCTATAGACAGTGAAAAAAAATGAGCAACATTGGAGGCAGAATGACTGTTTATTTGGCTTAGTAAATCTCGATTTAAGCAGCAGGTGGAATGGAAAGAATGGAGCAGTGGGAACCACTGTGGTTTTCATCTTTTCTCAATTAATTTGTTCCTATTAGTGTTCTTGGAGGGAAAAAAAATCCTGACATTGTTATTAATCATAACTATTATTGTGATGGTCAAATATTGATCCCCATTTTGTTAAGCACTGTACAAACGCAGAGCTGGCAATCTAACTAGACAAGTTGCAAATAATGTAGAGCAGAGGTGGAGTAATGTGGTCATAGCAGGACTCATCTTGTCAATTCTACAATTAATTTTAGTAAGAGATGAATCATTTGAAAAGAGAAGCAAAAGGAAGTTGGTTAGGAGTGATTGAAGGGTAGTAATTGGAAGAATGTGGAAAAAGCTAAGTATGTGTTGGAGTCATAGAGCTGCTTACAAAGTAAGAACTGCATTATTATTAAGAGACATTCAGCTACTGCAGAGTCCCCTCTCTCCTCCAAAACAGAAAGTCATTGTCTCCTGATTGACATTAAATGTGTTCAGAGCCTAATTCAAATGTACATTTGTTGAAAGCAACATACTTTTTTGACTTTCCAGATTGCAAGCAACTTAATTTCACCATTTTTTGTGATATTGCATGGTAACACCCAGAAAAGTTGAAGTGAACCTGGGGCTTTTCAGTTATAACCTTTTCAGTTATTCTCCAACATGTGCTTATTTCCTGCAATAACAGCATGAGCCAGTTTCTAATTTTCCAGATCAGTTGGTTTGTATCACCGAGACTTTCTACCCCTTCAGACTCAGGCATGCTAGACCACCTCTACAAAGTCTTCTCAGGTTCTGGTGTGGCCAGGAACTGGATATGGTTGCAGGGCCTTGTACTCTTTAGTCATTGTGAAAGTGCTACTGCTCCTGTACGTAGGCCACTTCTTCAGAACCCTCTGTCTAAGCAGTTCTGCATGACAGAGACCTGCATCACCACTACTGGAGAGGAAATCCACAATGTCCCAGTTGCTGTTAGACACCTCCCATGGCTTTCAGTGTTTTTCCAGTACTGTTACTGCATTAATGGGCAGGAACAGTCTGGCTGGACAGGTTGTGAAATACCCATCCTCAGAGTGCTTCAAAATGTGATTGGACAAGGCCCTAGGCAATCTGATCTAGCTTTGATGTTAAGCATGTCTTGAGCCATATGTTCAACTGGATGGCCTCCCATGGTCGTTTCATACCTAAATTACTCTGTGACAACACAAATTATTCTGTCAGTACATCAGTAAATTCTCTAGGCAAAAGTTTTAATTTGATAATCTTTTAAGTACTAAAGAAGGAGTGGAAAAGGTGGGGACTGAATTGCCTCCAAATTATACCACAGATCTTCCAAAACTGGATTTGGATCAACTGTGACTGCTCCAGAAAGCTAGTCACTAATGTTAGAGGTTTTTTTGATGAAGTTTTATGGATTTAGTTTTTCTTGTCCATGGAGTCTAAAACAGCTGGTGCACAATTCTTCATTACAAATGATGTTTTATTTAAGGACTTAGGTGGGTTAAAGGAGTTCTTAACAGACCTTAATTTATACAATCTATTTCATGGGACCTTTACTAGCCACTTCCATATACCTTTTTCAGAGTTTCAGGAAAAATGTTTTTGATTTTTAGAATTCTACATTTCTAGCTACCAATAAGTAGTGCTCTTGGCACAAAACCAGAATATCACCTGGAAATGGATATGTATTTGTAAGTTAATTCTTTCCTCCCCTGAAATAAACCAGAACAACATTTGTGGTTTTAACTGATATAGCTTCAGGTCCATTCACAACACAGCAAAATCTGATAATTTAATCAAAGCTCTTCTCCGTATTAACCTGTTTATGCCTTTCAAACCTGGCTTTTTTTTCTGTAATTATAAAATACATGAGAATATATTTTATGCATGCAAGATGTTGGATGGTTGGTTGGGTTTTTTTCAGTCTTACTAAGGAAATGTAGATCAGACACAGGCACCTTTTGGTGGTGCCCAGTGGCAGGGCCAGAGGCAATGGGCATAAATAGAAATACAGGAGGTTTGTTCTGTTTTGCTCTATTCTATTACATTCTGTTCCATTCTGAAGTTCAACAGTGGGTGCAGAAGGCTGGACATCAGACTTCTTGAAGTCCCTTCTAACCTGAGTTGTCCAAAGAATCTATTCTCCTATCCAAAGAATGCCTTCCACAGTGGACAATCCCAAATATGCAATGTCCATCTAAATAAGGATTTAGGATTCACCTAAAATTTCATCAGGAATATTAATGGTGATCTGAGTTTACCAAAAGCTTGATTCCTTCAGTAGGAACTTGACTAAAGTTCTATCTTGTGTTTTTTATATGTGCTCCATGTGAATGTTTTTGCTATGTGTATCTTTTCTTCTAAGGAGGATGAAGAGACTAAAACACATTAAGGCCTTGACAAAGGTAAATTACTTTTCCTCCACTTCCTGTTTGACTCAATCACTTTTCACATTCAAATGGGCCTGTGACATCTGCAGTTTCATTTGCCCAGGTTAGTTTTGATTCTTAGGCCACTCAGCAATGAGTGATACTTTAAATTTTTAACTTACTTAGCAGTTTCTATAAGCAAAATAATTATGAGATACAAAAAAAGGATTTTTACTGAACTCATTGTTAGGTCTTTCTGCAAATTCCCTAATTTATTGGAACTTATTTGCACTGAGAAAGCTGAAAAGGCAAGTTTAAATTTTGTGTTTCTTTAAAAATCATGTAATATACAAGTATGTGACAGTTCTCATTAAAATGCATTCTGAAGATGCACTAAAAAAATGCCTAGTTTTGGTATGATCAAATTATTTTCTTGAATAATGAGCTGAAGGGTCAAAGTGGTGGAAAAGCAGCTACAAAAATGAGAGAATGACAACTTCAGCAAATGCTGTCTCTCACTTCCTGTTAAGATGTACATTACCTGATGTCAGCACTGATTGGCCTAATAGCTGAAGCTTAGTCAGCAGGATCTTTTGGATTATCAGAGAGGGAAGGAATACAGGAGGAATGTGCTCTTTTTCAGGATCTGGATCATTTCCTTTTAGCTGTTCACACAAAATCATGCCATAGTTATAGTAGTGAGTGGCAGAATAATTCTAGGAGCCAAGCCTCAATGAAGGAGAGCAGCAAGTGAGTTACAAGTTTGTTCAGAGGCTTCTGAATAGATGGGAATGCCATGCTGGTTTGTTTTTTGGTTTTTTTTTTGTAGATCTACAGAGATCATGGGCTTCTCCTTACTGAGGAAATACTGAGTCATGCAAAAGGTGTTTTTAGAAGCATTGATAAGTACCAAGAAGTTTCAAAGTTAGGTGTCTAATTTTGTATTTGACTACCAAAGTGAGTGAAGTTGTTTTTCTTAATGACAAATAGAAACTTTGAGCAGAATTGGGCTTCAACTACACTTCTTAAAACAGGTAGTTTCATTTCATCTTAGTGTACTAGGCACTAAATGATTATACATTATTGATCTGTATATCCAGCCTTCAAGATTGCTATTAATAAAGCAAAATCTTCACATTGAACCATTTTTTTGAAGAGAGCATAGTTCTGGACTTTTTAGTGAACTAGAAGCAAATTCTGAATTTGTTTTCTTATCATGTCCATACTCTGGCTCTGTAATAGGTTATTATATGTTTCAAGTTCTTGAGGTTTTGGATATGGTAAGAAAAAATGTAATTGTCACTTCTGGGGTATACAGTAGGTAGTTTACTTTGGAAAAAGCCAATAACAGCTTTTTTCTTCTCCCTCCAAAAATATATGTGACAGGTTATTTATAAAACCACATCTTAAGCGAGTAATTCAGACCTCAAAGTTTTATATTCTTTAAGTGTCATTTTTTTCCTAAAGGCTGTTATCAAAATAATCTAAATCACTTGCTTTATATTAATCAAAGAATTACAGCACTTAAATTTGTAGTTGTCACTCATGTAGTTTGTGCCTAAAGCATTTTGAAATTGTTTTGTGTGGTCTTTTCAATCACTGTGGTTTTTTTTCTTAAGACATTGTCAACATGCACAAAGAATGGGATCACAATTGTAATGAATTTCACTCCTTTGGGACTTGAAGGTGAGGTGTAATCTGATTTCCAAGGGTTTTAACAAAATAGTCATTGTTTCATGAATTTGAACATTAAGCACAGTCAACAACTACTCAGTCATAGAACATCTTTTCCAGCAAATTGGAAAATAATAAAACCAAGAGTTTCCTTCTCAGTTAAACAAAACCTAATGAAATCTGTAAATGAGCACCTTCAAGAAATAGTTTCTAGTTTTCATACTGAAAGTTCAAAAAGCAGTTAATACCTCATCATTACTTTGGCATTTTATATGATAGCAAAATTCTTAAAACACCACCTGCATTGTGACTTTAGATTAGATTTTTCATGTTGTTATTACTAGGAATTATTATTTTTTACATTGTACAAACTTGAAAAAGCAGAATACTGCTATAATAAAGAAGGCATAAGCTTCTCAAAATAGCTGTTTTTGCCTATAAATGGAAAGGATTGAGAGAAAAGATGAATAGCTCAATGACTGATTGAATAGATGCATTTAATTATTGGGCAGTCATGCATAAAATAAACGTGAAAATAATATCTCCGATACAGGCTAATGTAAACAGTATAATAATTTTAAGTAGACTCATCAATTAACTGGATATTGTTGAGATCTACCATATTTATCTTTGACTTTGTATCTTCTTAAGCAGCTCAAATTCAACAAACAGGATTAATCCAAAGACTTATGGCATAAATAAATACAAAATTTAGCACAGCATCTTGGGTATATTTCTGGGTTGATATAGACTTTTTTTATTTACTCTGAGTTTGTGAATTAAACTGTAAAGGACAAAAGAGGAATATTAATTATTACATATTAACAGAATATTATTTCAGATCCTGTATAAAAAGTCTATTATACATTTTCACACTTTGCTTAGCTCACTAGAGTTATTACAGTTAACAGAGACATAATTCCCAATAGAAATAGTAATTACTAATATTTAGCACTTAGTGTGGTATGTTTTTGTAGACCACGATAAATATAGGTAAATGAAAGCTGGTCACCATTTGTGTAGTCACTCACATTCAGAGTATTTATCTGTGACAAGTAATCTCCTTAAATTGCACTGAATTAATTTAAAAATTAAGCAATAAAATCAATAGTGGTAGAAAAAGCCCAAGAAGGAATTATGTTTGGATTTGGACAAGTACATCGAAAGAAATAAAAATATAAGTGAAGGAAATAAATGTGTTCTTTTTTTCTACATTTTATTCAGAGAACAGAGAGAACTCTTGGGTAATTTTCTCCACCTTTTTGACAGCCCTGACAGAACTGAATGTTGTGGTTTGATGTCCTTTTTTTTAATCAGTAGGACAGCAACTAAGAATTTTACCCATGACAGCCAAAGAGTCAGAACCAGACAAGAAAGATAAATTTCCTCTGGTTACTTTTATAAACTTAGAGACAACTCTACAAGTCTTTATTTGAAAACTTTATTTATCTTCATTTGTGGATAAAGAAATAAAATTGTAGATTAGAATAATTAAAAATAAAATTCTTAGTAATTTACACATCTGTTTTAATTCTGAGAATGAGGTACTGAAGCTAATAAATTACCTTGTTTGAATGGCTAAGTTTGGAAACCCTTTAGCATATTAGTGGAGAGGCAGTTTCTTTTCTCAACCCTGATTCACATCACAATCAAGATATTAATAATAGCATCTTTTAAAATAAATTATACTATTTGCTATTTCTTCTTGGTTTGGTAGCTCATTTGTATTTAACAAGCTGATCTAGCTTTTTTTTCTTGATTTTCCCTTTTTGTTTCTTTAAAGATGTCTTTAATATCTCTGGATGCTGTTGTAGGGAGAGGGAAAGTAAGAGAGAAAATATGGAAGTGAATATGTTCACTAAGCAAGAAAACAGAATTCAGCAAGCAGTTGAATTAACTGTGCTTAGTAGGTGGCTTGCATCACATTATCCTCTTCCCAGACACAACCCTGTACAGTTCTAGTGTATTTTAAGGAAAATATCTGAAATCACACAAAGAATTGAAAGATCAATAAACGAGCTTTGTTGCTCAAGCAGTAAAAATCAATTCTGTGGCGTCTTGTTTTCTAAGTGCGTTTTGTGGACTTACACTGTAATTATGGACAAAGTATGCAAAAAATTAACTGCCATGAAGGACAACAAATAGGCAGTTGTATATCTTTCCTTTAACAATCAGTACTAAATTCCATTCTTTAATGAAATTTTCAAAGGTTATGACTTAGTACAGTTATCTACCCAATAAACAGTTATTTTTCTTCCTATGTACATTTTCTTTCTATTATTATATAATATGTATTATGTATATAGTATTCATCTTCATCCTTTATGTCTCTGATTTGAAGCACAGACCTTTCCTGTCATGAGTGGAACAGATAAGCTAAAGAGGGCAGCAGCCAGTTTGTTCTGATTTTTTCTCCAGCAAATTGAGAATGCATCTGTACCACAAGTGACAAAAGAGAATGCATGGTCACAAAAAGAGTCTGGATCTCAAACCTGTTGTGTTCAGTAAGAGACTATCCAGTGGCCAGGATTCAGTGAACTACAATGAGATTTGCATCATTATCTTTCACATTATACATCCTCTAGAAACAACATACAGGAAGGTTAAAGACACCCCACTCAGTTTAGGTATGTGTCACACCTGTTTGTGAATGTGAGATAACAGCTACTAAGTGACTCTTGTGGGTTTGATGGATTCTGGATATTTGTTCATGGAAGACAGATGTCAAAACTCACATCACTTACTGGATCACCTTACAGTAGACTACGTAGGAGATGACAGAGTTTCTAGTCCTTAGGCTGCATATAAAAGGTTTGCTCAGCATTTTTAAGGAGATGTTATCCCTCTTCCTAGGTTTATTTTACAGAATTGTCCTGTGATCTGGCATGCCCAGGAAAAGGAAACACTGACTATTGTTACCTCTATGCCAAGCAAATATCTGTATCTGCTAGGTAAAATTTAAGTACTGTATACACAGCACTATCACTCTTGAACCATTGCAGTTCCTATGGAGTGTGAGAATAGGAAAATAATCAGAGTGAACCCTAGGGGTGAGATATGTAGAGATGCCCCTAGTTTGAAGTTCTGGATGATATGTGAAGAATGGCTGCAAGACTGCTGTGTGCCACCAGGAGATGGTTAGTTCGTGGTTGGAAACAAAAAATTAGAAAACAGTATTAGCATCACTGAAACCCTGCTAGACTTCTGTGTCTTTTGATGTGGCACCAAAAGGGAAGGGGACAGGTAAATTTAATGTTTAAATTTTAGAGTGTTCCATGACTGAGAGTATTGAAAGCTAACATAAGGCTCATGTGGATGAAGAAGTTCCCTACTTCCACACAGACAGTACTGTACGCACTGTGTAAGGTATCCTATAGCCACAGGGTCAGAGGCTTTAATCTCCTCATCAGGCTCAATCTTACTCCTTGTCACACATACACTGCTGCTGCAAACACCAGGGAAAAATGGTAGCCCTGTGTGAGGGATGCAACTAGCAGTTGGGGGGGGTGGGAGTAGGGAGGGTGGTCTAAGTCCTCAGTGCCTCCCATCTAGTGCTGTTTTTTCTTCTGAGAACCTTCTATCCATATAAACTGATGGAAGCAAAAGTGTGACAGTGGCTAAGGTTCATTGTTATAGGCAAACATTTCACATATTTAAAGTGGATAAACTGTAGTCATCATAATGTTTTAAGAGTCTTAGTAAGCTTGCTGCTTGTGATTTTAGAAAACTTACTCAAATTAAACTCCAAAAGGATTTTAACAGAATAAAAGGTTCACAAGTAGCAATTCTTAGTATTCAGAATATAAGTGGCTTACTCAAGCCAGTGTATCAATGAAAAAGAAAACCCAAGCTTGCCTTTTAGAGTTCCTTAAACAGAAAGACTTATTTTGATTGCAACAAAAACACCCATAAATCTATGCACATATCTATTGATCTTTCCTTCCTCTTAAAAATGACTCTGTCCCAGTAAGTTGGCATATTTCATAAACAAACCAACAAATTATTGATCCATCATATGCTCTAAAAATCCTGTGAAGAATCTAGGTTGCTTTTAAGTTCATGCTGTACCTAAGGGAATGAGAAACTCCAAAATGAAAAATAGATATTTTAAAAACGCACAAATAATAGAAGATGTATAGCTATTTTTACTTCTGCTCAATCTTTCATTGTAATTCATTTTCTGTTCATCAAAACTATTTTTATGAGACAATATATAATGTAATTTGGCAATATGATTCTTTGTGGTGGCAATTAGTTATTAACTAATTATATAGCCCTGCAAATATATCTTTCCTTTTTGTCAAATGCCATGATAGTGCATATTTTCTTAAGTAGGAATCAAACAAAATTCAGACAACCTAGCATCTTGGTGCTACAAGCAACGTTATATTCATTTTGAATTAGAGATGGTTCTAGTCACATCCTTTTAAAAAGGAAATTATGAAGTAAGTTGCAGATGTTTATTAGTACTAAGTGAACAATGCTATGACATGTGAGAGTCAGGTAGCTTTTCAGTTAGTTATTCAACCTATCTTCCTTAGACTGCTTTGAAAAGCTCACATGAAGATAGGCTGAGACAGTTGGGGCTGTTCAGCCTGGAGAAGAGAAGGCTGCGTGGAGACCTCATAGCAGCCTTCCAGTATCTGAAGGAGGGCTATAGGGATGCTGGGGAGGGACTATTCATAGGACTGTAGTGACAGGACAAGGGGTAACGGGTTAAAACTTAAATAGGAGAAGTTTAAATTGGATATAAGGAAGAAATTCTTTACTGTGAGGGTGGTGAGGCACTGGAATGGGTTACCCAGGGAGGTTGTGAATGCTCCATCCCTGACAGTGCTCAAGGCCAGGTTGGATAAAGCCTTGGGTGAGATGGTTTAGTGTGAGGTGTCCCTGCCCATGGCAGGGGGTTGGAACTAGATGATCTTAAGGTCCTTTCCAACCTAACTATTCTATGATTCTATGGTGCACAGAATCACCAGGAGCTTAGCTGTGAATGACTTCTCAGTGAGGAATGGCAGTAGGATAACATTGCCTTTTGGGAAGGATAGAGAATTAATAATATTAGTTAGTGATAAAAATAAATCGTTGTTAGTGGCTATTTATTCAGACGCTGATCCATTATCTACAAAGATGCAACTCTTCTCCATTAAGGTGTAGTAGCAGGGCTGCAGAAGCTAGGTCTAGTTTTGCAAAACAGCTTCCCTGAAGCAGCTGAAATTCCTGTACTGAGGCAAATATATATATTACATATATATGTGTATATATATCTTGGAAATCTTGGTGCAAAACTGTCTGAAAAATACTTTCCTCTCAGCAGCTAACCAGTGCTGGAAATTCTTTCCAGTTTCACCTTAAAGTTCCTCATGTTCCTGCTTTTGTCCTTTTGTCCTTTCCCTTTTGTACTTGCTCCCACCTGCACAGGTAAATATCATCCTCTGATAGGGCAGGAAACAGTAACTCCATGAACAGCACTTAAAACCCCTGTTCGATCTTTAATAATAGGCATGTTATGAAGTCGCTTATACACACTCACAGGGTTTGGCATGAACTAGGTGCGTGAATCACTGGTCCTACCTGTGCAATGGCACAGCTTCAATAAGAAAAGTAGAAAGTGCATACAGTTACTTTCTGCCCCTTATTTCTTTAATTTCTTGCTTCATAATTTCAAGCAAGCAGTGCCTTACTTTTATTTAAGGTTTTCCTTCTATTTTGTCAATTATGTGAATAAGAGGAAGGTTGAAAAAATCAAACCTTTGCAGAACAATGTAGGATTTGATTAAGAATGTTTTCAACTGTAAGTGTAAAGAGATCTTTAGCAGAGCACAGGATCCTATGCTAACCAAAAAAAGAAAAAAAAAGAAGAAGGAAAGCTTCTTTGTACTGATCTAGCAGCACACTGAACTACCTGAAATACAGATCATGGAGCTGATCCATGAGATAGCAGTTGGTAGATCTTTTTCCCTCACTCACCACAGTAGAGCTGTGCAAAGGAAGAAGGCTTTGTGACTAAGGGCCATGTGAAATGTGAACGTTTACTCTTTGTATTTTACTGCAAAGATTGGGGGAATACTACGAGTAGGGGAAAAGCCAGCTTCTCTGACTGCAACTTTAAAGGTCAAGGGTCTTAACTGAGTTTTCTGAATAATCATGTGAGTTTGCCAGCCTGTGTATTGGAAGGAATCTCCAGCCTTTGTGAAGCTTCACTTTACTTTACTACTACTGAGGGGACTTTAGAGAGAAGTTTCTGAGCTGTGATGTGGAACTGGAAAAAAAGGTTGTCTTTTTCTGAGCTTACAGTAAGGCCCAGGTGAACTTTTCAGAGAACTGTGGTGGAAAACTTCCTTCAAGCTGAATACAGATTCATTTATTGAAGCAATATGAGGAGGGAAGCAGAAGGATTTTCCTCACTTGTCTGAGTGAGGGGGAAAAGTCTCAGCACAACAAACAGGGAGAAGTAATATTAGTATTCACTGCATCAGAGGGATATCAAAATGGCTCAAACTGAGCTGCTGCTCTGAAGGCTGCTTTATATTCTCAACCCACCTGGTCTAAGATTAAGGTTTCCCAAATAGGAATGTTTTATACCAATAGGCTTAACATACTTTATTCTTGCACAGACTTCTTTAAAAAAAAGGATCTTAACTTGAAATAACCTGTGAAGCTATGATTACTACTACAATTGACATTCAGAAAGATACTTTTGAAATGTATTTGTCGAGCAATTGTTGCATACTCAACGTGCTGACTATATAAAGATAATTGTACTATATTGATTTAACATGGCTATTTTATTTACGATTGTCATATTGGTTTTATGGGGCACAATACTTTGAATGGTTAGTTCAGGGCTCCACACACTGTGTGATAATGATATGAAGCTAAGCCTAATTATTGTTTAGGTGTTTTGATTGGTGAATAGGATGTGAATATATCATAATTTTGATGGTAAATATAAAAGTAATGCATCAGTCTTCAAAAGCAAAAGAAGACTTATTTGAAAACAGAAAATTTTAGGGTAACAGATACTTTGAAATACAGAAAAATCAAACGTTCCTGATACTTTTTCTGCATGAGATGGTCAGAAAGTGTAAACTACTTTTTGCTTAGTTATTTTTGAGGAGAAATGTTGGATTTTCCAGAAAGATGAACAAGGTATTTTTCGTGACCAAGTTTACAATGATTGAGAAATAGTTGTGTAATTCCTCACAAAAGACTTTCAGGTGCAAAAAAAATACAAATATGAATCATAAACGTAATTCTCACATGGTTAAGAACACAATAATTAAAACAGTGTTGCTACTAAAAAAATCCTAAGATGTATGCTACCAGTCACTCTCACAGAGGACCTATGTGTAAGGGCAGTTTAGTGAGTGCTATAAAGCAATGTTTAAGAAAGATAAAAATCTGTGTATTGTCAACAAAATGCAGTTCCTTGTTTAGATGAGGAAATCAGAATTACCTTGATTGGAATGTGTTTCTCTGTTGCTGCTAATACTTCGGAACAACTGCAATATGCAGTGTTTCCAACTATATATAAGAATAATCCACCTTTTTTTTTAGCCAGCAATCAGATTGTACTGGAAATATTTGCTAAAGTGATAAGTTTAAGTGAATTTAAACAGTTTTTGGCAGTTTTTCATTATTTAGTGCATACCACGCTACTGTTAACTTGGGAGGAAATCAGTTTGTGATAAATAATGGAAAAGATTTGCTTCTAGCTAATTTCTCAGCTCATATGCTGTGTAATGCAACAATATATATGATTAAATTAGTCATCATTTGATCATGTAGAATGCAGTAGAAGTTTTCAGTTACATTGTATTGCAATGTGTTTTATAGTTGCTGGAAACAAACTTAAATTTCCTAACCTTAAGTATATGGAAGTGTTATCTTTATGATCTTGACAGATTTTTGATTATTTTCTAGCTGTTAAAAGTTCAATATCAAATGTTAGATGAGACTGAGGTTTTTCAGTTCTCTGATTGAAGAAATGGAAATGATGGATTCACATCTGGTGCCTGAATACTAATTATTTATTTTTCAAGAGTATGCTAAAACATAAGACAGAAAAAATATAGTCTCTCAATTTAATTATATACAATTGCTATCAAACATGTGACTTCGCTTTTTGATTTGTCAAACAAAAGTAGCCTTACCTGATCCAGTCAGCTTCGGAAAAAAAACAAACCAAACCCATCAAGCATTCTTGAAGGCTCAGTAATGAAAAAGACAGGTTATAGAGTGTTGTCAGGAATACTGTAGTGAGATGCTTAGTAGAGCATGCATACAGCTTCAGAAATGTTGTGGTAGGAAACAACATTTCAGTCTTCAAATCTTGAGTATCTTAATCACTTAAAACCCGTGGAATTTATGTTCACTCTAATACAACAGTAAGAATAATATTTCCTCGAGTAAGCAGGTTTGCAGAAATCTGATAAACATGGATACTATAGAGACTGTTTAAATTTAAATTTTGTTTGACTTATACATGATTAAAGTTTTACGAATTGATTTACAGCACCTGTTTTCACGGAACTGTATTAAGCAGGTATTTAAACTTATAATACTTACTTGTATGTCTGAACTAAAAGACAATAAATAAGTGCTTATGCATGCACACACACATCTACTTGAAAAACATGATAAACTAAACGGTGTTCCCAAAAATATTAATTGAAAGAAACTTTTCAAGAAAAGTAGTTTTCTTCTTTGGATTTTCTTGGTCAGACACTTTTGGGGGGGCATGGGTAGCAGGTGTTTTAACTTGTTTTAACCGGTTGTAGGTGTCATACCTGCAAGTCTGGGGCTTCCTCAGGTAGTCAGTGTTGTCCTGTGTAGTGGATTGACCCCGACTGGGTGCGGGATGCCCACCTTTCACATACTCTCACTCCTCTCTCCAGCTGCTGTTTGTTTGTTGTGCAGCGCTGACATTTAGATTTCAATGTAGTTAATTTCCAGTGAAATTACAGTAATAATTGTTGTTCCATATTTCACAACTGATAGGTATTAGTAAACTGAGTAATAATACTGTTCAAAAGCCTGTGCCTCCTTCTGTTTCCAGTCTTTGAGAATGAATCTAGTTTTCCATGTTGCAATTCTTTCATATATGTCAATGGTGACCAAAACTTCAGCCTGGTTTTTCTATTGCGTAATAATGAAATTAGTCTAAGCATGAGCTTAGTAGTTCAGGACCAAATGATTAGTCTTAGAGGAAAATTACATATATATAGGTAAGATCCATTTATTTAATAGATCAGAATGATTCACCTCTGGAAGAATAGTGAAAAGGCAGCAGAAGGAAGCTCCTCACAAGATTATCCTGTTGGAAAAGATTTCAGTACATGGGATTATCTGTAATGAGATTAACCACTGGGAGATCAAATTCTGAATAAATACTTCAGGGAAAAAAAATGCCCACTAAAACAAAAGAGAAGTGGGAGGTAAAAGCTACAGAATTTAAGATAAAACCTGGTCCTGAAAGTCCAGTTCTTCAGGCAACAATAGAAGAATGGTTGGCAAACACTCACGAGACCAATGTTAGGAAAAATGTTTCTATTGAATGGAGCAATATGGAAACGAGATAAAAGCTGGCCACAGGTTCTTCTGCATCAATGGGTGGCTGAGAATTCTCATGTGAGCAGCAAAATGATGCTGCAAACAATCACAATATTTTTGACATTTTGTCTATGATTACAGAGATCAGCTTAGACAGGAACGCAGAATGGAGGACAAAGCTGCAAGGCATTCTACAAAGAATGGGCAATACTTATTCTTAAAATCACCCAGAAGGTTTCAGAGACAGGTATGTGGCAAAATATTAGTGCTTCTAAAAACTAGTCATTAAACAAATATCTGAACATCTTTTCACTGGTGCAATATTTAAACAAAACAGAAAGTGGTTTTGGGGGATGGAGCTATTGGTATATTGAAAAAACACAGGGAAAGGAATTGTCACTACATCTAAACTTAGGTAAAAATCAGTATCTAAATTTTCCAGAAGTTTCACTCCAACTCAGTATTTTGGCACTTCTAATTATCAACAGATGCTACCAGTGGGTAAGTTTATACTTTTGAGGCATAACCCAAAGCAGAGGTAGAGATTGTACATTTCCACATTCCAGAGATTGTACATGTACATATTCCAGAAGTGCAACTGTAGCTTTGCTGCTCAAACCTTGGTCATTCTGCATACCTTTTCCTGCTCTTGAGGCAGTAACTTCTGTGTGACACGCTTGCTCTGCAGTGACTTTGACATATCTTATAGAGAGCGTTGAAGGCTATTTTTAAACAAACCATGGAAGACAGAACAATCTGTCTATACAAAACAATATCGTGTGCACAGACATATTTGAAGGAGGCCTACAGGGATGCTGGGGAGGGACTATTCATTTGGGACTGTAGTGATAGGACACGGGGCAACAGGTTGAAACTTAAACAGCAGAGGTTTAGATTGGATCTAAGGAAGAAATTCTTCACTGTTAGGGTGGTGAGGTACTGGAATGGGTTGCCCAGGGAGGTAGTGAATGCTCCATCCCTGGCAGTGTTCAAGGCCAGATTGGATGAAGCCTTGGGTGATATGAATTAGTGTGAGGTGTCCCTGCCCATGGCAGGGGGTTGGAACTAGATGATCTTACGATTCTTTCCAACCGTAACTATTCTATGATTCTATGGTGCACAGTTCCACAAGTTGCAAGATATGGGACTTCTGTTTAAGGCAGAAACAGAAAAACTGGATTGGAATCCAGGTCTGGCCTGGAGTCCTTACGCTGCCCTGTCTCCATTATCTATTACTCACTCTAGTAAAATGCGTCTACACACAGCTGCAGTTTGTGGTGTGCTCCTCTGCTGAAATGTCCTTAGCTATTCTGTATGCCACGTATAGGAAGGGATAGGATGTGTCTGACATGTGTGGCAAGATTTTGACAGTGGGTGGGCTACCAGAGTGGCTTCTGAGAGAATCTGTAGAAGATTCTCCCATGTCAGATAGAGCCAATGACAGCCAGTTCCAAGAGGGACTCACCACTGGCCAAGGCAAAGCCCTTCAGAGATGATAGTAGTGCCTCTGGGATAACACAGTTAAGAAAAGAAAAAAAAATCTGTGGAAAGCACAGAATAATGGCTTGAAATGTAAACCACACAGCTGGATATAAATCCTAACTGTGGTCTGCAAGATACAGAGATATAACTATGTGCAGAGCATTCCTTCAACAAATGTTTTATGTGTCTTGGTGTGTGAAAATAGGAGTTTAAAGCTCTGAGCAGTCTGAATCTGGTTTCTTGTTCGAGTTATCCAAAGTATATGGGAAATGGAGAGTTAGCCAAATGCCATAAAGCATGTACAACTTATCAAATAATAAGGCCAATTTTTGTAAACTTTTTTTAATTATTTTTAATTAGGAGATGTCTTAGATTTTATTGGAACTTAATGGAGCTTGTCAAATACTTGAAAAGATATTCTTCAAATAAATTATTCAAAGGATATTGCCATTATACATTAATTAATTTATTCAGGGAATAATATTCGGTCAGCTACAGAATTGGTCAAATGCTGCTAAAAGCCATTTGCTGAGGAATGTTTTTGATGAATAACAGCACTACTCTCTGAGTAACACATTTGACAAAAACTACCTGACCAGTTCTATTTTTATCAGGTTAGGGATTTTGAAGTGTTACAATACAGCAGCCACAGAAACTCCAGGTACACAAGACCCATGGGAAACTCAGTTATTTGAGTAGCTACTACAGTGAACTAGGGAATGGTGAATGTTTTGCAGTAGTTCACATTCTGTTAGTAGCTTCTGAAAATTAAGCTTGCAGGTCTGCTGACTGCAGAGATAAATCATCTGCTTGTTTTGCCTATTTAGTGTAATACTTAATAGATGATTTGTTCTTTGGTCTTTCTTTTTCTTTGTAACCTGGCTACACCCTCCAAGAGATTCAGGACTTCTGCCATCCATCCAGCAGCTCCAAGAAAGCAGTGGAAGCTATTGAATTCTTCATGACTGTTGAAAAGCAAGGGCATCTCTAGTTGTTTTGATTCAGAATCCTCATGGGACTGACTTCAGGGTCTCAAAAAGAAGTGTTACAGATGTGGAAGAGTTGGGACAAGCTGCACTGGCCTGCTAAATTCACAAACAGTCAGGAGCAGGCAACAAGGAGAGGCAGTCCCTCCAAAATAGGATTTACATGATTTAGCCCCAGAGCGCAAAGCTTTGAACGTCATTCACTACACTACTTGTGGACATCAGGTAAGCTGCTGCATTCAGAGCAGCAGCAAGGTTAATTAATCCAAGCCAGTTCAGATTGTGATTGCCTGGCTATTCAGCTCTGTGCTTTTGTTTAATTCAGAAGGCGAGGACTCCTCATGTTGCACTTCCTACTCTGAGATGAACATTTGTCCTTGCCCAGTCTTTAGAGAGGGACTGATTTGAGTGATACAGCACAGTCCATTTAACTATGGTCAGAGCTTGTGGATATAACTGAGGAAACTGGATTTAAAATACAATATAAAATAGATATAATAAAACCCAGCTGGAAAGCATGGTACTTAAACATGGATCTACACCTTGCTGGACTCTAACTCCCCGAGCTGTCCTGTTGTTTCATGAAGTGTTTTATAGCTGTAGCTTTATGGATCTATGTCATTAAACCTTAAGCATGTCAAGAGGAACTGTCCTCAGAAGTTGGGCCTATAGACAAACCTTCACAGGCTATGTCAATCTTAACCATTAAATTAGTCCAGCATAATAGGAACAGCCTTCCAGGTGTAAAAGATCCAAAATCCCTTCTATACACATTTCAGTGGAATTTACTTTTTGCTAGCTCTAATTTGCTCCCATGGTCTGAATGCCTGATTTCATCTGACGTGCATTAGGTGTGTTGCAGAGGAGTATCTTCCAACTTTAATTTCATCCAAATAGATGCTCTGAGATTGCTACACAATGCAAATGAAAACACTGTTACTTGGATGGATTGAGAGATTTGCTTCAGTTGAATAAAATGCTAAGAGACACACTCAAGGAAATAGGCTTGCTGTGTGCTGGATTTTAGATAATCATGGAACCAAATTAGATTTTTATTATACTTTCTTATTAAAAAAGCAGAGAGAAAAGCAGCTACACTTTACTGAATTCTACCCTTCAGATTTCTTTGAATGAGCTTTCACTGGTGAGTGGGTTGAGCAGAGTGAAGTGAGGTGCTTAGGATTTGAGAAATATATTTATTCCACAAATTAAATCTAAAATTACAGATGTTTATTAGTGTTTGTCAAAGTCTCACAGCATCGCATATATTGTTAACCACTGTGTTAAAATTAGCATTCTTCTGAGCTGCAAAATAGCGTTATTAGGCTTACTTACAATACCAAAATAAATATATAATTTAAATCCTCATTTCTGCAAGTATATATATATATATATTTTTCACTATCTATGAGAAAAACCCCAATGGTATGATGAGCAAAGACCTTTAAATCTGCACTCCCTCTGGAGTATAACAGTTTTACTGTAATTGCATCCATGAGTGAGAAATATTATGGGTCAAAAGCAGGCTTAGGAGGCCCTCAAGTCTGACCTAATTATCTACAGTACATTTCCACTCTTCTCCAGATACAGTTCTATATCTGGAGGCCAATTAATTTTCATGCTATGTACAGTGAAGCATATTTTTGTGTCTCTTATAGTCACTTGGGACTTAATAATAATATACTATTTCAGTATAATAACAGAACACAATTGAGACATTGTGATTTAGTAATATAATAGAGCCCAACATCACAGCTAACTACTATATGAACTACACCAGAAACGTACAGCTGTGTGCCTAACATTTTAGACAGAATTTGGGGTGAAGAACACTAAAAGCCAATCCTCTTCATTTCCGATCTACTTGTCTCCATTTTGTCTGTGGTCTGTGTGACATAATGGCTATCCTGCAATGTGTGAACATGTACTTCAGGACTCAATCTGATCTAAATGTCCTAGAAAACCATTATTTAACTGGTTTTGTGATTATTCTGCTGTGTAACTTTGAAGCATTTAAACCTTCTGTGCCTCTGTTTCCAGGTGTCAACATTCAGTTCTGATCTTACAATGCTTTGACATTCCACTGTGGACTACCAACACAGAGAAACTAAAATTTACCAGTAAATCATCCTGGTTAGTCCCCTCTGTATTACAAAATAGGGATCCTTATCAGTGCATTGCCTTCTAACATGAAGCTGTTTCCTTTCCTCTGAAGGTGGAATGGGTTCAAGAGGGCATACACAATGCTGCTCACCAGGAGTGGGTCATACGACTTCTGTGCTGGAGTGTATAAGACCTGGGAATCAGAAAAATCTTTAGTGACAGTACTGAAAAAAAAAACAAAAAAAGAGAAGGAAAGCAACAACAAGCACAAATTAAGAAGTGAACAAGGGCAATCACGCTTAAAAGAGAAAGAAAAGCAGATGTGATGACACAGAAATAAAACCCAGGAAGTGTAATTTCTAAAGCACTGAATATTGGACTGGTGCTATTCCATCAGCAGATAGTTCCAAAAAACCTGTGTAAAACTTATTCAAATGCACTTTGTATTCAGTATTGTCTGCCTTGCCTGCCGTGATGACCTCATGGTGTCTAAAGTAAAACATACGGTTTCTTAATGTTCAGCCTGTATAGCTTGTCCACTTTTACATGCATCTTAGACTGGCATCACACTTGCTCACTATTATTTTAAAATTCTGTGAAGAACAGTGTGATGCATGGTCGAACACTTTATTTTGCTTGCTGGAGACATACTGTGTTCTCTGCTTTGTTAACAAGCCTGTAGCTAGGCAGAGCACATTGTGCTCAGGATCATGAAAGCTGTATAGATGAAGGGGGGATTGTGCCTTTCCTTGAGAATAATCTTGTTGTGCAGCTGAGAGGTATCTGGGCTGAGGGGTGGTACAGCTGAGGATGGCTGGAGGTGAGCTGGATTTTTGTAATGTGGGCTTTGGATGAAAGGCAGGTAGACATGCATGCAGACCTTGAGGTGATGGAGATGATAAGATGCTGCTGTAGAGCTTCAGAGGGTACTGTAAGGTTTGTATATGTTAGGAGTTTGTTATTAGCTTGAACATCAGGACAAAAGGGAAAGGCATCCCTGCAAGGAAAAGTAGGCGAATGTTTCCAAACCTCTAGTTTCAAGCTGTTTTATTCAGTAGTCCTGAGTTTTACCTTAGAGCTTGTGCTATATTAAGCCTACCTTTAGTGTATGAGACCTTCCTGGCATCTTTGCTGTGGAAAGGAGGTTTCTTTTCTGAGTGCTGTATTGGGTACTGTTGCAGGTCGGTCTAATTTTGCATGCAGTCCTTGGGATGCTTTGGGGCCAGATTATGTGACCTTGTGGGACTTTGTTTAGTAGGGAACAACTTCTGTATTTTAATGCCGGTTAAATTTTTAGGTGTTCTATTTGTTTCTCTTGAGTAAAGCTGTTATCAGTTCTTTTACTGTATCTATTTCTGCTTATTTTACATTTGCTGAAAGACACAAAATAGTGAGTGGATGTTATTGTATAAACGCTCTGATGGTTTACTTCTCCCCAGCCCTGTATGTGGAAATATTATAGAGAGATTTTGATATTTCTTTTGATTTTCTACATCTTAGTGCCCATAGAGAAGTCATTGGTAAAGAATTAAAAACTGAACAAATGATTATACAGAAAATGATTCTTCCTAAAAAAGAACGGGCTTCAGCAGCAGGAAACTCAGGAGGAGGTGGCTGCTGAACTGAGTCAAACACTGCCTGGAGAGTGAGAGATTGGAAACACGAAGGTGACAGCCCTTCACCTAGGAGTCTTTATTTCAGCTATTTCAAGCCTTGTGAAAAAACAGTAAAATTGGTGACAGCTGAGAAAATAGTGACCAATGTTTTGCTGTCAGAGATTTGCTAAAGTATAAGTAATACTGAAAAATTTGGGAGTGAATGTTGTAAGACCTTCAGGATGCCCAAAGCAGTGTATATGTAGTGCTGGCGAGACTGGAGCACCAGGATTGCTGACATGCTGTTTTCTTGCTAATCACAATGAGTAACTCAACTGAAACCAGTAAAGTTCAGCTGAAGAATAAGGCACACATCATAACTGGTGAAATGAAGTAAGCTGATGAGTGATGCAGTCTCAGTCTTCAAGTCTGACCACCTTCTGGAGGAAGACATCCTGTAAATGAATGTAAGCTTCTAGCCAGAGTGGGACATATCTGAGTGAAATGTAATACTTCTTGTTAGACTGCGCTTTCTGATGGTTTCTTCTGACCTTAATGTGTGTAAATTCTCACCTTTTTGACTGTATCCGTGTGGGTGCCCTGGTGCTGGCCCTGCAGTGTTGCAGGGGCCTCTGCAAGGAGAGGCTGGGGCTGCCCCATGTCAAACACAAATGGTTCCACCTGGGTACAGCTGCCTCCAGTGGATGTGCTGCAGGGCAGAGCTGAGCCCCGCAGTCAAGGTGGTGGTGGCTCTGAGACCAAAGATTGGGTAGAAAGGGTGGAAAACACCACACAGGCAGGTTCCTGAAGGTCTGCAGCCTGTGTGGAAAGCCCATGGTGGAGCAGTGGGAAAGAAGGGAGGAGTGGCAGAGAGGAGCTACTGTGTACTGCCCATTCAGCCTCACTGCTCCTGCACTGCTCTGGGGATGGAGGGGTGTAGATGAATCTGGAGTGAAGGACTTCATGCTGCACATGGGAAAGGGAGTGGGAGAATGGTTTCTCACTACCTGAATCTGTTTAATTAACCATGAAGTAAATGAATTTTCCCCAAGTCAAGTCTGTTTTGCCCACAACAGTAGCTGGTAAGCAATCTCTCTGTCTTTATCCCAACAGGGAGATTTCTCATCCTGTTTTCTTTCCTGGCCCTGTTGAGGAGGGGGTGTGAGTGAGCAGCTGAGTGGGTATTTGGCTGTTTCTCACAGTTGAGCCAAGCATTGACACATAGCCATGAAAGTCTGAGTATGCGACATTAACCTAGGGTATACTTTTAAACTGTAATCTTTGCTGCAAAAACAATGTGCATAGAATAGTTAGTTTGGTCAGATTTCCTCTAAACTTGAGACACATATATATATCACTTAATTAAACAGGATAAAAAATTATATTGAAATTTTAGGTTCAAGGAGAAGTAATTTAGGCAGAGATACTAATAGAATTGGTAATTCTGAAACTGGCCCAAACAGGGAAAGTCTAAAGCTTTCCTGTAAGACAATGCCAGGAAAAACATTGCTGTGACTATAGCAAGAGTGGCTGGAGAAAGTGATATTGCAGGTCAGCATGTGTTTATTTCCATGTAGGTAGTATAACTACAGTCTGTAAACAAGACAGAAGAATTTAATTGAGAAATTGAAATGACAAATGAGAAATGGTCCTGCCTGTATGATGAGGAGAAAATCACATAAATTTGAACCCATGTACATGTGTGGCTTTTGTTTTTCCACTATTGCTTTGGAACAGGTATTAATCCATGTTTCTACTATGTTTTATACTGGTAGAACCAAAAGAGCAATCCAACATGGGCGAATCAGAAAAGAAAGCCTAATGAGAACACAGTGTAATTGGTAGATTAGTGATCTTGCAAACAGTCAACTACAACAGAAAAATACAAACCCACAACAAGACAACAAAACACCAAACATTCAAGAGAAGTTCAAGTGGGATTTTGTTGGTTAAAGTTAAGGTTAAGGTTTTTGTTCATTAACTCTAAATGACCGCAACAGCTTTTGTGACATGATGTGTTCTGCTGTCTGTCCACCTCCTGGGCATTGCAAGCAGCTGAGGAAAACCTTGTCTGTGCATGCCTGGCAGCATATTAACCATACAAAGCTTTCCAGAGTCCTTAGGGAACTAGGTTTCTGTGTGTTTTAGAGGATGGCCTTCTGCTTTGCCTAGGGCTTCATGTCTGGGGTTGCTACCTAGATAGATGGTGAATCCGGAACTGAAGGGAGAGGTCCTTTCAAATAACAATCTGGATATACTTGTGGACACCAGACTTTCATCTGTCAGGGCTGGACCTGTGAAATCTGTAGTACCTCTGAACAGTAAGCAGTATTAAGTATGTGATACTAAAGGTTATGGACCTATACAGTGCATTATGTTCCACTCACAACCATTCAGTTTTGTCAGGTTAGTCACTGTAAGACATCTACTACACTTAGTGCCTATTCTAAATTTATTTTGAGTTTTGGGGCCCCTAAAATATGACAGTAGTATGCTGCCCAGTTGATACATGTGTTGCAGAACCTGTAGAAAAAGACATTAATGGATATTGGAAAAAAACGGGGAAAATGGAAGATGGGATTCCAGGTGCTGGAAACAATATTAAATACAAAATATTACTACTTTGGACATATGGCAGTTTTGCCTCTGGAGATATGGTGTGCTTCTAGGGCATATGACCAGCCCCCAGTTTTCATGAGTGCCAAAATCTATCAAATTCTTGATATTATCCCTGTCAAACCTCAATGGTCTTTGAGGAAGAGAATTCTTTATAGATCTGCAGCTCTTAGCAAAGGGATAAAACAGAAATGTTCAAACACCTTTAAGTACCTGTCTCAAGATAATGGAGATTAAACTATCATTTAATCTCTGCTCTGGTGAGACTAAATTAATGAGAAAGAATTTTCGTTTAAAGCAAAATTGGTGAATTTGGACTTTTGTTCCTTTTCTGTGAGGACAAAATGCTGTTGTGAAAAATAACTCACACATTTTGAGACCAAAAAAAAAATCAAGATAGCTGCAAAGTCTAGTTGAAATAAAACTGGTCTAATATAGTAATGATGAAAGGAGTAGTTTAAAAGGCAGTGTCTCAGGATTCAGGAGCACAAATGTAGTCTTCATAACCCTTGTGTTGATTAAAAATGGTTTCTTTTTCCCTTCACCTTCCAAATATTGTAGCTTTCTGTCTTAACACTTCCTTGTGTCTGTGTAGGTGATTCGTTGTCAGGTTGTACCCTGCAGTCAGGCGTCATTGAACTAACTTGAAACCCAAGGAGCTGGATTTTTACTGTTACATTAATCAGAACCCAACTTCCTACAGAGAGCTTCTCAGTTGCAAACTTTTTTGGTTTTGAGATTTTTTTTTCCAACTCTCATAAAGTAACCAAGTACAGTTTTATTAAAACTCCTCCATGTAAGCACTATGACAACATACATGCATCAGTAGCAATGTGCTGAAACCCTCTGATATAATGGTAATAGATATATAGATTTCCCCAGCTGTACCCAAAGACAAAGATCACAGTCTGTGGAAATCTGTAGTACTTTGTGGCTGATGAGCTACTTGGTTATATTCTTTAACTGCTAGCTGTGATAAGCAGTAGCAGATATTGTCATATATCGAAGAAACTGGTAATTACTGAACAGCAATAGTTGCACTGTAGTGGTTGGTGCTTGTGAAGCTCTACAGCTCTTGTTTGATTGATGGTTTCCTGCTCACTGTGTACCTGGTTGCTAAAAGTTCACATGTGCGAAGGCAGCCAGCTCGTGGTAGGGAGGCAGCACAACTGTTTGCCAAGTGTAGCTAGGGAAAGGATACATGAGAGTGCATGTAGTGGGTGATTGTCACCAGCAGAATGTGAAAGGGGCTAAAGATTAAGAGATGAAGGGGACTGAGAGACTGTCAAGTCATGCAGGACGTGTACTTGCTGAAGTGCTCTGCATCACAATTTCCTCCCTGACCTCTCTATGGCCAGGTCAGGTATTTATGGCAGATGATTTGAGGAAATGCATTGTTTGGCTTGTTTCTTTTGCCTGTCGTGTGGACATCAACTTCTAAAAACCCTGTTTTTTTAAATCCATCTCCATGCAATGACAGCTTGCCACAGAGGAGGATTTTTAAAGCTCTGTTCACCCTGTATGCATCACAAGCATGGTAGAATACATAACATAGTGCTTTCTGACCCCCTTTCTCCCCATAAGTACCATAAGGACATGCATGCATGTGTGGTGCAGAACAGCCATTGAATAGTCGAACCAGCTGGACTGCCCTTGTACTCCTCGGGCTCCTTTCTTCCTAACCTGCTCTTAATTTAAAGCTCTTCATGGCTCAGTCAACCTTTTCTAAGTATGGGAGTTGTCAAAAGAACATCTCCTCCTCTGTGGGATTTGTAAAGCTCTGCAGAGACTCTGCAGTGTGTGTATGCTGGTGTGTGGACGCATCCTCCCATGCTGGCGTGTTATGTGCTAGTCAATGAAAGTGTGTTATAACAAAAAGTGAGCAAATGTATTTTAATGTGGTAATTATAGCAGGTCCTCAGTTGCCAAAGTTATTTCTTCTAAAATCTATTTCTACATGCTCTACTTCTGTTTGAAGGAGAGTATGAATGAGGCACATCTATGAGATTCTAATTGTAAGAATTTATTATTTGTAACTGAAATATTAAAAACATTTCTTTGGTGGGCTATTTCAGGGAATTTTACTTAAGAAAAGATCGATGTTTTGGCTCTTTTTTTTTCTTTTCTGAATGCTTTTCAGGCTTTTCTAGTGTATTCTTTTCTTTGATCTTCTTTTGTAATAACATGATAGACTCACGTTTCAATAGAGAAACTGGAACTAAAGTATACATGAAAAAGTCCATAACAGCTCTCTTGCTGTTTATTTCAACAATCTTAATTAAAGAAAAACCTAATCCTACAACAGACTTGTGATTTGCCTTTTCTTTGAAGCACAATTAGTTTCCATTCATATCCCTTGATGTCAGTGAGGGAGAACTATTGGTGGGCGCATCAGTGCTGAGGGGTTCAATTAATTTTGTTTTTTTCCCCTGAAATGTATCTCACAATAAAACCACGCACACAACGCACGTGCACACACACACATATGAAAGTAAGCCCTGTATTCATTCTGCCTGCAAAGCCATGTCTAAGTCTCTCTTGGCTGTGAGCCAAGGTCTCTAAAAACCCATTAAGGCTATTAGAGAAATTATTTCTCTTCCTTTGTGAGGTGGGTAAATTTCACAGTTATCATTGCAGGAGGAAATGAATTGGGAATATATCTGTCTGGGGATGGTTGGCCCTTCAGTGGGAATTGAGCCAACTCAATGTAAAACAGCAGCTGTGTCAGCGCACGCACTTACAGGAGACAGTCAGTGGATGGCACTGTAATATAACTATTGTGCCAAAAAATATCTTGCAAAAAATTGTGCTGTCTGGTATTTGTGAGTAAATTCATATCTTCTTGCAATTACAGGCTTTATTGGAAATCAGCTTTTGCTTTAAAATTATATGTAAACCAATATTTCCCATGTGGTGTGTTTTCCAGATAAAGGAGAACTAAGCAATTCACTAGCCTGCATCAGAAACAGCGCAGCCAGCAGAGCCAGGGCAGTGATCATCTTCTTGTACTGGGCACTGGTGAGGCCGCGTCTCGAATACTGTGTTCAGTTCTAGGCCACTCACTGACTGGGGTTATTTAGTCTGGAGAAAAGGCTCAGGAGGCTCCTTATCTGAAAGGAGGTTGTAGTGAGGTGGGGGGTCAGTCTCTTCTCCCAAGTAACAAGTGATGGGACAAGAAGTAACAGCCTCAAACTGTGCCAGGGGAAGTTTAGATTGGATATTAGGAAAAAATCCTTCACAGAGAGGGTGCTCAGGCATTGGAACAGGCTGCCCAGGGAAGCGGTGGAGTCACCATCCTGGAAGTGTTCAAAACCTATGTAGATGAGGCCTTTAGTGATGTTGTTTAGTGGTGGTCTTGGCAGTGATGGAGTAAGGGTTGCACTTGATGATCTTAAAGTTCTTTTCCAACCTAGCTGATTCTGTGATTCCCAAAATGATGCAGCAGCATCATGTATGGCATTGTATGTTGACCTTGCCAGACTATAATAACAATATAAAAACGTACAGTACAAATTCAAGAGTTTTGCAATGATGGCTGGACTTGGCCTGTGTCCTCTCTTATGCTTCTCAGTTTTTGCATTTGGAATCACCCATTCAGAGGAAGTTCTTGGTCAGCATGGAAGTTGGAAGCAGCAGAATTTGTTTCTGATTTGTGAGCCTTGGTAAGTACAATTTACACAGTCTGCCATGTCAAAGTTCACAAGAGAATAGAATTGCTTTTCTTGGTTTTAAAATCTCACTTTTCAAATACTGTGCAACTTGAAGTTTCTGGAAGCCACATGTAAAACATGCAGTGGAACAGGTACAGAAACACAAGTATAAGTAAACTTTGTACTTAGTCACACAAAAGGCTTTTATCTGTCAAGTGAAACAAGGAAGATATGTTTCCCAGCTTCTAGCTGTGTTTCCTTACCCACATCATATACTGTTTCTGAAAGAGTTTGTTTATTTATTCCCTCCTTTAAAAGCCCCCCCCTTTAAATCCTGACCTTCTGTCTTCATCTGTTTGTCTTCCTGGTTGCTAGCGACTAGCAACAGTTTGTGCAGAGCTTTTTTACTGGTCTGCTTTTAGATACTGCAGATAACAGAATTATGCAGACCCTCTGAAGTTATAGCCTGTGTACCCTCTGATCCTGAAAAAATCTCAGACCTTAAGATTACAGTTTCTCAGAGGGTCTTGCATGTTTTCCAAGCTTCTCTTACAGATCCACAACTGCACAGGACTCAGAGTAGGACAATGGCAACTGAACAGAAGTGAAGCCCTCACATTACATTTGAAAATGTAAATGCACATGGGTCTTTCCAAAGAGTGCATACTCTTTGTAAGCTTTGTTGTAAAATTATGTGTTTTATCTAGGTCTGATAGCAAGATATTATCCCAGTATGAAGCCTCGCTTTTTCTCCAGAAGGCTAGATATAATAGCTAGAAGAAATGAAATGAAATGTGTGAACCACTTAAAAAATAAGCAGCCAAAAGTATGTGCAGTTACTAAGGTAATACTTTGTATGATATTTGCCCTGAATATCTGTCTTTTTTCCCTGCTTCTGTTCTTCCCGTTGTTGAACTCATTCAAAAAAGTTTTCTGTAAAATTCATGTATCTTTTATCATAGAATATTTGATTATTTACACTCACATTCTCTCCAAGGTTCACTGATCTATTAAAGTGCAGGCTGTTTTTTCAACTTATACTTTGAACATTTGTAATTAAACAGTCATAATTTCAAATGAAGTAAGTCATGATGCCAAAATTTTCTATATCCAAGTGTCTGGAGGAGTTTTAAGTATGACTGCTGAATATCTAACAAAACCAGCAGCTTGCTTAAAAATGGGCTAACTGGCCAGATGATGAGAGGGAAGAACTGCTTACCATATCTTTTAAAAAGGTTTTAGAGGAGTTCTGTGGGACTCCTTGTTGATAAACCTCACTGGGTACTTAGCTAAAATAACAATGAAGTAGAAAAAGGAGTTGGATGATAATAATCTATAGCTAATTATATAGTTCTGCAAAGCAAACTTTGGCTTGCTAATATAAAATTCTTTGAATGCGTCAGTAAATAAGCAGAGGGGATACTAGGTGTGTCTTTCAAAAGGCTTCAGACAGGGTCATAGGTGAGAGACTAATCAGCACTACTCCCAGGGTTTTCTCTTAACCCGTATATTACCTAATTTTGTTTCTTCTCAATTCTTCAGTATGAGAAGAGTTTGCAAAACAGAAAAAAAATTCTAAACCACTGCCAATCTAGAAGTTCACGAATTAAAGCTCATGGTCATGCATCAGTCTAGCTCAGAAATGGACCTCAGGAGAAACAGAATTGTTATTATGTCTTAATATGTCATGATTTGTAAACTATTGGATGATTCTGTGGCTACCCATGCGTGGTGTTTTGAAGGCTGTGGATTGATAATATGTCTCCTAAAAGAAATCAAGTAGCCGTGAGGCAATGTAATATCATGGATCAAAAAGTAGCTGAGAGGCAGGAGACAAAGCAGGAACAAATGGTCCATTTTCATCATGGCAAAAGGTTAATAGCCACAGGTTTCTGTACGAGGTCTGTTGTTGTGTAATGTATTTATTAGGTATCTGGAAACAGGAAGGAGAAATCAAGCAGCAACACCATGTTTTTGGTAGATAACCTCTTTGTAGGTTACTTGTTAATCAAGTCCAGAGAAGCCTTAAGGAATTTCACATGGACTCAGTCAGATGAGGTGATTGTAAGCTACATACTTTTTGAAGACATATAGAAAAAATTAAAAGTAATTGCATATGCAGTCATTGTATCAGCCAGCAGTAGGGTGTTACATCAGATTTACTGGGCATTAATGGAAAGTCCATCCTGGAAAGAAAATACTGTAGAATTGGACAGACCCAGATGAAAGCGGAGAGAAAGGGTAGTGACATAAAAGTATCTGAGAGTGAAGTGATAAAGTGTTAAAAAAAAACACAACAAGGAAGAAAAAATTAATGCAGCAGAGACCAAAGACCAGGAGACTGGTTTTCCCTTCTTAAGAAGAAAGAAGCATTTAACCAAAAGGTGGCTATATAAACTGTGGAACTCATTGAATCTGGATGAAGGTGAAATCAAGAATTTTGCAAGCTTCAAAGAAGGAAGGGGCATTTATATGGATAACAAGAATATCCAGAGTTATGATAGTAATGCTAAAAAAGAGTATTTGAAGGGATAAAAATCCCCATGCATCAGGATTTAAGGGAATCTATAACTAAAAGGATTAGGATGAGACCTTCAAGGGAGACAGATTATCCTGCATCTGTGGGGGTTTCTTGTACCTTTCACCAAAGCATCTGGTGCTGGTTACTGCTGGAGCCTGTATTAGGCCTAGCCGGTGACAAGTTTGAGCCAGAAGAGAAAATCCTGTGCACATATCTGAAAAACACTTAGTGTGCATCACTTGTGTTTGTGCCCACTTACAGCGGGCTTTACCTTCTGTTTAGTTGCATCATCGTATTGTCCTAGCTCAGGCTCATGTTTCTGATGATATAATGTAAGTTTGGCATCATTGCAATGAAGAAGTTGTGCGATTTAGTGGGTACTACACATTCTGAGAAACAACTGACATGATATCCAGCCAGAGGGAAGCTCCTCAGTCTTTCCCTAATTCTCCATCTGTAAAATGGAAAACAGTAACATTTATTTCTCAAGGGGAATTATCAAGGGGCACTAACTGACTATTACTCTTTGAAAGGTATCATGAATCTGTATTTATGTGGCATATATCATGAAGTACCAGTATGTCCTGACCGTTATGTCCTGCCTTCTTTCCTAGGACTGTGTTTTGACTGTATTAATTTGTCAGATGTACTGAGCAAAACCCTTTTAAGAAAGGGGAAGGAAGTGTGAGCTGCTTCTTTCTATATAGGAGTACAAATTGTAGGGCAAATATTTCTAGTTATACACATGGTGGCTGTGTCCACCCCATACACTTTAGAACAGTTCAGCTTTGGGTAGCTTCCAGTTCCACAATTTCTTTTCAGAATCTTAAAGGAAAAGAAGTGCAACCGCAAAAGCCGGTATCTAAAGCATGTTCACCAAAATAAAAAAAAGATCTATCTTTATATTAGATTAATTGGGTTTTTCTGACTGCAAAATATAGCTGTGAGAATTCTGTGGCTGTGCCCATGTTTTTATCATAAAATATAGTTCAATTTTATTGTTACTTCTTTTGTCAGTGGTGCTTTTCTTTTGTATATTCATTTTTTAAGAGTATTTTGCCATAGTTCCTGATTATTTTTCATTGAACTTTCATATCTTTGACTTAAATATTAAGACTTCTGTATTTCAAGGGCTTCATTTGGCCCATGTGTCAGTAAGACCTGAGCATGATTTTGGCTGCAAAATTGTAAGAAATATTTGAAATTCCATGTAAGAGCTAAACAATGGTGCAACCATTTGTTGCATCACATCTTTATGCAACCATACAACAAAGTAAGTTAGTACTGATCAGGTAAGTTTTCCACTTCCCGGATTTCGTGAGGCTTTGTAGTGTTTACAGCTACTGTGTGGTACAAATTAATTGTGAAGGCGTCACACCTAATGCACAAGTTAATTGAGCTAATTAAGCTTTTCCTGAAGGACAGATAATATTTCATCCCTATGACATAAGATCTACAGATATTGTAGCATTCTGTGAATGCATCTAAACTTCCTGGGTTTTCAGTGTGCTTTTGTGTCCTATCCTCTTTGAGATTTCATGGTTCAGATGCTCAGTATTAACCACTTAACTTTGTCAGATTTCATTTTTAATTTTCTTCTTCCAAGAACCACAAAGTTTTCTAGTTTGAACATAAATCTGCTGCCTTCTTTTTGTTTAGATCAAACATTAATTTTTATCAATTTGTGTGAGCATGTTTGCAGATCCTTTTTGTGAGTTGATTAGTAATTCAACTGCCTTGGCTGGGAAGCAGTAGTAAAGTTTGGCAAATCATTTTGCAGAGCTTCTACGAAGAATTAAGGAAGTTCAGCTTCTATGAAACTGTTTTACAATGGTAAAAATAGTAAAATCAGAATTAATTTAACTCTTAAATTCATTTTGGCTTGGTGGTAAATTCAGGTATTGTAGTCTGCCTGGCGATTTCCTTAAAATTTTTATATTATGGTCTATGAACCATTTCACTGGGGTATATGACCTCTAATCTTTATCAAAATTGGGTTGAACTCAGTCAGTAGTTGGTGGCAAGATTTTAGGGTTATGCAGACTTATTTGCTGCCACTTCTGCTATAGCTTAAGCAGCAAGTATTATTTATTGATAAAAATAGTCTTTGGAAATACTTGACTGCTTTTGAGAAAACTTGTTCAGACTTCTCATCTCTTCCTAGGTCTTTCATGTTTTCGATGAAGCCAGATAATATGTCAGTAGATTGTGTTGAATAATGACAGAACAATTTCACCAAAATAGAAATAACTTCAGAATTTTTACCTTTAGCATGATATAAAATAGAGCAACTTTTATCTGATTTTTTTTTCCCATTTGTGGAAAACACTGTAGACTGATGAAATGGCAACATCAAAATTATGCAGGCCTAGTATGTTCTTTTCTCATCCTTATCTTTCTTCTTGCAATGAAATCAATAACATCTGTGATTTAATCTCTTCTTTTATTTTCCTTTTTACCGGTCTGCAATTTCAGAACCTTTTGCTGGTTTAGGAACCTGCAGAATAACAATGACAATAATGTGTAAAAATAGCTATTTCTCATTTTTTAGTTTATTTTGAATAGGCAAAAAAGAAGGAGGAGTAGAATGCCAAACTTCATATTTTTTCTTCTGCCTATGACATAATTTCAGTTTGAATCTTTGTTAGTAGCTAGTTTAATTTACCATTTGAAAATCTGACAATATTGCACTAGTAATACAAGAAAAAAAAACTTTGAAGACCATTTCTGTTGCAAAGCCCATCAACAATGGGCTTCTTTGAAGGACAGGTATTGAGCAGTAGGTACTGGTATCCCATATTCCCCTTGAACATTCTCAGTGCTATGCACAGTCTCTCTTGCGTCATCTGTGTGAAAGATAGTCTATTTCCCACGTAATTCTTGTAAAAATAGGCTGCCCTAGCAGTGAAGTCATAATCATCTCGTAGTGTAGTCCTTCGACTGCTAGTTGACCTCATTGTAGTTAAACCCCTTCTCTGGAAGAAAATTTAAATAACTTTCTTGCAACAGCTTTTCTTATATATATTTATAGATCATGTAAGTAATACCTACATTGATATAATTGAGCGTCAAAAGGAAAATAATATCGAACCACTTCCCTAAAACCAAAGGTCAGGTAAGGAATGACAGCTCTTTTAAGCTTAAAATGTGTGGGAAGATAGGGATGTAGAAAGTGACATACGGCGTGTGGATCTCACGTTAAAATATGTGTCTGACAGGAAACAGGAATTAGCTACTATTTCATACAGCACATATCCTGGTTTATAAAGTTAGAGTTTGAAGAAGCCTACAGCACAAACCGTGTCGTGATTATCCTTGTTGGGACCCTATTCTTATTCATGGTGCCACCTTGTGATGAGAAAGGCTGGTTTATTTCAACAAAGATGTGCCTTTCTCTGTTCCCTCAGAGAGGCCAGCTCAGCTGTCAGTTACAAAAGCATCTGCTTCACTAAACACCAGCTTTGAGTATATAGTTGCTTGGAAAAATCACAACTATGAGAAAATGCAGGTCAGAAATGCCCCCAGAGATGCCAATACAATAGTACTTCTGTGGCAGACACTTGTTTCAAATATAACCTTCCAACAGTTCTGTGATCCTGGCCCTTGAGGAGTCCAGGAGCTCTGGGCATACTGAAAGAACTGGAAGTCCTGTAACCTGACTTCATTGTACACACTGCTGTCATGCTGGTTTTCCCATGCTGATGGATGATGACTTTTGGCACATGTAGTAATCCTAACTAGTGTTGTACAGTTCTGTCTTGTCCTCGCTGCTCCTGAAGTAAGTGCCAGATTACCCAGGTCACTTTGCTGTTTCTTTCCTAAGTTTCTCTCCCATGATTCTGCTTGACTTTGCAAGTTATAAATAAATAAATAAATAGATAGATAAATAAATAAATAAAGTTCCTGTATTATCATTTTCTTCTTCCTTGGCACACTCATTTGTCCTGTCTGTGACTGATTGAAAGTAAAATATTTTCTATGTGTGTTCTTTTTAATCAACACCATGTGTTTAGGTTGATAATAGTAACAAAACTAACTGAAGTTTTCCTGGTTTGGAATAACATTAATGATTCAAAGCAGAAAGAAAAACACGTGCTTCAGGCTCTTAGTGTTGTTAACAACTAAAATACCTTGTTCCGAACAAACCCAAAGTTGTGTATGGGACGAGTAGTCTAACCTTTGTCCTATCTCTGCTTCCTATCTTTCTCACCTGGGAGCCATTGTTCATCATTCCTTGCTGTAAGGAGGTGTAACCATCTTTCTAGCTGACTTCATCCCCCCAGTGAAAACAAACAAATTAGAAGGCTCTCCAAAATCAACATGGAGACTTCTTGGAAAAAAAAAAAAAACAGTCAAAGGGAAAGTCTGTTGTAAATCCCGAGCTATTTTTACTGTCATAAACACGTCTAGATCATGTCATGGGGAATTACATTAGTTATGCATTGCTGGCATCAAATGAGTTGACTACAGACCAGTCAGTAGGACTAGCCAGCTTGCCTAGTGAGGCATACTAATTCTTCTGCTATGCTTATGGGGTAGTGCTTTCTTTTATAACATCAGATAGATATAAAAAAAATTGGAGTTCATTGCTTTCTATAGAATCATAGAACAGTTAGGATTGGAAAGGATCAAATCATGTGCCCAGCTGTGTGGACATGGTTTTCATAACCTTGGAAATGTGAACCTTCTCAACCACATGTCTTCTCCTTCCGTATAAATATATTTTCTATTACTGCCTATGGCCTCTTCTGTTATGTGTTTCCCTGAATTGCCTGTGATTTTTCTTGAGGTGTGGTGCTTCAATTATAAAACCATAAACTAAATGAGAGCCTTATTTATAATGGAAAACAGATTAGAATATTTTAATCTGCCTTGCTGAGAAGTCAAAGGGAGATTAAAAAGGCAGTGGCCTAAATTTATGTTATTTGTATTTCTGTGAGTCAAACCTCAATCATGTAAAACAGCCAGTAGGCCTGTATTAATGGGGGAGGCCAAGAGAAGTGAGTCACAAAGGGTTGTTGCCCTTAGGACATGGCACATTATGATAATGTGATGAAGAATAATTACCAAATGTGAAAAATGTATTGTCAAACATAAGAGCAAGCTATTCCTTACTGAAAGTGAGGATGTGAGAAAGGGTGAATGCCAGTCAGACAGTGGTAGGATTCTAAAGGCACCTTCACTAAAACTGAGTGCAGAGGCATTGAATGAGCCCTCAGTTTTTCACAGGTGAAGACAGATAAGTGTAGTTGAGTAAGCTTGTATTGTTTGTACTGAAGCCAGATCTTAAAGCTTCGTGCAGAGATTATAAATTTATATTTATGGCAGACTTAATGATAGCATTTCTGATGATGACCATTGTTATGATAAAGCCCAATGAATGGCAGTGATGACAGAAGTGTAAGACTTCACCAAAGTATATTAAAAGATGATGCAGAAATGGAATAGGAACAATTATACACGTGTTACTGATATTGGTTGTTTCTGACAAAGTACATCAGTTCTTCCATTTTCTTTTTCTAAGCGTGTTAGGATTCTTTTTCAAAAGCTTTTTTTTGTGGCCATTGTGTGCGATGCTGTCAGCATTAATGTTATGTTTATGACATGCAGGGTGTGACATGGAGCATGAACAGTCCTCTGGCAGCTTTTCTATTCATACTTGTGTGGTGCCAGGCAGCACTATAGTCTCCATGGTTCTTCAGTCAAAACAGTAGCCTTCTTCAAAGTGGTGTGTAACTGGATTAAAGCACAGGACATATACTGTGGATTTGGTTAAAGGGCATATACATAGGTGTAACTTCAAATATATAGCCAACTGGATTGAGATCAGTGATATTATTTTCATGCTTCAATTTATGCACTGAAGTGGTTACTGGATCAAGCTTTTATTATGGGTGTATGTACAAATTCTGAGTGAAATCTGCCAGTAAAACCTCAGGTAAGAAGTATAGCTCAAAATAAAGGCATGTCCAGCTGAGCTGTGTGAAGGTCATCAACCAAAATGTACTTGTGACAATGAGGCACAATTAATTTGTAATTAATTCTCTGCCTTTGGAGAGAGCACTGATTCGGCAGTAAATATAACCAACAATAGATGAAAACTGCTAGCAAATTTGTCAAATGTATTTTACTTCTTCATTTGGCAAATACCATACGTGTGAAATAACTTCCCCTTGAGATATTATCTGGTTTAGGTGTTATATTGTTGGTATCCTCCCAGCTCTCAAAGCTGTTACATGTGTGCCTCATGTTCTATAATAGCTGTATCTACAAGTTGCTACTGCATTGTAGGGTGGAGTTGGCCCATTTTAAAACAGTGAGCTGGTGTTCAGATCAGCTTTGTCAAGATCAAATAGGAAATTTCTGGTAGAGTAGACCACTGATTCTATGCTTCAGAAGTACATTCAAAGTACTGCCTTCTGTGCTTCTTTGCCTATCTGGCAAATAAATGTCATCAGTAAATCACTATGAAGAGCCTCTCTTTGTTGTTAAGCTAAATAGCTTTACACTGGCCCTGATGAAAATTAAATATCTTTTAAGATTTTCCATGTCACTGAAGGTATCATTTGAAGAGTTTTGGAATCTTACCACTAAAGAAAAATTAACAAATATGTGTCAGTACTTTTAAAATCTATTAATCAGTAACCTTGGATCACCCAGATGTATGGATCCCAGGCTAGACATGTAAAGTAATGAAACAATCAAAGTACAAAGACATTTCTGAAAAATACTGCCTTTTTACAAGCAAGAGATAGAGATATTTTGTGTAAAGAAATAGGGATAAGTCTTAAACTTGTATTTCATATTTTGCATAGCATAAACAAAATCAACAAATGAGATTTTAAAAGACTCTATCAAGTATACACATCTTTCATCCAGCTCACCTTTCTGCATTTCCTTTAGAAATTATAACTACATGATTTGAAGCTAAAAGGTTAAGCCATAGACAGTCAAACATTTTCTTTTTTTTTTCTCTTGAATTTTGTAATGGTTTAAAAATGAGGGGAGGGTAAATCATTGACTAGATCTAGTCTTCACCTGACTCTGGGTCTATTTCTAGATCCATGTTGTAGTTACAATATTTAATATTGGTTCTTCTCAGCTGAATGGAATATAGAGCTTTTCTGTTTTGAAGTCTACCAAATGTTACCATACAGCTGAGAGAGGTAGATGTTGAATAAAATCACCAGGAATCACAAAATTCTTTCCACAAACCTCCTCCTCTACAAGGAAGAGTGGTAAAGCAAAAGCTGTATTATATGTTTTGATCTGAAACCCTCTATCTCTCAATTAGCCCTTAGGCCAATGTTAATTGCTGAAAAGCCAAATGGTATGAGTAGGTTTTGAGAATACAGAACTGCTGCTGAAAAATAAATGTAATAAGAAAGCAAGATAAATACCCAGTGCTAAGAAATGATGATTCTGTATATTTCCTCAGTCAAGCAGTATTTATCAGGTGCATTGATTTAACTAGCGGCTATTGGCAGTTACAAATGGATGATGACAGGAAACAAAAAACCACCTTCATTTGCCATAAGGGGGCTTTTCATTTTAATGTAATGCCTCTTGGAATTACCAGTGTCCCGACTACATTTCAAAGATTAATGAACATCATCCTGTCAGGTTTAATATATCATACATCTGTAGTACACTTGGACAAGATGCCGTTCCCATAGATTCCCAGAGTTTTCAACAAAGCTTATGAGATTTTTTTTAGACATAAGTTCTGAGAGGAACTAAATATTTAGGAGTTTAAAAGAGAGCTTCCATTCCAATCTGGATACACACTAAACAGAATAAAATTAATTTTTATCTCTAGAAAACAAAAGCATATTAAAATGCTGCAGAAACATGCAGAAAGTTTCATACATCTGTGTCCTGTTATCCTGGAAATACTACTCTTGTGTAAGTAGAAGGAAGGAAAAAAACATTATTCTCAGACATCAGGAGTTATTTGACAACCTCATGAAATCTCATGGGTCTCTTACAAAAGCAGGATTAAACCAGAAAACTTGTTCTTCTTTTTCTGTAATTTGAAGAATACAGCAGAGTGGTTTCAAAACCTGATATTAAAGCTGATATTAATAAACACATTTAAATTAGAAATTTAATATTCCAAACTTATAATGATTTAGGCTTAAAATTATTTTGTTTCAATGAGTTTACTCCATGACCCATGAGCTCAGAAAGCACACAACCACAATTTTCTGATATAAACCACACTATATACTTTGATGAAATAGCATCAAACATGCCTTGCTGCATGAGAATAGAGAAATAAAAAAGAGAATAATTTTCTTTTTCTTGAATAAATATCTTGAATAATAGCTTGAATATCATTAACCATTACTTAGTTTTTGACACATTTGAAAGCATATTCTAAAATGATAAAAATGGCATAAAAAATATTTGTTATACTTCACAAGCAAATTTTTTGGTTTCTTCTTTTACTCTACGGGATATCTTCATTTTTGAAGTGAAATGAAAAGATTTTTCCTGACCTCTTATGTCTCACAGGTCTCCTTCATAAATGTGGTATTGAACAGTGAAAATTCGTTTTACCAATGGAAATGAAAATTAAAGTCCTTTCCAACCCTAACTATTCTATGATTCTATGATTCCTCACACCGTACACAAAATCTGATCTTCAAAAAAAACTTTCCAGTGGATGGATATACATGTTATATATGTGTTAATCTAATTAATGTGTAATTTAGCAATTTTTATAGAGTGTTCCATTAGCTTCCTGTAGTGCACGAACAAAATATTTTATGGAAAAAGAGAAATGCATATGCAACTTGATGGAAGGAAGGAAAAAAAACATTATTCTCAGACATCAGGAGTTATTTGACAATCTCATGAAATCTCATGGGTCTCATGTAAAATTTTAGTATAAAAAAAATAAATCATAAAATGTGTTTATCACATGCCAGTAATTTTTTAAAAGCCTAAAATTGTTTGGGTTTGGTTTTGTTTTGTTAAAATTAATATTGTGTCATCAGTACACAAAAATAATCTGTGATAAGAACACCTAATGTAGCTGAAATTAAGCAGTCTGTTGTATTTCACTTCAGAATTCTTGAGACTTCTGAGTTTTGAAATCTGTAAGAAAATACTGGTGTTTACAAAAATGCCTGGCAGAGAATTCTTACCCTGAACAAGCCGTTTTGTGAGCTGTATGAGAAAAAAACCTTTGCATCTTTTGGCTACAGCACTCTGTCTTAAATAAGCAGCAATGCAAACTGCAATGAGAATGATCTACAGCTGTGCCGGGTGGCTAGCACACAGCGCGACTTACCTTTGCTGGGTGCAAAACCACTTGATCTTTATTCCTCTTTACCATCACTAATTTTTAGGAAGGCTTTTTAGAATTTTTGCATTTTTCACATTGAATTCCACTTCCAGGTTGTCTACTGGAAATTTAACGAGGGAAGATGTGTAGGAAAAAAGAATGTGATAGTAAGTACTAATAAATTTAGTTTCTTAGGGTGAGTGAAAACTTGATGCATCAAAATGTGCATTTATTTTTGTAGTAATTATTTGCAATCCAACAACAAAATGTCCAAACCCCCAAAAGAGCATAGCCTTTCATTAGACATACTGTGAAATCTGGGGTAATTCTTTGGGTGTTTCTGAATCTTCACAAATTTCCAGAAATAGCTCTTAAATGCTGTTTATTACTTCTGCTGGGTAAGGCTTGTTTTGTCCTTCAGGGTGGAAATACTGATCATTTCTTCCATTACAGTTTTCCAGGAGATTCTCCACAAACTCACGCTTTCTAAGAAGTACATCACCTCCTTAGCTATGCCTCATTCACCTCTACTCTGCATATGCAGTGTTATTATCTGTGGTGTTAGTGATGAGCCTCATTCCTATGCTGTGATGCTATGGCATTTCTCGATCTTGTGCTACTTAGCATGCCAGCTGCAGAAATCTCTGCATACTGTGATTGGATAATATTGTCTCCAGGAGGTTTAAGTCCTGTTTTCAGCCCTTCCTTACTTCCTTAGTTTTCCTGTATGACACAGGCAAATCTTGGTCCGGTCTGTCTGAGGTGTAAAAAAGTGCTGAAACTTCAGATGTCTATCAACTCATAATCAAGCAGAGCAGGAAATTGTTCCATCATTTCCTCCTCTCGTTTCCTAGAAAGTGTATGTTCTCTTCACCCAAAAGACTGAGGTCATGTGCTCAAGTTTCACAACTAAATTGTTAAAAATCTCCTATGTAGATAAGTGACTGTTTCTAACTTTTTTGTACCTTGAGTTAGTGTACTGTAAATTCTTCTGGTGTCTTAGAGCCCATTACAGCTTTAAGTCATTATTGTCACCATTCTCAGTGGTGCACTGAGATGCTGAAGATCCAATTTATCAAGCTGACGTGGCTTTATGATGTTCTCTAGTTTCTTATTAAAGAAACAAATCTTGAAAAATATTAAACGAGAAGTGTGTTGTGTTTTCTGGACTGATTTTGAATCTGTCATTCTGTTCTGCAGAGTTCTTTGGGATTTCTATTTTGGGTTGCACAAAAACCTTCTGAAGTTTTATGTATGGCTTTTTAAAGCTCAGAGATTTTTATTTTTTAATACGGGAATAGCCAGTAGACTGGACTGAGGGAGACCCAATTTCAAACGCTTTTCTTTATACTGCCATACATCCACGTGTACCTCTTTGGGTTGTATGTTTGTTAGAACTGGTGCACTCTGCCTATGCAATTAAACAGTGTTTAGAACAAGGACTTTAATTAGAAGATGAATTAGTGGTATCCTGGGAGGACAAGAGGCAATAAGCCTAAGTTGAAACATGAGAAAGTCTGAGCAGACATAAGGAAAATCTTTTTCATCATCTTTTTCAGTCAAGCATTGGAACAAGTTGGTTAGAGAGGCTGGGTAAACTGTCCTTGGCATTTTCAAAACCCAAGCCCATAACATCCTGAGTAACCTCTTTTGATCTCAGAGGTGACCCTGCTTTGAGCAGGAGGTTGAGCTAGACACCACCTTAGGTCCCTTCTGACATAAACGATTATCATTAATACATACAGTTCCTACACTAGTGGGAACTGTTAACAGTCCTGTAATTTCTCATACTGTTTCATCATATAGTTATTAATTTAAACATTTAGTTACTCATCTAAAATTTCTATAAAGTTTTGAAAATATAATAAGCAAAGTGCTTTTTCCTCTGAGCCCCGTGTCACACAGAAAACTATATTAAAAAAACCCAACAGAAATAAACATAATGTGAAATACTTTGTTTGGGGTCTTGTCTGATATAAAGCAAACTGAGTGTACCCAAATTTAGCTCAGAATAGTCAACAATATTTTAATGCAAGTTCAGACTTTGCAATAAATAATCGGTGGGTAAGAGGTCAGGATATCAATCACTTATATATATACTGTACACATTACTCTGTGCCTAATATTAATAGTGATTGGAGTGAATATGTGTGCATATGTAAGTTTCCTGCCTAGCTCTAATTAATTTGGAGTACGTGACTGTGTCACTCTAGTAAGGTGATGCATTTGGTCACAATATGCCTGTTCAGTGAGCAGCCTCATTTGCTCATGGAATTGACATTACAGCATTCTGCTTTCAAATGCATTATCCATCCTGAACAGAACATGAACAACATAAAAACCTAAGAAAATGATTCTTCCCTGAAAGATAATGCCACATAATTGAGTCTCTGTATAGGCTGTTTGGAGACAGTAACAAAGAAATGTAAAACAGGATCCCTGAAACTGGTACAGCTTGTAAAATCTTGTTAAGCCATGTTAAAAAAAATACATTAATGCCCCCATTAGAAGCTGCAGTTTATTTATTGCATCCTATTCTTTAGCCCTAGTAGGCATAGCTTTTTTTAATCTTCCATCCGTCCTTCCCCCTCCCCTTTGAAAGTGCACTCATTGAACTCTTGGCAATTAGTGTAATTGAAATTTATTGACAATGCGGCCGTCTGCTGAAGCTTCATTGTTCCGAGTGCTTAGTGCACAGCGCTATTGAGCAATGCCATGGCAGTGTCAGACAGCTCATACCTTGCTCAATTATATCAATGGACCAGTGACTGCCAAAGGTTCCTTTGGGGGTACGAATGTTACTTAGTGATAAGAGCCTTTCGAAACAGAATCCCTGGGCCCCATCTCTAGTGGGAGATGGAAATGAAATATGTATTTCTCTGCTGTGGAAAATTAATGTAATTGGCTCCCTTAAAAAGCTTTGACAAGTTGACCTGTTTGAAATCTGAGGAGGGCTTATACTGTGGTATCATATTATCTCTAGCATAAAAACCCTTCTTTGGTGGCAGTGACAGTGGGATAAAATGGAATTTGGATAGTAATATTAAACTTCAGCTCCATTGAATGCATTCATATGTTTTTCCATTTATAGCTGCAAGATGGGGGTCTAGTAAAAATAATACCTTATTTTGTATTGCCATCTAATCTTTTTTTTGTTTTGATTTACACTGGTACAGGAGAGTGTTTGAGTAACAATAATATGTATGAGCAAGATCTCTATACTTTGTTTTTTTCTCTAAAATGTATATGGATGGAAATTTAAATAATATGTCAAATGAGAATATTGGTTCGAGCTAGTTCAGAAATCAGAGTTAAACTGTCAGACAAATTAATCAGTATATTCCTTATACCCATAAAGGTTTATGCACCTAAAATAAATAAGAGCATGTCAAAGCATTCAAAGAACAAAACTGAATACCCAAATAGGCATTTTACCTTGTGTTTGAATATAAATGCATACAACAGTTTTGTATATTGCTGGAAATAAACTACTGTCGTAGAACAGGAGACATTTAAAGTGGACCGTATTATGCCCAGGATTAAGCATCCTGCACTTCAACTAAATGAATTGAAATAGTCTTTTCAAAATTAGGCAGAGTTGAACTAGTGGTTTTTATTTCAGATATTATAATTCATTTTATAGAATGTTTCTAAAGTTTGAGTGGGAAACCTCAACATATAAATCCAGGATTGTATTGAATTATCTTTTATTTTACTGTCTATTTGTTTTCTTGTCAGAATCAGAGCAAAATCTTTTCTTGGTAAAAGATAGAAGAGTAAGTATACACACTGTAAATTTTCATGTTACAGTTGTCTTTGACCTTCAGCACATGGATAAATATCTACTTCTTTTATTCATGGGAGTTCAGGGAATATAAAATTCTGTCCTGTGAGGGGTTTGAGGAGCTGTAAAATCCTCTTTTGTCGCCTAAAAATATTTGTAGGTAATGAGAAGGTGTGTTTTTGGAAGATTGAGGCACCTGCAGTGGCAGAATCTTGAGTGAGAAAAGTGTAAGGCAGAAGGGAAGGGTGAGTTTATTTGATGTGAAAAAAACAACCCAAAACTGAAGCAGAGAAAAGAAAGAGCTCACAGGGTAAACTGGTTGGTATTGCTCTTTAAAAAGGAAACAAAAAAAAAGAGAAAAGAAAGAAAAACTAAATTAACAACCAAAAATCAGATAAAACAAGAAATCTCTTTTGACTCATGTGAAGACTAAGCTTGGTTATTACTCTGTGATTTTAATTGCTTCATCTTAATCATTGCTTCTTTGCTTACTTTTGCTTGCCTCCTAAATTGGAAGCGCTCCTTTCCTGGTTTCAGTTTGGATGCCACCAAAACCTCTTGAGAATAGCTTTCAAGATGTTGAGTACTGTTAAATCAGAATTAAAACTCTAGTCAGGTTTTGGCCTCAGGCCTAGAATAATCCTACTTTTCTTCTAAACGTCTCTTCCCCAGCTTGCTGCTGCTGAGAACATAGTAGCATTTGAACTCACTGATACATTTCTAATGTCAAAAGCTTTATAAAGAACTCTAGGCCTAAGTAGCCTAAAATTTATTCCACCAGATATAAAATACTCCCCAAAATCCCTTTCAGTGTACAGAGCTACCTCTTATTTTTGGGAAAAACCATGGAGAAGGAATGTAAGAATTTGAAGAATTAAAGTGTCAATATTTGAATGAAAATATTTTAGGGGCATTATTTTAAATGAGGAAATAATTATTTTAGATAATTATTTTTAACATTAAATATTATAAGTATTTTTAGCATTTAGTATTATCACATAATATATTTGTATTTTGTTAACTGGAAGTCTACCTTGATAAGGTAGAGTCTCTCTGAATATTACACTGAGTTCTTTATGTAGTTATCACCCCTTGATTGCTGGATGGTAAACTAATTAGTAAAGAACAAATCCTTTATATCTCAAACACAAGACATAATCAAAGCTCAGTCATCAAACCCATCCTTGTACTGATTTTCCAACCGCTATCATCTTTTTTCTGTTTCTCCACAAGAGAATCTTACAGAAGATAAATACATATAATACTGGATTATTTATATAACTTTAAATAATTTCCTTTAATCACATTAAACTTTAGTGGATGTTGTGCATGTGATGGGTTTTAAGCTTTCATCCTAACTTCATAAAGTTCTTTTAGAGCCTGTACTAGGGAATGATCATTCTGAATTGCTACTAACTAATGTAAGCATGCAATTATTTTAAATGTTCCTCCCAGGGATTCTCTTGGTAAAGTATTTTAAATTCATGTATAAAACTTTAATGATAATGTCAGTTTAACGTCCTCTGAATCTGGGCTGACTGCAGTAATTACATAGAGAAAGTTATTTTAATATCTTTATTAAAAGTACAGTCTTGAGATACACACTTTTTTTGCTTAATAAATTGCTCTTCTAAACTTCATAAAATTGCCATACAGCAGAATATACTTTACATTTCAAATCAACAGATTACCTGATACTCATTTAAATAGTCCGTTCTTAGGAGCATATATTGCTCCTTCTCATGCATTCTGCACACTGACTGATATAAAGATTAGGCAACTTGCTAGCACCTTTAGGGGATAACTATGGTCTGAAACAGTATATAGTAGGGCTGAAAGTATTCTAAAGTACTATTAATTTTTTAACACCCCCACTCCTGCAAGCACTGCATATTATTTTAGGCATTTTTGATTAGCTAAAGTGTTTGTGGCATTATCAACTCAAGAAGTGTATAGGGTGGGGAAAGGAGTCAAAAGAGGGAGAGAGCTGAAACTAAGTATGGGAGGTGTACATGAGTACACATACATCTGGAGGAAGAAAAGGATCCCCATCGCTCTAACCTGGTTACATCTGTTTTAAAACCTCATAAATTTCTGTGTAGCAGTCCAGCTGGGCAGAATCTTAAAAGAACATCAAAAAGATACTCATCTTGATAAAGCAATTATGTTGTCAGTTCCCTTGATCAGCACGAGCTTGACAAAGCGTGCTCCGAACTTGTAATTTTAGCCTACAGCTCACAAAACTTGAAGAGGTGATCTATGGAGAGGAATGAATTATCTGAAGGTATGGGTTTTCATGAATTGTTCATTAAGCACCAAATCTTGGCCTGCAGTTATTCTAAAACTGGGCGGTACCAGCCCTAGGGTGGACAGAGAGAATATTTAGGCAGTGAATGTATTGTTGCTCCCAGCTGACAGCTCCATACCATAACTGTCAGCCGTGACATCTATCTTAAGAGCGTAGCACTTTTCAAGTTCTTTTGTGTCTGTCATTCAGCTATTGACACGCTGTGTGAATTCCTCTCCTTGCAGACAAAACTCTTGCTGACTACCCAGATTTCATGCCCTCCATGTGGAATGGGGGGAGAGGTTATTTCTTCTGTGAGTATTCCTGAAATTGCATCTTGTCCTGAAAGTTTGGATTCTCTGACCAAGGTGCATGGCGACACGAGTTAGCAGTTGAACAGGAAAGATGAGAACACTTCCTAGAACCTTTTGTGCTTGAACTGGGACTGGGCTGGGCAACTGTGCAGTGCTCAACGGAAAAGAAAGGAAAACTATAGGAAACACTGTGCATGAGAAATGTAACTTGTACTCATGAGATGTGTATAAAACAGAAAGAATTTGGGGGGAGTAACTGGTATCTACATGCTTACGCAATACTTAGGCTAGGTGTTTCTCAAAGAATCAATAATAGTTACAATTGTGGAGGTTATATTGGGTTTTTTGTTTGGTTTGGTTTTGTTTGGGTTTTTTTGTTTGGTTTGGGGGGTTTTATTTTTGTTTTATATTCCTCCAGGAATTAGAAAATAAATTTCTAACAAAATTTGAGTTAAAAAAAGGTCAAACTCTGTTTTCTGAGCTGAAACTATTGAAATATTAATTTTTAATTTTTACCTAAGTCTTATTTAAGCATCATGATGTTAAAAATAACTATAAAGACAACCTAGTATGCTTTGGATCTTGTGACATATAATGTTCCATTGAACCAATGAAAGATGGCAACTTGACAAAGATGCAAGTATTATTATATCAGAATAGCACTGCATGTTTTCCTTGAAGTTTTGCTAGTTCACTGCCTGGTGCTTTTTAATTCATGCTAGTACATAAATTTGACACATTGAAGTATTGAGTATTCAGCATTAGGTTTCTGATAGAGCAAATGCAGTCCCTTGGCTGTCCAAGAATATAAGTGGCTTGAAACATGATCACAACGCCTGGGAGAAATCTTTCTAATAGGCACTAGAGAGAGTTGACAATTTTAAAGGATGAAAGCATATGGTAGTCATACAAGAAGGTGCTTCTTTGAGATAGAATTAACATGAGATATTGATAGTAGTGCTTTCAGATTAACATGTTGCACAGTCACTAGTTTCATTTGCATTTACTTAATGCATTTCTTCTAAGGTACTTAACTTTCTCAATAGGGATTGTCTTCTAATAAACACTGTGGCCGAGTGATGTGTGATGTAAGATGTGTTCCAGCATATTCTCTGAAAAACATGCCAGAAGGGCTGAAATACCGTTGCTTGTTATCAAAGTGCAGAAACAACCTGTTGAAAGATTTAACAGTCTGTAGAATTCTTTGCAAAGGTATATTGAAAAACCTACAGTGAAGCAGAACAGTGGGATTCATAAGAATTTTTATGTTTTGGCCTCCCATCATTTGAGCAGATTTTACGTGTTTGCCTGTGCCTTTGCAAGCTTTGTTTGAGCACACTGTTGAAGTGGTCTTTGGCAGAAGACAATAACAGAAGCAAAAACCTCATCACAGATTTTACAACAAAATAAATGTTTTGTTTAGCAAAAGGTTGGTATTGTTTGTTCAGCAATGAGTTTTTGCCTTCTGGAATCTAGAACAACATCTGACAATTTGTCTAACTTGCAAAACACAGGTTACTCATAATTTAAACTTCAGCAAGATTTAGTAGCTCTGCTTCATGTTGGAACCTTACTGTTCATACAGGTATTTAAGAAATATTGCACTGGCCTGAAAAACATCCTGACGGCTTTATGACAAAATAGAAATGGAAAAGATTCATTAATGAATGAGTTTAAACAATGTACTGCTATAAAGATAAAAACACTACTGACATGCTGGATAGGATTCCATGGATATTAAAATACTAACTTATAGGAACTACTTAAGCTTAAAAAAAAGAATAAATTGTGAAAGAGCCTCAAAAATATATGTAAAAAAAAGGTGCACTATATTTGGTGAGCTGGCTGTTCATGTTAACAGGAAATGTGACACATATTTTAAATCTGAAACCCTCATTTGACTGAAACAGAGTAAATGATTCTATAAACTCCTGCTAGTGTGAGGGTTTATTTGTTTCTTTTTTGCCTCATGCTACAGATCCTTTGCAGGTCTATGTCATGGGCTCCTCTCTCCTACCCTATAATCAGTCCTAAAAACCCTGTTGGCACAGAATCCTGAACACTTATTTCTTATCATAAGGCAAAAAGAGCAAGAATTGCATTGCAGACAGTGATTATCATGCATTATGCAGAACTCAACATAAAAAGGACATGGAACTGTTGGAAGAAGTCCAGAGGAGGGCCACGAGGATGATCAGAGGACTGGAGCACCTCCCGTATGAAGACAGGCTGAAAAAGTTGGGGCTGTTCAGCCTGGAGAAGAGAAGGCTGTGTAGAGACCTCATAGCAGCCTTCCAGTATCTGAAGGGGATCTATAGGGATGCTGGTGAGGGACTATTCATTAGGGACTGTAGTGACAGGACAAGGGGTAACAGGTTAAAACTTAAACAGGGGAGGTTAGATACAAGGAAGGAGTTCTTTACTGTAAGGGTGGTGAGGCACTGGAATGGGTTGCCCAGGGAGGTTGTGAATGCTCCATCCCTGGCAGTGTTCAGTGCCAGGTTGGACAAAACCTTGCATAACATGCTTTAGTGTGAGGCCCCCCTGCCCATGGCAGGGGGTTGGAACTAGAGGATCTTAAGGTCCTTTCCAACCTTAACTATTCTATGATTCTATGATTCTAAATGCATTATGAAAGGGTAATATTAAAAACTGAAAAAGCAAACAAACAATCCTCTACAATATTAATAAATTTTCCTGAAGCTCAGGCAGACTAAAACAAGCCTAAAGATAGCAAAAAAAAATGCAAAATACAACAAAACAGATCAAAACCCAAAACCAAAACACCAAGGTAAAACAAAAAACAAAAACCAAGACCAAATCAAAACAAAAAGTGCTGTCATGTTTCCTTTTTGGGGTGTCCCAAGCGAGGTTGTGTCATTTCTGTGTGAAATTCTGATCTATCAACATGTATGCTAAATAAGTGTAGTGGGAAAACCAAATCTAATGCTTTCTTTTTTTGATTTGTTTTGTTTTGGTTTTGAGTTCTGTCTTTTGTTTTGCTCACTCTGATAAACCCTGAAATAGTTTTCTTCCCAGTTTTGTGCTGAGAACAAGAAAGCTGTTCAGGTTTGCCAGTCAACTATGTCATCACTTTCTCTATAACTTCCTGCCATAATTTGAAGAAGTCTACAGGGTGTGTTGCTTGCCATAATGTAAGTAATAAACCCCAGTGGTTTCTTTTGTGTGTGTCTGCATTTGCTATTACATGTTTTACAAGAGGTATTGGCAGCATAAGCAATATTATATGTTTGCTAGTATATGAGACAACTGTATGGTGTTTTTTTTGTTTCCCTGATTTAAGAAAAAGGAAAATCTGATTTGTGTTTGGAGTCCTGACATCCAGGCATATTTTATTTTTTAATATTTTGTAGGGGAAGCCAGAGGAAAGTGTTAGGTGATTACTCTTGATTTGTAAATTACATGCAGTAAGAAAGGTTTTACATAGTCTTGCTTGCACTCAAGTAAGTCATAATTCTGTTTGCTTTTAGAGGTGTAGAAATAGTCCATTATATTTTCGGTGTTTTTCTCTTCAGAGTCACTGGAGAAAAGCAAATAGTTTTGAAAGAGGCAGGTGAATTTAGAAATCTCAAAGAGAATATTTATAGCCATCTCTTAGTGTACAGGATTCTTATATGAATTAGTATAAACAGTCTGGCTTGCTGAGATGTGGATTACAGTAAATTTACTGATTTTATATATAAGCATTCTCACTTATGTAGAAAAAATAAATGCATATCAATGTGACTAACCTGCTCTGAAATTTCTCCATGTCATTTTATAGGACTATAAATATGAAGCAGAATGACATTAACCTGATTTTTTTTAATACCAAAGGCAGCAAGTGGAAAAATGTCATAAAATCAGATTTTGTATGACTGTCAAAACTTGTCACCTACGTAATTTATGCTGTAAAAATATGAATACAGCCGGATGCTATACATGATTTATAAAGATATAAATAGTAAACAGTGCTTGAAATACATATATATATATTATTGCTAGCTATTCTCTAACCCCATTGTGTAATGCTGAAAATTGAACTTGTTTCACAATTTTTAACTTTTTGTCTCTAGCAAATCATTTACATTGGAGTGGGACATGCTGAACTGGCAAGCAAATGCAAGACCAGATAGATTTCTGAAACCCAGCAATCAGGGAAAAGAGTCATGTAAATACATCCTCAGACTATTAGTAGGTGGCATTGTTGTCATATTTTAAACCACAAGAATGTAGAAAATGTAGGTGCTTTCTGGCAGGTGATATTTTGTCTGTGCTGAGGAACTCTCTGGCTGTATATTGGAACAGCATGAATTTCTGAAGTCTAGGGAGGAAATAGAATAAGGTGTGTTCTGGGGGGAAAGGGGTAGGAAACTGCCATGACTTTTAGGGGTGCAAAAATTTGTTTGCAACTTATGAATGTCCTCAGTGAGTTATGAATGTGCTCTTTTGATATTAATTGAGAATGTACTGGTATATATAATAGATTGTGTCTCTTCAGGCTGATATACAGCAACTGATATGGTATGGATCATGGGATCTTTCATATCAGGAATAGGTAGGCATGTCAGTAAGAAAAATTGATTGACTATGGTTACCCAGACTCATTGTTGATTTCTACCTAACCTTTATATGTCTTTGCCTGGCATTAGGACCAGATCTTGGTCTTAGACATCGAGTAATTTCACTATTTTTTTGCCCATGTGTTTTTTTTTTATCACTTTTTTTTTAAACCAGGCTGCCTTTACTGCTTTCCAAGACAGTGTAAATTACTATTATAATTATTATTTTATTATTATTATTATTTTGGAGTAGGTTTCTTGAGCTAGGTTATCAAATGCTGTATGTCTTGGGGAATATTTTAATGTCACATTATTTCCATCTCTGGGTAATCATCTGTCACTTTAAATACCAGTGTCAAGTAAAGACTCCAAGTCCCTCAGGCCAAAAAGCTCATTCTTTCCTCTTCTATAAATTGGGGCACATTAGGACTTACTTCCTCTTACAGTTTGTATTTTATCCCATTCTTGCTGACAATGACCATCTGAACAGAAGTTCTTCCTTGAGGTACCTAATATTTAGCTGTGTCTAATTGGTGGAAGAGAAAAAGGAGTCTTGAATGACACTCTGGTATTTGGAAGAGGGCCTAAGAAATCCTTCTGTTGACTGTCCCACCGCTGCTTCTGAAGGCCCAGGTCACTGTATTGCTGTACTCTGGATTGCTTGTTCCTTTCTAAGAAGAGCCTCCTAATGCAGATGGGCTTATTGCTAGGTGACAAGAGAAAGGGGATTACTCACCTGCATAGAGGATACTTGCTGTATGAGAAGGATCCCAAAGTCTCTCTTTTCAGATGTCTCTCTCATTTTCACAATCTCATGTCAAGAAACCACACAACAGTTGTCATGAAGATAGGCTGCAGGTGTTACTGTATAGGTCATCCTTTCTCTCTTCCACATTAGTGGCAAGCCAAGCCAAGCCTGACAAGAAGAGTATAATGGAGACCCCTTGAAAATGCAGGAGGAATGAGTACAATTGTCCACAGGGAGTGGTGGAAAGCCATGTAGGAACTCTGGAGGTTCTATTAATTATGAATCTTTGATGGGCATATGAAGAGCAGAGAAGCTTCATGCAGTCAGTAATTAGTTAATTAGTAGCTGAGTTTTGATAAGAAGTTTTAAGTTTTATGCTACCTGTTAATCAGCAGGAGCTTCTAAAACAGGGGACAGGTTTATCTTTGTATGTCAGTAGAGTTGACACAATTACATGTATATGCCTTCATTAATAGGAGGTCAGAAGATCTGCAAATATGAAATAAAAATACATTCTTTTTTTCTTTCAGGGGGATTTTAGCATTGAGATAATGATATTTTTCTTTTGTTTGACTCATGATATGTGAATGTTTGAAACTAGCAATAACAGTATCAAGTGGGAAATGCTAAGGCCTCAAAATTTAAGAGCTCTCCTCACATCTCAGGAGAGCTAAAACGATACAGCAGTCTTGCAAAGGATATTCTTTAGCTGAACATCTCATTTTGTACAATATCACAGGAGACCTGAATACAGTTGGAAGGTCTTGGACATGAACTAAAACATCTGGTGGTTCTTTCAGGTTTCTAACTGTTCAAACTGGTGTAGATTATGCTTTGTGGCCATGGTTCTTCCTCTTATGAATGTGTATGAAGAGAGATTTCTGTAGTTGGATATTTAAAGTAGCAACACTGGTTTTAGGCTTTGCTCTGTGTAATGCTTCTGTCCTGAAGCAAAATGAATTGCTCTAATGAATATGACTGAGAACTCCACAGCAGAGTAAGACAAACAGCTAGACTCTTATTAGGAACCAGTAGACTTGAATTCACCCATGCCCAGCTCTTTGCTGCTCTGCTTTTTGGCAGAATACAAAGTCTGGAGTTCCTGACTTTGCTAGATATAAGCACAGGACGCGTTGAAAAGATCAGCATTGTTGCAGTGTATTCTTTATGCTATTAACCAAAACTATTTGCTGGTGTTTAAGAAAAGTTTTACTTCAGTGTATTAAGAACAAAGGCTACTTCTGTGGTGACTGAATACAGTATGCAATTATATTACATGTGCATGAATGAGTTTTGTTGTTGCATGAGTATGTTAATATGTTTGTCTTTGAGGTGCCACAATTTTTTTCAGCATGTTGCTGAGTGCATGGCAGCCTTTTTTCATGCTGTCTTTGCCTGATCTGTGACTTTTCCATGGCAATTCTCAGAGGTCTGCATCTCAGGACTTTAATGATGCCAGGAGGCAGGTCAAGACAAATAAGGAGATAATATATTTGTATGTCTTCAAGGAGTACTGATATCATATTTCTGTGGTCTGGAGAGGTATGCTTTCAGAAGATCAGCTGGTGCTACAAGCAAGTTTCCTAAGTGGCAGTTTTTAGCCATTCTTTTCCCAGTGTCTCCAGCTAAGTCATAGGAAGGGGCTGATAAAAATTTCCCTTTTCAGGGCAACCATTAAATTTCTTGCTGACTCTGCAAACTGCTGAAGTGAATCTTAGAAACACCATATAAAAATGTTCTAATGTATCAGAGATACAGCACTGGAAACAGCCCTGGGAACTTTGCAACCAGGACGAGAAGGCCCTGAATTAGTATGTTTTTTGGTCCCATATAGACCAGTTGTTTTCTCCACTGATAGAGGAGTTCTGGTGTGTATAGCAAGGAGGACAAAATTAGTGATTCCAGTTAAGATAATGGTCAGGGCTTTTATCTCCAGGTCCCATTTTTTAGCACTCAGTAGACAGATTGGTTCTGTGTTCCATGACTTACTTGCACAGGCCAGTTGGCTGCGGTAAAAACTTGCCTCCAGGTAGGCAAGTTGTCTTCCTATAAGCAAGTTGAAGACTGCTGTATTTTCAACATGAGGACTGGAGGTACTAGACATGCAAATGACAAGGACTAGATGTTTGTACATTGCCACTTCTAGGTCTTATACGACAGTCCACTAATACCATAATAAAAAACCAGCTTTGTCTTCTATCATGGAGATAAGCTTGAGAAGCCTTGAAATGCTCGGGATTCAGATTTTCTATAATACTTTGTGGCTAACGAATATAGAAGTATTGAGGAAATTCATTTTCCATGTATGCTTAGCTCACATTTTGGCTGCCTGTATAAACAGCATGCGAGTTTAAGAAGATGTTTAATATAAATTAAGCATAGAAGATTTTTGGAGATCTTCTTGAGTAAATATTTAAATATATATTTAAATGATTTTTCCCTACATCTCTGTGTGGTTTATAGAGTTGCTTCTCTTTAGTAGATAATCACAAGGCAGTTTGAATTTTACCCTCAAGGGGTTTAAACATGCTAACACCTACCGAAATTGCATTAAGAACCATTGTCTTCATTGTCTGAATATTTTGTAATCTGTCTGAGCCAATCTTCAACTTAAAGGTGGTTTATTTTGTACATCTAACATCAAAAGAGGTTTCTTTGGTAATATTTAAAATATGTGCTTTTTAAATTTTTTTTTCTTTCCCACTGGTGCAGTGTTTTGAATGCTAAAATTATTTCAAGAGATCTTCCCTTTAGAAACTCACTCTTCATACATACGCCTGAAGTCAAGAAAAGCATACTACTGTTTATTCCATTAGATCACACAGCCAATTAATCAAGATTTGAATGAGTATCAAGATGTAGCCTTCATTCTGTCTGCTTATTAACTTTCATTATGTGTAAATCTAAGGTGTAATTGTTAACAGGATGGATTATGCTGTAAAGTTTTTTTTCCTATAACAGCATTCCTTCACAGGTCCCCTTATTAAAACATACCCAGGGTGATATATTATGTTAAGAAGGTTTAAAACATAAGGTGACAATGACCTTCCCTTTAATTAACTATGATTGAAATAAAGGTGAGAACAATGATGATGAAGCTCTGCTGGAGACCATAAATCATTTGCTGCACTGGTTCGACAGGGCACAGCTACAAAAATAACCTTGCAATTCACAGGTTAAATGGCTGTTCCATTGTGCTGCATTCACTATTGTTTTTATTTACATACATACAGATAACTTTCATTTTGTGGCAGTGTAAAAAATGTCGTTGATCAAACATTGAGTTATTTTCTTAATATATTTGAAAACACTTAAGTATTTTGCTTGTTAAAGTATTACTCAATATTCCAGCTTTAGTCAGCAAAGTGGTATATACAGCAATGGAAAGTTAGGATACTTATGTTTTCCTCTGGAAACTTGTTCTGTAAAGGACAGAAAGCAATCTAATGTTTTATTGTAAAATGGTTCTTTCATCCTTCTAATGATTTTGAGCTTTCACCTTACTATGTGAGGTTTTTCATGATTTCAGAATGGTTTCCAGCTTATTTAACCAGGTTTAAGAGCATTTCACACACTCTTAGAAATAAGACTGCCCTTTTTTCTAAATAGATCACTTTACTTGAGAGTTATAGTCCTGTACCATTAAGTATAACAAGCAGAGTTTGCCATATAATATATATAGTTACAGTTCAGCATAAGTGATAAATATAGTGATAAGTGTCAACTGCTGCACAATACAGTAAGCAAGATTTTTGTCACCTTGAGTGTTAACATTATAGAGAGGACATTAAGGGCTTCGTGTTCAAACTAATATGTGTTGGATAATCCTGTAAGATTAGAATAGATACTGAAGCCTTACTACTAGATTAAAACAAAAACCCCAAACTAATCAAAACCCAGCAAAACAAACTAGTGAATCTAGTACTGAATATTTTATCATCCTTTATGTTTTATATCTCTTGATTTCTTCACAAAGATGTCTTTGAGACTGGTAACTCTAAACTTGGAAAGCAGACAGTCTGGTGAAAAAAAAAAGCTATAATATTTCAAAGTGGATGTTAACAGGCATTAAGACACAGAATTTTGGGATATTTTTTCAACTGATAAAAAAGAGGTAGGTCTCATAGAACTGCAAACACCCAAAAGAAATGAGTACGACAGGAGAAATCCCAGAATTAACTGTCCGTTCTTTTCTGTGTTGTAGTGCCAGCAGGCATTGCTGGGGTAAGTTTTAGGTGGTAACATGTTTTTTCTTCAAGATAGGAGCATGAAGTTTTATCTTAGGCTATTTCCCAGCTACCTGAATTTAACATGTTAAGATAAATCATCAGAGAAGTTTTGGCTTTTTGAAGTGCTGAAACACAAATGAAGGTAAATGGATGGAGAGCTAGCTGTCTGGGAATTGCTTTTGAGTAGATGGAATTCCTAGGGCAGTGAAATGTTATTTAGTTAAGTAACGTTATTATATTTATGTGTTTAAAAAGAGTATGTGAGAAGAAGAATGGAAATTCTTATTGCTTTGGTATATCTTGTGCATAACACTTCAGCAGAACATTATTTTTTAAAAGTATGCAGTCTGCATTAGCCTTTGCTCTATGTGGGTGGCAATGTGCATAGGTCTTGAGACTGTAGGAAACATTACTGAGCATGAAAACAAGTTTATTTGTGCCCTGGGAAATGTGCAAGCGATGCATGCAACATTCTGCAATCATCTTTCCCTGGGTATGTAGTTCACAACACAGTGGGAACATAACTAAGAGCGATTTCTCTGGTGCCTTCCTGCACATGTTAAACAAGTAACAGGGTGACTGGGACATCATCAGTTCCAAATGTCTCAGCAATAATAGGGAAGTGATAAGGCAAGATACCTCCAAATTGCCCCAGTATTAGCTGGCATTGGATAGTCCTGTAAGTGAGAAGATAACAGTGATAATTCCTTCTCAGCACACCTTTACTGCTTGGTGTCAAGTTTGCTTTTTAATCGAGGAATATCACACTGATGTGGTGAATGCTCAGCATTCATTGCAGCTCCTGCTTTTTGGTGCTGTTCAATACTCTGCCTTGGTCAGTAGGTAGTCTCTGATGCTTATAACCTTCCCTGTCCTTAACACAATGAAGAAGGAGAAAAATAATTTCCAACTCTAAAGGCATTTGACCTTCAAACAGAAGATTTGTTTTCATGCTTTAATGTAGCACAGAACAACAAATGTTCAGATCATCTTCTGGACAGAGAAATAATAAAGAGGACATGCTTAGGGTAGGCAGATCATCTTCTGGACAGAGAAATAATAAAGAGAACATGCTTAGGGTAGGCAGAAAGGTCCAACTACTGCCCGGTCCCTAACAGACTAAACTCTTTCTAACATTATTTGAACTCTTAATATGACCCAACCTCTTTGAATGTCATTGATCCTCTTGAAACTCTGAAGAATTATTTTTTTTTGAATGAGTTATTTGAGCATTTCTATGAGAACTGCAGCCTCAAGCTGCTTTTCAGTCTTTGGATCTTATTGTATATTTTAATAAACTTTTCCAATAGAGAATATTTTTACCATACAAATGTAAACCAAGATTTCTGAAGAGTCACCAAAATGACTATTTTCAAGTCAGTGGAGAAAAATGCCAATGTCAGAGTACTGTTAAGTTGGTGCTGGGATAAAGTGCTGTAATGGGAGAGCAGAAGTACAAAGCATTAAGCACAAAGCTGGTGAAAACCAGAAGCAGATCTTAGCTTGGCTTCTTCCTGCAAGAATCGCAACAGACTACACTATTTCAGGCCAGAATGCAAAATTCATTACTTTTCTCTGAAGTATCTGGTCAATAGTCAATCTCCTATAAATGCTAAGAAGAAGGGAAATGGGAAATTACTTTCCTGCTGTTGCTGTTCTTCTCTGGGTCTGCAATTGATGTGGCTGTTGTAGCTCAATTTGACCTAATCCTTTTAGGAAAAATGAATATTTTATCATTCGTGTTAATTCTTAATAACAGCGCTTAGGTGTGATTCCCTGCTCCTACTTTATTGCCTTTTTGGCTGGCCTTTCTATTAGAAGGGATAGATTCCTACAAGATGCTTTAATTATCTGTTTTGCATGATCTTTCATTCATGGCCTGGCCTAATTAAGTGATGAAGTTCCGTAACACTTGCTTAGTATTTCATAGGCCTCCCAGAATTCCTTACTGATTTTTTTCTTGTATGTACGTTGTTTCTGCCTGGCTTCAAAATTTTTCTCAGTATTTCATTTTCTCAGTTCAGTAGGTGCTCCAAGACTCACACCCACACTGCAGCCAAAAGTAATTTGTAGTTAATGTGGTGAAGCTGAAAACTGTTTTTTTCTCAACAATTTTGATTCACATGTTTTTAATATAAAGGGAGATTGTTGTTAATTTCTGTATTAGAAACTTGGAAGACATGTGAATAGTACTGAACAAATCATAAACAAGGTAATGAGGAGACATAAACAAGTGACAGATCAGAAATTAGGGATTGAGCTTAAGTGAGGCTACTTTTTAACGTATGTTCATGACAAGGACAGGGTAAGGAATGAGAGAAAGAAATTGTTGCAGCTTCACCAAATTAATGACCATTAGAAACCTATGAAAAGTTCACATAAAGATGCATAGGTATACAGTTAGGAAATGTGGTTTGACTCTTAAATCTAAAATAAATATTACTTATTGTTTCTCTGCCAGAGAAGCATTCCTTTTTGAGGACTGGGTTTTTGTTTATTTAGCTTCTGATTTATTTATTTTATTTAAATGGATTTGAAAGAAATTCTCTTGTCCTACATTTGAATCCCAATTTATTAACACTCTTGGAATTTCGGGCAGGCAAACTGAATGCATATTTATAGGTACATTCATCTTCCAGAAAGTTTTAAATAAAAAACCAAAAACCCAACCCAAACCCTAGGCTAAGAATCTGATTTGGATCATGTCATAACTTTTTCCCATAATATCTATGGAAAGACATGAGCAGCACATGCAGTTCAGTAGCAGAAATCTGGTTTTGTAGCAGTTTTAATAAAAGCAGTGACATCTTTTGCATTTTTAGAAGGGTGCAAAAATTGTAAATAAACTTTTCACCACTATGCAACAGGTATCTGCATAATCATATCGAAGCATATCTCAGTGTATTGAGCTACCTTTGTGAAAAGGGTCTCAACCAGTGAAATGAGGACACAGCACATGCATTGTATGCTTGGTCTGCACATCTGTGGGTGGCTATATATGGCATACCAATTGAGATTAGATTCTCAGTATATGATATTCAAGTACTGTATCTATATCCTCCTGATTACTTACATTTAGATGCAACCGTTGTTTTAAAGTTGGACTAGGTACAAGTAGTTTCTCAGGTAAATTGTTAGATTTTTCAGTAAAATGTTGCTGTTGAAGAAATGACATTCACCTCAGTGAATCTGTAATGTAGACTCGTATTTAGGATAACGAAATGGAAACCTGGCTTTTTATTTTACAGAGGGAGGGAGATATACAGGTTTAAGGCTGGGGTTTTTTTTGGCTTTGTTGAGTCCTATTTAGGACAGAAGGCAAGATGAGTTAATTTCATAATTCAATTTCTAGATATCGTTCTAGAAGATCTTTTAGGTAAATAGTAGGGGTTTTACACAAGATTTTTAGGTTGCCTTGAAAAATAATAAAATCAAGGATTAGTTTAGATCAACAAAAAAATCCTGTCCCTTTGAGCTTTCTTAAATATTAATGAATTTGGTTGTAACTTTTTCTTTCTTTCCACACTAGGATGAGAAAAAAAGCTTTATAGATTGTTAATAAGATAGAAGACTATTGAAATTTCTGACTTGTGATCAATCTCATATTTTTAAATCAGGAAATTTGGGGAGTTGTTAACAAAACTTACCTAGCTAAGGAACTGGGAAAATGAGAAAGCCCCACTGACTATTGCACTCTGGGAAAAGTTTACACTTACAGGACATCTAGTGTCAAATTTTCATCCAGTTTCCTGACTTTGAGATATAAGATATTTTTATAGACTTTCCAGAAGAGTTTCCAAGAGTCTTGCAGTTTTTCTAGGAGATTTTGAGATTTTGTTTAAAACACGCTTAGCAAGTCTAGATGTCACCTAGTATAATGGCTAAAGATTTTAACATGTTCTTTTTTTTCAATCACAAGCTGATAGCAGGATAATTCAAATGACTTAGAATGAGAAGAGCAAAGGGTAAAACAACAGCATGATTATAAATTCCAGTAAATCAAAACTTCCCACCCAAATGCTCAGTAAAATTATCTGCATTATAATATTAATAGTACTCATGGTGCCACTGAGATGGTAAGAAATCCTGTTCTGAATCATTAAATTAAAAAAACCCGAACAAACCCACAAAAGCAAAACAAAGATGGCAGGAGCTACAATTTGTAGTTGAGCAAGTGAAAGTCAAATCAATTTGACTGTATCTTTTTAACAGCAGATTTTGCTTGGTTTGTTACCTTTTTAATTTTTTTCCCATACTTGCTGCTAATCAGGCATGACAAATAGGCTCACCTTTGAACACACTTTGCACTAATAATGTCATAAAGTAACTCCCTTTAATTGGTACCTCAGGCCACTGTCATCAAACAAGCTCATAAAAAGAAACTAGTGACAGCTTTCACTTCTGCTAGATTTATGAAAGACTTCTCACCTATGCCCAGCTGGTGTGTGTTTACATTACTATTCTAGGTTTGACCTTTGATCAAAGAAGCAATATATTTTGTGTTTCACAATGAACCTGCACCATCACTTCAATTCAAACATTTATTCTTGCAGTGCATGGCTACTGTGAAAACTTTGCACATAGAAAATAAAAAGAGCAATCAGTTTACATTCATGCTTACAGTCCACTATAATATAGCAAATATGTTTTGGAGCCAGATACGTAATTTAAAATCAGTAACGTATTCTACAGCTGATATTTTTTTTCTTCACAGACTGTATAAGCAAAGACTCTCATATGTGCTCATTATTCAAAACTATTCACCTGATAACTTTTGTGAATAATTCTTGGTCTTGGTCTGTAGCTCATTCTCAAGGATCTCATTGTGAATATTTGATCATCAAAATTCCAGCTCAGTGACTCATCACCTAAATCATATGGTATGCTTCTGCCAAGATGAAGGAACACAGCCCTTAATTTTCTACTTAATGATTCAGAAAGTGGCGAGCACTTGTCCTCTGAAAGTCAAGGCCCTTTATCAAATATCCAGAACTTGAGGCCTTAGTCATTGGTTTTAGCAGGTATTGGAGGTAATAACTAGTAAATGCAGGTTCAAAATTATTTTTTTAACTACTGATTTTTTTAATTAGGTACTTAGATGCTCTTACTTTTCTGTTCTTCTTTTCCTACAAGTATTCCAGGCAACTAACTGATAAGAATGAAATTATTCAGCATGTTTCTGCGAAACACAGGATTTATAGGAAGAGAAATTCTTGCTAAAGTCCAGTAATACATGTTTATAAATTTTATTATGTAAAAAATTATTTTGAGCTTTACAGTATTATTCTGTCTATATTTGGAGTGGCTGACAGTAGGATTTCTGATCTTGATTCATATTAAATTTCAGAGAATATGCAGATTTTGATTTCTGGATTCTACAGGCACACACTTGTCATGATATCTTTAACATTAGGAAGACATATAAAAGGTTTTTTTTTTAATTCTAGTTCATCTGTAGTTTTCCTCTTTAAATAACTCTAATTCTTTGAATGACAGTTTGTTTTATGATGCAAATTTTATGTGACCTGCATTTTGCCTGCACAAGTGCTTTCTCTTAGTAATGGATACTGTTAAACTAGAAATATATTTATTAGGTTTAAATTAAGGTGGTTTTTTTGATCTGTCCATAAAACCTTGTTATTGAATCAATTTGCTCTTTCAAACAACTTTATTTCAGAGGTTTTCAACACAGCATAACATTTAGAATCATAGAATCATAGACTAGTTATGGTTGGAAAGGACCTTAAGATCATTTAGCTCAAACCCCCTGCCATGGGCAGGGACACCTCACACTAAACTATGTTACCAAAGGCTCTGTCCAACCTGGCCTTGAACACCTCCAGGGATGTAGCCTTCGCAGCTTCCTTGGGCAACCCATTCCAGTGCCTCACCACCCTCACAGTAAAGAACTCCTTCCTTGTATCTAACCTGAACTTCTCTAAGTTTGAACCCATTACCCCTTGTCCTATCATTACAGTCCCTAACGAATAAATGAATTCAGCAGTCAGTAATACCTGTTGTTCATAGACATGTGCATGAAGAGTTAACAGTGTGTTTGGATTATAACTTTGTATAGTTTTATAATTTGCCATATACCCAGGCCTTTATAGTTGACTTTCCCGTGTTTCAGATTCTCAGGGTTGTTAGGGACCTAAGTTAGTACACTGTGAGTGATATCAGAAAGGAATTAATGATTTCAGAGTCCTAGTTCTTCCTCTTTTCCCTCCTTGTCAGAGCAGTGAGAAAGTTATTTCAGTATTTTCTAATTTACCTATCCATCTGCCCTTCTCTCGACAGTCTATATAGATCAGATCAGCTTTGGTGATGCATAAGTTGTGACTCTATTAACTTCCTTAAGAAACGCATAAATGTACTATCAAAATGACAGGTTGGATGCTGTTCTGAATGTTGTTTATAGCATTGTATTCACTATCAGTAACTTCTGGTTTATAACCTGCCTGAAGTTACTGAATATTCTTATTTACTAGATAAGTAAATTATGCATCCATCAAACTTAACTTAGACCTAGTTTTAAATAGAATACATGCTATTATAAAACTATTGCTAATGAATTAAAGCATTTTAAACATGTTTTGCAATCATGCAAAAACATCTATGACGAGTATATGTATTTGAATAGATATAATTGGAACATTCGACAGTCCACATTGTTCAGAAAGAGTAATATTAAAAGATTTTGCTCTAATTTAAATATTTCTAGTTGTATTTTAATGGTGTTTGGTGAAAAGGTGACATAGTGACTTTAAATGAATGCTGCAAAAATAGCCTGTAAGTTACTACATATTTCACATTAATATAGATTTTTATTAGGTTTTGGTATTTTTTTTTATTTCCCTGCAGGTAGAACTTTTATGTAAAACACTGTCACTTGCATAGTTTATACTTGATAAAAGTTTTAAGCAATATTTCTCCATTTTTGGGCTTTGTGCAAAAATTTGTAAACCGGTCAGGTACTGATGGCAGTAGACTCATTTGGGAAAAAGCCCTGTGAATAATGCCACAAAATATTATTTCCTTATATGTTCTGAGGTTTTGAAATTCAGCCTTCCAAATATGTTAAAAGTCAGTATGGAATAGAAATATCTAGGTTTTCATACTGAAAAATTCAAAATATACAGTTAAATAACAGTTGCCTTTAGCTAGATGAATTCATTTGAATAAGTTCTTTCTCAGATCCAGTAATTCCCAAGTGGGGTTTTTGCTGTGTTTGATTTATGATAGATTCAGTGAAAAGATGGGAATAGCTTAAGAAATTGTCTTCCTTTTTCTAATAAATTTCCTTCTTCAGTGTTAGACAAGATTGACTATTTTCTGTTGATCAGCTCTGTTTTCAAACAGGGGACTTGTCTTCACCTTCTGGCAAATAGATAACAGCTATGAAGGGAGGATGGTGCAAAGCTGCTTCTTTGGGTTCGGAGAGAGGAAGATTAGACTGAATAAAACTGAAGTTTAAATGCTCATTATAGGAAGCAGTAACTGCACCTGTAACAAGGTGTACAGCAAGCAGCTTGAAAGTGACCTCAGTGGTTACTTCCATTTGCAAATTTCATTTACCTCACAAGTTTTCTTTCTAGTGAAAAGAAAGGATGGGAAGGGACTGCTAACCATGACGAAAAAGGCACTAACTTCCTACAAAGCCACCAGACTGGAAAAGAAGTAATTTTGCCTGAATCCATCCTGCTTCACTAAGCCAAATAGCTTGAAAAAGTACATTGTGCTCTGACGTTTTCCTGTACTAATTTATTCGGTTGACATTGGAAATATAATAAAGAAACCAGTCAAGGATATCTTGCTTTGTAAACAGTGCAATAACAAAGTTAAAGATTTAGAATTAGAAGCTAGTGCACTGGTTTTGTGTCTCAATTAACAGGTGCAGTTCAAAAAAACAGATTTCAGTCTTTATTAGTTATATGAAGAACTGAATTTGTGGTAGTTTAAAGGATTTCTCTAAATTGCTCCAGGTGAAAAGGTGTGTTCTAAAGTTAATATAGTAAAACCCTGATTTTCAGATATAACTCAGTTGAGGTTTGTCATAAATATAGGGTATCAGGTGTGTGAAGTTAAATCAAGGTAAAATCTCTCCCATTTCCTCCCCTTATTGAATCTTTTCAGAATCAGGTTTTTTTTGCTAGGGCAGATGGCTCCTTAACTGCAGGGCTGATGCAGCTCCAGACCACAGGGGGAAAGATTTTTGAAGGAAAAACCTCCAAACAGATGGGGAGCATTTAAACTAAAAAATGTTTTCAAACATCCTGATATGTCTGCGGGACATCAACAAAGAAAGGTACATACAGTTGGGGATGGCTTTACTCCTCCTAGTGGGGAGGAAGGTGTTGGTACAATGGTTCATGAATTGCCATCCTTCCCTCCTTTACGGTACCGTGCAACTGCAGGTGTGGCTTGTGCAGCCTTAGTAGCCGCAAAAACTACCTGAAGGAGAAATTCTTTTCTTCTAAAGCTAATGCGATCTAGTTTTCAGGTGGTGTCCAGATAAAGAATATTTTCCCTTTGATGTTTTTAATTACACGTAGTTAAAGTAATGCTTTCAAACTCCTTAACTGTAAGAATTCCTGCTTAAGTATCTAAAAATTGTTTGCCTTTGATGAATGCAAATATGATAAAACATGTATGTTAGCATCCAGAACTGCCATAAACTTGCTTAAATACTGTTTGCAGTGAATATGAATAATTTTTAATATATGTAAATCTATAATGCACTTTTAAAAAGGCAGTCTCAGTATAGTCTCCACATAATAGTTTAACCATATTCTGCATCCCCACACTTGTTCATACAAGTGACAGAATTTGCACAATTAAATCCATTTATTCCAGTGCAGTACCGTGAGAATACTGTATCAAAACAACTACTTCATATCCATTATTTATAACTACTTTTTTGCCTTTTCTGTATTTGTGCTGTGTCATAAAGAAATTCAAAGTGCCTCTCCAAGTACACATAATTAAACACTGAAATAAAATCTCATTGTTAAGAATGTTTTGCTTCTCTGTTTTTCTTCTGCTAGTGACAGATGCCCTGGATTGTTTTTCTTGTTTTTCAGCTCTGGTTGCCTACCTATGTTGAGAGAAATGTCTTTGCCCAAAATTTAACTTTTTTCTTTCTGACAGTATTTCTAGGTTTATGAAAAATAATTGTTTAGAAAGACACCCCCCACAAAAGACCAAAACCTCTCAGAGTAAGCAGAATAGTTGCCAATAACTTGTCAGGATATATTTTTTAACCTTCAATCCAATAGTCAGTTATGAGGGAAGAGTTTTAAGTGTAGTTAATGTTTTTCCTTGAAACCTGTAGAAATTATTACCTTCATCTCTGCAAGTGTTGAAACATAAATTTGTGTCAAGAACATATGCTTTCAGTACTTAAAACAAGCTTGTTTTTGTGCTGCTGCTCTGCCTTGTTAGTTCTTACACTTCGATTGTCTGGAAAGGTTGCCCCTCTCTACTTACACAAAAAAAGGGCCAGGCATAATTTCACCGCTGATTGAATGCATGTAGCGAACAGTCATTCCTGGCAGAGAAAGGCTGAGCCTCCTGCCATTGTTCTCTTGACAAATAGTGAGTGTCCTCCCTTTCCACTGTCTGACCTTGACTAATTGTGTAGAATTGGTGCAGCTGTCCCTGTCTCATTCAGCATGGCAACACAAGGGCATGTAAGAAACTTTAAGCTGCCATCATAAAACTCCAGTTTGAGGACTTCATCACAATGTGCAGTGCTCACTTCTGTTGCTGTATGATGTACAGTTTGTTGCTGTTTACTTCCTCTGATAGCATGTTTTATAGTCACCTTATGTTTTCTTCTCACTTGTTTTTGTATATATTTCAGAAGTCTGCAGAGACAGTATTTCTGAAGTAGCTAGATAAAAGTCACATGGAAAAATACAAAACTGTCAAATAAAAAAGAAAATTATATGGGAAATTAATCTTATCTAGAAAGTGAGTGGAAAAATATGTGTGTACTTTTCTTCTTCCTTATTACTGGCACAATCTATTGTTGGAAAATCTTTTGGTGGAAACCTTCAATATATTAATTTGGAAACTGAAGAATATAATGAGAAAAACAAGTACCTTGTGCATGTTAATACGGGGATAAAATTTTCTGGTGCAGCTTTTAAATGTTAAGCCTAATTGAATAATTTCTTTAGCGTGTGCACCAAAGCAAGCGAAGTATTTTCTTGTACAAGTAATTTTTCATATGAGAGGTATTGGTTAAATACATACTAATGTTAATATAATAAACAGGTAATGTAACCTGGAAATTTTACTAGAAAGCTCCTGAGAATTTTTACTTTTTTATTTGCTTAATTAGGGTGAAAATTTGCCTTTCGAAGAGGGAAAATTCAGTCTACATTTTAAGTCACGCTGATTCTTGGTGACAGATTCTTTTGACAAAATAAGCTAATTCCTATAAAAGCATCATACAAAAGTGAAGGGCCTTATCTGTGTGCCCAATCTATATTGTAAGTCTTTCCAGAATAAAAAGAACTTCTGGGTCCTTGGATTGTGTTCCTGCCAACAGGATAAGTGTTTAAGTTAGGCATATGGAATAAATTAAGAAAATCAAATAAAATCTCTTCAAGAAGTATCTGAAGAAACACAGGTCTCAGATCAGGTGGGAATATACTTACTGAAGGAAATGCAAATAGCAGATGAATGTTCAGAAGTGGTATTTGGCGACTTATATTGACCTGGGCATGTCTAAGTCAGACAAGGCTGGCCATATAACACTTTACCCCATGGAATATTTTTCTCCAAGTGGATCTGCTCCAAGGAGTGTGACTTGCTGCAGTGAGTAGGAGACTTAAATGACTAGGTTCATGAGATCTTTCTTCCACAAATACTCTTCCACTGTTACCTGTGTTAACAGGCAAATTAGGTGTTCCGCTTGGCATGTTGCTTACTGCAAGAAGAGTGGTAACATATGGCCTGAAGTACTGCAGGCAGACATTTAAAATATGGTTGTTCTGTGTTCCTGGTATTGCAATATGGCAGCAAATGGAGCTCTCTTCTAAAAAACTCCCTCCTGTCCTTGCTATTCAGACCTGTGGTAGGAAAGCATTTGGCACCAGCTTGTGACCTGTTTGAAACATTTCCAGTGGCATTAAAATTTAAGAAATGGGTTGGTTGGCTAAAACTACCAGTTCTCATAGCCTGAATGAAACCTGGTAGTCTCACAATGATGTTGCTCAACTATGATCTGCAAGTCCATTCTTGGTTTAACTTGAAGACACATGATGCCTACTTCAGCAAGTCTCGGTCGTGATTTGCTTAGAAACATTGGACCAGATGGTCCTTGAGTTTCCTTCCAACTTGGTATTCTATGATCCTCCTCTCTCACCCTATAAGAACTTTCTGGCAGACTTTGATCTCTCTCTAACTTATTTTGTGACACACTATTCATTAGGGACTGTAGTGACAGGACAAGGGGTAATGGGTTAAAACTTACACAGAGAAATTCAGGTTAAACACAAAGAAGGAGTTCTTTACTGTGAGGGTGGTGAGGCACTGGAATGGGTTGTCCAGGGAGGTTGAGAATGCTCCATCCCTGGCAGTGCTCAAGGCCAGGTTGGACGAAGCCTCGGATGGCATGGTTTAGTGTGAAGTGTCCCTGCCCATGGCAGGGGGGTTGGAACTAGATGATCCAACCCTAACTAGTCTATGATTCTATGATTCTGTAACAACGTTGTTGTTATCAACAATTTGATGGCCTATTTTTGACTTCTGAAAATGTTTAGCTCTTATTCAAAGTTTGGAGCAAGCCATATTGAGAAGACATTACCATATGTTGAAGGTTGTAGAGTAATATTTTAATATTTCATATGTAGAAAACAAAGCTAGTTTTAATTTGCATAATAGCAACAAAGTAAAAATTAAGATAATTGTTATGAACGGCTATCTATGGTATCCCTTAAGAACAGTCAGGGTATCAGTGCCCTGTTGTAGCTCTGCTGTTGGGGGTGAACTGAGAAATGAACCCCAACTTCTTGGACTCCCACCAACTTCCTAATAGGCAGATGAAAAGTGTGACCCTGGTTGTAGATCCATGCTAGAGAGTCCTTCAGAAACAGTGCAAGTTTAAGTCCTACTTGAAGCTGCAGGTTTTTGGTTTTGCATGGCAGTGTGCTGCCTTCGTGCTTGCGCCAGCACAGATGTTGCAGGCAGTGAGCTGGCTCAGAGACATACCAGAAGCTAGTCAGTGAGGCTTATTCTTATTCTTCTCCCTTTTTATAGGGATTTAAAAAAGATAAAAGGCTGGAATATGCTCAAAGAAGAGGGATATTTTCAACCCTGGTCACACTGACAGTCTCACAGTTGAAAAGGAACTGCTGGGGCATGTATGTTGCATGTGGATAGTAATTGGAAGGTGTTTTGAAGAAGAAATCTTTAATCTGACTTTGTTGCCAAACACTTTGTTCTGTGGAAATTCACACAGTGGATGGGTTTAACTGTTGGTGTTTTAGATATTCTATTGTGAGGTAGATTAGTATATGATTAGTGAGACACCACCCTTGTGCTGCCTGTCTTCAAGTCCTGTGTGGATCTTGATTTCAGGCACAGAGAAACAACTTTATTCTCTCAAGTGGGTGTAAAGGGATGAAACAGAGACCCTGCTAGGGATTATTTGCCTTTTCCATTTCTGTCTGGCCAGCAGCAAGCTAACATGTGGGAGAAACAAGGAAACAGAGTGATAATATTTCAGGGTTGTGTTTAGCTATGCATTTGCACCCTTCTCAGCTGTGTCTTGCAGTGTAGTACTGGCTGAGTGGTATATGATTAAGGCTGTCCTGCTTTTCTTCCTAGCAATTGCAGAGATGTAAACTATCAAATGTGTTTTTCTAGCTTGTGACATCGTTGAGATGCTTCTTTATTTTTTCTTCCATAGAGCATATGGAAACTTAAGTAGTGCTTCTAAGAAAACCTGCAGGTCTAAAATAAGTGGGACAAGAACACAGAGGAATTGTTACTCAAGAGAAGATGGGGTAGGGCTTGCTTTGCCACATGTGCAGGTATGATTGCTCTTTCTCCAGTGACTCTTCTGCTCCTTTTCTCTTGGGTATCTAGTCACTAGTTCCTTTCATTCCTTCCTTTTCTGATTTCCTCCCCTAGCCCCGGTCAGAGAGGTCAGCAAGTCCTGTTTCAGCTTCTCTAAACTCTGCCTGACACAGGAGGGAAGAGAGAATCACTAGAAACCTAAATTAGAGCAGCAGTGAATGAAGGTTGTGAACAGCAGTGGAACAGCTGCCACGTTTTACAGCTTGGCACAATGTAAATAAAAAAGTTTTTTTTTTATTTATTTTTTTTTTTAAATAAAGCCAATTTAAATACGGGTTTTCTATGTTGTGACTCAGAGAAGCTTGTTTATTGTACTAGTAGCTAACCTGCTTCTAGTTCTGTGTGCCTGGCTTCTCTCCTTGGGAGCAGGGCTGCAATCTTTGTGTAGCAGGGCTCCCCAAACTCCCTAGTTGTGCTTGGAGGCACTGGTGGACAATATTCCACAGCCGAATTCTGATTCATCCTCAGTTGGTTGAATACCCTTCCTGAATGCTGACTGTCTGCTGTACATATGTATGTTGTCTTTATGTTTGAAAGGAAACCCAGCCAGAACACATCACAGAAGTTGCAAACTGGAGAGCTTAATTTTTTATTTAGGAATGAACACTTCCATTAATTAGTTAGGCCCTGAATTAGATAACAGATTTTATGAGCTTGTTGTGCAGCTGGGCACATCTAAACTCAGCTATCCTAAGTGGTTTAAAGCAGCTTTATTTATCAAGCAAATGCAAAAATCAGGAAGATCACATTTTTTCCTTGGCATTATACTGCCTGCAGTATTTATGGCATCCCATGCACAAAGACAGATATGCATACAAAAGTATGGATAATGTGCAAAGGATTACAGGAGAGCTGGCTAAACTGTTTGATTTTCATATGTTCAGGCACATGACAGGACACGACTTTAGTACAATGAATGTTCTCTAAAATCCTATGCACCATACTAACTAGAAATTAAAATAAAGCCTTGCCTTTGCTTTCAAACAGAAGAGGGATTGGCATATTTAGATTTGATGCTTTTATGTTCTTTTCAGGAAAACAAAATATCATACAGGGTTGGAGTGCAATTTTCTGAGTAGGAAGACAGTGCTGCTCAGAGACAGAAGACAAATTATTACGTGTCTGATTTCTGCAAATCTTGCTTCACAGGACTTGGAAGAGCCAAATGCCGAGGAAGACATGCAAGGGTTAATATAATTTCCATTCCAGCGAGTTTTGCTTGCCATTATTTTCTTTTTCTTTTCTCCCTTTTAACTGATTCATAGCATAAAATCTTCCTGGACACCTAATTATCAAGCCAGCTCACAGTCACAGCTGTCTGCTTGGAGAACCCATTAGATGCAGCAGTTGAAGCCTCCATAATTCCCCAAACTTCCCGGTTGTGAATATTAAGAAAAGATTTTTACATGTCATATGCAATTCGGAGGTGGTGTGAATGGCGTTGGAAATGACGAGCTCTGAATGCTTGTCCATCACTCCATTCACTGGTTACAGGTGGTCTCATTTTCCACTTTCAGATATCGGCTAGCTATGACAGCAGGCACTTAATTTGCATGTTCGACAGACAACAAACGGCCCTGTGCATGTCAAAATAGGTGGTGATGCGTGACAGTTCCTACACAATACTGTCTCCTCTTTGCTTGACCTTTGACCTCCCTGCATGTCTTCTTTCACAATCAGAAAAAAATGCACTTTTAGGCTTTGGAATAAATTTGATACCAAATTGATTATTTTCCTTTCTTCTTTTTATTCTTCTCTTTCCTCCTTGCCCACTTTTAAAGTATGCATGCACCCAGGCTTTCATCTGAACAGCTACAAAACTCTGCCAGAAGAGTCTCATAAAATTTAAAAATACATAAGCAGTGAGGACAGGAAGCAGCCTTGTTAAAATTCATTGTAGTTAAATTGCTTGAAAGTTCTTTGTAAATGCAAATGTAACCTTTAAAAGAGACCTTAAGTTGGGTTAATATTTGTTAAAAATAAAATAAAGTTTAAATAAAAATATATCTTGAAAGTGCTTTATGTTCATATTTCCTCAGGCCATATATCCATCTCTATACGTGCAAGCTGAGTAGTTTAGTACACATTTCATCAAGACATTCCTCCAGTGTTTTTATGGCTGCTGTGACTTGTACTAATGCCTAGTTACAAGAATCAGCCTTTCAGCATCATTAGAAGCACACCTAAAGTTTTCAGTTTTATATAAGTCAAAATGCTGAGAAGTGATTAAGGTGCAAAAATGTTTGAATGATGGCAGCTCTGTGCAGTTTATTGGGTTATTCAGTGTTTGGTTCCAGGAGATTTCAGCTTTTTTGTGTATGCTGCCTCCTGGTTAAATCATATCAAAGGGAAAACTAAGACAATCTGGATTCAAGCACAGTTCAGCATTGCAGAGTTCCCCCAAGCACCTGAATTTTAATGCCAAAGATACACGTTCCCCCTTGTCTAACCAAGAATGACCATAATCCTCTCACAGATCTTATCTGAGCTGCAGCTCTTGTTTTAATTAAGAATTAGAGCACGACAGCAGATAATCACACCTCTGGGGTGTTACAAGATTTGAGATGTGGTTGTGTACCCAATACCCAAGGGTGTGATTATTCTGTGATAACCCCAACCCTACTGAGTCGTCCTGTCCAGGGCCTCAGTAATGGGCAAAGCACATCACAGTTGGCTTCGAACGTTGAGCTGGATCAGCAATGCACAGTGGGCTGATCATAAATGATTATGCACTAGCATATCTTTTGTTGTTGGGTTGTTGGTTTTTTTAGCACATCTCACCTTTTTCCATAGGCATTTCAGACCATTAGGAAACTTGGCAAGTTGTAGGCATTCCCTCCCTCCCCCAAGATGTGAAATCTCCTTCATGAAGCAGCACCTGGTGAAATTTGATGGATATGGAACTCCAGTGTTAATTGAAGATACGAGATTGTCTCTTTGACGTTTAGCTGAAGTGCTTACAGCATTACCTCAATGAGCTTGTTCTGGCTTTCTTGTCGTTCTACAACACCTCTCTGTCAATTTGAACAGTGGCTGAAGCCAGTGGACCAGATCTGGCTCCTCAGGAGCACTGAAATATTCGAGCTAACTGATTAGTTAATGGCTCGTACTCACAAATGAAATTTACAGTTGAAGTTAGTTTTAATATACAGCAGGACTACTAGCAAAATCCATTCCTACTGCTAGTGACAATCATGCTACTGACCGGTGGACTCTCAGAGTCATGTTTTAGGTATCAGCTTGCCCAGTTGTATAAGGAACGGGGAAGGAAGTAAGTGCTGCTGAGTAATAAGGCAGTCCTAGCTTTTAGGTACAAGTGGTGTGATGACAAAGTTGCAACAGAATGGCTGCTCTGTATGGTTCAGTCAGTGTGTACAAACACTGGTTTCCTTTCAGTGTGAAAGTTTGTTAGAAAGAGCAAAATGAAAGGGAAGGTAGAATGGCTGTATCTGCTGTCAGTCAGATTGTCCACTGAAAGCTCAGGAAGGCACTTTAATGTTTACTTTGCCTCTGTTCATGGGCATTAGCAAAGACACCGGCTAAGCAAACAACTGTTTTGCTTTGAGGGAAACAGTTGTTCAAGCTGGGCTACCCTTCAACACTAAAGAACTGACTGAGCTGCTAGCTCTGCTGTAGTCCAGGCAGAGACTTATTTCTGAAGGTAGATCTTGGGCTATGAGATCAGATGGAGTAATTCAGGATGGGGCAAGTTTTGTAGAGAAACCAAGTCCAACATGCAATGACTAGCTTGCTGTATTGGTTACTGTAAGAATAGAAAGGCTTGCATTACAGAAGAGTTGAATGAAAGCTCTCACTTCCGAAACTTTTATATAAATTTTATTCTTCATATGTCAAGGCATTGTTAAATAATAAGGTGGTTTATCTGATGTATTTCCTCCTGATCATGGATGTCTGAATAGAAATTTCATAGGTGCCAATATCAGCTTAACAGGCTGTACAAGAGCAGCTGACACATAGGATAGTGTAGACTGAGGCAGAGCTGAAGTATCTGCGTGCGTGGACATGAGCCAGCAGCAGTTAGTCTCTCAGTGGGGCTTACGAACTGAGGCTCCGTGCTCTGCTAATGGCTATACAGCTTCTGGATCTGACTTGTTTGTGTCCAGCCAGCTCACAGCATAGGCAGAGGCAGGAGGCAGGCACATGCTGTGCAGTGCTGCATCCAAAGTGGTCAGATTAGAGAATTATATCCTTGGAGAGGACAAGGCATATTCAGAGAAATGAGGAAGGGGAGATGGATGCAGCTAGCCCTGTAATCATGACGGCTAGCTTATTTCAATCCCCCCTCCTGCTCTACCCCGTAGTAACCCAGCCAAAGGTGAATGAGGTGGAGCGTCAATGATGGAATAAGACCTACAGTGATGTTCAAAGACACTGTGCTCCATCAGTTGTGTTTTTGTGTGTTTGCTTTGGCATGCATCCTGAGGTGCTCTGGATGGGTACTCTGCTTTCCCAGTAGAAATTCAGACCTGTATTCAGTAAGAATTCAATACAAAATGTCAAAGCCTGAGTGAAGTCTCACAGAAAAGGGAAATTACTTTTCCAGAAATCCTTTCCAAAACAGTATAATGATCAGTTTCTTTGTTTATGAAATTTTATTTTTATGAATAAAGAGGGATGCAGGCCCAACATCCAGCTATCCAACCCTTACTTGGGTGAAGATCTTGGGTAAAGATTGCTTGAAGATCTGCCTTTACATATAATTTCCAGGCTTGTAATTTCTCAGCCTTGCTTGGGAATATATGATTTGTGAGGGCCCAGGTTTCTAAAGCTTTTTAGTGTTGGAGGCCTGGTGAGTTGTGCAAGACTTCAATGTCTGAGGCTGTAAGGTAAAGAATTATTCAAAATTATGGGGCACGTAAGCCTTATCACTTTAAATGGAAACAGCTGAGAAGATAAATTTACTGTTGCTAATTCAATTAGTAGAAAGGGATAGGTAAAATAATAGGAATAAAGATTAGTCTATTTTATTTTCTCCTCAGGTCTCAGGACCGTGGACATAGGTTTAAAAGTTGCTGGTAATCTTTCTATTACAAAAAACACACCCTTATTAAGATGTAGCATTTGTTACCACTTAATGCACTAAAATACAGCATTTAGTAGCATTGCGTTGCTCCTGGATATATTTGTATGTGATTGCTTTTCATTGTGCAGTTTTGATGCTTGGTAGAAGAGGGTAAATTTTATGATCTACTTACTACAAATGTTATTATTTTTTCTCTTTCTAGTGTAACTTTTCAAGGTAAATAAAGAGGAAAGGAAAACAGTGTAAGAACTGCTGTTGAATCTATGGGTGACATAGGTCCATCTAACAGTCTTCCTCCTTTCAATTCAAGGATGAATGCTGATTCGTGATTAATTGACATTAATTGACATTAACGCTCACTGAAATATATTTTGCCTTAAGTTGGACATCTTTCTTTTTGATTTCTTTTTAATTGTAATTAAAAAGAATTTACTAAATTAAATGTACTAAATTTAAATTAGTAAACAATATATTTGCATTCTACTTATAAAGTACATTGTACTTTACATTGTATTTAATAAATGTACAGTGCACATACTCTTCAACATGAAAGAAGACTAAAACAAGAGAGGTAAAAACTATAATATCTAAAAATTATGTAAAATTATATTTTTTTGTTTTATTCCTCTTGGTGAAAGCTGGCAAAACACAATTTTAACACAACTGTGCCACGTTTCAGGTTAGATTCTATATTCTCTTTTCTGAGACCTGGAGTAGGCAGCAGCTGTCCAGCACCTACCTCAGTGAGCCCAAGGTATTGAAAATCTTTTCATCAGTGAGACCATTCTCAAAGGTTTTAACTTGTCCTTAAAACTGGCCTAAAGCATATTGCTGTATCAAAAGGAAAGATCGGGTTTTTTAGTTGCTCTAGCATAGTTGAGGTTTGTTTTCACTTGTTAAAATGATAAGATCATCTTCAATTGTCTTTATTTGTATATACAGTGTGAATGAAGGAAGTACTTCTGTTCCTTTCTTCTCCAAGTGTTTGGCATAGAAGCCCTGGAGCCTCATGCTCCAGATATCAAAGTTACTGTGTAACAATTTTGGGAGCCTAAACAAGATCCAGAACTTGAGTAAGAAAACTGTAATGTGCATGGGTGGGACTTACCTAACACATTTTAAAGTCCTGCATCAAATTTAAGTAAGTTCATTTAGTTCCCTCTGTAATCAAGAGGTAGAGTGTTATTTGTTTCAGGATAGGGACAAAGATACTGGAGATAAATCTACCATTGCCTAGTAAAGATGTGTAGAACGCTGTCTCATACTAGATGCAAAACTTTCAGATAGCTGTTAGCTCATACACTTGCACATACTTTTCAGCATAAACAATTTGTACTACTCTCTAACAAGAAAATCCTGAATAGAGTATATGAGATAGATAGCTTGTGTTCATGAGATCACAATAACTTTTTAGGCTCCTGTGTCTTAGGTTAGAGACATATGTGAGGGGCATAAGAGATGCAATCACAAAGTGGCTGGGAAAGGGCAAGTGGCAGACTTGTGTCATAAGTTGCATTGTTAAAACACTTTCTAGGGTTGTTATATCAGAAAGTCTGATAATGTCCTATCTCAATTTTCAAAGGGGATGGAGACAAAAGACTTCTCCCTCTTTGTGTATGGTCCTTTCATGAATGGAAAGGATGCATTTTTTGCAGGTTGCACTTCCCAACTTGAGGTGTAGCTTTATCACTGTTTATCGGGAAGCACTTCGTCTGGCTGACTTAACAATGCCTTTCACCAGGGCAATGGGTCACATACATGAGCAATAAAGTCAGCTCTCAGATTAGACCAGCTCATTTCTGAACCTTTACCTTAAAAATACCATGAGTTTCACTAACGGCCGTGTTAATTTGGATTTTCTTTTTTTTCTTTTTTTTTTTAATTTTTGTAGTTCTATTTGTCTGTTTGCTTTCTGAAGCAGGGCTCCCCTCCCCATTTTGACAGTACATTTAAATTGTGGCAGCCCTAGAACTGCTCTAAATTTATTTGCAGATGTTCTGCTTTTTCTGTTTACTCTTTCTTGACTGTTGGTGTTTCAGTTGTCAGCATGCACATAGAATGAATATATTTTTGGTTTAAAAAATTTGAAAAGGAGATAGAAGCTTTTTTTTTTTTTCTTAAGTGTGATATGTGATGACAAGTAGATCATGTACAAGTCAATCTGCGGTCAGCCACATCTAAAACTCAGAACCTTACGGCTTCATGTTTCAAGAGACCATGATAATACTCCTGAAGTAACCTTTAAATGCATATTCCGTGTATGCACTGGGGCTACCCACTCTTAATTCTTTTGTACATACAGCCCTTGCTCTTTAGGGACAGCAGTGAGTCTGTTTGTGCTCCATTGCTGTATGAGGTCTTAAAAGTGAATTAGAGAACGGGGGTTTGCTAGACCACTGCCCTCTTTGCTCCAGCTGAGACCATAGGTTGTAACCAAGCCATTATGGCTGGAAAGACAGCATGGCACTTTATATTTCCTTTGCCCTATTAAAACTTTTTATAAGGGAGACAAAAAAACTCACTCATCTGACTCTGTAAACAGCTAATTCTCACTAAATCTATACTATGATATTGCTAAGTTTTGTATTAATTTATTAGTAACTGTTAGTAACTTTGTACTACTAGTGATGATTATGTTATAGCATTTCTATTGCTATACTATTAGTGACTATACAAGTGCCATAAATATAGTGACTCTACTCCCTAAATTTGGTCACCTATTTGATGAACTTTATATTGAAATTAAAACCATGTACTTTGTTAAAAAAAAACAAAAAACCTCAACAAGCAAACACAAATTACAAAGGTCTGTTTCTTATATTCAGCCCCAAAAATGTACATTTGGGAACACAGCCACTTTTTAAGCAAATCTTGCCCTAACTACCCTGCCTGACACATTTCATTATGGAATATTACTCAATGACTGTAATGGGGTTTTCATTTAAATTTCAGAAAGCTATCTCAAAAAGAGATTCTGGTTTTTTTTTATATAAAATTCTTTACTTGCAATTTGAACAGTTCTTTCCAGGATTTCTGAAATTTTGAAAAACAAACAATTTTTTTCAGTGGGGAAAAGAAAAAAGGAGAAACCGAGACACTTCAAGTATTTCCTTTGTGTGTGAGGGAGAGGTGTTTTTGCACATTTACGAACAACTTTGAATAAGCAAAAGCCTGTTTTCCTGTTGACCCCTGTAAAGAAAACCTTACTTCTCATGTTTTACTTCTAATTTTCAGCCTTGCCCAGAATCAGTGAGAGCAATCACTAGCAGCATAAAAACTGTTTATCTTCTAGCTGGTAATGAAAAGCATGAACACATGAAGAATTTTCCAAAGGAAGAGGTTTATATAAATCTATATCCTTACCTTCAAACCTGATCAGGTAGACCCAAAGTGCTGATGAACTTTATTTCCACTTCTGACAATGCCAGGTTCAGATGGAAACCCAACTTTTCAGAGTTAATTTCTAGTTTAGTGATTTCAGGTAATCATCCAACTTTCTGACTTCGTTTAAGGACTTATCTGCAGCACAGTTTCTTGTATCTGGGCCCTGATTTTAGAAGAGAGTTTTTGTGATTAGAGTCTCAAGATGTTGCAAATTGTGGAGTTCTGATTTCAACATTGCTACCTCTATTACAGAGTCAATTCTCCTTTTCAGCAGATACTGATATATAATTGGATTCCTTATACCAAGACATGGAACCATAGCTATAAAAAGGTATTTTTGTTCTGCTGACCATTTCACATTGGTAGAATTTTTAACATGAATTAGAAGTTCCTTCCTTACCTTATATCAGGCAGTTATGAATTTCCTTTTTTTCATAATATGTCAGAATTTATGTGTATGACCCAGGCCAGAATTTGAGCATTTGAGATCGGATCTATACACAAACTGTCTGTGGCACCATGTCACCTCAGATTTAGGTTTCCACTGCTACTTGTCCACTTGTGTACAGCATGGACTTCTTGATGTTGCCAGTAAATACCTACTGGCACAGATGGGGCCTAAACTAGATTCCTAAATCTCCGAGGTGACCATATGGCTGATGAAAAATCATTTACTATTTAATGATCTTCCTTACATGGCTCTTAATCATACGAAAGCTGATAATGGAAAAAAAAAATCAACTAAATGTTTAAGAGTCAACACAAAACCAGAGAAAAAAAAATCCTGCAAATCTTTTCTGGAAATTCTACTGTGATTTATTGCAGTTCTCACAAGGAGTAAAACTGCATTATAGAATCGTAGAATAGTTAAAGTTGGAAAGGACCTTAAGATCATGTAGTTCCAACTTCCCTGCCAACAATTAATAATTATTCCATGACTGTTTCCATTTTATAATGTAATTCCAGGGTTAATTTTAACCCTCAGAAGCTATTGTGATAAAAAATTGTTTTAAGTTGTACTTAATTTTTCAAATTGTAAGTAATTTCCAAGGGGAATGTTAAAATCTTATAATACTGTGCAATATAAATATGAAACAGAGATCTTAAAACATGAAATATTTCATACTGCTGGCAGCTAACTCTTATATCATGTTTGAATCAGAAAGAAACACTTTTCTTGCCTCTCAGGTTTACTTTTTTGTTTCTCCTTTATTTTCACATCAAGTGCTGCTTTTCCTATCAGAAATTTGACACCTTGACTTATGGACTGAATGCAGTAAATTTATATCATTGTATCTCCGTTTCTCCCCACTGTCTTTATCCTCTTTTCTGCAAGCCTAAAGGGTGCATTTTTTATTAGAAAATATCAGTTGGTAATGCTGTTATTAAAGTAATAAAGATAATTGCTCTTATTCCCACTGAAAATACTAATGAAATATCCAGAAATTCTAAGTAGGGCTACAGTATTCAGGTCATTTGTAATAATTAATGGCTGTGTGATAACACAGACTGTGGTGTTGCAGTCATCTCCACATCTCTGTTTATAGAAGTGCTTTCTATAGCAATGCTGAAGCATTGTTACGTTGAACTCCTGTAATGATTGTAGAAATTTGTATTATATATCAAATGTAGAAATAGAAAGATGAATGAAAAATATAAAAGTGGCATAAACATGATCTAGTCATAATTCCTGCCGTTTATATGTCATTGTATTCAACAGCAGAAAAAGAAGTGGTACGCTGTTAAACTACTTAAAATATCTTAAACATTAGTAGGTTTCAAGTGCTATCCCTCATATATATTGCATGATAGCTTTGTAGCCATGCTTTTTTTCTTAGTATTCATTTGTGCTTTGCGCTTCTAATTTTTATCAGACCAAGCTGGACCTTTTGTGCTCCCTATTAACAAAATTCACACAAGAGTATATAGGGATTTTTAGGATGGAAATCTTGATTTAGGCAAAAATACCATGTGAGATCACTTGTATTTCTTTGAAGTTAAAATGCCAAAATACCTGAAAGGAAAAAAAACAGCTGTTTTGGTTTTGTTACAACACATATTGGAAAAGTGTCCATTGAAATAGGGGAATTCATGTCTGGAGAACAGATATGGACCTGGTAGCATGCCAAATGATTTCCAAAATTAGATTTGGTGAAAAGAAGAAGGAAAAACTGGTTTATTAGTTTCCTTTTCCTTACTTACCATCTTCAGCTTAGCCTTAGTTTAGGTCTCATACCTCAGGCTGAGATTGTACTGATCACGTTAAAAAAACATCAATTAAAGCAATACCATAAACCTAGCTAATTACAAGTCCATAAATTTCTGTCAGTCTATAAAAATGTCATAAGGAAAGACATAATTTTTTGTTCAGTGTTAACTTTGTTAAGCCTTGACTGTAGCTACAGAATATTCAAAATAGAAGAAAATTGAAATGCATGCATATACAGACATGAAATTATTTTAAAATGGTTTTTACAAATCAGCTGTGTAAGTGGCAGCATTATTTGTTAAATATTTTGTAATAAATTTAGTCCTCCTGGTTATGAAATGTTATCATTTGAATTGAGTGGTATCTATATTATACACACTACAAATGATTTTGAATGTGGTTTCATCTGAAAGCTAAGCAGTTATAAGTTTAGAAATGTCAGAATTAAAGAATAAAACTCAAAATTAGCATTTTAGATCTCAGAGCAGCTAAATGAACATGTAAATATGTGAGCCTGAATAACAATAAATTGCAAAAGTTTGTTGTAAAGCCATGCCAAAAGATCACTTAACAGGTAGACTGATCTAGTCTGAGGTCATTAAAAATGCTAGGAATTACCAACACAACTGAATCAAATTTCAGTTTGAAAGGCATGTGAACTTTTATCAATAATGTTTTGTACTATTACTGGGCAATGTAGTGGTGGTCTTAAACTTATAGCATAAGAAATGGTGGGATTAAGTGTAGAATTTAGCATGCACTGGGATCTCTTCAGCAATACTCTTAATCAGTAACTGGGGAGATGGACTGAAGAGGTTTTATCTTATAGAACACTTTTATTTTTTTCAGACAAATGAAGTATCAACTGGAGAGTGTGTGTGTCTGTGTAGGGAACACCAGGATAGGGTGGGAGAGGAGTTCAAGTAGTTATAGCCAGGTGCAAACAAGAAGTTATCAAGTATTTGAAACCTTGACCCCAGCAAGTGCTTCCAGTCATCTGAAGGGAGCCCGGGTTATTATACTCATCTTGTTAGCTCCTGGAGTGAAAAGAGGACAGATATGTTCTGGAGGCCAAATAGTTCTCAGCAATTTATGTGGCAGCTCCTGTGTCTCAAATGAAAATAACCTCAGGCTTGCTTTTCATTTCTGTGTCATGTTGTTACCTGCATTTTGATAGTAGTTATCCATGACAAAGCTGAAATCTGAAGTATGAGAAGATATAACACATTAGGGTTTTGCTTTTCCCAGTATCTCTTTATCAAGTGATCTTTATCATTTTCTCATCTCCTGAGCCTCTCTCTTGCAGGAGCTGGTTACCCACTGTTGTTTCCCAGTGGTAGCTGTGGTTTTCATTACCCTTTGTTGGATATGTCAAAACTACATAAACTTAATTTGTTTGCGCAGCTCACACCTTAATATACCTTTTCATGAACTCAGTTAAACAAACATAATTTCAGCCTTTTGATCTCTTATCTCCTCTAATCCTACATACTTTTTCTTCATATAAATTTGGCTTTAAATGGGAAGGATTTCTTTCAGTGCCTTAGTCTTGATATCCCACTCCTTTGCTGCTGCTGTCATTCAGTGATGTTGTTTTTTATTTCATTGAAGGCTATTTCATGACCACCCTGTTCTTCCTTTTTTAATATTTGTTCTTTGGTGTGCACAAATATTCAGCATTGGGTTCTGAGGTAGCGTTACCTCTTAGGAACTTGCTTTTCACTTTATGCTGTTTCTTCTGTATTTCTTCTATTTCTTCTGTACTTGAAACTCTGCAATGCGATGCCCTGAAGGAGGGATTGTGTTCTTCTCTGCCCAGGCTCAGTGATATGCTTTTTGCTGAGAAGGTGTAATATTATATAATAAACACATTTATTTCTCACATCTTGTATGGAATTGGGGTAGCAGGTAGCAAATGTGTACAGTGTCTACAATCTGCTTTATCAGAAACTTATTCCCTGTTTAATGTAAATTATAGGAAAGGGTTATATTTGTACTAAATGAATGGTGAAGTTAATGCAACACTTAAAAAGATGAATCCTAGAAACAGAAAAAAAGTACCTTTAAAGTTCTGGTGATTTAATGTATATATTTAGTTAGATACACTTAGTGATTGTCACCTATGGCTCCTGGGTGACAAATATGCAAAGAAAGTTTTACACCAACTCACCTGATTTGAGTACAGAAGGTTTTTGCATTCAAGTCTTACTCTAAAACTGACTTTCCTATCTTCAAACTTTGAATGCAGAATTTCCTGTGAAAGAGAACAAGGCATGTAGTTCATAGAGCAAGGCTGTCCTGGTGCAAACTGAGTGCCTTCATTAGTTCCTCGGCAGTTAGCCTCTTGTTTATTAATGCCTGAACAAAACAAAAGCCCTGCCAGTATGTGACTGCTAGCAAAGAAATATAGAAATGCTTCAGATACCTCATTGCCATTATTAATTAAATGACACCTGGCTACAGCTTCCTCTTCCCTGCTCTGTCCTAGGAGACTGCCAGCGTGGCTGGGATTTAGTGTCTATTCAGATTGTTTCTCCCACTCCTCCGAGTCTGTTATAATCGAACTTGCCAGTCCTTGGACACAGCCATGTGCAGAGCTAGGCTCTCTGATAGGGCACATTTATGGTTTTGTCTTGGTTGCAGATTAATAAAGCTGTAGGGAAGAGGTATATGCAGCAGACTGCTGCTGTAGCCTTGTAGTTTCTTTCAGTGCATGCTCAGCTTCAGGGCTGACTCTTAGACACCAACAATGGATTTTTACCTATGATTCAGAGGGTTTATTTTTCTGTAGAAATGCTGATGAGATGAGATGCATCCAAGCAAGACTTAAACCCCCCCATATCTTAAGACTTGTTGCTTATGAATGTTTCTTATCAGAGATGTTTATTGCGAAAGGATTTTTGTTGCAAGGATGAGGCACCCATTTTTCTGCTACCCTGCGTTAAATCAGAGTAGTGCAGAGTTCTGTTCTGATAATGTTTTTATGTACTGGGGTCTGATATGAAAGAAATATCAGGCAATCGGGCAGCTGGTTTGAGATGACCTTCAGCACATGAATCTTGCTGTACCAGTTTTGCTAATTGAGATGCTGCTGAAGAAGCTCTAGAGAAATAATTCTTTGTAATAAATTATATTTCTAATCTGATAATTCTAAACCAAAAGTTTCCTTATATGCGTTGTATCCACAAACAGGAGCAATGGAATAGAGGGAGTGCCAGCTAAAACAAATTAATGTGGAAAAAAAGTAGAAAAGTATGTAAAGAAAAAAAAAACAACAACCAGATATTCCAGGAGAATAGAATAGAATCCTAAAAAGAAGAAAGAGAGGCATTGTAAAATGTCAATTTGTGACACCTAGCCCTCCCATAATAGTTACTGCAGATAACAAGAATTTCATGGGAATGTGTAGATTGCTCAGTGTGTAGTTAGATTTGGAAGCTAGTATGTAAATCTCCCCTTTTCTATTTTTTTCTTGCTAAAAATGATTTTTTCAAATTCCATTTTGGCAGCAATGTAAAAGTTGTGTCAAATGCAGGAAACGTGTTTCTGGGGAGAATAAAGAAACAGTGGAGGGATGCATTTCTAATCAATATAATTTTAGGAGAAAAAATAATTTAAACACTAAGTGTTGACAGCTAAAATATTGTTGTCTGCTTTCTATCAACTTGTGCTGAGAAAGGACATGACGAGACGAAGCCTTACTGTAAAACTGAAACTGAAACTTCTCCCCCCCCCCCCCCATTTCAAAGGAAACACTACATTGGCATAAATAAAATTTGTAATAAGTATATTTTGGTTGAAGATGAGGGTCTTGGGAGTTGTTTGCTTGGAGATATCAAGTGCCTATTGTAAACATGATTATTCTTATATTGAACGATGAGTCCTGTTTTACACTTCATTAGTTGTGGCTCTGCACAAGAAAATAATTTGATCCTCATTTGCCATTAATTAGCAGTTGTGCATATATGCTTTGAAAGGTATTTTTTTGTTAATATATATTCTATGTCTTTTAATTCTTTGATATTTTGTAGAGTGTCAGTCTTCATGTTAAGCCATAGTAATTTCTTTGTGATGGGATTTTTGTTTTTAGAACATCTCCTAGTAGCAATTACTTTGCTGTATTATAGAATTTTTTTCCTTAAATATTTATACTTCTAAAAATATTTTGTAAGCAACTTCAGAAATGTTCCTAGGAAATGATTTGAATATAGTGCTATCTAAATAAATTTATTTCACTTTGTTAGCTTAACAGGCTTGTATGTGAGTATAACTCACATGCTTAAAGTTTGGCTGTTTCCATTTCAGACCTGAAGAAGGGATTGTGTGCTTGAAAACCTATCTGCTTTTTCAGTTGCATCAGTTAGTGAGATAAAAGAGATTAGAGCACAGACGATGATTACTCTATACTTTACTGCAGATGATACAAAAGTGGTCAAAACTACAGGTTGACTTGTTTGAAAGAAAAGCAATGAAACAAAACTACCAAATGTACTTCCAGCTTATTTCAGTGGTGTGCAACTGTGGAAACAATGAAGAGCTCAGAATGATGTAGTCATAAAGTATCAGTAATTGATAATAGTACTTTAGAAAGAGATTGTTCAAGACATCACTAAAATAAAGGCAGCTTGGAATTCCCTTACCGAAGTTTAATTAGGAGGGGTTCTTTGTAAAATTTGAGACTGCCTTTTAAACTTTACCCTTTTCACAGAGAAACATATCCTGAACTATGTGTACTGTTTAGATACTTTCTGTACTAATTAACCATTGATTTAACATCTCTTCTAATCAATGCAGAAAACAAGAAAAACTAGTAAGATATATTCGTATTTAAGTTGTCACTGAAAAAACTTTCTTTGCTAAGGGTACTTTCCTCAGCAATATCTGTAAATATGATGCAGAATGTTTACCTCTTGCAGCATTAAAATTTAATGAAATAGATGTAATCACATGTTCATAATGGACCTCAGAAACAAATCACTAGTAATAAAATGCAGCACACAAGGTGATTCAGTACTGGTCTTGTAAAAAAAGTACTCAGGACTTTTAAATCTTCAGGGCAAATGATTTTCCCCAGCTCTACATAAACAACATCCAGCCCTGATCTCAACTTGAAGGGTCCAAATAGACAAATAATATTCATTATCCCTGAAAGAAAGAGGTAGATTCCACCTTGAAATCTATACCATGGGTTACAGATGTCACAGAAAACCAGGTTTTCTGCAGCTTCTAGTATACAGAAGTCTGGATGTTTTTTCATTGAATTGGGCCCTTTGCTAGTAAAGAAAAGCAGTTTAAAATGTACTTTGGCAGCTTTAGTATGCTCAAAATGTACACTTATTGCTATATCATATCAAACACATTTGTAGCCTCTTTCACGCTAAACTTTTCTTAATGTGCTTTACAGAAACAGATCAACATATTAAAGGGACACTGTCAAGGCTGTTAGTCCTAAAAATTGACCTACTTTGACACTGGTCCCATACAGAAGCTGTTACCTCTGAGATTTGTTCTGTGTACTTCTTCCTGGATACCTGTTTTACACAAGGGCTAGACAGAAAAATATACATTCATATTAATTTTGTATTAAAAGGGGAATTTTTTAAAAAAAGTGGTGTTTTGGGCAAAGTTTAATTTTAGGATCTTCAGCAGTGTTTTTTTTCTTAAGGTTCAGATGTAACTGTGTTGCTCTTAGTGTGAGATTTTTGGGGACATGCCACTGCAAATAGAATGCATGACTCAAAGGTCTGACTGTTTATGTGTTGGCAGGTTGATACATGCAGAAGTGACTAAGAATGTGTGCATGGAGAAAGATGTCCATTTAGACAAAAAAATTTTCTGTCTTCTCAGACTTAATAGCCATTTTCCAAAAGATTACTTACTTGCACTTGCTTGAAGCAGGTGTTCTCTGCTTTCCCACACATTAGGAATATATTAGAAGTGAGGTACTAATTAACCACTTAAAGGCTTGGGCCTGCCAGGAGCTTAGTTTATGTGTACTGATTCAGTAAAGCATTCGTGCATTGCTTGCCAGACTCGTAAAAATAATATCACAGACTGTTGAGTTTATTGCATGACTATCTATCTTGTTCAAATCCTAACTTTTCCCTAGTGCTCTATATTCCTAGGGAATATTAGTTTTTAAAAAATACATTAAAATTCCATACGCCAGAATCAAGTATCTATTAAGAAAATTAAAGAGGTAAACTCGATAACTCTGGACTGAACATGAGTACCTAGCTCATACTGTTTGCTGTTTTCTTTCTAATTGTCAGTTATTTTGTAATGACGGGTATTCTCAAGTGTTGGGTGAATATACCTTTAAATACAACGTGTATTGATCCAAAGTGTGGATCAAAATCCAAACTTTTCTATTATAATATTTTTATAATATTTTTTATTTCTAGTCTGGGCAATTCTGTTACCAAAATCCAGTCCTGAATGCATGGCTGCACATGACTGACATCTCATCCCCTCTCTATTTGTATTGGCTAGTAATATTAAGAAAAGAAATTACTCATAACTGATGTTTTCAAGACAACAGACTTGATGTTTTTACAGAAAAGCTGACATTTGTAAAGCCTTGTGCCAAATCCCATGCCAAGTGCCACATTTCCCAGGAGGTGTGATCTGGCAGTAGTTTTGCTGGATCCATACCAAAGAGAGAATGGCGCATCCTCTTGCAAATGATTTGCAATCCAATGCTACTGGAAAGCAAGTGAGCAGTACCTATTAATCTGCATTAAGTGGTTTAATGTATTTAATAGAGAAATATTTTATTTCATTATTCAGTCATGCTGCTTCTCTGTCACACCTGTATAGCTAGAAGAAAGAGTCACACTGTTTCAAAAATCTAGTTCAAATAAATCAAACAGCATCACTGTATATTCTGCTACTGTATTTCTTCAGTGGTTCAATATCTAATAACGCTTCATAGTACTAATATTTGGGGATTTGGCTGTCATCATAAATGAAGGACTTATTTTAACAAAGATAGTATATTGAGAAGGGTATAAGACTTGCACTTCATTTTGTAATGTCAGAAAAATATGCTATGTTTGATTTTTTTCCTTTGCTCTCTTCTTCAGGGAATTAATTTCTACAACAAATGGACATTACAGCTGGATTTCAGAACTGATTCTGTGCAGTTTTCATGGACGCCTCTGGCTAGCTGAAGGCTGCCCTTGTATAACTGTTGCTACCAGGCAGGCTACTTGGTTGGTCTCAACTCCCATTTTCCCCCTTCCCCTCAGGAAAATTCACCGAAGTTTGTATTATCCCTCCTGGCTAACCCCGTAGCTGTCTTAATAACCTGAAGCCTGTCCCCAGGCTAGCTGTCTTGGTGCTATCTCATCCTCTGTCTTGTAAACCCAAAGGTAGTTAAAATGACTTCAGCAGAAGGTCAGAATTATTCTGGGTCAACTGTCAACTCTCTTCTGAGTTTCTGAGCTGCTTTTACTTCTAACACAGGGCTCCAGCAAGAGATGCACCTAATTTCTGCTAATCTCTACATGCTGTTTCTAACAGCTCTTCTGTGTCCACCTGGAGTGTGAATGGCTCCTTAGCACAGGGAAAGAGGAAAGTGATCAATACAGGGTTCAGATATAGTTATGTGCTAAATATAAAATGTAACCCTAACACTTCACTTGGAGTATCTCTTAGGATGAACAGAGTTGTGTGGCTCTGTCTATGGCAGAGACAAGAATCAACATGCTATTAAACTTTCTTTACCTTCTTTGAAAACCCTGGTGTAAAGTCTCCATAATTTTGAGCACTTCGTAATAAACCAGTAACTGACAAAATATGATTTGAAAACCAAACATAAATACACTGAAGGGCATTTTTTTTTGAGATCTGTTTTCAGTTTGTTCCGCTTATCATCCTTAATTGTTGTAACTCCATCCAAGCGCTATGCCCATTATTGTTTGTACTCTGATTTCTCTTGCTTTTTTCAACACTTGCCAGAAAAAAATTTTCTTCAGAAAGACTTGCTTCAGAGTGTCTGCAAACTGTTTTGTAATCTCAATACTGAATGTAAAAATCTTTATGTATCTATCTGTCTCATTTGTATTATATTTCTCAAGAGCTTAATATCATGTTTGTAAATTATAGTTCCACATTTTTTTGTCATTTCTGATTGTTTTGGTTGCAAGAACCAACACTTATGCAAAACATTATATCAGAGAAATCTCCGGTAGGGCAGAAGGCAATATGTGTCCAAGCTTTAGCTGATGGGTGTTGGGAATACATTACTGCCATCAGCCCCACACTATAAAATCATGTGGGACCCTGCTACTTATGTGGTACTCTGACACCTTCTCACAGATATTGGTTCTCAAAGGTGCTCTCCAGTGGTGAACCGCAAGGATCTTCACAAGGTGAGTTGTTTGCTTGTAGTTTACAGGAAAAAAAAAAACCACTGTAGAATTAGAGAATAGTTGAGGTTGGGAGGTTACTTTTGAAATTGTCTGGTCTAGACTCCTGTTCTGAACACATCTAACTTCAAAGTTAGGTCATGTCACTTTCTCTTGCTCTTCATATTTCTTGTTTATATACGGTTTATGTGTGTAGTATCTCATATATACAATGTTTATTACATAGGACCTTGGTCCAGAAGAATGTAAGAATATCACTGGACATTTTTAATGTGCATGGATGTATTGACACAACTTTCAAACTATGGTGTATCCCTACAAAATTATAAAATATAACAAATAAATTATTGGTTTACTAAGGCTGTGAAAAATAATTACCACAAGCCTGGATATTTTTGCTTTACCTAGGATTTTTCAACTTATTTAAGTAAATTCCTTTCGAATTTCATGTCCTGGATGGCTGAGGTCAATGAACTTCACCAGAAAGAATTTCCAAAATGCAGATCTGCATTTCATTTCTTGCATGTTGTTTTTTTTTTTCCCAATGCTTTTTAAAGTTCATCAGTTATTAAAGACACTTCTCTTATATGCTGTTATTAATTTCTTATTTTAACTTTTCTTTGAGTTCCAGGTTTACCTCTGCCTTGCCACTTGAGCATATACCCATCACTAGTGGAACTAGAGCATGAGCCGTCTTATTTGTGTCTGTTATTTTTGGTTTATAGAAAAATGTCCAATCTGCCTCTAGTTTTTGTCTTCATCTAAGCCACTTTGCTGATTTAATTTCATATTTCTCTATCATATTTAATTATTCGCTTGTTTCAGTTTTAATGCCCTTTCTGAAGCTGGACGGAAA